>NC_091745.1:21177132-21781450 GCF_043380555.1 Nothobranchius furzeri
GTTTGTTTAAGTGTACTCCAATCAACAGCCCCTACAACCACAAAAAGGAATGGAGTCATTAGCACTTATGGTTTGTAAATGGCACCCAGAATTATGTTGCACGAAGCACAATTTCACATCATTCTGGGTTCATTTGTGTGAAAACAAGGTCCAATCAGGCTGAAACGTTACAGGAAGGTATATTCTATTGAGTTGTAAGTGATCTGAACGTTTCATGATGATAGCACATTCCTATAGGGGGTCAAACCATGTCCCAAAGTTCACCGGATCTGGTGTCAATTTAAAGAAGTAGTCCAGTTACACATTTGTGGGCTTATAACTTGGCTTCTGAATGTCCTAGAGAGATCAGGTTTGTTTTAGTATACTCCAATGAACAGCCCCTACAACCACAAAAAGGAATGGAGTCATTAGCACTTATGGTTTGTAAATGGCACCCAGAATTATGTTGCACGAAGCACAATTTCACATCATTCTGGGTTCATTTGTGTGAAAACAAGGTCCAATCAGGCTGAAACATTACAGGAAGGTAGAATCTATTGAGTTGTAAGTGATCTGAACGTTTCATGATGATAGCACTTTCCTAAGGGGGTCAAATCATGTCCCAAAGGTCACCGGATCTGGTGTCAATTTAAAGAAGTAGTCCAGTTACACATTTGTGGGCTTATAACTTGGCTTCTGAATGTCCTAGAGCGATCAGGTTTGTTTAAGTGTACTCCAATCAACAGCCCCTACAACCACAAAAAGGAATGGAGTCATTAGCACTTATGGTTTGTAAATGGCACCCAGAATTATGTTGCACGAAGCACAATTTCACATCATTCTGGGTTCATTTGTGTGAAAACAGCGTCCAATCAGGCTGAAACGTTACAGGAAGGTAGAATCTATTGAGTTGTAAGTGATCTGAACGTTTCATGATGATAGCACTTTCCTAAGGGGGTCAAATCATGTCCCAAAGGTCACCGGATCTGGTGTCAATTTAAAGAAGTAGTCCAGTTACACATTTGTGGGCTTATAACTTGGCTTCTGAATGTCCTAGAGCGATCAGGTTTGTTTAAGTGTACTCCAATCAACAGCCCCTACAACCACAAAAAGGAATGGAGTCATTAGCACTTATGGTTTGTAAATGGCACCCAGAATTATGTTGCACGAAGCACAATTTCACATCATTCTGGGTTCATTTGTGTCAAAACAAGGTACAATCAGGCTGAAACGTTACAGGAAGGTAGAATCTATTTAGTTGTAAGTGATCTGAACGTTTCATGATGATAACACTTTCCTAAGGGGGTCAAACCATGTCCCAAAGGTCACCGGATCTGGTGTCAATTTAAAGAAGTAGTCCAGTACCAACATTTGTGGGCTTATAACTTGGCTTCTGAATGTCCTAGAGAGGTCAGGCTTGTTTTAGTGTACTCCAGTCAACAGCCCCTACAACTACAAAAAGGAATGGAGTCATTAGCACTTATGGTTTGTAAATGGCATCCAGAATTAAGTTGTACGAAGCACAATTTCAAATCATTCTGGGTCCATTTGTGTGAAAACAAGGTCCAATAAGGCTGAAACGTTACAGGAAGGTAGAATCTATTGAGTTGTAAGTGATCTGAATGTTTCATGCTGATAGCACTTTCCTAAGGAGGTCAAACTATGTCCCAAAGGTCACCGGATGTGGTGTCAATTTAAAGAAGTAGTCCAGTTACACATTTGTGGGCTTATAACTTGGCTTCTGAATGTCCTAGAGAGATCAGGTTAAATTTAGTGTACTCCAATCAACAGCCCCTACAACCACAAAAAGGAATGGAGTCATTAGCACTTATGGTTTGTAAATGGCACCCAGAATTATGTTGCACGAAGCACAATTTCACATCATTCTGGGTTCATTTGTGTCAAAACAAGGTACAATCAGGCTGAAACGTTACAGGAAGGTAGAATCTATTTAGTTGTAAGTGATCTGAACGTTTCATGATGATAGCACTTTCCTAAGGGGGTCAAACCATGTCCCAAAGGTCACCGGATCTGGTGTCAATTTAAAGAAGTAGTCCAGTACCAACGTATGTGGGCTTATAACTTGGCTTCTGAATGTCCTAGAGAGGTCAGGCTTGTTTTAGTGTACTCCAGTCAACAGCCCCTACAACTACAAAAAGGAATGGAGTCATTAGCACTTATGGTTTTTAAATGGCACCCAGAATTATGTTGCACGAAGCACAATTTCACATCATTCTGGGTCCATTTGTGTGAAAACAAGGTCCAATCAGGCTGAAACGTTACAAGAAGGTAGAATCTATTGAGTTGTAAGTGATCTGAACGTTTCATGATGATCTCACATTCCTATAGGGGGTCAAACCATGTCCCAAAGGTCACCGGGCCTGGTGTCACTTTAAAGAAGTAGTCCAGTTACAACTTTCTGGGCTTATAACTTGGCTTCTGAATATCCTAAAGAGGTCAGGTTTGTTTTAGTGTACTCCAATCAACAGCCCCTACAACCACAAAAAGGACTGGAGTCATTAGCACTTATGGTTTTTAAATGGCACCCAGAATTATGTTGCACGAAGCACAATTTCACATCATTCTGGGTCCATTTGTGTGAAAACAAGGTCCAATCAGGCTGAAACGTTACAGGAACGTAGAATCTATTGAGTTGTAAGTGATCTGAACGTTTCATGATGATCGCACATTCCTATAGGGGGTCAAACCATGTCCCAAAGGTCACCGGGCCTGGTGTCACTTTAAAGAAGTAGTCCAGTTACACCTTTGTGAGCTAATAACTTGGCTTCTGAATATCCTAAAGAGGCCAGGTTTGTTTTAACGTACTCCAATCAACAGCCTCTACAACCACAAAAAGGAATGGAGTCATTAGCACTTATGGTTTGTAAATGGCACCCAGAATTATGTTGCACGAAGCACAATTTCACATCATTCTGGGTCCATTTGTGTCAAAACAAGGTCCAATCAGGCTGAAATGTTACAGGAAGGTAGAATCTATTGAGTTGTAAGTGATCTGAACGTTTCATGATGATAGCACATTCCTATAGGGGGTCAAACTATGTCCCAAAGGTCACCGGATCTGGTGTCAATTTAAAGAAGTAGTCCAGTTACACATTTGTGGGCTTATAACTTGGCTTCTGAATGTCCTAGAGAGGTTAGGTTTGTTTTAGTGTTCTCCAATCAACAGCCCCTACAACCACAAAAAGAAATGGAGTCATTAGCACTTATGGTTTGTAAATGGCACCCAGAATTATATTGCACGAAGCACAATTTCACATCATTCTGGGTTCATTTGTGTGAAAACAAGGTACAATCAGGCTGAAACGTTACAAGAAGGTAGAATCTATTGAGTTGTAAGTGATCTGAACGTTTCATGATGATCGCACATTCCTATAGGGGGTCAAACCATGTCCCAAAGGTCACCGGGCCTGGTGTCACTTTAAAGAAGTAGTCCAATTACACCTTTGAGGGCTTATAACTTGGTTTCTGAATGTCCTAGAGACATCAGGTTTGTTTTAGTATACTCCAATCAACAGCCCCTACAACCACAAAAAGGAATGGAGTCATTAGCACTTATGGTTTTTAAATGGCACCCAGAATTATGTTGCACGAAGCACAATTTCACATCATTCTGGGTTCATTTGTGTGAAAACAAGGTACAATCAGGCTGTAACGTTACAGGAAGGTAGAATCTATTGAGTTGTAAGTGATCTGAACGTTTCATGATGATAGCACTTTCCTAAGGGGGTCAAACCATGTCCCAAAGGTCACCGGATCTGGTGTCAATTTAAAGAAGTAGTCCAGTTACACATTTGTGGGCTTATAACTTGGCTTCTGAATGTCCTAGAGAGATCAGGTTTGTTTTAGTATACTCCAATCAACAGCCCCTACAACCACAAAAAGGAATGGAGTCATTAGCACTTGTGGTTTTTAAATGGCACCCAGAATTATGTGGTACGAAGCACAATTTCACATCATTCTGGGTTCATTTGTATGAAAACAAGGTCCAATCAAGCTGAAACGTTACAGGAAGGTAGAATCTATTGAGTTGTAAGTTATCTGAACGTTTCATGATGATAGTACTTTCCTAAGGGGATCAAACCATGTCCCAAATGTCACCGGATCTGGTGTCAATTTAAAGAAGTAGTCCAGTTACACGTTTGTGGGCTTATAACTTGGCTTCTGAATGTCCTAGAGAGATCAGGTTTGTTTTAATGTACTCCAATCAACAGCCCCTACAACCACAAAAAAGGAATGGAGTCATTAGCACTTATGGTTTGTAAATGGCACCCAAGATTATGTTGCACGAAGCACAATTTCACATCATTCTGGGTCCATTTGTGTGAAAACAAGGTCCAATCAGGCTGAAACGTTACAAGAAGGTAGAATCTATTGAGTTGTAAGTGATCTGAACGTTTCATGATGATCGCACATTCCTATTGGGGGTCAAACATTGTCCCAAAGGTCACCGGGCCTGGTGTAACTTTAAAGAAGTAGTCTTGTTACACCTTTGTGGGATTATAACTTGGCTTCTGAATATCCTAGAGAGGTCAGGTTTGTTTTAGAGTACTCCAATTAGCAGCCCCCATTACCACTAAAAGGAACGGAGTCATTAGCACTTATGGTTTTTAAATGGCACCCAGAATTATGTTGCACGAAGCATTATTTCACATCATTCTGGGTTCATTTGTGTGAAAACAAGGTCCAATCAGGCTGAAACGTTACAGGAAGGTAGAATATATTGAGTTGTAAGTGATCTGAACGTTTCATGATGATAGCACTTTCCTAAGGGGGTCAAACCATGTCCCAAAGGTCACCGGATCTGGTGTCAATTTAAAGAAGTAGTCCAGTTACACATTTGTTGGCTTATAACTTGGCTTCTGAATGTCCTAGAGTGATCAGGTTTGTTTTAGTGTACTACAATCAACAGCCCCTACAACCACAAAAAGGAATGTAGACATTAGCACTTATGGTTTTTAAATGGCACCCAGAATTATGTTGCACGAAGCACAATTTCACATCATTCTGGGTTCATTTGTGTGAAAACAAGGTCCAATCAGGCTGAAACGTTACAGGAAGGTAGAATCTATTGAGTTGTAAGTGATCTGAACGTTTCATGATGATAGAACTTTCCTATAGGGGGTCAAACCATGTCCCAAAGGTCACCGGATCTGGTGTCACTTTAAAGAAGTAGTCCAGTTACACATTTGTGGGCTTATAACTTGGCTTCTGAATGTCCTGGAGAGGTCAGGTTTGTTTTAGTGCACTCCAATCAACAGCCCCTACAACCACAAAAAGGAATGGAGACATTAGCACTTATGGTTTGTAAATGGCACCTAGAATTATGTTGCACGAAGCACAATTTCACATCATTCTGGGTTCATTTGTGTGAAAACAAGGTCCAATCAGGCTGAAACGTTACAGGAAGGTAGAATCTATTGAGTTGTAAGTGATCTGAACGTTTCATGATGATAGCACTTTCCTAAGGGGGTCAAACCATGTCCCAAAGGTCACCGGATCTGGTGTCACTTTAAAGAAGTAGTCCAGTTACACATTTGTGGGCTTATAACTTGGCTTCTGAATATCCTAGAGAGGTCAGGTTTGTTTTAATGTACTCCAACCAACAGCCCCTACAACCACAAAAAGAAATGGAGTCATTAGCACTTATGGTTTGTAAATGGCACCCAGAATTATATTGCACGAAGCACAATTTCACATCATTCTGGGTTCATTTGTGTGAAAACAAGGTACAATCAGGCTGTAACGTTACAGGAAGGTAGAATCTATTGAGTTGTAAGTGATCTGAACGTTTCATGATGATAGCACTTTCCTAAGGGGGTCAAACCATGTCCCAAAGGTCACCGGATCTGGTGTCAATTTAAAGAAGTAGTCCAGTTACACATTTGTGGGCTTATAACTTGGCTTCTGAATGTCCTAGAGAGATCAGGTTTGTTTTAGTATACTCCAATCAACAGCCCCTACAACCACAAAAAGGAATGGAGTCATTAGCACTTGTGGTTTTTAAATGGCACCCAGAATTATGTGGTACGAAGCACAATTTCACATCATTCTGGGTTCATTTGTGTGAAAACAAGGTCCAATCAAGCTGAAACGTTACAGGAAGGTAGAATCTATTGAGTTGTAAGTTATCTGAACGTTTCATGATGATAGTACTTTCCTAAGGGGATCAAACCATGTCCCAAATGTCACCGGATCTGGTGTCAATTTAAAGAAGTAGTCCAGTTACACATTTGTGGGCTTGTAACTTGGCTTCTGAATGTCCTAGAGAGATCAGGTTTGTTTTAATGTACTCCAATCAACAGCCCCTACAACCACAAAAAAGGAATGGAGTCATTAGCACTTATGGTTTGTAAATGGCACCCAAGATTATGTTGCACGAAGCACAATTTCACATCATTCTGGGTCCATTTGTGTGAAAACAAGGTCCAATCAGGCTGAAACGTTACAAGAAGGTAGAATCTATTGAGTTGTAAGTGATCTGAACGTTTCATGATGATAGCACTTTCCTAAGGGGGTCAAACCATGTCCCAAAGGTCACCGGGCCTGGTGTAACTTTAAAGAAGTAGTCTTGTTACACCTTTGTGGGATTATAACTTGGCTTCTGAATATCCTAGAGAGGTCAGGTTTGTTTTAGAGTACTCCAATTAGCAGCCCCCATTACCACTAAAAGGAACGGAGTCATTAGCACTTATGGTTTTTAAATGGCACCCAGAATTATGTTGCACGAAGCACAATTTCACATCATTCTGGGTTCATTTGTGTGAAAACAAGGTCCAATCAGGCTGAAACGTTACAGGAAGGTAGAATCTATTGAGTTGTAAGTGATCTGAACGTTTCATGATGATAGCACCTTCCTAAGGGGGTCAAACCATGTCCCAAAGGTCACCGGATCTGGTGTCAATTTAAAGAAGTAGTCCAGTTACACATTTGTGGGCTTATAACTTGGCTTCTGAATGTCCTAGAGAGATCAGATTTGTTTTAGTATACTCCAATCAACAGCCCCTACAACCACAAAAATGAATGGAGTCATTAGCACTTATGGTTTTTAAATGGCACCCAGAATTATGTTGCACGAAGCATTATTTCACATCATTCTGGGTTCATTTGTGTGAAAACAAGGTCCAATCAGGCTGAAACGTTACAGGAAGGTAGAATCTATTGAGTTGTAAGTGATCTGAACGTTTCATGATGATAGCACTTTCCTAAGGGGGTCAAACCATGTCCCAAAGGTCACCGGATCTGGTTTCAATTTAAAGAAGTAGTCCAGTTACACATTTGTGGGCTTATAACTTGGCTTCTGAATGTCCTAGAGCGATCAGGTTTGTTTTAGTGTACTACAATCAACAGCCCCTACAACCACAAAAAGGAATGGAGACATTAGCACTTATGGTTTGTAAATGGCACCCAAGATTATGTTGCACGAAGCACAATTTCACATCATTCTGGGTCCATTTGTGTGAAAACAAGGTCCAATCAGGCTGAAACGTTACAAGAAGGTAGAATCTATTGAGTTGTAAGTGATCTGAACGTTTCATGATGATCGCACATTCCTATTGGGGGTCAAACATTGTCCCAAAGGTCACCGGGCCTGGTGTAACTTTAAAGAAGTAGTCTTGTTACACCTTTGTGGGATTATAACTTGGCTTCTGAATATCCTAGAGAGGTCAGGTTTGTTTTAGAGTACTCCAATTAGCAGCCCCCATTACCACTAAAAGGAACGGAGTCATTAGCACTTATGGTTTTTAAATGGCACCCAGAATTATGTTGCACGAAGCACAATTTCACATCATTCTGGGTTCATTTGTGTGAAAACAAGGTCCAATCAGGCTGAAACGTTACAGGAAGGTAGAATCTATTGAGTTGTAAGTGATCTGAACGTTTCATGATGATAGCACCTTCCTAAGGGGGTCAAACCATGTCCCAAAGGTCACCGGATCTGGTGTCAATTTAAAGAAGTAGTCCAGTTACACATTTGTGGGCTTATAACTTGGCTTCTGAATGTCCTAGAGAGATCAGATTTGTTTTAGTGTACTCCAATCAACAGCCCCTACAACCACAAAAATGAATGGAGTCATTAGCACTTATGGTTTTTAAATGGCACCCAGAATTATGTTGCACGAAGCATTATTTCACATCATTCTGGGTTCATTTGTGTGAAAACAAGGTCCAATCAGGCTGAAACGTTACAGGAAGGTAGAATCTATTGAGTTGTAAGTGATCTGAACGTTTCAAGATGATAGCACTTTCCTAAGGGGGTCAAACCATGTCCCAAAGGTCACCGGATCTGGTGTCAATTTAAAGAAGTAGTCCAGTTACACATTTGTGGGCTTATAACTTGGCTTCTGAATGTCCTAGAGAGATCAGGTTTGTTTTAGTGTACTACAATCAACAGCCCCTACAACCACAAAAAGGAATGTAGACATTAGCACTTATGGTTTTTAAATGGCACCCAGAATTATGTTGCACGAAGCACAATTTCACATCATTCTGGGTTCATTTGTGTGAAAACAAGGTCCAATCAGGCTGAAACGTTACAGGAAGGTAGAATCTATTGAGTTGTAAGTGATCTGAACGTTTCATGATGATAGAACTTTCCTATAGGGGGTCAAACCATGTCCCAAAGGTCACCGGATCTGGTGTCACTTTAAAGAAGTAGTCCAGTTACACATTTGTGGGCTTATAACTTGGCTTCTGAATGTCCTGGAGAGGTCAGGTTTGTTTTAGTGTACTCCAATCAACAGCCCCTACAACCACAAAAAGGAATGGAGACATTAGCACTTATGGTTTGTAAATGGCACCTAGAATTATGTTGCACGAAGCACAATTTCACATCATTCTGGGTTCATTTGTGTGAAAACAAGGTCCAATCAGGCTGAAACGTTACAGGAAGGTAGAATCTATTGAGTTGTAAGTGATCTGAACGTTTCATGATGATAGCACTTTCCTAAGGGGGTCAAACCATGTCCCAAAGGTCACCGGATCTGGTGTCACTTTAAAGAAGTAGTCCAGTTACACATTTGTGGGCTTATAACTTGGCTTCTGAATATCCTAGAGAGGTCAGGTTTGTTTTAATGTACTCCAACCAACAGCCCCTACAACCACAAAAAGAAATGGAGTCATTAGCACTTGTGGTTTTTAAATGGCACCCAGAATTATGTGGTACGAAGCACAATTTCACGTCATTCTGGGTTCATTTGTGTGAAAACAAGGTCCAATCAAGCTGAAACGTTACAGGAAGGTAGAATCTATTGAGTTGTAAATTATCTGAACGTTTCATGATGATAGTACTTTCCTAAGGGGATCAAACCATGTCCCAAATGTCACCGGATCTGGTGTCAATTTAAAGAAGTAGTCCAGTTACACATTTGTGGGCTTATAACTTGGCTTCTGAATGTCCTAGAGAGATCAGGTTTGTTTTAATGTACTCCAATCAACAGCCCCTACAACCACAAAAAAGGAATGGAGTCATTAGCACTTATGGTTTGTAAATGGCACCCAAGATTATGTTGCACGAAGCACAATTTCACATCATTCTGGGTCCATTTGTGTGAAAACAAGGTCCAATCAGGCTGAAACGTTACAAGAAGGTAGAATCTATTGAGTTGTAAGTGATCTGAACGTTTCATGATGATCGCACATTCCTATTGGGGGTCAAACATTGTCCCAAAGGTCACCGGGCCTGGTGTAACTTTAAAGAAGTAGTCTTGTTACACCTTTGTGGGATTATAACTTGGCTTCTGAATATCCTAGAGAGGTCAGGTTTGTTTTAGAGTACTCCAATTAGCAGCCCCCATTACCACTAAAAGGAACGGAGTCATTAGCACTTATGGTTTTTAAATGGCACCCAGAATTATGTTGCACGAAGCACAATTTCACATCATTCTGGGTTCATTTGTGTGAAAACAAGGTCCAATCAGGCTGAAACGTTACAGGAAGGTAGAATCTATTGAGTTGTAAGTGATCTGAACGTTTCATGATGATAGCACCTTCCTAAGGGGGTCAAACCATGTCCCAAAGGTCACCGGATCTGGTGTCAATTTAAAGAAGTAGTCCAGTTACACATTTGTGGGCTTATAACTTGGCTTCTGAATATCCTAGAGAGGTCAGGTTTGTTTTAATGTACTCCAACCAACAGCCCCTACAACCACAAAAAGAAATGGAGTCATTAGCACTTGTGGTTTTTAAATGGCACCCAGAATTATGTGGTACGAAGCACAATTTCACGTCATTCTGGGTTCATTTGTGTGAAAACAAGGTCCAATCAAGCTGAAACGTTACAGGAAGGTAGAATCTATTGAGTTGTAAATTATCTGAACGTTTCATGATGATAGTACTTTCCTAAGGGGATCAAACCATGTCCCAAATGTCACCGGATCTGGTGTCAATTTAAAGAAGTAGTCCAGTTACACATTTGTGGGCTTATAACTTGGCTTCTGAATGTCCTAGAGAGATCAGGTTTGTTTTAATGTACTCCAATCAACAGCCCCTACAACCACAAAAAAGGAATGGAGTCATTAGCACTTATGGTTTGTAAATGGCACCCAAGATTATGTTGCACGAAGCACAATTTCACATCATTCTGGGTCCATTTGTGTGAAAACAAGGTCCAATCAGGCTGAAACGTTACAAGAAGGTAGAATCTATTGAGTTGTAAGTGATCTGAACGTTTCATGATGATCGCACATTCCTATTGGGGGTCAAACATTGTCCCAAAGGTCACCGGGCCTGGTGTAACTTCAAAGAAGTAGTCTTTTTACACCTTTGTGGGATTATAACTTGGCTTCTGAATATCCTAGAGAGGTCAGGTTTGTTTTAGAGTACTCCAATTAGCAGCCCCCATTACCACTAAAAGGAACGGAGTCATTAGCACTTATGGTTTTTAAATGGCACCCAGAATTATGTTGCACGAAGCACAATTTCACATCATTCTGGGTTCATTTGTGTGAAAACAAGGTCCAATCAGGCTGAAACGTTACAGGAAGGTAGAATCTATTGAGTTGTAAGTGATCTGAACGTTTCATGATGATAGCACCTTCCTAAGGGGGTCAAACCATGTCCCAAAGGTCACCGGATCTGGTGTCAATTTAAAGAAGTAGTCCAGTTACACATTTGTGGGCTTATAACTTGGCTTCTGAATGTCCTAGAGAGATCAGATTTGTTTTAGTATACTCCAATCAACAGCCCCTACAACCACAAAAATGAATGGAGTCATTAGCACTTATGGTTTTTAAATGGCACCCAGAATTATGTTGCACGAAGCATTATTTCACATCATTCTGGGTTCATTTGTGTGAAAACAAGGTCCAATCAGGCTGAAACGTTACAGGAAGGTAGAATCTATTGAGTTGTAAGTGATCTGAACATTTCAAGATGATAGCACTTTCCTAAGGGGGTCAAACCATGTCCCAAAGGTCACCGGATCTGGTGTCAATTTAAAGAAGTAGTCCAGTTACACATTTGTGGGCTTATAACTTGGCTTCTGAATGTCCTAGAGTGATCAGGTTTGTTTTAGTGTACTACAATCAACAGCCCCTACAACCACAAAAAGGAATGTAGACATTAGCACTTATGGTTTTTAAATGGCACCCAGAATTATGTTGCACGAAGCACAATTTCACATCATTCTGGGTTCATTTGTGTGAAAACAAGGTCCAATCAGGCTGAAACGTTACAGGAAGGTAGAATCTATTGAGTTGTAAGTGATCTGAACATTTCATGATGATAGAACTTTCCTATAGGGGGTCAAACCATGTCCCAAAGGTCACCGGATCTGGTGTCACTTTAAAGAAGTAGTCCAGTTACACATTTGTGGGCTTATAACTTGGCTTCTGAATGTCCTGGAGAGGTCAGGTTTGTTTTAGTGTACTCCAATCAACAGCCCCTACAACCACAAAAAGGAATGGAGACATTAGCACTTATGGTTTGTAAATGGCACCTAGAATTATGTTGCACGAAGCACAATTTCACATCATTCTGGGTTCATTTGTGTGAAAACAAGGTCCAATCAGGCTGAAACGTTACAGGAAGGTAGAATCTATTGAGTTGTAAGTGATCTGAACGTTTCATGATGATAGCACTTTCCTAAGGGGGTCAAACCATGTCCCAAAGGTCACCGGATCTGGTGTCACTTTAAAGAAGTAGTCCAGTTACACATTTGTGGGCTTATAACTTGGCTTCTGAATATCCTAGAGAGGTCTGGTTTGTTTTAATGTACTCCAACCAACAGCCCCTACAACCACAAAAAGAAATGGAGTCATTAGCACTTATGGTTTGTAAATGGCACCCAGAATTATATTGCACGAAGCACAATTTCACATCATTCTGGGTTCATTTGTGTGAAAACAAGGTACAATCAGGCTGTAACGTTACAGGAAGGTAGAATCTATTGAGTTGTAAGTGATCTGAACGTTTTATGATGATAGCACTTTCCTAAGGGGGTCAAACCATGTCCCAAAGGTCACCGGATCTGGTGTCAATTTAAAGAAGTAGTCCAGTTACACATTTGTGGGCTTATAACTTGGCTTCTGAATGTCCTAGAGAGATCAGGTTTGTTTTAGTATACTCCAATCAACAGCCCCTACAACCACAAAAAGGAATGGAGTCATTAGCACTTGTGGTTTTTAAATGGCACCCAGAATTATGTGGTACGAAGCACAATTTCACATCATTCTGGGTTCATTTGTGTGAAAACAAGGTCCAATCAAGCTGAAACGTTACAGGAAGGTAGAATCTATTGAGTTGTAAGTTATCTGAACGTTTCATGATGATAGTACTTTCCTAAGGGGATCAAACCATGTCCCAAATGTCACCGGATCTGGTGTCAATTTAAAGAAGTAGTCCAGTTACACATTTGTGGGCTTATAACTTGGCTTCTGAATGTCCTAGAGAGATCAGGTTTGTTTTAATGTACTCCAATCAACAGCCCCTACAACCACAAATAAGGAATGGAGTCATTAGCACTTATGGTTTGTAAATGGCACCCAAGATTATGTTGCAAGAAGCACAATTTCACATCATTCTGGGTCCATTTGTGTGAAAACAAGGTCCAATCAGGCTGAAACGTTACAAGAAGGTAGAATCTATTGAGTTGTAAGTGATCTGAACGTTTCATGATGATCGCACATTCCTATTGGGGGTCAAACATTGTCCCAAAGGTCACCGGGCCTGGTGTATTTTTAAAGAAGTAGTCTTGTTACACCTTTGTGGGATTATAACTTGGCTTCTGAATATCCTAGAGAGGTCAGGTTTGTTTTAGAGTACTCCAATTAGCAGCCCCCATTACCACTAAAAGGAACGGAGTCATTAGCACTTATGGTTTTTAAATGGCACCCAGAATTATGTTGCACGAAGCACAATTTCACATCATTCTGGGTTCATTTGTGTGAAAACAAGGTCCAATCAGGCTGAAACGTTACAGGAAGGTAGAATCTATTGAGTTGTAAGTGATCTGAACGTTTCATGATGATAGCACCTTCCTAAGGGGGTCAAACCATGTCCCAAAGGTCACCGGATCTGGTGTCAATTTAAAGAAGTAGTCCAGTTACACATTTGTGGGCTTATAACTTGGCTTCTGAATGTCCTAGAGAGATCAGATTTGTTTTAGTATACTCCAATCAACAGCCCCTACAACCACAAAAATGAATGGAGTCATTAGCACTTATGGTTTTTAAATGGCACCCAGAATTATGTTGCACGAAGCATTATTTCACATCATTCTGGGTTCATTTGTGTGAAAACAAGGTCCAATCAGGCTGAAACGTTACAGGAAGGTAGAATCTATTGAGTTGTAAGTGATCTGAACGTTTCATGATGATAGCACTTTCCTAAGGGGGTCAAACCATGTCCCAAAGGTCACCGGATCTGGTGTCAATTTAAAGAAGTAGTCCAGTTACACATTTGTGGGCTTATAACTTGGCTTCTGAATGTCCTAGAGCGATCAGGTTTGTTTTAGTGTACTACAATCAACAGCCCCTACAACCACAAAAAGGAATGGAGACATTAGCACTTATGGTTTGTAAATGGCACCCAAGATTATGTTGCACGAAGCACAATTTCACATCATTCTGGGTCCATTTGTGTGAAAACAAGGTCCAATCAGGCTGAAACGTTACAAGAAGGTAGAATCTATTGAGTTGTAAGTGATCTGAACGTTTCATGATGATCGCACATTCCTATTGGGGGTCAAACATTGTCCCAAAGGTCACCGGGCCTGGTGTAACTTTAAAGAAGTAGTCTTGTTACACCTTTGTGGGATTATAACTTGGCTTCTGAATATCCTAGAGAGGTCAGGTTTGTTTTAGAGTACTCCAATTAGCAGCCCCCATTACCACTAAAAGGAACGGAGTCATTAGCACTTATGGTTTTTAAATGGCACCCAGAATTATGTTGCACGAAGCACAATTTCACATCATTCTGGGTTCATTTGTGTGAAAACAAGGTCCAATCAGGCTGAAACGTTACAGGAAGGTAGAATCTATTGAGTTGTAAGTGATCTGAATGTTTCATGATGATAGCACTTTCCTAAGGGGGTCAAACCATGTCCCAAAGGTCACCGGATCTGGTGTCAATTTAAAGAAGTAGTCCAGTTACATATTTGTGGGCTTATAACTTGGCTTCTGAATGTCCTAGAGAGATCAGATTTGTTTTAGTATACTCCAATCAACAGCCCCTACAACCACAAAAATGAATGGAGTCATTAGCACTTATGGTTTTTAAATGGCACCCAGAATTATGTTGCACGAAGCATTATTTCACATCATTCTGGGTTCATTTGTGTGAAAACAAGGTCCAATCAGGCTGAAACGTTACAGGAAGGTAGAATCTATTGAGCTGTAAGTGATCTGAACGTTTCAAGATGATAGCACTTTCCTAAGGGGGTCAAACCATGTCCCAAAGGTCACCGGATCTGGTGTCAATTTAAAGAAGTAGTCCAGTTACACATTTGTGGGCTTATAACTTGGCTTCTGAATGTCCTAGAGTGATCAGGTTTGTTTTAGTGTACTACAATCAACAGCCCCTACAACCACAAAAAGGAATGTAGACATTAGCACTTATGGTTTTTAAATGGCGCCCAGAATTATGTTTTACGAAGCACAATTTCACATCATTCTGGGTTCATTTGTGTGAAAACAAGGTCCAATCAGGCTGAAACGTTACAGGAAGGTAGAATCTATTGAGTTGTAAGTGATCTGAACGTTTCATGATGATAGAACTTTCCTATAGGGGGTCAAACCATGTCCCAAAGGTCACCGGATCTGGTGTCACTTTAAAGAAGTAGTCCAGTTACACATTTGTGGGCTTATAACTTGGCTTCTGAATGTCCTGGAGAGGTCAGGTTTGTTTTAGTGTACTCCAATCAACAGCCCCTACAACCACAAAAAGGAATGGAGACATTAGCACTTATGGTTTGTAAATGGCACCTAGAATTATGTTGCACGAAGCACAATTTCACATCATTCTGGGTTCATTTGTGTGAAAACAAGGTCCAATCAGGCTGAAACGTTACAGGAAGGTAGAATCTATTGAGTTGTAAGTGATCTGAACGTTTCATGATGATAGCATTTTCCTAAGGGGGTCAAACCATGTCCCAAAGGTCACCGGATCTGGTGTCACTTTAAAGAAGTAGTCCAGTTACACATTTGTGGGCTTATAACTTGGCTTCTGAATATCCTAGAGAGGTCTGGTTTGTTTTAATGTACTCCAACCAACAGCCCCTACAACCACAAAAAGAAATGGAGTCATTAGCACTTATGGTTTGTAAATGGCACCCAGAATTATATTGCACGAAGCACAATTTCACATCATTCTGGGTTCATTTGTGTGAAAACAAGGTACAATCAGGCTGTAACGTTACAGGAAGGTAGAATCTATTGAGTTGTAAGTGATCTGAACGTTTTATGATGATAGCACTTTCCTAAGGGGGTCAAACCATGTCCCAAAGGTCACCGGATCTGGTGTCAATTTAAAGAAGTAGTCCAGTTACACATTTGTGGGCTTATAACTTGGCTTCTGAATGTCCTAGAGAGATCAGGTTTGTTTTAGTATACTCCAATCAACAGCCCCTACAACCACAAAAAGGAATGGAGTCATTAGCACTTGTGGTTTTTAAATGGCACCCAGAATTATGTGGTACGAAGCACAATTTCATATCATTCTGGGTTCATTTGTGTGAAAACAAGGTCCAATCAAGCTGAAACGTTACAGGAAGGTAGAATCTATTGAGTTGTAAGTTATCTGAACGTTTCATGATGATAGTACTTTCCTAAGGGGATCAAACCATGTCCCAAATGTCACCGGATCTGGTGTCAATTTAAAGAAGTAGTCCAGTTACACATTTGTGGGCTTATAACTTGGCTTCTGAATGTCCTAGAGAGATCAGGTTTGTTTTAATGTACTCCAATCAACAGCCCCTACAACCACAAAAAAGGAATGGAGTCATTAGCACTTATGGTTTGTAAATGGCACCCAAGATTATGTTGCACGAAGCACAATTTCACATCATTCTGGGTCCATTTGTGTGAAAACAAGGTCCAATCAGGCTGAAACGTTACAAGAAGGTAGAATCTATTGAGTTGTAAGTGATCTGAACGTTTCATGATGATCGCACATTCCTATTGGGGGTCAAACATTGTCCCAAAGGTCACCGGGCCTGGTGTATTTTTAAAGAAGTAGTCTTGTTACACCTTTGTGGGATTATAACTTGGCTTCTGAATATCCTAGAGAGGTCAGGTTTGTTTTAGAGTACTCCAATTAGCAGCCCCCATTACCACTAAAAGGAACGGAGTCATTAGCACTTATGGTTTTTAAATGGCACCCAGAATTATGTTGCACGAAGCACAATTTCACATCATTCTGGGTTCATTTGTGTGAAAACAAGGTCCAATCAGGCTGAAACGTTACAGGAAGGTAGAATCTATTGAGTTGTAAGTGATCTGAACGTTTCATGATGATAGCACCTTCCTAAGGGGGTCAAACCATGTCCCAAAGGTCACCGGATCTGGTGTCAATTTAAAGAAGTAGTCCAGTTACACATTTGTGGGCTTATAACTTGGCTTCTGAATGTCCTAGAGAGATCAGATTTGTTTTAGTATACTCCAATCAACAGCCCCTACAACCACAAAAATGAATGGAGTCATTAGCACTTATGGTTTTTAAATGGCACCCAGAATTATGTTGCACGAAGCATTATTTCACATCATTCTGGGTTCATTTGTGTGAAAACAAGGTCCAATCAGGCTGAAACGTTACAGGAAGGTAGAATCTATTGAGTTGTAAGTGATCTGAACGTTTCATGATGATAGCACTTTCCTAAGGGGGTCAAACCATGTCCCAAAGGTCACCGGATCTGGTGTCAATTTAAAGAAGTAGTCCAGTTACACATTTGTGGGCTTATAACTTGGCTTCTGAATGTCCTAGAGCGATCAGGTTTGTTTTAGTGTACTACAATCAACAGCCCCTACAACCACAAAAAGGAATGGAGACATTAGCACTTATGGTTTGTAAATGGCACCCAAGATTATGTTGCACGAAGCACAATTTCACATCATTCTGGGTCCATTTGTGTGAAAACAAGGTCCAATCAGGCTGAAACGTTACAAGAAGGTAGAATCTATTGAGTTGTAAGTGATCTGAACGTTTCATGATGATCGCACATTCCTATTGGGGGTCAAACATTGTCCCAAAGGTCACCGGGCCTGGTGTAACTTTAAAGAAGTAGTCTTGTTACACCTTTGTGGGATTATAACTTGGCTTCTGAATATCCTAGAGAGGTCAGGTTTGTTTTAGAGTACTCCAATTAGCAGCCCCCATTACCACTAAAAGGAACGGAGTCATTAGCACTTATGGTTTTTAAATGGCACCCAGAATTATGTTGCACGAAGCACAATTTCACATCATTCTGGGTTCATTTGTGTGAAAACAAGGTCCAATCAGGCTGAAACGTTACAGGAAGGTAGAATCTATTGAGTTGTAAGTGATCTGAACGTTTCATGATGATAGCACCTTCCTAAGGGGGTCAAACCATGTCCCAAAGGTCACCGGATCTGGTGTCAATTTAAAGAAGTAGTCCAGTTACACATTTGTGGGCTTATAACTTGGCTTCTGAATGTCCTAGAGAGATCAGATTTGTTTTAGTGTACTCCAATCAACAGCCCCTACAACCACAAAAATGAATGGAGTCATTAGCACTTATGGTTTTTAAATGGCACCCAGAATTATGTTGCACGAAGCATTATTTCACATCATTCTGGGTTCATTTGTGTGAAAACAAGGTCCAATCAGGCTGAAACGTTACAGGAAGGTAGAATCTATTGAGTTGTAAGTGATCTGAACGTTTCAAGATGATAGCACTTTCCTAAGGGGGTCAAACCATGTCCCAAAGGTCACCGGATCTGGTGTCAATTTAAAGAAGTAGTCCAGTTACACATTTGTGGGCTTATAACTTGGCTTCTGAATGTCCTAGAGAGATCAGGTTTGTTTTAGTGTACTACAATCAACAGCCCCTACAACCACAAAAAGGAATGTAGACATTAGCACTTATGGTTTTTAAATGGCACCCAGAATTATGTTGCACGAAGCACAATTTCACATCATTCTGGGTTCATTTGTGTGAAAACAAGGTCCAATCAGGCTGAAACGTTACAGGAAGGTAGAATCTATTGAGTTGTAAGTGATCTGAACGTTTCATGATGATAGAACTTTCCTATAGGGGGTCAAACCATGTCCCAAAGGTCACCGGATCTGGTGTCACTTTAAAGAAGTAGTCCAGTTACACATTTGTGGGCTTATAACTTGGCTTCTGAATGTCCTGGAGAGGTCAGGTTTGTTTTAGTGTACTCCAATCAACAGCCCCTACAACCACAAAAAGGAATGGAGACATTAGCACTTATGGTTTGTAAATGGCACCTAGAATTATGTTGCACGAAGCACAATTTCACATCATTCTGGGTTCATTTGTGTGAAAACAAGGTCCAATCAGGCTGAAACGTTACAGGAAGGTAGAATCTATTGAGTTGTAAGTGATCTGAACGTTTCATGATGATAGCACTTTCCTAAGGGGGTCAAACCATGTCCCAAAGGTCACCGGATCTGGTGTCACTTTAAAGAAGTAGTCCAGTTACACATTTGTGGGCTTATAACTTGGCTTCTGAATATCCTAGAGAGGTCTGGTTTGTTTTAATGTACTCCAACCAACAGCCCCTACAACCACAAAAAGAAATGGAGTCATTAGCACTTATGGTTTGTAAATGGCACCCAGAATTATATTGCACGAAGCACAATTTCACATCATTCTGGGTTCATTTGTGTGAAAACAAGGTACAATCAGGCTGTAACGTTACAGGAAGGTAGAATCTATTGAGTTGTAAGTGATCTGAACGTTTTATGATGATAGCACTTTCCTAAGGGGGTCAAACCATGTCCCAAAGGTCACCGGATCTGGTGTCAATTTAAAGAAGTAGTCCAGTTACACATTTGTGGGCTTATAACTTGGCTTCTGAATGTCCTAGAGAGATCAGGTTTGTTTTAGTATACTCCAATCAACAGCCCCTACAACCACAAAAAGGAATGGAGTCATTAGCACTTGTGGTTTTTAAATGGCACCCAGAATTATGTGGTACGAAGCACAATTTCACATCATTCTGGGTTCATTTGTGTGAAAACAAGGTCCAATCAAGCTGAAACGTTACAGGAAGGTAGAATCTATTGAGTTGTAAGTTATCTGAACGTTTCATGATGATAGTACTTTCCTAAGGGGATCAAACCATGTCCCAAATGTCACCGGATCTGGTGTCAATTTAAAGAAGTAGTCCAGTTACACATTTGTGGGCTTATAACTTGGCTTCTGAATGTCCTAGAGAGATCAGGTTTGTTTTAATGTACTCCAATCAACAGCCCCTACAACCACAAAAAAGGAATGGAGTCATTAGCACTTATGGTTTGTAAATGGCACCCAAGATTATGTTGCACGAAGCACAATTTCACATCATTCTGGGTCCATTTGTGTGAAAACAAGGTCCAATCAGGCTGAAACGTTACAAGAAGGTAGAATCTATTGAGTTGTAAGTGATCTGAACGTTTCATGATGATCGCACATTCCTATTGGGGGTCAAACATTGTCCCAAAGGTCACCGGGCCTGGTGTATTTTTAAAGAAGTAGTCTTGTTACACCTTTGTGGGATTATAACTTGGCTTCTGAATATCCTAGAGAGGTCAGGTTTGTTTTAGAGTACTCCAATTAGCAGCCCCCATTACCACTAAAAGGAACGGAGTCATTAGCACTTATGGTTTTTAAATGGCACCCAGAATTATGTTGCACGAAGCACAATTTCACATCATTCTGGGTTCATTTGTGTGAAAACAAGGTCCAATCAGGCTGAAACGTTACAGGAAGGTAGAATCTATTGAGTTGTAAGTGATCTGAACGTTTCATGATGATAGCACCTTCCTAAGGGGGTCAAACCATGTCCCAAAGGTCACCGGATCTGGTGTCACTTTAAAGAAGTAGTCCAGTTACACATTTGTGGGCTTATAACTTTTCTTCTGAATGTCCTAGAGAGGTCAGGTTTGTTTTAGAGTACTTCAATTAATAGCTCCTACAACCACAAAAAGGAATGGAGTCATTAGCACTTATGGTTTGTAAATGGCACCCAGAATTATGTTGCACGAAGCACAATTTCACATCATTCTGGGTCCATTTGTGTGAAAACAAGGTCCAATCAGGCTGAAACGTTACAAGAAGGTAGAATCTATTGAGTTGTAAGTGATCTGAACGTTTCATGATGATCGCACATTCCTATAGGGGGTCAAACCATGTCCCAAAGGTCACCGGGCCTGGTGTCACTTTAAAGAAGTAGTCCACTTACACCTTTGTGGGCTTATAACTTGGCTTCTGAATATCCTAAAGAGGTCAGGTTTGTTTTAGAGTACTCCAGTTAACAGCCCCCATTACCCCAAAAAGGAATGGAGACATTAGCACTTATGGTTTGTAAATGGCACCTAGAATTATGTTGCACGAAGCACAATTTCACATCATTCTGGGTTCATTTGTGTGAAAACAAGGTCCAATCAGGCTGAAACGTTACAGGAAGGTAGAATCTATTGAGTTGTAAGTGATCTGAACGTTTCATGATGATAGCACTTTCCTAAGGGGGTCAAACCATGTCCCAAAGGTCACCGGATCTGGTGTCACTTTAAAGAAGTAGTCCAGTTACACATTTGTGGGCTTATAACTTGGCTTCTGAATATCCTAGAGAGGTCTGGTTTGTTTTAATGTACTCCAACCAACAGCCCCTACAACCACAAAAAGAAATGGAGTCATTAGCACTTATGGTTTGTAAATGGCACCCAGAATTATATTGCACGAAGCACAATTTCACATCATTCTGGGTTCATTTGTGTGAAAACAAGGTACAATCAGGCTGTAACGTTACAGGAAGGTAGAATCTATTGAGTTGTAAGTGATCTGAACGTTTTATGATGATAGCACTTTCCTAAGGGGGTCAAACCATGTCCCAAAGGTCACCGGATCTGGTGTCAATTTAAAGAAGTAGTCCAGTTACACATTTGTGGGCTTATAACTTGGCTTCTGAATGTCCTAGAGAGATCAGGTTTGTTTTAGTATACTCCAATCAACAGCCCCTACAACCACAAAAAGGAATGGAGTCATTAGCACTTGTGGTTTTTAAATGGCACCCAGAATTATGTGGTACGAAGCACAATTTCACATCATTCTGGGTTCATTTGTGTGAAAACAAGGTCCAATCAAGCTGAAACGTTACAGGAAGGTAGAATCTATTGAGTTGTAAGTTATCTGAACGTTTCATGATGATAGTACTTTCCTAAGGAGATCAAACCATGTCCCAAATGTCACCGGATCTGGTGTCAATTTAAAGAAGTAGTCCAGTTACACATTTGTGGGCTTATAACTTGGCTTCTGAATGTCCTAGAGAGATCAGGTTTGTTTTAATGTACTCCAATCAACAGCCCCTACAACCACAAAAAAGGAATGGAGTCATTAGCACTTATGGTTTGTAAATGGCACCCAAGATTATGTTGCACGAAGCACAATTTCACATCATTCTGGGTCCATTTGTGTGAAAACAAGGTCCAATCAGGCTGAAACGTTACAAGAAGGTAGAATCTATTGAGTTGTAAGTGATCTGAACGTTTCATGATGATCGCACATTCCTATTGGGGGTCAAACATTGTCCCAAAGGTCACCGGGCCTGGTGTATTTTTAAAGAAGTAGTCTTGTTACACCTTTGTGGGATTATAACTTGGCTTCTGAATATCCTAGAGAGGTCAGGTTTGTTTTAGAGTACTCCAATTAGCAGCCCCCATTACCACTAAAAGGAACGGAGTCATTAGCACTTATGGTTTTTAAATGGCACCCAGAATTATGTTGCACGAAGCACAATTTCACATCATTCTGGGTTCATTTGTGTGAAAACAAGGTCCAATCAGGCTGAAACGTTACAGGAAGGTAGAATCTATTGAGTTGTAAGTGATCTGAACGTTTCATGATGATAGCACCTTCCTAAGGGGGTCAAACCATGTCCCAAAGGTCACCGGATCTGGTGTCACTTTAAAGAAGTAGTCCAGTTACACATTTGTGGGCTTATAACTTTTCTTCTGAATGTCCTAGAGAGGTCAGGTTTGTTTTAGAGTACTTCAATTAATAGCTCCTACAACCACAAAAAGGAATGGAGTCATTAGCACTTATGGTTTGTAAATGGCACCCAGAATTATGTTGCACGAAGCACAATTTCACATCATTCTGGGTCCATTTGTGTGAAAACAAGGTCCAATCAGGCTGAAACGTTACAAGAAGGTAGAATCTATTGAGTTGTAAGTGATCTGAACGTTTCATGATGATCGCACATTCCTATAGCGGGTCAAACCATGTCCCAAAGGTCACCGGGCCTGGTGTCACTTTAAAGAAGTAGTCCACTTACACCTTTGTGGGCTTATAACTTGGCTTCTGAATATCCTAAAGAGGTCAGGTTTGTTTTAGAGTACTCCACTTAACAGCCCCCATTACCCCAAAAAGGAATGGAGTCATTAGCACTTATGGTTTTTAAATGGCACCCAGAATTATGTTGCACGAAGCACAATTTCACATCATTCTGGGTTCATTTGTGTGAAAACAAGGTCCAATCAGGCTGAAACGTTACAGGAAGGTAGAATCTATTGAGTTGTAAGTGATCTGAACGTTTCATGATGATAGCACTTTCCTAAGGGGGTCAAACCATGTCCCAAAGGTCACCGGATCTGGTGTCAATTTAAAGAAGTAGTCCAGTACCAACGTATGTGGGCTTATAACTTGGCTTCTGAATGTCCTAGAGAGGTCAGGCTTGTTTTAGTGTACTCCAGTCAACAGCCCCTACAACTACAAAAAGGAATGGAGTCATTAGCACTTATGGTTTTTAAATGGCACCCAGAATTATGGTGCACGAAGCACAATTTCACATCATTCTGGGTCCATTTGTGTGAAAACAAGGTCCAATCAGGCTGAAACGTTACAAGAAGGTAGAATCTATTGAGTTGTAAGTGATCTGAACGTTTCATGATGATCGCACATTCCTATAGGGGGTCAAACCATGTCCCAAAGGTCACCGGGCCTGGTGTCACTTTAAAGAAGTAGTCCAGTTACAACTTTGTGGGCTTATAACTTGGCTTCTGAATATCCTAAAGAGGTCAGGATTGTTTTAGTGTACTCCAATCAACAGCCCCTACAACCACAAAAAGGACTGGAGTCATTAGCACTTATGGTTTTTAAATGGCACCCAGAATTATGTTGCACGAAGCACAATTTCACATCATTCTGGGTCCATTTGTGTGAAAACAAGGTCCAATCAGGCTGAAACGTTACAGGAACGTAGAATCTATTGAGTTGTAAGTGATCTGAACGTTTCATGATGATCGCACATTCCTATAGGGGGTCAAACCATGTCCCAAAGGTCACCGGGCCTGGTGTCACTTTAAAGAAGTAGTCCAGTTACACCTTTGTGAGCTAATAACTTGGCTTCTGAATATCCTAAAGAGGCCAGGTTTTTTTTAACGTAGTCCAATCAACAGCCTCTACAACCACAAAAAGGAATGAAGTCATTAGCACTTACGGTTTGTAAATGGCACCCAGAATTATGTTGCACGAAGCACAATTTCACATCATTCTGGGTCCATTTGTGTCAAAACAAGGTCCAATCAGATTGAAACGTTACAGGAAGGTAGAATCTATTGAGTTGTAAGTGATCTGAACGTTTCATGATGATAGCACTTTCCTAAGGGGGTCAAACCATGTCCCAAAGGTCACCGGATCTGGTGTCAATTTAAAGAAGTAGTCCAGTTACACATTTGTGGGCTTATAACTTGGCTTCTGAATGTCCTAGAGAGATCAGGTTTGTTTTAGTATACTCCAATCAACAGCCCCTACAACCACAAAAAGGAATGGAGTCATTAGCACTTGTGGTTTTTAAATGGCACCCAGAATTATGTGGTACGAAGCACAATTTCACATCATTCTGGGTTCATTTGTGTGAAAACAAGGTCCAATCAAGCTGAAACGTTACAGGAAGGTAGAATCTATTGAGTTGTAAGTTATCTGAACGTTTCATGATGATAGTACTTTCCTAAGGGGATCAAACCATGTCCCAAATGTCACCGGATCTGGTGTCAATTTAAAGAAGTAGTCCAGTTACACATTTGTGGGCTTATAACTTGGCTTCTGAATGTCCTAGAGAGATCAGGTTTGTTTTAATGTACTCCAATCAACAGCCCCTACAACCACAAAAAAGGAATGGAGTCATTAGCACTTATGGTTTGTAAATGGCACCCAAGATTATGTTGCACGAAGCACAATTTCACATCATTCTGGGTCCATTTGTGTGAAAACAAGGTCCAATCAGGCTGAAACGTTACAAGAAGGTAGAATCCTTTGAGTTGTAAGTGATCTGAATGTTCCATGATGATCGCACATTCCTATTGGGGGTCAAACATTGTCCCAAAGGTCACCGGGCCTGGTGTAACTTTAAAGAAGTAGTCTTGTTACACCTTTGTGGGATTATAACTTGGCTTCTGAATATCCTAGAGAGGTCAGGTTTGTTTTAGAGTACTCCAATTAGCAGCCCCCATTACCACTAAAAGGAATGGAGTCATTAGCACTTATGGTTTTTAAATGGCACCCAGAATTATGTTGCACGAAGCACAATTTCACATCATTCTGGGTTCATTTGTGTGAAAACAAGGTCCAATCAGGCTGAAACGTTACAGGAAGGTAGAATCTATTGAGTTGTAAGTGATCTGAACGTTTCATGATGATAGCACCTTCCTAAGGGGGTCAGACCATGTCCCAAAGGTCACCGGATCTGGTGTCAATTTAAAGAAGTAGTCCAGTTACACATTTGTGGGCTTATAACTTGGCTTCTGAATGTCCTAGAGAGATCAGATTTGTTTTAGTATACTCCAATCAACAGCCCCTACAACCACAAAAATGAATGGAGTCATTAGCACTTATGGTTTTTAAATGGCACCCAGAATTATGTTGCACGAAGCATTATTTCACATCATTCTGGGTTCATTTGTGTGAAAACAAGGTCCAATCAGGCTGAAACGTTACAGGAAGGTAGAATCTATTGAGTTGTAAGTGATCTGAACGTTTCATGATGATAGCACTTTCCTAAGGGGGTCAAACCATGTCCCAAAGGTCACCGGATCTGGTGTCAATTTAAAGAAGTAGTCCAGTTACACATTTGTGGGCTTATAACTTGGCTTCTGAATGTCCTAGAGCGATCAGGTTTGTTTTAGTGTACTACAATCAACAGCCCCTACAACCACAAAAAGGAATGGAGACATTAGCACTTATGGTTTTTAAATGGCACCCAGAATTATGTTGCACGAAGCACAATTTCACATCATTCTGGGTTCATTTGTGTGAAAACAAGGTCCAATCAGGCTGAAACGTTACAGGAAGGTAGAATCTATTGAGTTGTAAGTGATCTGAACGTTTCATGATGATAGAACTTTCCTATAGGGGGTCAAACCATGTCCCAAAGGTCACCGGATCTGGTGTCACTTTAAAGAAGTAGTCCAGTTACACATTTGTGGGCTTATAACTTGGCTTCTGAATGTCCTGGAGAGGTCAGGTTTGTTTTAGTGTACTCCAATCAACAGCCCCTACAACCACAAAAAGGAATGGAGACATTAGCACTTATGGTTTGTAAATGGCACCCAGAATTATGTTGCACGAAGCACAGTCTCACATCATTCTGGGTTCATTTGTGTGAAAACAAGGTCCAATCAGGCTGAAACGTTACAGGAAGGTAGAATCTATTGAGTTGTAAGTGATCTGAACGTTTCATGATGATAGCACTTTCCTAAGGGGGTCAAACCATGTCCCAAAGGTCACCGGATCTGGTGTCAATTTAAAGAAGTAGTCCAGTTACACATTAGTGGGCTTATAACTTGGCTTCTGAATGTCCTAGAGCGATCAGGTTTGTTTTAGTGTACTCCAATCAACAGCCCCTACAACCACAAAAAGGAATGGAGACATTAGCACTTATGGTTTGTAAATGGCACCCAGAATTATGTTGCACGAAGCACAATTTCACATCATTCTGGGTTCATTTGTGTGAAAACAAGGTCCAATCAGGCTGAAACGTTACAGGAAGGTAGAATCTACTGAGCTGTAAGTGATCTGAACGTTTCATGATGATAGCACTTTCCTAAGGGGGTCAAACCATGTCCCAAAGGTCACCGGATCTGGTGTAAATTTAAAGAAGTAGTCCAGTTACACATTTGTGGGCTTATAACTTGGCTTCTGAATGTCCTAGAGAGGTCAGGCTTGTTTTAGTGTACTCCAATCAACAGCCCCTACAACCACAACAAGGAATGGAGTCATTAGCACTTATGGTTTGTAAATGGCACCCAGAATTATGTTGCACGAAGCACAATTTCACATCATTCTGGGTCCATTTGTGTGAAAACAAGGTCCAATCAGGCTGAAACGTTACAAGAAGGTAGAATCTATTGAGTTGTAAGTGATCTGAACGTTTCATGATGATCGCACATTCCTATAGGGGGTCAAACCATGTCCCAAAGGTCACCGGGCCTGGTGTCACTTTAAAGAAGTAGTCCAGTTACACCTTTGTGGGCTTATAACTTGGCTTCTGAATATCCTAAAGAGGTCAGGTTTGTTTTAGAGTACTCCAGTTAACAGCCCCCATTACCCCAAAAAGGAATGGAGTCATTAGCACTTATGGTTTTTAAATGTCACCCAGAATTATGTTGCACGAAGCACAATTTCACATAATTCTGGGTTCATTTGTGTGAAAACAAGGTCCAATCAGGCTGAAACGTTACAGGAAGGTAGAATCTATTGAGTTGTAAGTGATCTGAACGTTTCATGATGATAGCACTTTCCTAAGGGGGTCAAACCATGTCCCAAAGGTCACCGGATCTGGTGTCAATTTAAAGAAGTAGTCCAGTACCAACGTATGTGGGCTTATAACTTGGCTTCTGAATGTCCTAGAGAGGTCAGGCTTGTTTTAGTGTACTCCAGTCAACAGCCCCTACAACTACAAAAAGGAATGGAGTCATTAGCACTTATGGTTTTTAAATGGCACCCAGAATTATGTTGCACGAAGCACAATTTCACATCATTCTGGGTCCATTTGTGTGAAAACAAGGTCCAATCAGGCTGAAACGTTACAAGAAGGTAGAATCTATTGAGTTGTAAGTGATCTGAACGTTTCATGATGATCGCACATTCCTATAGGGGGTAAAACCATGTCCCAAAGGTCACCGGGCCTGGTGTCACTTTAAAGAAGTAGTCCAGTTACACCTTTGTGAGCTAATAACTTGGCTTCTGAATATCCTAAAGAGGCCAGGTTTGTTTTAACGTACTCCAATCAACAGCCTCTACAACCACGAAAAGGAATGAAGTCATTAGCACTTACGGTTTGTAAATGGCACCCAGAATTATGTTGCACGAAGCACAATTTCACATCATTCTGGGTCCATTTGTGTCAAAACAAGGTCCAATCAGGCTGAAACGTTACAGGAAGGTAGAATCTATTGAGTTGTAAGTGATCTGAACGTTTCATGATGATAGCACATTCCTATAGGGGGTCAAACTATGTCCCAAAGGTCACCGGATCTGGTGTCAATTTAAAGAAGTAGTCCAGTTACACATTTGTGGGCTTATAACTTGGCTTCTGAATGTCCTAGAGAGGTTAGGTTTGTTTTAGTGTTCTCCAATCAACAGCCCCTACAACCACAAAAAGAAATGGAGTCATTAGCACTTATGGTTTGTAAATGGCACCCAGAATTATATTGCACGAAGCACAATTTCACATCATTCTGGGTCCATTTGTGTGAAAACAAGGTACAATCAGGCTGAAACGTTACAAGAAGGTAGAATCTATTGAGTTGTAAGTGATCTGAACGTTTCATGATGATCGCAAATTCCTATAGGGGGTCAAACCATGTCCCAAAGGTCACCGGGCCTGGTGTCACTTTAAAGAAGTAGTCCAATTACACCTTTGAGGGCTTATAACTTGGTTTCTGAATGTCCTAGAGACATCAGGTTTGTTTTAGTATACTCCAATCAACAGCCCCTACAACCACAAAAAGGAATGGAGTCATTAGCACTTATGGTTTTTAAATGGCACCCAGAATTATGTTGCACGAAGCACAATTTCACATCATTCTGGGTTCATTTGTGTGAAAACAAGGTACAATCAGGCTGAAACGTTACAGGAAGGTAGAATCTATTGAGTTGTAAGTGATCTGAACGTTTCATGATGATAGCACTTTCCTAAGGGGGTCAAACCATGTCCCAAAGGTCACCGGATCTTGTGTCAATTTAAAGAAGTAGTCCAGTTACACATTTGTGGGCTTATAACTTGGCTTCTGAATGTCCTAGAGAGATCAGGTTTGTTTTAGTATACTCCAATCAACAGCCCCTACAACCACAAAAAGGAATGGAGTCATTAGCACTTGTGGTTTTTAAATGGCACCCAGAATTATGTGGTACGAACCACAATTTCACATCATTCTGGGTTCATTTGTGTGAAAACAAGGTCCAATCAAGCTGAAACGTTACAGGAAGGTAGAATCTATTGAGTTGTAAGTTATCTGAACGTTTCATGATGATAGTACTTTCCTAAGGGGATCAAACCATGTCCCAAAGGTCACCGGGCCTGGTGTCACTTTAAAGAAGTAGTCCAGTTACACATTTGTGGGCTTATAACTTGGCTTCTGAATATCCTAGAGAGGTCAGGTTTGTTTTAATGTACTCCAACCAACAGCCCCTACAACCACAAAAAGAAATGGAGTCATTAGCACTTATGGTTTGTAAATGGCACCCAGAATTATATTGCACGAAGCACAATTTCACATCATTCTGGGTTCATTTGTGTGAAAACAAGGTACAATCAGGCTGTAACGTTACAGGAAGGTAGAATCTATTGAGTTGTAAGTGATCTGAACGTTTCATGATGATAGCACTTTCCTAAGGGGGTCAAACCATGTCCCAAAGGTCACCGGATCTGGTGTCAATTTAAAGAAGTAGTCCAGTTACACATTTGTGGGCTTATAACTTGGCTTCTGAATGTCCTAGAGAGATCATGTTTGTTTTAGTATACTCCAATCAACAGCCCCTACAACCACAAAAAGGAATGGAGTCATTAGCACTTGTGGTTTTTAAATGGCACCCAGAATTATGTGGTACGAAGCACAATGTCACATCATTCTGGGTTCATTTGTGTGAAAACAAGGTCCAATCAAGCTGAAACGTTACAGGAAGGTAGAATCTATTGAGTTGTAAGATATCTGAACGTTTCATGATGATAGTACTTTCCTAAGGGGATCAAACCATGTCCCAAATGTCACCGGATCTGGTGTCAATTTAAAGAAGTAGTCCAGTTACACATTTGTGGGCTTATAACTTGGCTTCTGAATGTCCTAGAGAGATCAGGTTTGTTTTAATGTACTCCAATCAACAGCCCCTACAACCACAAAAAAGGAATGGAGTCATTAGCACTTATGGTTTGTAAATGGCACCCAAGATTATGTTGCACGAAGCACAATTTCACATCATTCTGGGTCCATTTGTGTGAAAACAAGGTCCAATCAGGCTGAAACGTTACAAGAAGGTAGAATCTATTGAGTTGTAAGTGATCTGAACGTTTCATGATGATCGCACATTCCTATTGGGGGTCAAACATTGTCCCAAAGGTCACCGGGCCTGGTGTAACTTTAAAGAAGTAGTCTTGTTACACCTTTGTGGGATTATAACTTGGCTTCTGAATATCGTAGAGAGGTCAGGTTTGTTTTAGAGTACTCCAATTAGCAGCCCCCATTACCACTAAAAGGAACGGAGTCATTAGCACTTATGGTTTTTAAATGGCACCCAGAATTATGTTGCACGAAGCACAATTTCACATCATTCTGGGTTCATTTGTGTGAAAACAAGGTCCAATCAGGCTGAAACGTTACAGGAAGGTAGAATCTATTGAGTTGTAAGTGATCTGAACGTTTCATGATGATAGCACCTTCCTAAGGGGGTCAAACCATGTCCCAAAGGTCACCGGATCTGGTGTCAATTTAAAGAAGTAGTCCAGTTACACATTTGTGGGCTTATAACTTGGCTTCTGAATGTCCTAGAGAGATCAGATTTGTTTTAGTATACTCCAATCAACAGCCCCTACAACCACAAAAATGAATGGAGTCATTAGCACTTATGGTTTTTAAATGGCACCCAGAATTATGTTGCACGAAGCACAATTTCACATCATTCTGGGTTCATTTGTGTGAAAACAAGGTCCAATCAGGCTGAAACGTTACAGGAAGGTAGAATCTATTGAGTTGTAAGTGATCTGAACGTTTCATGATGATAGCACTTTCCTAAGGGGGTCAAACCATGTCCCAAAGGTCACCGGATCTGGTGTCAATTTAAAGAAGTAGTCCAGTTACACATTTGTGGGCTTATAACTTGGCTTCTGAATGTCCTAGAGCGATCAGGTTTGTTTTAGTGTACTACAATCAACAGCCCCTACAACCACAAAAAGGAATGGAGACATTAGCACTTATGGTTTTTAAATGGCACCCAGAATTATGTTGCACGAAGCACAATTTCACATCATTCTGGGTTCATTTGTGTGAAAACAAGGTCCAATCAGGCTGAAACATTACAGGAAGGTAGAATCTATTGAGTTGTAAGTGATCTGAACGTTTCATGATGATAGCACTTTCCTAAGGGGGTCAAACCATGTCCCAAAGGTCACCGGATCTGGTGTCAATTTAAAGAAGTAGTCCAGTTACACATTAGTGGGCTTATAACTTGGCTTCTGAATGTCCTAGAGCGATCAGGTTTGTTTTAGTGTACTCCAATCAACAGCCCCTACAACCACAAAAAGGAATGGAGACATTAGCACTTATGGTTTGTAAATGGCACCCAGAATTATGTTGCACGAAGCACAATTTCACATCATTCTGGGTTCATTTGTGTGAAAACAAGGTCCAATCAGGCTGAAACGTTACAGGAAGGTAGAATCTACTGAGTTGTAAGTGATCTGAACGTTTCATGATGATAGCACTTTCCTAAGGGGGTCAAACCATGTCCCAAAGGTCACCGGATCTGGTGTAAATTTAAAGAAGTAGTCCAGTTACACATTTGTGGGCTTATAACTTGGCTTCTGAATGTCCTAGAGAGATCAGGTTTGTTTTAGTGTACTCCAATCAACAGCCCCTACAACCACAAAAAGGAATGGAGTCATTAGCCCTTATGGTTTTTAAATGGCACCCAGAATTATGTGGTACGAAGCACAATTTCACATCATTCTGGGTTCATTTGTGTGAAAACAAGGTCCAATCAAGCTGAAACGTTACAGGAAGGTAGAACCTATTGAGTTGTAAGATATCTGAACGTTTCATGATGATAGTACTTTCCTAAGGGGATCAAACCATGTCCCAAATGTCACCGGATCTGGTGTCAATTTAAAGAAGTAGTCCAGTTACACATTTGTGGGCTTATAACTTGGCTTCTGAATGTCCTAGAGAGATCAGGTTTGTTTTAATGTACTCCAATCAACAGCCCCTACAACCACAAAAAAGGAATGGAGTCATTAGCACTTATGGTTTGTAAATGGCACCCAAGATTATGTTGCACGAAGCACAATTTCACATCATTCTGGGTCCATTTGTGTGAAAACAAGGTCCAATCAGGCTGAAACGTTACAAGAAGGTAGAATCTATTGAGTTGTAAGTGATCTGAACGTTTCATGATGATCGCACATTCCTATTGGGGGTCAAACATTGTCCCAAAGGTCACCGGGCCTGGTGTAACTTTAAAGAAGTAGTCTTGTTACACCTTTGTGGGATTATAACTTGGCTTCTGAATATCGTAGAGAGGTCAGGTTTGTTTTAGAGTACTCCAATTAGCAGCCCCCATTACCACTAAAAGGAACGGAGTCATTAGCACTTATGGTTTTTAAATGGCACCCAGAATTATGTTGCACGAAGCACAATTTCACATCATTCTGGGTTCATTTGTGTGAAAACAAGGTCCAATCAGGCTGAAACGTTACAGGAAGGTAGAATCTATTGAGTTGTAAGTGATCTGAACGTTTCATGATGATAGCACCTTCCTAAGGGGGTCAAACCATGTCCCAAAGGTCACCGGATCTGGTGTCAATTTAAAGAAGTAGTCCAGTTACACATTTGTGGGCTTATAACTTGGCTTCTGAATGTCCTAGAGAGATCAGATTTGTTTTAGTATACTCCAATCAACAGCCCCTACAACCACAAAAATGAATGGAGTCATTAGCACTTATGGTTTTTAAATGGCACCCAGAATTATGTTGCACGAAGCACAATTTCACATCATTCTGGGTTCATTTGTGTGAAAACAAGGTCCAATCAGGCTGAAACGTTACAGGAAGGTAGAATCTATTGAGTTGTAAGTGATCTGAACGTTTCATGATGATAGCACTTTCCTAAGGGGGTCAAACCATGTCCCAAAGGTCACCGGATCTGGTGTCATTTTAAAGAAGTAGTCCAGTTACACATTTGTGGGCTTATAACTTGGCTTCTGAATGTCCTAGAGCGATCAGGTTTGTTTTAGTGTACTACAATCAACAGCCCCTACAACCACAAAAAGGAATGGAGACATTAGCACTTATGGTTTTTAAATGGCACCCAGAATTATGTTGCACGAAGCACAATTTCACATCATTCTGGGTTCATTTGTGTGAAAACAAGGTCCAATCAGGCTGAAACGTTACAGGAAGGTAGAATCTATTGAGTTGTAAGTGATCTGAACGTTTCATGATGATAGAACTTTCCTATAGGGGGTCAAACCATGTCCCAAAGGTCACCGGATCTGGTGTCACTTTAAAGAAGTAGTTCAGTTACACATTTGTGGGCTTATAACTTGGCTTCTGAATGTCCTGGAGAGGTCAGGTTTGTTTTAGTGTACTCCAATCAACAGCCCCTACAACCACAAAAAGGAATGGAGACATTAGCACTTATGGTTTGTAAATGGCACCCAGAATTATGTTGCACGAAGCACAATTTCACATCATTCTGGGTTCATTTGTGTGAAAACAAGGTCCAATCAGGCTGAAACGTTACAGGAAGGTAGAATCTATTGAGTTGTAAGTGATCTGAACGTTTCATGATGATAGCACTTTCCTAAGGGGGTCAAACCATGTCCCAAAGGTCACCGGATCTGGTGTCAATTTAAAGAAGTAGTCCAGTTACACATTAGTGGGCTTATAACTTGGCTTCTGAATGTCCTAGAGCGATCAGGTTTGTTTTAGTGTACTCCAATCAACAGCCCCTACAACCACAAAAAGGAATGGAGACATTAGCACTTATGGTTTGTAAATGGCACCCAGAATTATGTTGCACGAAGCACAATTTCACATCATTCTGGGTTCATTTGTGTGAAAACAAGGTCCAATCAGGCTGAAACGTTACAGGAAGGTAGAATCTACTGAGTTGTAAGTGATCTGAACGTTTCATGATGATAGCACTTTCCTAAGGGGGTCAAACCATGTCCCAAAGGTCACCGGATCTGGTGTAAATTTAAAGAAGTAGTCCAGTTACACATTTGTGGGCTTATAACTTGGCTTCTGAATGTCCTAGAGAGATCAGGTTTGTTTTAGTGTACTCCAATCAACAGCCCCTACAACCACAAAAAGGAATGGAGTCATTAGCCCTTATGGTTTTTAAATGGCACCCAGAATTATGTTGCACGAAGCACAATTTCACATCATTCTGGGTTCATTTGTGTGAAAACAAGGTCCAATCAGGCTGAAACGTTACAGGAAGGTAGAATCTATTGAGTTGTAAGTGATCTGAACGTTTCATGATGATAGAACTTTCCTATAGGGGGTCAAACCATGTCCCAAAGGTCACCGGATCTGGTGTCACTTTAAAGAAGTAGTCCAGTTACACATTTGTGGGCTTATAACTTGGCTTCTGAATGTCCTGGAGAGGTCAGGTTTGTTTTAGTGTACTCCAATCAACAGCCCCTACAACCACAAAAAGGAATGGAGACATTAGCACTTATGGTTTGTAAATGGCACCCAGAATTATGTTGCACGAAGCACAATTTCACATCATTCTGGGTTCATTTGTGTGAAAACAAGGTCCAATCAGGCTGAAACGTTACAGGAAGGTAGAATCTATTGAGTTGTAAGTGATCTGAACGTTTCATGATGATAGCACTTTCCTAAGGGGGTCAAACCATGTCCCAAAGGTCACCGGATCTGGTGTCAATTTAAAGAAGTAGTCCAGTTACACATTAGTGGGCTTATAACTTGGCTTCTGAATGTCCTAGAGCGATCAGGTTTGTTTTAGTGTACTCCAATCAACAGCCCCTACAACCACAAAAAGGAATGGAGACATTAGCACTTATGGTTTGTAAATGGCACCCAGAATTATGTTGCACGAAGCACAATTTCACATCATTCTGGGTTCATTTGTGTGAAAACAAGGTCCAATCAGGCTGAAACGTTACAGGAAGGTAGAATCTACTGAGTTGTAAGTGATCTGAACGTTTCATGATGATAGCACTTTCCTAAGGGGGTCAAACCATGTCCCAAAGGTCACCGGATCTGGTGTAAATTTAAAGAAGTAGTCCAGTTACACATTTGTGGGCTTATAACTTGGCTTCTGAATGTCCTAGAGAGATCAGGTTTGTTTTAGTGTACTCCAATCAACAGCCCCTACAACCACAAAAAGGAATGGAGTCATTAGCCCTTATGGTTTTTAAATGGCACCCAGAATTATGTTGCACAAAGCACAATTTCACATCATTCTGGGTTCATTTGTGTGAAAACAAGGTCCAATCAGGCTGAAACGTTACAGGAAGGTAGAATCTATTGAGTTGTAAGTGATCTGAACGTTTCATGATGATAGAACTTTCCTATAGGGGGTCAAACCATGTCCCAAAGGTCACCGGATCTGGTGTCACTTTAAAGAAGTAGTCCAGTTACACATTTGTGGGCTTATAACTTGGCTTCTGAATGTCCTGGAGAGGTCAGGTTTGTTTTAGTGTACTCCAATCAACAGCCCCTACAACCACAAAAAGGAATGGAGACATTAGCACTTATGGTTTGTAAATGGCACCCAGAATTATGTTGCCCGAAGCACAATTTCACATCATTCTGGGTTCATTTGTGTGAAAACAAGGTCCAATCAGGCTGAAACGTTACAGGAAGGTAGAATCTATTGAGTTGTAAGTGATCTGAACGTTTCATGATGATAGCACTTTCCTAAGGGGGTCAAACCATGTCCCAAAGGTCACCGGATCTGGTGTCAATTTAAAGAAGTAGTCCAGTTACACATTAGTGGGCTTATAACTTGGCTTCTGAATGTCCTAGAGCGATCAGGTTTGTTTTAGTGTACTCCAATCAACAGCCCCTACAACCACAAAAAGGAATGGAGACATTAGCACTTATGGTTTGTAAATGGCACCCAGAATTATGTTGCACGAAGCACAATTTCACATCATTCTGGGTTCATTTGTGTGAAAACAAGGTCCAATCAGGCTGAAACGTTACAGGAAGGTAGAATCTACTGAGTTGTAAGTGATCTGAACGTTTCATGATGATAGCACTTTCCTAAGGGGGTCAAACCATGTCCCAAAGGTCACCGGATCTGGTGTAAATTTAAAGAAGTAGTCCAGTTACACATTTGTGGGCTTATAACTTGGCTTCTGAATGTCCTAGAGAGATCAGGTTTGTTTTAGTGTACTCCAATCAACAGCCCCTACAACCACAAAAAGGAATGGAGTCATTAGCCCTTATGGTTTTTAAATGGCACCCAGAATTATGTTGCACGAAGCACAATTTCACATCATTCTGGGTTCATTTGTGTGAAAACAAGGTCCAATCAGGCTGAAACGCTACAAGAAGGTAGAATCTATTGAGCTGTAAGTGATCTGAACGTTTCAAGATGATCGCACATTCCTATTGGGGGTCAAACATTGTCCCAAAGGTCACCGGGCCTGGTTTAACTTTAAAGAAGTAGTCTTGTTACACCTTTGTGGGATTATAACTTGGCTTCTGAATATCCTAGAGAGGTCAGGTTTGTTTTAGAGTACTCCAATTAGCAGCCCCCATTACCACTAAAAGGAACGGAGTCATTAGCACTTATGGTTTTTAAATGGCACCCAGAATTATGTTGCACGAAGCACAATTTCACATCATTCTGGGTTCATTTGTGTGAAAACAAGGTCCAATCAGGCTGAAACGTTACAGGAAGGTAGAATCTATTGAGTTGTAAGTGATCTGAACGTTTCATGATGATAGCACCTTCCTAAGGGGGTCAAACCATGTCCCAAAGGTCACCGGATCTGGTGTCATTTTAAAGAAGTAGTCCAGTTACACATTTGTGGGCTTATAACTTGGCTTCTGAATGTCCTAGAGCGATCAGGTTTGTTTTAGTGTACTACAATCAACAGCCCCTACAACCACAAAAAGGAATGGAGACATTAGCACTTATGGTTTTTAAATGGCACCCAGAATTATGTTGCACGAAGCACAATTTCACATCATTCTGGGTTCATTTGTGTGAAAACAAGGTCCAATCAGGCTGAAACGTTACAGGAAGGTAGAATCTATTGAGTTGTAAGTGATCTGAACGTTTCATGATGATAGAACTTTCCTATAGGGGGTCAAACCATGTCCCAAAGGTCACCGGATCTGGTGTCACTTTAAAGAAGTAGTTCAGTTACACATTTGTGGGCTTATAACTTGGCTTCTGAATGTCCTGGAGAGGTCAGGTTTGTTTTAGTGTACTCCAATCAACAGCCCCTACAACCACAAAAAGGAATGGAGACATTAGCACTTATGGTTTGTAAATGGCACCCAGAATTATGTTGCACGAAGCACAATTTCACATCATTCTGGGTTCATTTGTGTGAAAACAAGGTCCAATCAGGCTGAAACGTTACAGGAAGGTAGAATCTATTGAGTTGTAAGTGATCTGAACGTTTCATGATGATAGCACTTTCCTAAGGGGGTCAAACCATGTCCCAAAGGTCACCGGATCTGGTGTCAATTTAAAGAAGTAGTCCAGTTACACATTAGTGGGCTTATAACTTGGCTTCTGAATGTCCTAGAGCGATCAGGTTTGTTTTAGTGTACTCCAATCAACAGCCCCTACAACCACAAAAAGGAATGGAGACATTAGCACTTATGGTTTGTAAATGGCACCCAGAATTATGTTGCACGAAGCACAATTTCACATCATTCTGGGTTCATTTGTGTGAAAACAAGGTCCAATCAGGCTGAAACGTTACAGGAAGGTAGAATCTACTGAGTTGTAAGTGATCTGAACGTTTCATGATGATAGCACTTTCCTAAGGGGGTCAAACCATGTCCCAAAGGTCACCGGATCTGGTGTAAATTTAAAGAAGTAGTCCAGTTACACATTTGTGGGCTTATAACTTGGCTTCTGAATGTCCTAGAGAGATCAGGTTTGTTTTAGTGTACTCCAATCAACAGCCCCTACAACCACAAAAAGGAATGGAGTCATTAGCCCTTATGGTTTTTAAATGGCACCCAGAATTATGTTGCACGAAGCACAATTTCACATCATTCTGGGTTCATTTGTGTGAAAACAAGGTCCAATCAGGCTGAAACGTTACAGGAAGGTAGAATCTATTGAGTTGTAAGTGATCTGAACGTTTCATGATGATAGAACTTTCCTATAGGGGGTCAAACCATGTCCCAAAGGTCACCGGATCTGGTGTCACTTTAAAGAAGTAGTCCAGTTACACATTTGTGGGCTTATAACTTGGCTTCTGAATGTCCTGGAGAGGTCAGGTTTGTTTTAGTGTACTCCAATCAACAGCCCCTACAACCACAAAAAGGAATGGAGACATTAGCACTTATGGTTTGTAAATGGCACCCAGAATTATGTTGCACGAAGCACAATTTCACATCATTCTGGGTTCATTTGTGTGAAAACAAGGTCCAATCAGGCTGAAACGTTACAGGAAGGTAGAATCTATTGAGTTGTAAGTGATCTGAACGTTTCATGATGATAGCACTTTCCTAAGGGGGTCAAACCATGTCCCAAAGGTCACCGGATCTGGTGTCAATTTAAAGAAGTAGTCCAGTTACACATTAGTGGGCTTATAACTTGGCTTCTGAATGTCCTAGAGCGATCAGGTTTGTTTTAGTGTACTCCAATCAACAGCCCCTACAACCACAAAAAGGAATGGAGACATTAGCACTTATGGTTTGTAAATGGCACCCAGAATTATGTTGCACGAAGCACAATTTCACATCATTCTGGGTTCATTTGTGTGAAAACAAGGTCCAATCAGGCTGAAACGTTACAGGAAGGTAGAATCTACTGAGTTGTAAGTGATCTGAACGTTTCATGATGATAGCACTTTCCTAAGGGGGTCAAACCATGTCCCAAAGGTCACCGGATCTGGTGTAAATTTAAAGAAGTAGTCCAGTTACACATTTGTGGGCTTATAACTTGGCTTCTGAATGTCCTAGAGAGATCAGGTTTGTTTTAGTGTACTCCAATCAACAGCCCCTACAACCACAAAAAGGAATGGAGTCATTAGCCCTTATGGTTTTTAAATGGCACCCAGAATTATGTTGCACAAAGCACAATTTCACATCATTCTGGGTTCATTTGTGTGAAAACAAGGTCCAATCAGGCTGAAACGTTACAGGAAGGTAGAATCTATTGAGTTGTAAGTGATCTGAACGTTTCATGATGATAGAACTTTCCTATAGGGGGTCAAACCATGTCCCAAAGGTCACCGGATCTGGTGTCACTTTAAAGAAGTAGTCCAGTTACACATTTGTGGGCTTATAACTTGGCTTCTGAATGTCCTGGAGAGGTCAGGTTTGTTTTAGTGTACTCCAATCAACAGCCCCTACAACCACAAAAAGGAATGGAGACATTAGCACTTATGGTTTGTAAATGGCACCCAGAATTATGTTGCCCGAAGCACAATTTCACATCATTCTGGGTTCATTTGTGTGAAAACAAGGTCCAATCAGGCTGAAACGTTACAGGAAGGTAGAATCTATTGAGTTGTAAGTGATCTGAACGTTTCATGATGATAGCACTTTCCTAAGGGGGTCAAACCATGTCCCAAAGGTCACCGGATCTGGTGTCAATTTAAAGAAGTAGTCCAGTTACACATTAGTGGGCTTATAACTTGGCTTCTGAATGTCCTAGAGCGATCAGGTTTGTTTTAGTGTACTCCAATCAACAGCCCCTACAACCACAAAAAGGAATGGAGACATTAGCACTTATGGTTTGTAAATGGCACCCAGAATTATGTTGCACGAAGCACAATTTCACATCATTCTGGGTTCATTTGTGTGAAAACAAGGTCCAATCAGGCTGAAACGTTACAGGAAGGTAGAATCTACTGAGTTGTAAGTGATCTGAACGTTTCATGATGATAGCACTTTCCTAAGGGGGTCAAACCATGTCCCAAAGGTCACCGGATCTGGTGTAAATTTAAAGAAGTAGTCCAGTTACACATTTGTGGGCTTATAACTTGGCTTCTGAATGTCCTAGAGAGATCAGGTTTGTTTTAGTGTACTCCAATCAACAGCCCCTACAACCACAAAAAGGAATGGAGTCATTAGCCCTTATGGTTTTTAAATGGCACCCAGAATTATGTTGCACGAAGCACAATTTCACATCATTCTGGGTTCATTTGTGTGAAAACAAGGTCCAATCAGGCTGAAACGCTACAAGAAGGTAGAATCTATTGAGCTGTAAGTGATCTGAACGTTTCAAGATGATCGCACATTCCTATTGGGGGTCAAACATTGTCCCAAAGGTCACCGGGCCTGGTTTAACTTTAAAGAAGTAGTCTTGTTACACCTTTGTGGGATTATAACTTGGCTTCTGAATATCCTAGAGAGGTCAGGTTTGTTTTAGAGTACTCCAATTAGCAGCCCCCATTACCACTAAAAGGAACGGAGTCATTAGCACTTATGGTTTTTAAATGGCACCCAGAATTATGTTGCACGAAGCACAATTTCACATCATTCTGGGTTCATTTGTGTGAAAACAAGGTCCAATCAGGCTGAAACGTTACAGGAAGGTAGAATCTATTGAGTTGTAAGTGATCTGAACGTTTCATGATGATAGCACCTTCCTAAGGGGGTCAAACCATGTCCCAAAGGTCACCGGATCTGGTGTCAATTTAAAGAAGTAGTCCAGTTACACATTTGTGGGCTTATAACTTGGCTTCTGAATGTCCTAGAGAGATCAGATTTGTTTTAGTATACTCCAATCAACAGCCCCTACAACCACAAAAATGAATGGAGTCATTAGCACTTATGGTTTTTAAATGGCACCCAGAATTATGTTGCACGAAGCATTATTTCACATCATTCTGGGTTCATTTGTGTGAAAACAAGGTCCAATCAGGCTGAAACGTTACAGGAAGGTAGAATCTATTGAGTTGTAAGTGATCTGAACGTTTCATGATGATAGCACTTTCCTAAGGGGGTCAAACCATGTCCCAAAGGTCACCGGATCTGGTGTCAATTTAAAGAAGTAGTCCAGTTACACATTTGTGGGCTTATAACTTGGCTTCTGAATGTCCTAGAGCGATCAGGTTTGTTTTAGTGTACTACAATCAACAGCCCCTACAACCACAAAAAGGAATGGAGACATTAGCACTTATGGTTTTTAAATGGCACCTAGAATTCTGTTGCACGAAGCACAATTTCACATCATTCTGGGTTCTTTTGTGTGAAAACAAGGTCCAATCAGGCTGAAACGTTACAGGAAGGTAGAATCTATTGAGTTGTAAGTGATCTGAACGTTTCATGATGATAGAACTTTCCTATAGGGGGTCAAACCATGTCCCAAAGGTCACCGGATCTGGTGTCACTTTAAAGAAGTAGTCCAGTTACACATTTGTGGGCTTATAACTTGGCTTCTGAATGTCCTGGAGAGGTCAGGTTTGTTTTAGTGTACTCCAATCAACAGCCCCTACAACCACAAAAAGGAATGGAGACATTAGCACTTATGGTTTGTAAATGGCACCCAGAATTATGTTGCACGAAGCACAATTTCACATCATTCTGGGTTCATTTGTGTGAAAACAAGGTCCAATCAGGCTGAAACGTTACAGGAAGGTAGAATCTATTGAGTTGTAAGTGATCTGAACGTTTCATGATGATAGCACTTTCCTAAGGGGGTCAAACCATGTCCCAAAGGTCACCGGATATGGTGTCAATTTAAAGAAGTAGTCCAGTTACACATTAGTGGGCTTATAACTTGGCTTCTGAATGTCCTAGAGCGATCAGGTTTGTTTTAGTGTACTCCAATCAACAGCCCCTACAACCACAAAAAGGAATGGAGACATTAGCACTTATGGTTTGTAAATGGCACCCAGAATTATGTTGCACGAAGCACAATTTCACATCATTCTGGGTTCATTTGTGTGAAAACAAGGTCCAATCAGGCTGAAACGTTACAGGAAGGTAGAATCTACTGAGTTGTAAGTGATCTGAACGTTTCATGATGATAGCACTTTCCTAAGGGGGTCAAACCATGTCCCAAAGGTCACCGGATCTGGTGTAAATTTAAAGAAGTAGTCCAGTTACACATTTGTGGGCTTATAACTTGGCTTCTGAATGTCCTAGAGAGATCAGGTTTGTTTTAGTGTACTCCAATCAACAGCCCCTACAACCACAAAAAGGAATGGAGTCATTAGCCCTTATGGTTTTTAAATGGCACCCAGAATTATGTTGCACGAAGCACAATTTCACATCATTCTGGGTTCATTTGTGTGAAAACAAGGTCCAATCAGGCTGAAACGCTACAAGAAGGTAGAATCTATTGAGCTGTAAGTGATCTGAACGTTTCAAGATGATCACACATTCCTATTGGGGGTCAAACATTGTCCCAAAGGTCACCGGGCCTGGTGTAACTTTAAAGAAGTAGTCTTGTTACACCTTTGTGGGATTATAACTTGGCTTCTGAATATCCTAGAGAGGTCAGGTTTGTTTTAGAGTACTCCAATTAGCAGCCCCCATTACCACTAAAAGGAACGGAGTCATTAGCACTTATGGTTTTTAAATGGCACCCAGAATTATGTTGCACGAAGCACAATTTCACATCATTCTGGGTTCATTTGTGTGAAAACAAGGTCCAATCAGGCTGAAACGTTACAGGAAGGTAGAATCTATTGAGTTGTAAGTGATCTGAACGTTTCATGATGATAGCACCTTCCTAAGGGGGTCAAACCATGTCCCAAAGGTCACCGGATCTGGTGTCAATTTAAAGAAGTAGTCCAGTTACACATTTGTGGGCTTATAACTTGGCTTCTGAATGTCCTAGAGAGATCAGATTTGTTTTAGTATACTCCAATCAACAGCCCCTACAACCACAAAAATGAATGGAGTCATTAGCCTTTATGGTTTTTAAATGGCACCCAGAATTATGTTGCACGAAGCATTATTTCACATCATTCTGGGTTCATTTGTGTGAAAACAAGGTCCAATCAGGCTGAAACGTTACAGGAAGGTAGAATCTATTGAGTTGTAAGTGATCTGAACGTTTCATGATGATAGCACTTTCCTAAGGGGGTCAAACCATGTCCCAAAGGTCACCGGATCTGGTGTCAATTTAAAGAAGTAGTCCAGTTACACATTTGTGGGCTTATAACTTGGCTTCTGAATGTCCTAGAGCGATCAGGTTTGTTTTAGTGTACTACAATCAACAGCCCCTACAACCACAAAAAGGAATGGAGACATTAGCACTTATGGTTTTTAAATGGCACCCAGAATTATGTTGCACGAAGCACAATTTCACATCATTCTGGGTTCATTTGTGTGAAAACAAGGTCCAATCAGGCTGAAACGTTACAGGAAGGTAGAATCTATTGAGTTGTAAGTGATCTGAACGTTTCATGATGATAGAACTTTCCTATAGGGGGTCAAACCATGTCCCAAAGGTCACCGGATCTGGTGTCACTTTAAAGAAGTAGTCCAGTTACACATTTGTGGGCTTATAACTTGGCTTCTGAATGTCCTGGAGAGGTCAGGTTTGTTTTAGTGTACTCCAATCAACAGCCCCTACAACCACAAAAAGGAATGGAGACATTAGCACTTATGGTTTGTAAATGGCACCCAGAATTATGTTGCACGAAGCACAATTTCACATCATTCTGGATTCATTTGTGTGAAAACAAGGTCCAATCAGGCTGAAACGTTACAGGAAGGTAGAATCTAGTGAGTTGTAAGTGATCTGAACGTTTCATGATGATAGCACTTTCCTAAGGGGGTCAAACCATGTCCCAAAGGTCACCGGATCTGGTGTCAATTTAAAGAAGTAGTCCAGTTACACATTAGTGGGCTTATAACTTGGCTTCTGAATGTCCTAGAGCGATCAGGTTTGTTTTAGTGTACTCCAATCAACAGCCCCTACAACCACAAAAAGGAATGGAGACATTAGCACTTATGGTTTGTAAATGGCACCCAGAATTATGTTGCACGAAGCACAATTTCACATCATTCTGGGTTCATTTGTGTGAAAACAAGGTCCAATCAGGCTGAAACGTTACAGGAAGGTATAATCTACTGAGTTGTAAGTGATCTGAACGTTTCATGATGATAGCACTTTCCTAAGGGGGCCAAACCATGTCCCAAAGGTCACCGGATCTGGTGTAAATTTAAAGAAGTAGTCCAGTTACACATTTGTGGGCTTAGAACTTGGCTTCTGAATGTCCTAGAGAGATCAGGTTTGTTTTAGTGTACTCCAATCAACAGCCCCTACAACCACAAAAAGGAATGGAGTCATTAGCCCTTATGGTTTTTAAATGGCACCCAGAATTATGTTGCACGAAGCACAATTTCACATCATTCTGGGTTCATTTGTGTGAAAACAAGGTCCAATCAGGCTGAAACGCTACAAGAAGGTAGAATCTATTGAGCTGTAAGTGATCTGAACGTTTCAAGATGATTGCACATTCCTATAGGGGGTAAAACCATGTCCCAAAGGTCACCGGGCCTGGTGTGACTTTAAAGAAGTAGTCCAGTTACACCTTTGTGGGCTTATAACTTGGCTTCTGAATGTCCTAGAGAGGTTAGGTTTGTTTTAGTGTACTCCAATCAACAGCCCCTACAACCACAAAAAGGAATGGAGTCATTAGCTTTTTTGGTTTGTAAATGGCATCCAGAATTATGTTGCACGAAGCACAATTTCACTTCATTCTGGGTCCATTTGTGTGAAAACAAGGTCCAGTCAGGCTGAAACGTTACAGGAAGGTAGAATCTATTGAGTTGTAAGTGATCTGAACGTTTCATGATGATAGCACTTTCCTAAGGGGGTCAAACCATGTCCCAAAGGTCACCGGATCTGGTGTCAATTTAAAGAAGTAGTCTAGTTACACATTTGTGGGCTTATAACTTTGCTTCAGAATGTCCTAGAGAGATCAGGTTTGTTTTAGTGTACTCCAATCAACAGCACCTACAACCACAAAAAGGAATGGAGTCATTAGCACTTATGGTTTTTAAATGGCACCCAGAATTATGTTGCACGAAGCACAATTTCACATCATTCTGGGTTCATTTGTGTGAAAACAAGGTCCAATCAGGCTGAAACGTTACAAGAAGGTAGAATCTATTGAGTTGTAAGTGATCTGAACGTTTCGAGATGATCGCACTTTCCTATAGGGGGTAAAACCATGTCCCAAAGGTCACCGGGACTGGTGTCACTTTAAAGATGTAGTCCAGTTACACCTTTGTGGGCTTATAACTTGGCTTCTAAATGTCCTAGAGAGGTTAGGTTTGTTTTAGTGTACTCCAATCAACGGCCCCTACAACCACAAAAAGGAATGGAGTCATTAGCACTTATGGTTTGTAAATGGCACCCAGAATTATGTTGCACGAAGCACAATTTCACATCATTCTGGGTTCATTTGTGTGAAAACAAGGTCCAATCATGCTGAAACGTTACAGGAAGGTAGAATCTATTGAGTTGTAAGTGATCTGAACGTTTCATGATGATAGCACTTTCCTAAGGGGGTCAAACCATGTCACAAAGGTCACCGGATCTGGTGTCAATTTAAAGAATTAGTCCAGTTACACATTTGTGGGCTTATAACGTGGCTTCTGAATGACCTAGAGAGATCAGGCTTGTTTTAATATACTCCATTCAACAGCCCCTACAACCACAAAAAGGAATGGAGTCATTAGCACTTATGGTTTTTAAATGGCACCCAGAATTATGTTGCACGAAGCACAATTTCACATCATTCTGGGTTCATTTGTGTGAAAACAAGCTCCAATCAGGCTGAAACGTTACAGGAAGGTAGAATCTATTGAGTCGTAAGTGATCTGAACGTTTCATGATGATAGCACTTTCCTAAGGGGGTCAAACCATGTCCCAAAGGTCACCGGATCTGGTGTCAATTTAAAGAAGTAGTCCAGTTACACATTTGTGGGCTTATAACTTGGCTTCTGAATGTCTTAGAGAGACCAGGTTTGTTTTAGTGTACTCCAATCAGCAGCCCCTACAACCACAAAAAGGAATGGAGTCATTAGCACTTATGGTTTGTAAATGGCACCCAGAATTATGTTGCACGAAGCACAATTTCACATCATTCTGTTATCATTTGTGTCAAAACAAGGTCCAATCAGGCTGAAACGTTACAGGAAGGTAGAATCTATTGAGTTGTAAGTTATCTGAACGTTTCATGATGATAGCACTTTCCTAAGGGGGTCAAACCATGTCCCAAAAGTCACCGGATCTGGTGTCAATTTAAAGAAGTAGTCCAGTTACACATTTGTGGGCTTATAACTTTGCTTCTGAATGTCCTAGAGAGATCAGGTTTGTTTTAGTGTACTCCAATCAACAGCCCCTACAACCACAAAAAGGAATAGAGTCATTAGCACTTATGGTTTGTAAATGGCACCCAGAATTATGTTGCACGAAGCACAATTTCACATCATTCTGGGTCCATTTGTGTGAAAACAAGGTCCAATCAGGCTGAAACGCTACAAGAAGGTAGAATCTATTGAGTTGTAAGTGATCTGAACATTTCAAGATGATCGCACATTCCTATAGGGGGTAAAACAATGTCCCAAAGGTCACCGGGCCTGGTGTCACTTTAAAGATGTAGTCCAGTTACACCTTTGTGGGCTTATAACTTGGCTTCTAAATGCCCTAGAGAGGTTAGGTTTGTTTTAGTGTACTCCAATCAAAAGCCCCTACAACCACAAACAGGAATGGAGTCATTAGCACTTATGGTTTGTAAATGGCACCCAGAATTATGTTGCACGAAGCACAATTTCACATCATTCTGGGTTCATTTGTGTGAAAACAAGGTCCAATCAGGCTGAAACGTTACAGGAAGGTAGAATCTATTGAGTTGTAAGTGATCTGAACGTTTCATGATGATAGCACTTTCCTAAGGGGGTCAAACCATGTCCCAAAGGTCACCGGATCTGGTGTCAATTTAAAGAAATAGTCCAGTTACACATTTGTGGGCTTATAACTTGGCTTCTGAATGTCCTAGAGAGATCAGGTTTGTTTTAGGGTACTCCAATCAACAGCCCCTACAACCACAAAAAGGAATGGAGTCATTAGCACTTGTGGTTTTTAAATGGCACCCAGAATTATGTTGCACGAAGCACAATTTCACATCATTCTGGGTTCATTTGTGTGAAAACAAGGTCCAATCAGGCTGAAACGTTACAGGAAGGTAGAATCTATTGAGTTGTAAGTGATCTGAACGTTTCATGATGATAGCACTTTCCTAAGGGGGTCAAACCATGTCCCAAAGGTCACCGGATCTGGTGTCAATTTAAAGAAGTAGTCCAGTTACACATTTGTGGGCTTATAACTTTGCTTCTGAATGTCCTAGAGAGATCAGGTTTGTTTTAGTATACTCCAATCAACAGCCCCTACAACCACAAAAAGGAATGGAGTCATTAGCACTTATGGTTTTTAGATGGCACCCAGAATTATGTTGCACGAAGCACAATTTCACATCATTCTGGGTTCATTTGTGTTAAAACAAGGTCCAATCAGGCTGAAACGTTACAGGAAGGTAGAATCTATTGAGTTGTAAGTGATCTGAACGTTTCATGATGATAGCACTTTCCTAAGGGGGTCAAACTATGTCCCAAAGGTCACAGGATCTGGTGTCAATTTAGAGAAGTAGTCCAGTTACACATTTGTGGGCTTATAACTTGGCTTCTGAATGTCCTAGAGAGGTTAGGTTTGTTTAAGTGTACTCCAATCAACAGCCCCTACAACCACAAAAAGGAATGGAGTCATTAGCACTTATGGTTTGTAAATGGCACCCAGAATTATGTTGCACGAAGCACAATTTCACATCATTCTGGGTCCATTTGTGTGAAAACAAGGTCCAATCAGGCTGAAACGCTACAAGAAGGTAGAATCTATTGAGTTGTAAGTGATCTGAACGTTTCAAGATGATCGTACATTCCTATAGGGGGTAAAACCATTTCCCAAAGGTCACCGGGCCTGGAGTCACTTTAAAGAAGTAGTCCAGTTACACCTTTGTGGGCTTATAACTTGGCTTCTGAATTTCCTAGAGAGGTTAGATTTGTTTTAGTGTACTGCAATCAAAAGCCCCTACAACCACAAAAAGGAATGGAGTCATTAGCACTTATGGTTTGTAAATGGCACCCAGAATTATGTTGCACGAAGCACAATTTCACATCATTCTGGGTCCATTTGTGTGAAAACAAGGTCCAATCAGGCTGAAACGTTTCAGGAAGGTAGAATCTATTGAGTTGTAAGTGATCTGAACGTTTCATGATGATAGCACTTTCCTAAGGGGGTCAAACCATGTCCCAAAGGTCACTGGATCTGGTGTCAATTTAAAGAAGTAGTCCAGTTACACATTTGAGGGCTTATAACTTGGCTTCTGAATGTCCAAGAGAGTTCAGGTTTGTTTTAATGTACTCCAATCAACAGCCCCTACAACCACAAAAAGGACTGGAGTCATTAGCACTTATGGTTTGTAAATGGTACCCAGAATTATGTTGCACGAAGCACAATTTCACATCATTCTGGGTTCATTTGTGTGAAAACAAGGTCCAATCAGGCTGAAACGTTACAGGAAGGTAGAATCTTTTGAGTTGTAAGTGATCTGAACGTTTCATGATGATAGCACTTTCCTAAGGGGGTCAAACCATGTCCCAAAGGTCACCGGATCTGGTGTCACTTTAAAGAAGTAGTCCAGTTACACATTTGTGGGCTTATAACTTGGCTTCTGAATGTCCTAGAGAGGTCAGGTTTGTTTTAGTGTACTCCAATCAACAGCCCCTACAACCATAAAAAGGAATGGAGTCATTAGCACTTATGGTTTGTAAATGGCACCCAGAATTATTTTGCACGAAGCACAATTTCACATCATTCTGGGTCCATTTGTGTAAAAACAAGGTCCAATCAGGCTGAAACGCTACAAGAAGGTAGAATCTATTGAGTTGTAAGTGATCTGAACGTTTCAAGATGATCGCTCATTCCTATAGGGGGTAAAACCATGTCCCAAAGGTCACCGGGCCTGGTGTCACTTTAAAGTAGTCCAGTTACACCTTTGTGGGCTTATAACTTGGCTTCTGAATGTCCTAGAGAGGTTAGGTTTGTTTTAGTGTACTCCAATCAACAGCCCCTAAAACCAAAAAAAGGAATGGAGTCATTAGCACTTATGGTTTTTAAATGGCACCCAGAATTATGTTGCACGAAGCACAATTTCACATCATTCTGGGTTCATTTGTGTGAAAACAAGGTCCAATCAGGCTGAAACGTTACAGGAAGGTAGAATCTACTGAGTTGTAAGTGATCTGAACGTTTCATGATGATAGCACTTTCCTAAGGGGGTCAAACCATGTCCCAAAGGTCACCGGATCTGGTGTAAATTTAAAGAAGTAGTCCAGTTACACATTTGTGGGCTTATAACTTGGCTTCTGAATGTCCTAGAGAGATCAGGTTTGTTTTGGTGTACTCCAATCAACAGCCCCTACAACCACAAAAAGGAATGGAGTCATTAGCCCTTATGGTTTTTAAATGGCAGCCAGAATTATGTTGCACGAAGCACAATTTCACATCATTCTGGGTTCATTTGTGTGAAAACAAGGTCCAATCAGGCTGAAACGCTACAAGAAGGTAGAATCTATTGAGCTGTAAGTGATCTGAACGTTTCAAGATGATCGCACATTCCTATAGGGGGTAAAACCATGTCCCAAAGGTCACCGGGCCTGGTGTGACTTTAAAGAAGTAGTCCAGTTACACCTTTGTGGGCTTATAACTTGGCTTCTGAATGTCCTAGAGAGGTTAGGTTTGTTTTAGTGTACTCCAATCAACAGCCCCTACAACCACAAAAAGGAATGGAGTCATTAGCTTTTTTGGTTTGTAAATGGCACCCAGAATTATGTTGCACGAAGCACAATTTCACTTCATTCTGGGTCCATTTGTGTGAAAACAAGGTCCAGTCAGGCTGAAACGTTACAGGAAGGTAGAATCTATTGAGTTGTAAGTGATCTGAACGTTTCATGATGATAGCACTTTCCTAAGGGGGTCAAACCATGTCCCAAAGGTCACCGGATCTGGTGTCAATTTAAAGAAGTAGTCCAGTTACACATTTGTGGGCTTATAACTTGGCTTCTGAATGTCCTAGAGAGATCAGGTTTGTTTTAGTGTACTCCAATCAACAGCACCTACAACCACAAAAAGGCATGGAGTCATTAGCACTTATGGTTTTTAAATGGCACCCAGAATTATGTTGCACGAAGCACAATTTCACATCATTCTGGGTTCATTTGTGTGAAAACAAGGTCCAATCAGGCTGAAACGTTACAGGAAGGTAGAATCTATTGAGTTGTAAGTGATCTGAACGTTTCATGATGATAGCACTTTCCTAAGGGGGTCAAACCATGTCCCAAAGGTCACCGGATCTGGTGTCAATTTAAAGAAGTAGTCCAGTTACACATTTGTGGGCTTATAACTTGGCTTCTGAATGTCCTAGAGAGATCAGGTTTGTTTTAATGTACTCCAATCAACGGCCCCTACAACCACAAAAAGGAATGGAGTCATTAGCACTTATGGTTTGTAAATGGCACCCAGAATTATGTTGCACGAAGCACAATTTCACATCATTCTGCGTCCATTTCTGTGAAAACAAGGTCCAATCAGGCTGAAACGCTACAAGAAGGTAGAATCTATTGAGTTGTAAGTGATCTGATCGTTTCAAGATGATCGCACATTCCTATAGGGGGTAAAACCATGTCCCAAAGGTCACCAGGCCTGGTGTCACTTTAAAGTTGTAGTCCAGTTACACCTTTGTGGGCTTATAACTTGGCTTCTAAATGTCCTAGAGAGGTAAGGTTTGTTTTAGTGTACTCCAATCAAAAGCCCCTACAACCACAAAAAGGAATGGAGTCATTAGCACTTATGGTTTGTAAATGGCACCCAGAATTATTTTGCACGAAGCACAATTTCACATCATTCTGGGTTCATTTGTGTGAAAACAAGGTCCAATCAGGCTGAAACGTTACAGGAAGGTAGAATATATTGAGTTGTAAGTGATCTGAACGTTTCATGATGATAGCACTTTCCTAAGGGGGTCAAACCATGTCCCAAAGGTCACCGGATCTGGTGTCAATTTAAAGAAGTAGTCCAGTTACACATTTGTGGGCTTACAACGTGGCTTCTGAATGTCCTAGAGAGATCAGGTTTGTTTTAATATACTCCAATCAACAGCCCCTACAACCACAAAAACGAATGGAGTCATTAGCACTTATGGTTTTTAAATGGCACCCAGAATTATGTTGCATGAAGCACAATTTCACATCATTCTGAGTTCATTTGTGTGAAAACAAGGTCCAATCAGGCTGAAACGTTACAGGAAGGTAGAATCTATTGAGTTGTAAGTGATCTGAATGTTTCATGATGATAGCACTTTCCTAAGGGGGTCAAACCATGTCCCAAAGGTCACCGGATCTGGTGTCAATTTAAAGAAGTAGTCCAGTTACACATTTGTGGGCTTATAAAGTGGCTTCTGAATGTCCTAGAGAGATCAGGTTTTTTTAATATACTCCAATCAACAGCCCCTACAACCACAAAAAGGAATGGAGTCATTAGCACTTATGGTTTTTAAATGGCACCCAGAATTATGTTGCACGAAGCACAATTTCACATCATTCTGGGTTCATTTGTGTGAAAACAAGGTCCAGTCAGGCTGAAACTTTACAGGAAGGTAGAATCTATTGAGTTGTAAGTGATCTGAACGTTTCATGATGATAGCACTTTCCTAAGGGGGTCAAACCATGTCCCAAAGGTCACCGGATCTGGTGTCAATTTAAAGAAGTAGACCAGTTACACAACATATCAACAACATAATTCTGGGTGCCATTTACAAACCATAAGTGCTAATGTTTCCATTTCTTTTTGTGGTTGTAGGGGCTGTTGGTTGGAGTACATTAAAACAAACCTGATCTCTCTAGGACATTCAGAAGCCAAGTTATAAGCCCACAAATGTGTAACTGGACTACTTCTTTAAAGTGACACCAGATCCGGTGACCTTTGGGACATGGTTTGACCCCCTTAGGAAAGTGCTATCATCATGAAACGTTCAGATCACTTACAACTCAAAAGATTCTACCTTCCTGTAACGTTTCAGCCTGATTGGACCTTGTTTTCACACAAATGAACCCAGAATGATGTGAAATTGTGCTTCGTGCAACATAATTCTGGGTACCATTTACAAACCATAAGTGCTAATGACTCCAGTCCTTTTTGTGGTTGTAGGGGCTGTTGATTGGAGTACATTAAAACAAACCTGATCTCTCTAGGACATTCAGAAGCCAAGTTATAAGCCCACAAATGTGTAACTGGACTGCTTCTTTAAATTGACACCAGATCCGGTGACCTTTGGGACATGGTTTGTCCCCCTTAGGAAAGTGCTATCATCATGAAACGTTCAGATCACTTACAACTCAATAGATTCTACCTTTCTGTAAAGTTTCAGCCTGATTGGACCTTGTTTTCACACAAATGAACCCAGAATGATGTGAAATTGTGCTTCGTGCAACATAATTCTGGGTGCCATTTAAAAACCATAAGTGCTAATGACTCCATTCCTTTTTGTGGTTGTAGGGGCTGTTGATTGGAGTACATTAAAACAAACCTGAACTCTCTTGGACATTCAGAAGCCAAGTTATAAGCCCACAAATGTGTAACTGGACTACTTCTTTAAATTGACACCAGATCCAGTGACCTTTGGGACATGGTTTGACCCCCTTAGGAAAGTGCTATCATCATGAAACGTTCAGATCACTTACAACTCAATAGATTCTACCTTCCTGTAACGTTTCAGCCTGATTGGACCTTGTTTTCACACAAATGAACCCAGAATGATGTGAAATTGTGCTTCGTGCAACATAATTCTGGGTGCCATTTACAAACCATAAGGGCTAATGACTCCATTCCTTTTTGTGGTTGTAGGGGCTTTTGATTGCAGTACACTAAAATAAATCTAACCTCTCTAGGAAATTCAGAAGCCAAGTTATAAGCCCACAAAGGTGTAACTGGACTACTTCTTTAAAGTGACTCCAGGCCCGGTGACCTTTGGGAAATGGTTTTACCCCCTATAGGAATGTGCGATCATCTTGAAATGTTCAGATCACTTACAACTCAATAGATTCTACCTTCTTGTAGCGTTTCAGCCTGATTGGACCTTGTTTTCACACAAATGGACCCAGAATGATGTGAAATTGTGCTTCGTGCAACATAATTCTGGGTGCCATTTACAAACCATAAGTGCTAATGACTCCATTCCTTTTTGTGGTTGTAGGGGCTGTTGATTGGAGTACACTTAAACAAACCTAACCTCTCTAGGACATTCAGAAGCCAAGTTATAAGCCCACAAATGTGTAACTGGACTACTTCTCTAAATTGACACCAGATCCTGTGACCTTTGGGACATGGTTTGACCCCCTTAGGAAAGTGCTATCATCATGAAACGTTCAGATCACTTACAACTCAATAGATTCTACCTTCCTGTAATGTTTCAGCCTGATTGGACCTTGTTTTCACACAAATGAACCCAGAATGATGTGAAATAATGCTTCGTGCAACATAATTCTGGGTGCCATTTAAAAACCATAAGTGCTAATGACTCCATTCCTTTTTATGGTTGTAGGGGCTGTTGATTGGAGTATACTAAAACAAACCTGATCTCTCTAGGACATTCAGAAGCAAAGTTATAAGCCCACAAATGTGTAACTGGACTACTTCTTTAAATTGACACCAGATCCGGTGACCTTTGGGACATGGTTTGACCCCCTTAGGAAAGTGCTATCATCATGAAACGTTCAGATCACTTACAACTCAATAGATTCTACCTTCCTGTAACGTTTCAGCCTGATTGGACTTTGTTTTCAAACAAATGAACCCAGAATTATGTGAAATTGTGCTTCGTGCAACATAATTCTGGGTGCCATTTAAAAACCACATGTGCTAATGACTCCATTCCTTTTTGTGGTTGTAGGGGCTGTTGATTGGAGTACCCTAAAACAAACCTGATCTCTCTAGGACATTCAGAAGCCAAGTTATAAGCCCACAAATGTGTAACTGGACTACTTCTTTAAATTGACACCAGATCCGGTGACCTTTGGGACATGTTTTGACCCCCTTAGGAAAGTGCTATCATCATGAAACGTTCAGATCACTTACAACTCAATAGATTCTACCTTCCTGTAACGTTTCAGCCTGATTGGACCTTGTTTTCACACAAATGGACCCAGAATGATGTGAAATAGTGCTTCGTGCAACATAATACTGGGTGCCATTTACAATCCATAAGTGCTAATGACTCCATTCCTTTTTGTGGTTGTAGGGGCTGTTGATTGGAGTACACTAAAACAAACCTGATCTCTCTAGGACATTCAGAAGCCAAGTTATAAGCCCACAACTGTGTAACTGGACTACTTCTTTAAATTGACACCAGATCCGGTGACCTTTGGGACATGGTTTGACCCCCTTAGGAAAGTGCTATAATCATGAAACGTTCAGATCACTTACAACTCAATAAATTCTACCTTCCTGCAACGTTTCAGCCTGATTGGACCTTGTTTTCACACAAATGAACCCAGAATGATGTGAAATTGTGCTTCGTGCAACATAATTCTGGGTGCCATTTACAAACCATAAGTGCTAATGACTCCATTCCTGTTTGTGGTTGTAGGGGCTTTTGATTGGAGTACACTAAAACAAACCTAACCTCTCTAGGGCATTTAGAAGCCAAGTTATAAGCCCACAAAGGTGTAACTGGACTACATCTTTAAAGTGACACCAGGCCCGGTGACCTTTGGGACATTGTTTTACCCCCTATAGGAATGTGCGATCATCTTGAAACGTTCAGATCACTTACAACTCAATAGATTCTACATTCTTGTAGCGTTTCAGCCTGATTGGACCTTGTTTTCACACAAATGGACCCAGAATGATGTGAAATTGTGCTTCGTGCAACATAATTCTGGGTGCCATTTACAAACCATAAGTGCTAATGACTCTATTCCTTTTTGTGGTTGTAGGGGCTGTTGATTGGAGTACACTAAAACAAACCTGATCTCTCTAGGACATTCAGAAGCAAAGTTATAAGCCCACAAATGTGTAACTGGACTACTTCTTTAAATTGACACCAGATCCGGTGACTTTTGGGACATGGTTTGACCCCCTTAGGAAAGTGCTATCATCATGAAACATTCAGATAACTTACAACTCAATAGATTCTACCTTCCTGTAACGTTTCAGCCTGATTGGACCTTGTTTTGACACAAATGAAGCCAGAATGATGTGAAATTGTGCTTCGTGCAACATAATTCTGGGTGCCATTTACAAACCATAAGTGCTAATGACTCCATTCCTTTTTGTGGTTGTAGGGGCTGTTGATTGGAGTATATTAAAACAAGCCTGATCTCTCTAGGTCATTCAGAAGCCACGTTATAAGCCCACAAATGTGTAACTGGACTACTTCTTTAAATTGACACCAGATCCGGTGACCTTTGGGACATGGTTTGACCCCCTTAGGAAAGTGCTATCATCATGAAACGTTCAGATCACTTAAAACTCAATAGATTCTACCTTCCTGTAACGTTTCAGCCTGATTGGACCTTGTTTTCACACAAATGAACCCAGAATGATGTGAAATTGTGCTTCGTGCAACATAATTCTGGGTGCCATTTACAAACCATAAGTGCTAATGACTCCATTCCTGTTTGTGGTTGTAGGGGCTTTTGATTGGAGTACACTAAAACAAACCTAACCTCTCTAGGACATTTAGAAGCCAAGTTATAAGCCCACAAAGGTGTAACTGGACTACATCTTTAAAATGACACCAGGCCCGGTGACCTTTGGGACATGGTTTTACCCCCTATAGGAATGTGCGATTATCTCGAAACGTTCAGATCACTTACAACTCAATAGATTCTACCTTCTTGTAGCGTTTCAGCCTGATTGGACCTTGTTTTCACAGAAATGGACCCAGAATGATGTGAAATTGTGCTTCGTGCAACATAATTCTGGGTGCCATTTACAAACCATAAGTGCTAATGACTCCATTCCTTTTTGTGGTTGTAGGGGCCGTTGATTGGAGTACATTAAAACAAACCTGATCTTTCTAGGACATTCAGAAGCCAAGTTATAAGCCCACAAATGTGTAACTGGACTACTTCTTTAAATTGACACCAGATCCGGTGACCTTTGGGACATGGTTTGACCCCCTTAGGAAAGTGCTATCATCATGAAACGTTCAGATCACTTACAACTCAATAGATTCTACCTTCCTGTAACGTTTCAGCCTGATTGGACCTTGTTTTCACACAAATGAACCCAGAATGATGTGAAATTGTGCTTCGTGCAACATAATTCTGGGTGCCATTTAAAAACCATAAGTGCTAATGACTCCATTCCTTTTTGTGGTTGTAGGTGCTGTTGATTGGAGTACACTAAAACAAACCTGATCTCTCTAGGACATTCAGAAGCCAAGTTATAAGCCCACAAATGTGTAACTGGACTACTTTAAATTGACACCAGATCCGGTGACCTTTGGGACATGGTTTGACCCCCTTAGGAAAGTGCTATCATCATGAAACGTTCAGATCACTTACAACTCAATAGATTCTACCTTCCTGTAACGTTTCAGCCTGACTGGACCTTGTTTTCACACAAATGGACCCAGAATGAAGTGAAATTGTGCTTCGTGCAACATAATTCTGGGTGCCATTTACAAACCAAAAAAGCTAATGACTCCATTCCTTTTTGTGGTTGTAGGGGCTGTTGATTGGAGTACACTAAAACAAACCTAACCTCTCTAGGACATTCAGAAGCCAAGTTATAAGCCCACAAAGGTGTAACTGGACTACTTCTTTAAAGTCACACCAGGCCCGGTGACCTTTGGGACATGGTTTTACCCCCTATAGGAATGTGCGATCATCTTGAAACGTTCAGATCACTTACAGCTCAATAGATTCTACCTTCTTGTAGCGTTTCAGCCTGATTGGACCTTGTTTTCACACAAATGAACCCAGAATGATGTGAAATTGTGCTTCGTGCAACATAATTCTGGGTGCCATTTAAAAACCATAAGGGCTAATGACTCCATTCCTTTTTGTGGTTGTAGGGGCTGTTGATTGGAGTACACTAAAACAAACCTGATCTCTCTAGGACATTCAGAAGCCAAGTTATAAGCCCACAAATGTGTAACTGGACTACTTCTTTAAATTGACACCAGATCCGGTGACCTTTGGGACATGGTTTGACCCCCTTAGGAAAGTGCTATCATCATGAAACGTTCAGATCACTTACAACTCAGTAGATTCTACCTTCCTGTAACGTTTCAGCCTGATTGGAGCTTGTTTTCACACAAATGAACCCAGAATGATGTGAAATTGTGCTTCGTGCAACATAATTCTGGGTGCCATTTACAAACCATAAGTGCTAATGTCTCCATTCCTTTTTGTGGTTGTAGGGGCTGTTGATTGGAGTACACTAAAACAAACCTGATCGCTCTAGGACATTCAGAAGCCAAGTTATAAGCCCACTAATGTGTAACTGGACTACTTCTTTAAATTGACACCAGATCTGGTGACCTTTGGGACATGGTTTGACCCCCTTAAGAAAGTGCTATCATCATGAAACGTTCAGATCACTTACAACTCAATAGATTCTACCTTCCTGTAACGTTTCAGCCTGATTGGACCTTGTTTTCACACAAATGAACCCAGAATGATGTGAAATTGTGCTTCGTGCAACATAATTCTGGGTGCCATTTACAAACCATAAGTGCTAATGTCTCCATTCCTTTTTGTGGTTGTAGGGGCTGTTGATTGGAGTACACTAAAACAAACCTGACCTCTCCAGGACATTCAGAAGCCAAGTTATAAGCCCACAAATGTGTAACTGGACTACTTCTTTAAAGTGACACCAGATCCGGTGACCTTTGGGACATGGTTTGACCCCCTATAGGAAAGTTCTATCATCATGAAACGTTCAGATCACTTACAACTCAATAGATTCTACCTTCCTGTAACGTTTCAGCCTGATTGGACCTTGTTTTCACACAAATGAACCCAGAATGATGTGAAATTGTGCTTCGTGCAACATAATTCTGGGTGCCATTTAAAAACCATAAGTGCTAATGTCTCCATTCCTTTTTGTGGTTGTAGGGGCTGTTGATTGTAGTACACTAAAACAAACCTGATCGCTCTAGGACATTCAGAAGCCAAGTTATAAGCCCACAAATGTGTAACTGGACTACTTCTTTAAATTGACACCAGATTAGGTGACCTTTGGGACATGGTTTGACCCCCTTAGGAAAGTGCTATCATCATGAAACGTTCAGATCACTTACAACTCAATAGATTCTACCTTCCTGTAACGTTTCAGCCTGATTGGACCTTGTTTTCACACAAATGAACCCAGAATGATGTGAAATAATGCTTCGTGCAACATAATTCTGGGTGCCATTTAAAAACCATAAGTGCTAATGACTCCATTCATTTTTGTGGTTGTAGGGGCTGTTGATTGGAGTATACTAAAACAAACCTGATCTCTCTAGGACATTCAGAAGCCAAGTTATAAGCCCACAAATGTGTAACTGGACTACTTCTTTAAATTGACACCAGATCCGGTGACCTTTGGGACATGGTTTGACCCCCTTAGGAAGGTGCTATCATCATGAAACGTTCAGATCACTTACAACTCAATAGATTCTACCTTCCTGTAACGTTTCAGCCTGATTGGACCTTGTTTTCACACAAATGAACCCAGAATGATGTGAAATTGTGCTTCGTGCAACATAATTCTGGGTGCCATTTAAAAACCATAAGTGCTAATGACTCCGTTCCTTTTAGTGGTAATGGGGGCTGCTAATTGGAGTACTCTAAAACAAACCTGACCTCTCTAGGATATTCAGAAGCCAAGTTATAATCCCACAAAGGTGTAACAAGACTACTTCTTTAAAGTTACACCAGGCCCGGTGACCTTTGGGACAATGTTTGACCCCCAATAGGAATGTGCGATCATCATGAAACGTTCAGATCACTTACAACTCAATAGATTCTACCTTCTTGTAAAGTTTCAGCCTGATTGGACCTTGTTTTCACACAAATGGACCCAGAATGATGTGAAATTGTGCTTCGTGCAACATAATTCTGGGTGCCATTTAAAAACCATAAGTGCTAATGACTCCATTCCTTTTTGAGGTTGTAGGGGCTGTTGATTGGAGTACACTAAAACAAACCTGATCTCTCTAGGACATTCAGAAACCAAGTTATAAGCCCTCAAAGGTGTAATTGGACTACTTCTTTAAAGTGACACCAGGCCCGGTGACCTTTGGGACATGGTTTGACACCCTATAGGAATGTGCGATCATCATGAAACGTTCAGATCACTTACAACTCAATAGATTCTACCTTCTTGTAACGTTTCAGCCTGATTGGACCTTGTTTTCACACAAATGGACCCAGAATGATGTGAAATTGTGCTTCGTGCAACATAATCTTGGGTGCCATTTACAAACCATAAGTGCTAATGACTCCATTCCTTTTTTGTGGTTGTAGGGGCTGTTGATTGGAGTACATTAAAACAAACCTGATCTCTCTAGGACATTCAGAAGCCAAGTAATAAGCCCACAAATGTGTAACTGGACTACTTCTTTAAATTGACACCAGATCCGGTGACATTTGGGACATGGTTTGATCCCCTTAGGAAAGTACTATCATCATGAAACGTTCAGATAACTTACAACTCAATAGATTCTACCTTCCTGTAACGTTTCAGCTTGATTGGACCTTGTTTTCACACAAATGAACCCAGAATGATGTGAAATTGTGCTTCGTACCACATAATTCTGGGTGCCATTTAAAAACCACAAGTGCTAATGACTCCATTCCTTTTTGTGGTTGTAGGGGCTGTTGATTGGAGTATACTAAAACAAACCTGATCTCTCTAGGACATTCAGAAGCCAAGTTATAAGCCCACAAATGTGTAACTGGACTACTTCTTTAAATTGACACCAGATCCGGTGACCTTTGGGACATGGTTTGACCCCCTTAGGAAAGTGCTATCATCATGAAACGTTCAGATCACTTACAACTCAATAGATTCTACCTTCCTGTAACGTTACAGCCTGATTGTACCTTGTTTTCACACAAATGAACCCAGAATGATGTGAAATTGTGCTTCGTGCAACATAATTCTGGGTGCCATTTAAAAACCATAAGTGCTAATGACTCCGTTCCTTTTAGTGGTAATGGGGGCTGCTAATTGGAGTACTCTAAAACAAACCTGACCTCTCTAGGATATTCAGAAGCCTAGTTATAATCCCACAAAGGTGTAACAAGACTACTTCTTTAAAGTTACACCAGGCCCGGTGACCTTTGGGACAATGTTTGACCCCCAATAGGAATGTGCGATCATCATGAAACGTTCAGATCAATTACAACTCAATAGATTCTACCTTCTTGTAAAGTTTCAGCCTAATTGGACCTTGTTTTCACACAAATGGACCCAGAATGATGTGAAAATTGTGCTTCGTGCAACATAATTCTGGGTGCCATTTAAAAACCATAAGTGCTAATGACTCCATTCCTTTTTGAGGTTGTAGGGGCTGTTGATTGGAGTACACTAAAACAAACCTGATCTCTCTAGGACATTCAGAAACCAAGTTATAAGCCCTCAAAGGTGTAATTGGACTACTTCTTTAAAGTGACACCAGGCCCGGTGACCTTTGGGACATGGTTTGACCCCCTATAGGAATGTGCGATCATCATGAAACGTTCAGATCACTTACAACTCAATAGATTCTACCTTCTTGTAACGTTTCAGCCTGATTGGACCTTGTTTTCACACAAATGGACCCAGAATGATGTGAAATTGTGCTTCGTGCAATATAATTCTGGGTGCCATTTACAAACCATAAGTGCTAATGACTCCATTTCTTTTTGTGGTTGTAGGGGCTGTTGGTTGGAGTACATTAAAACAAACCTGATCTCTCTAGGACATTCAGAAGCCAAGTTATAAGCCCACAAATGTGTAACTGGATTACTTCTTTGAATTGACACCAGATCCGGTGACCTTTGGGACATGGTTTGACCCCCTTAGGAAAGTACTATCATCATGAAACGTTCAGATCACTTACAACTCAATAGATTCTACCTTCCTGTAACGTTTCAGCCTGACTGGACCTTGTTTTCACACAAATGGACCCAGAATGAAGTGAAATTGTGCTTCGTGCAACATAATTCTGGGTGCCATTTACAAACCAAAAAAGCTAATGACTCCATTCCTTTTTGTGGTTGTAGGGGCTGTTGATTGGAGTACACTAAAACAAACCTAACCTCTCTAGGACATTCAGAAGCCAAGTTATAAGCCCACAAAGGTGTAACTGGACTACTTCTTTAAAGTCACACCAGGCCCGGTGACCTTTGGGACATGGTTTTACCCCCTATAGGAATGTGCGATCATCTTGAAACGTTCAGATCACTTACAGCTCAATAGATTCTACCTTCTTGTAGCGTTTCAGCCTGATTGGACCTTGTTTTCACACAAATGAACCCAGAATGATGTGAAATTGTGCTTCGTGCAACATAATTCTGGGTGCCATTTAAAAACCATAAGGGCTAATGACTCCATTCCTTTTTGTGGTTGTAGGGGCTGTTGATTGGAGTACACTAAAACAAACCTGATCTCTCTAGGACATTCAGAAGCCAAGTTATAAGCCCACAAATGTGTAACTGGACTACTTCTTTAAATTGACACCAGATCCGGTGACCTTTGGGACATGGTTTGACCCCCTTAGGAAAGTGCTATCATCATGAAACGTTCAGATCACTTACAACTCAGTAGATTCTACCTTCCTGTAACGTTTCAGCCTGATTGGACCTTGTTTTCACACAAATGAACCCAGAATGATGTGAAATTGTGCTTCGTGCAACATAATTCTGGGTGCCATTTACAAACCATAAGTGCTAATGTCTCCATTCCTTTTTGTGGTTGTAGGGGCTGTTGATTGGAGTACACTAAAACAAACCTGATCGCTCTAGGACATTCAGAAGCCAAGTTATAAGCCCACTAATGTGTAACTGGACTACTTCTTTAAATTGACACCAGATCTGGTGACCTTTGGGACATGGTTTGACCCCCTTAAGAAAGTGCTATCATCATGAAACGTTCAGATCACTTACAACTCAATAGATTCTACCTTCCTGTAACGTTTCAGCCTGATTGGACCTTGTTTTCACACAAATGAACCCAGAATGATGTGAAATTGTGCTTCGTGCAACATAATTCTGGGTGCCATTTACAAACCATAAGTGCTAATGTCTCCATTCCTTTTTGTGGTTGTAGGGGCTGTTGATTGGAGTACACTAAAACAAACCTGACCTCTCCAGGACATTCAGAAGCCAAGTTATAAGCCCACAAATGTGTAACTGGACTACTTCTTTAAAGTGACACCAGATCCGGTGACCTTTGGGACATGGTTTGACCCCCTATAGGAAAGTTCTATCATCATGAAACGTTCAGATCACTTACAACTCAATAGATTCTACCTTCCTGTAACGTTTCAGCCTGATTGGACCTTGTTTTCACACAAATGAACCCAGAATGATGTGAAATTGTGCTTCGTGCAACATAATTCTGGGTGCCATTTAAAAACCATAAGTGCTAATGTCTCCATTCCTTTTTGTGGTTGTAGGGGCTGTTGATTGTAGTACACTAAAACAAACCTGATCGCTCTAGGACATTCAGAAGCCAAGTTATAAGCCCACAAATGTGTAACTGGACTACTTCTTTAAATTGACACCAGATTAGGTGACCTTTGGGACATGGTTTGACCCCCTTAGGAAAGTGCTATCATCATGAAACGTTCAGATCACTTACAACTCAATAGATTCTACCTTCCTGTAACGTTTCAGCCTGATTGGACCTTGTTTTCACACAAATGAACCCAGAATGATGTGAAATAATGCTTCGTGCAACATAATTCTGGGTGCCATTTAAAAACCATAAGTGCTAATGACTCCATTCATTTTTGTGGTTGTAGGGGCTGTTGATTGGAGTATACTAAAACAAACCTGATCTCTCTAGGACATTCAGAAGCCAAGTTATAAGCCCACAAAGGTGTAACTGGACTACTTCTTTAAATTGACACCAGATCCGGTGACCTTTGGGACATGGTTTGACCCCCTTAGGAAGGTCCTATCATCATTAAACGTTCAGATCACTTACAACTCAATAGATTCTACCTTCCTGTAACGTTTCAGCCTGATTGGACCTTGTTTTCACACAAATGAACCCAGAATGATGTGAAATTGTGCTTCGTGCAACATAATTCTGGGTGCCATTTAAAAACCATAAGTGCTAATGACTCTGTTCCTTTTAGTGGTAATGGGGGCTGCTAATTGGAGTACTCTAAAACAAACCTGACCTCTCTAGGATATTCAGAAGCCAAGTTATAATCCCACAAAGGTGTAACAAGACTACTTCTTTAAAGTTACACCAGGCCCGGTGACCTTTGGGACAATGTTTGACCCCCAATAGGAATGTCCGATCATCATGAAACGTTCAGATCACTTACAACTCAATAGATTCTACCTTCTTGTAAAGTTTCAGCCTGATTGGACCTTGTTTTCACACAAATGGACCCAGAATGATGTGAAATTGTGCTTCGTGCAACATAATTCTGGGTGCCATTTAAAAACCATAAGTGCTAATGACTCCATTCCTTTTTGAGGTTGTAGGGGCTGTTGATTGGAGTACACTAAAACAAACCTGATCTCTCTAGGACATTCAGAAACCAAGTTATAAGCCCTCAAAGGTGTAATTGGACTACTTCTTTAAAGTGACACCAGGCCCGGTGACCTTTGGGACATGGTTTGACCCCCTATAGGAATGTGCGATCATCATGAAACGTTCAGATCACTTACAACTCAATAGATTCTACCTTCTTGTAACGTTTAAGCCTGATTGGACCTTGTTTTCACACAAATGGACCCAGAATGATGTGAAATTGTGCTTCGTGCAACATAATCTTGGGTGCCATTTACAAACCATAAGTGCTAATGACTCCATTCCTTTTTTGTGGTTGTAGGGGCTGTTGATTGGAGTACATTAAAACAAACCTGATCTCTCTAGGACATTCAGAAGCCAAGTTATAAGCCCACAAATGTGTAACTGGACTACTTCTTTAAATTGACACCAGATCCGGTGACATTTGGGACATGGTTTGATCCCCTTAGGAAAGTACTATCATCATGAAACGTTCAGATAACTTACAACTCAATAGATTCTACCTTCCTGTAACGTTTCAGCTTGATTGGACCTTGTTTTCACACAAATGAACCCAGAATGATGTGAAATTGTGCTTCGTACCACATAATTCTGGGTGCCATTTAAAAACCACAAGTGCTAATGACTCCATTTCTTTTTGTGGTTGTAGGGGCTGTTGATTGGAGTATACTAAAACAAACCTGATCTCTCTAGGACATTAGAAGCCAAGTTATAAGCCCACAAATGTGTAACTGGATTACTTCTTTGAATTGACACCAGATCCGGTGACCTTTGGGACATGGTTTGACCCCCTTAGGAAAGTGCTATCATCATGAAATGTTCAGATCACTTACAACTCAATAGATTCTACCTTCCTGTAACGTTTCAGCCTGACTGGACCTTGTTTTCACACAAATGGACCCAGAATGAAGTGAAATTGTGCTTCGTGCAACATAATTCTGGGTGCCATTTACAAACCAAAAAGCTAATGACTCCATTCCTTTTTGTGGTTGTAGGGGCTGTTGATTGGAGTACACTAAAACAAACCTAACCTCTCTAGGACATTCAGAAGCCAAGTTATAAGCCCACAAAGGTGTAACTGGACTACTTCTTTAAAGTCACACCAGGCCCGGTGACCTTTGGGACATGGTTTTACCCCCTATAGGAATGTGCGATCATCTTGAAACGTTCAGATCACTTACAGCTCAATAGATTCTACCTTCTTGTAGCGTTTCAGCCTGATTGGACCTTGTTTTCACACAAATGAACCCAGAATGATGTGAAATTGTGCTTCGTGCAACATAATTCTGGGTGCCATTTAAAAACCATAAGGGCTAATGACTCAATTCCTTTTTGTGGTTGTAGGGGCTGTTGATTGGAGTACACTAAAACAAACCCGATCTCTCTAGGACATTCAGAAGCCAAGTTATAAGCCCACAAATGTGTAACTGGACTACTTCTTTAAATTGACACCAGATCCGGTGACCTTTGGGACATGGTTTGACCCCCTTAGGAAAGTGCTATCATCATGAAACGTTCAGATCACTTACAACTCAGTAGATTCTACCTTCCTGTAACGTTTCAGCCTGATTGGACCTTGTTTTCACACAAATGAACCCAGAATGATGTGAAATTGTGCTTCGTGCAACATAATTCTGGGTGCCATTTACAAACCATAAGTGCTAATGTCTCCATTCCTTTTTGTGGTTGTAGGGGCTGTTGATTGGAGTACACTAAAACAAACCTGATCGCTCTAGGACATTCAGAAGCCAAGTTATAAGCCCACTAATGTGTAACTGGACTACTTCTTTAAATTGACACCAGATCTGGTGACCTTTGGGACATGGTTTGACCCCCTAAAGAAAGTGCTATCATCATGAAACGTTCAGATCACTTACAACTCAATAGATTCTACCTTCCTGTAACGTTTCAGCCTGATTGGACCTTGTTTTCACACAAATGAACCCAGAATGATGTGAAATTGTGCTTCGTGCAACATAATTCTGGGTGCCATTTACAAACCATAAGTGCTAATGTCTCCATTCCTTTTTGTGGTTGTAGGGGCTGTTGATTGGAGTACACTAAAACAAACCTGACCTCTCCAGGACATTCAGAAGCCAAGTTATAAGCCCACAAATGTGTAACTGGACTACTTCTTTAAAGTGACACCAGATCCGGTGACCTTTGGGACATGGTTTGACCCCCTATAGGAAAGTTCTATCATCATGAAACGTTCAGATCACTTACAACTCAATAGATTCTACCTTCCTGTAACGTTTCAGCCTGATTGGACCTTGTTTTCACACAAATGAACCCAGAATGATGTGAAATTGTGCTTCGTGCAACATAATTCTGGGTGCCATTTAAAAACCATAAGTGCTAATGTCTCCATTCCTTTTTGTGGTTGTAGGGGCTGTTGATTGTAGTACACTAAAACAAACCTGATCGCTCTAGGACATTCAGAAGCCAAGTTATAAGCCCACAAATGTGTAACTGGACTACTTCTTTAAATTGACACCAGATTAGGTGACCTTTGGGACATGGTTTGACCCCCTTAGGAAAGTGCTATCATCATGAAACGTTCAGATCACTTACAACTCAATAGATTCTACCTTCCTGTAACGTTTCAGCCTGATTGGACCTTGTTTTCACACAAATGAACCCAGAATGATGTGAAATAATGCTTCGTGCAACATAATTCTGGGTGCCATTTAAAAACCATAAGTGCTAATGACTCCATTCATTTTTGTGGTTGTAGGGGCTGTTGATTGGAGTATACTAAAACAAACCTGATCTCTCTAGGACATTCAGAAGCCAAGTTATAAGCCCACAAATGTGTAACTGGACTACTTCTTTAAATTGACACCAGATCCGGTGACCTTTGGGACATGGTTTGACCCCCTTAGGAAGGTGCTATCATCATGAAACGTTCAGATCACTTACAACTCAATAGATTCTACCTTCCTGTAACGTTTCAGCCTGATTGGACCTTGTTTTCACACAAAATGAACCCAGAATGATGTGAAATTGTGCTTTGTGCAACATAATTCTGGGTGCCATTTAAAAACCATAAGTGCTAATGACTCTGTTCCTTTTAGTGGTAATGGGGGCTGCTAATTGGAGTACTCTAAAACAAACCTGACCTCTCTAGGATATTCAGAAGCCAAGTTATAATCCCACAAAGGTGTAACAAGACTACTTCTTTAAAGTTACACCAGGCCCGGTGACCTTTGGGACAATGTTTGACCCCCAATAGGAATGTGCGATCATCATGAAACGTTCAGATCACTTACAACTCAATAGATTCTACCTTCTTGTAAAGTTTCAGCCTGATTGGACCTTGTTTTCACACAAATGGACCCAGAATGATGTGAAATTGTGCTTCGTGCAACATAATTCTGGGTGCCATTTAAAAACCATAAGTGCTAATGACTCCATTCCTTTTTGAGGTTGTAGGGGCTGTTGATTGGAGTACACTAAAACAAACCTGATCTCTCTAGGACATTCAGAAACCAAGTTATAAGCCCTCAAAGGTGTAATTGGACTACTTCTTTAAAGTGACACCAGGCCCGGTGACCTTTGGGACATGGTTTGACCCCCTATAGGAATGTGCGATCATCATGAAACGTTCAGATCACTTACAACTCAATAGATTCTACCTTCTTGTAACGTTTCAGCCTGATTGGACCTTGTTTTCACACAAATGGACCCAGAATGATGTGAAATTGTGCTTCGTGCAACATAATCTTGGGTGCCATTTACAAACCATAAGTGCTAATGACTCCATTCCTTTTTTGTGGTTGTAGGGGCTGTTGATTGGAGTACATTAAAACAAACCTGATCTCTCTAGGACATTCAGAAGCCAAGTTATAAGCCCACAAATGTGTAACTGGACTACTTCTTTAAATTGACACCAGATCCGGTGACATTTGGGACATGGTTTGATCCCCTTAGGAAAGTACTATCATCATGAAACGTTCAGATAACTTACAACTCAATAGATTCTACCTTCCTGTAACGTTTCAGCTTGATTGGACCTTGTTTTCACACAAATGAACCCAGAATGATGTGAAATTGTGCTTCGTACCACATAATTCTGGGTGCCATTTAAAAACCACAAGTGCTAATGACTCCATTCCTTTTTGTGGTTGTAGGGGCTGTTGATTGGAGTATACTAAAACAAACCTGATCTCTCTAGGACATTCAGAAGCCAAGTTATAAGCCCACAAATGTGTAACTGGACTACTTCTTTAAATTGACACCAGATCCGGTGACCTTTGGGACATGGTTTGACCCCCTATAGGAAAGTTCTATCATCATGAAACGTTCAGATCACTTACAACTCAATAGATTCTACCTTCCTGTAACGTTTCAGCCTGATTGGACCTTGTTTTCACACAAATGAACCCAGAATGATGTGAAATTGTGCTTCGTGCAACATAATTCTGGGTGCCATTTAAAAACCATAAGTGCTAATGTCTCCATTCCTTTTTGTGGTTGTAGGGGCTGTTGATTGTAGTACACTAAAACAAACCTGATCGCTCTAGGACATTCAGAAGCCAAGTTATAAGCCCACAAATGTGTAACTGGACTACTTCTTTAAATTGACACCAGATCCAGTGACCTTTGGGACATGGTTTGACCCCCTTAGGAAAGTGCTATCATCATGAAATGTTCAGATCACTTACAACTCAATAGATTCTACCTTCCTGTAACGTTACAGCCTGATTGTACCTTGTTTTCACACAAATGAACCCAGAATGATGTGAAATTGTGCTTCGTGCAACATAATTCTGGGTGCCATTTACAAACCATAAGTGCTAATGTCTCCATTCCTTTTTGTGGTTGTAGGGGCTGTTGATTGGAGTACACTAAAACAAACCTGACCTCTCCAGGACATTCAGAAGCCAAGTTATAAGCCCACAAATGTGTAACTGGACTACTTCTTTAAAGTGACACCAGATCCGGTGACCTTTGGGACATGGTTTGACCCCCTATAGGAAAGTTCTATCATCATGAAACGTTCAGATCACTTACAACTCAATAGATTCTACCTTCCTGTAACGTTTCAGCCTGATTGGACCTTGTTTTCACACAAATGAACCCAGAATGATGTGAAATTGTGCTTCGTGCAACATAATTCTGGGTGCCATTTAAAAACCATAAGTGCTAATGTCTCCTTTCCTTTTTGTGGTTGTAGGGGCTGTTGATTGTAGTACACTAAAACAAACCTGATCGCTCTAGGACATTCAGAAGCCAAGTTATAAGCCCACAAATGTGTAACTGGACTACTTCTTTAAATTGACACCAGATCCGGTGACCTTTGGGACATGGTTTGACCCCCTTAGGAAAGTGCTATCATCATGAAACGTTCAGATCACTTACAACTCAATAGATTCTACCTTCCTGTAACGTTTCAGCCTGATTGGACCTTGTTTTCACACAAATGAACCCAGAATGATGTGAAATAATGCTTCGTGCAACATAATTCTGGGTGCCATTTAAAAACCATAAGTGCTAATGACTCCATTCATTTTTGTGGTTGTAGGGGCTGTTGATTGGAGTATACTAAAACAAACCTGATCTCTCTAGGACATTCAGAAGCCAAGTTATAAGCCCACAAATGTGTAACTGGACTACTTCTTTAAATTGACACCAGATCCGGTGACCTTTGGGACATGGTTTGACCCCCTTAGGAAGGTGCTATCATCATGAAACGTTCAGATCACTTACAACTCAATAGATTCTACCTTCCTGTAACGTTTCAGCCTGATTGGACCTTGTTTTCACACAAATGAACCCAGAATGATGTGAAATTGTGCTTCGTGCAACATAATTCTGGGTGCCATTTAAAAACCATAAGTGCTAATGACTCCGTTCCTTTTAGTGGTAATGGGGGCTGCTAATTGGAGTACTCTAAAACAAACCTGACCTCTCTAGGATATTCAGAAGCCAAGTTATAATCCCACAAAGGTGTAACAAGACTACTTCTTTAAAGTTACACCAGGCCCGGTGACCTTTGGGACAATGTTTGACCCCCAATAGGAATGTGCGATCATCATGAAACGTTCAGATCACTTACAACTCAATAGATTCTACCTTCTTGTAAAGTTTCAGCCTGATTGGACCTTGTTTTCACACAAATGGACCCAGAATGATGTGAAATTGTGCTTCGTGCAACATAATTCTGGGTGCCATTTAAAAACCATAAGTGCTAATGACTCCATTCCTTTTTGAGGTTGTAGGGGCTGTTGATTGGAGTACACTAAAACAAACCTGATCTCTCTAGGACATTCAGAAACCAAGTTATAAGCCCTCAAAGGTGTAATTGGACTACTTCTTTAAAGTGACACCAGGCCCGGTGACCTTTGGGACATGGTTTGACCCCCTATAGGAATGTGCGATCATCATGAAACGTTCAGATCACTTACAACTCAATAGATTCTACCTTCTTGTAACGTTTCAGCCTGATTGGACCTTGTTTTCACACAAATGGACCCAGAATGATGTGAAATTGTGCTTCGTGCAACATAATCTTGGGTGCCATTTACAAACCATAAGTGCTAATGACTCCATTCCTTTTTTGTGGTTGTAGGGGCTGTTGATTGGAGTACATTAAAACAAACCTGATCTCTCTAGGACATTCAGAAGCCAAGTTATAAGCCCACAAATGTGTAACTGGACTACTTCTTTAAATTGACACCAGATCCGGTGACATTTGGGACATGGTTTGATCCCCTTAGGAAAGTACTATCATCATGAAACGTTCAGATAACTTACAACTCAATAGATTCTACCTTCCTGTAACGTTTCAGCTTGATTGGACCTTGTTTTCACACAAATGAACCCAGAATGATGTGAAATTGTGCTTCGTACCACATAATTCTGGGTGCCATTTAAAAACCACAAGTGCTAATGACTCCATTCCTTTTTGTGGTTGTAGGGGCTGTTGATTGGAGTATACTAAAACAAACCTGATCTCTCTAGGACATTCAGAAGCCAAGTTATAAGCCCACAAATGTGTAACTGGACTACTTCTTTAAATTGACACCAGATCCGGTGACCTTTGGGACATGGTTTGACCCCCTATAGGAAAGTTCTATCATCATGAAACGTTCAGATCACTTACAACTCAATAGATTCTACCTTCCTGTAACGTTTCAGCCTGATTGGACCTTGTTTTCACACAAATGAACCCAGAATGATGTGAAATTGTGCTTCGTGCAACATAATTCTGGGTGCCATTTAAAAACCATAAGTGCTAATGTCTCCATTCCTTTTTGTGGTTGTAGGGGCTGTTGATTGTAGTACACTAAAACAAACCTGATCGCTCTAGGACATTCAGAAGCCAAGTTATAAGCCCACAAATGTGTAACTGGACTACTTCTTTAAATTGACACCAGATCCGGTGACCTTTGGGACATGGTTTGACCCCCTTAGGAAAGTGCTATCATCATGAAATGTTCAGATCACTTACAACTCAATAGATTCTACCTTCCTGTAACGTTACAGCCTGATTGTACCTTGTTTTCACACAAATGAACCCAGAATGATGTGAAATTGTGCTTCGTGCAACATAATTCTGGGTGCCATTTACAAACCATAAGTGCTAATGTCTCCATTCCTTTTTGTGGTTGTAGGGGCTGTTGATTGGAGTACACTAAAACAAACCTGACCTCTCCAGGACATTCAGAAGCCAAGTTATAAGCCCACAAATGTGTAACTGGACTACTTCTTTAAAGTGACACCAGATCCGGTGACCTTTGGGACATGGTTTGACCCCCTATAGGAAAGTTCTATCATCATGAAACGTTCAGATCACTTACAACTCAATAGATTCTACCTTCCTGTAACGTTTCAGCCTGATTGGACCTTGTTTTCACACAAATGAACCCAGAATGATGTGAAATTGTGCTTCGTGCAACATAATTCTGGGTGCCATTTAAAAACCATAAGTGCTAATGTCTCCTTTCCTTTTTGTGGTTGTAGGGGCTGTTGATTGTAGTACACTAAAACAAACCTGATCGCTCTAGGACATTCAGAAGCCAAGTTATAAGCCCACAAATGTGTAACTGGACTACTTCTTTAAATTGACACCAGATCCGGTGACCTTTGGGACATGGTTTGACCCCCTTAGGAAAGTGCTATCATCATGAAACGTTCAGATCACTTACAACTCAATAGATTCTACCTTCCTGTAACGTTTCAGCCTGATTGGACCTTGTTTTCACACAAATGAACCCAGAATGATGTGAAATAATGCTTCGTGCAACATAATTCTGGGTGCCATTTAAAAACCATAAGTGCTAATGACTCCATTCATTTTTGTGGTTGTAGGGGCTGTTGATTGGAGTATACTAAAACAAACCTGATCTCTCTAGGACATTCAGAAGCCAAGTTATAAGCCCACAAATGTGTAACTGGACTACTTCTTTAAATTGACACCAGATCCGGTGACCTTTGGGACATGGTTTGACCCCCTTAGGAAGGTGCTATCATCATGAAACGTTCAGATCACTTACAACTCAATAGATTCTACCTTCCTGTAACGTTTCAGCCTGATTGGACCTTGTTTTCACACAAATGAACCCAGAATGATGTGAAATTGTGCTTCGTGCAACATAATTCTGGGTGCCATTTAAAAACCATAAGTGCTAATGACTCCGTTCCTTTTAGTGGTAATGGGGGCTGCTAATTGGAGTACTCTAAAACAAACCTGACCTCTCTAGGATATTCAGAAGCCAAGTTATAATCCCACAAAGGTGTAACAAGACTACTTCTTTAAAGTTACACCAGGCCCGGTGACCTTTGGGACAATGTTTGACCCCCAATAGGAATGTGCGATCATCATGAAACGTTCAGATCACTTACAACTCAATAGATTCTACCTTCTTGTAAAGTTTCAGCCTGATTGGACCTTGTTTTCACACAAATGGACCCAGAATGATGTGAAATTGTGCTTCGTGCAACATAATTCTGGGTGCCATTTAAAAACCATAAGTGCTAATGACTCCATTCCTTTTTGAGGTTGTAGGGGCTGTTGATTGGAGTACACTAAAACAAACCTGATCTCTCTAGGACATTCAGAAACCAAGTTATAAGCCCTCAAAGGTGTAATTGGACTACTTCTTTAAAGTGACACCAGGCCCGGTGACCTTTGGGACATGGTTTGACCCCCTATAGGAATGTGCGATCATCATGAAACGTTCAGATCACTTACAACTCAATAGATTCTACCTTCTTGTAACGTTTCAGCCTGATTGGACCTTGTTTTCACACAAATGGACCCAGAATGATGTGAAATTGTGCTTCGTGCAACATAATCTTGGGTGCCATTTACAAACCATAAGTGCTAATGACTCCATTCCTTTTTTGTGGTTGTAGGGGCTGTTGATTGGAGTACATTAAAACAAACCTGATCTCTCTAGGACATTCAGAAGCCAAGTTATAAGCCCACAAATGTGTAACTGGACTACTTCTTTAAATTGACACCAGATCCGGTGACATTTGGGACATGGTTTGATCCCCTTAGGAAAGTACTATCATCATGAAACGTTCAGATAACTTACAACTCAATAGATTCTACCTTCCTGTAACGTTTCAGCTTGATTGGACCTTGTTTTCACACAAATGAACCCAGAATGATGTGAAATTGTGCTTCGTACCACATAATTCTGGGTGCCATTTAAAAACCACAAGTGCTAATGACTCCATTCCTTTTTGTGGTTGTAGGGGCTGTTGATTGGAGTATACTAAAACAAACCTGATCTCTCTAGGACATTCAGAAGCCAAGTTATAAGCCCACAAATGTGTAACTGGACTACTTCTTTAAATTGACACCAGATCCGGTGACCTTTGGGACATGGTTTGACCCCCTTAGGAAAGTGCTATCATCATGAAACGTTCAGATCACTTACAACTCAATAGATTCTACCTTTCTGTAACGTTACAGCCTGATTGTACCTTGTTTTCACACAAATGAACCCAGAATGATGTGAAATTGTGATTCGTGCAACATAATTCTGGGTGCCATTTAAAAACCATAAGTGCTAATGACTCCGTTCCTTTTAGTGGTAATGGGGGCTGCTAATTGGAGTACTCTAAAACAAACCTGACCTCTCTAGGATATTCAGAAGCCAAGTTATAATCCCACAAAGGTGTAACAAGACTACTTCTTTAAAGTTACACCAGGCCCGGTGACCTTTGGGACAATGTTTGACCCCCAATAGGAATGTGCGATCATCATGAAACGTTCAGATCACTTACAACTCAATAGATTCTACCTTCTTGTAAAGTTTCAGCCTGATTGGACCTTGTTTTCACACAAATGGACCCAGAATGATGTGAAATTGTGCTTCGTGCAACATAATTCTGGGTGCCATTTAAAAACCATAAGTGCTAATGACTCCATTCCTTTTTGAGGTTGTAGGGGCTGTTGATTGGAGTACACTAAAACAAACCTGATCTCTCTAGGACATTCAGAAACCAAGTTATAAGCCCTCAAAGGTGTAATTGGACTACTTCTTTAAAGTGACACCAGGCCCGGTGACCTTTGGGACATGGTTTGACCCCCTATAGGAATGTGCGATCATCATGAAACGTTCAGATCACTTACAACTCAATAGATTCTACCTTCTTGTAACGTTTCAGCCTGATTGGACCTTGTTTTCACACAAATGGACCCAGAATGATGTGAAATTGTGCTTCGTGCAATATAATTCTGGGTGCCATTTACAAACCATAAGTGCTAATGACTCCATTTCTTTTTGTGGTTGTAGGGGCTGTTGGTTGGAGTACATTAAAACAAACCTGATCTCTCTAGGACATTCAGAAGCCAAGTTATAAGCCCACAAATGTGTAACTGGACTACTTCTTTAAATTGACACCAGATCCGGTGACCTTTGGGACATAGTTTGACCCCCTATAGGAATGTGCTATCATCATGAAACGTTCAGATCACTTACAACTCAATAGATTCTACCTTCCTGTAACGTTTCAGCCTGATTGGACCTTGTTTTGACACAAATGGACCCAGAATGATGTGAAATTGTGCTTCGTGCAACATAATTCTGGGTGCCATTTACAAACCATAAGTGCTAATGACTCCATTCCTTTTTGTGGTTGTAGAGGCTGTTTATTGGAGTACACTAAAACAAACCTGGCCTCTTCAGGATATTCAGAAGCCAAGTTATTAGCTCACAAAGGTGTAACTGGACTACTTCTTTAAAGTGACACCAGGCCCGGTGACCTTTGGGACATGGTTTGACCCCCTATAGGAACGTGCGATCATCATGAAACGTTCAGATCACTTACAACTCAATAGATTCTACGTTCCTGTAACGTTTCAGCCTGATTGGACCTTGTTTTCACACAAATGGACCCAGAATGTTGTGAAATTGTGCCTCGTGCAGCATAATTCTGGGTGACATTTACAAACCATAAGTGCTAATGACTCCATTCCTTTTTGTGATTGTAGGGGCTGTTGATTGGAGTACACTAAAACAAACCTGATCTCTCTAGGACATTCAGAAGCCAAGTTATAAGCCCACAAATGTGTAACTGGACTACTTCTTTAAATTGACACCAGATCCGGTGACATTTGGGACATGGTTTGATCCCCTTAGGAAAGTACTATCATCATGAAACGTTCAGATAACTTACAACTCAATAGATTCTACCTTCCTGTAACGTTTCAGCTTGATTGGACCTTGTTTTCACACAAATGAACCCAGAATGATGTGAAATTGTGCTTCGTACCACATAATTCTGGGTGCCATTTAAAAACCACAAGTGCTAATGACTCCATTCCTTTTTGTGGTTGTAGGGGCTGTTGATTGGAGTATACTAAAACAAACCTGATCTCTCTAGGACATTCAGAAGCCAAGTTATAAGCCCACAAATGTGTAACTGGACTACTTCTTTAAATTGACACAAGATCCGGTGACCTTTGGGACATGGTTTGACCCCCTTAGGAAAGTGCTATCATCATGAAACGTTCAGATCACTTACAACTCAATAGATTCTACCTTCCTGTAACGTTTCAGCCTGATTGTACCTTGTTTTCACACAAATGAACCCAGAATGATGTGAAATTGTGCTTCGTGCAACATAATTCTGGGTGCCATTTAAAAACCATAAGTGCTAATGACTCCATTCCTTTTTGTGGTTGTAGGGGCTGTTGATTGGAGTATACTAAAACAAACCTGATCTCTCTAGGACATTCAGAAACCAAGTTATAAGCCCTCAAAGGTGTAATTGGACTACTTCTTTAAAGTGACACCAGGCCCGGTGACCTTTGGGACATGGTTTGACCCATTATAGGAATGTGCGATCATCATGAAACGTTCAGATCACTTACAACTCAATAGATTCTACCTTCTTGTAACGTTTCAGCCTGATTGTACCTTGTTTTCACACAAATGGACCCAGAATGATGTGAAATTGTGCTTCGTGCAATATAATTCTGGGTGCCATTTACAAACCATAAGTGCTAATGACTCCATTTCTTTTTGTGGTTGTAGGGGCTGTTGGTTGGAGTACATTAAAACAAACCTGATCTCTCTAGGACATTCAGAAGCCAAGTTATAAGCCCACAAATGTGTAACTGGACTACTTCTTTAAATTGACACCAGATCCGGTGACCTTTGGGACATAGTTTGACCCCCTATAGGAATGTGCTATCATCATGAAACGTTCAGATCACTTACAACTCAATAGATTCTACCTTCCTGTAACGTTTCAGCCTGATTGGACCTTGTTTTGACACAAATGGACCCAGAATGATGTGAAATTGTGCTTCGTGCAACATAATTCTGGGTGCCATTTACAAACCATAAGTGCTAATGACTCCATTCCTTTTTGTGGTTGTAGAGGCTGTTGATTGGAGTACGCTAAAACAAACCTGGCCTCTTTAGGATATTCAGAAGCCAAGTTATTAGCTCACAAAGGTGTAACTGGACTACTTCTTTAAAGTGACACCAGATCCGGTGACCTTTGGGACATGGTTTGACCCCCTTAGGAAAGTGCTATCATCATGAAACGTTCAGATCACTTACAACTCAATAGATTCTACCTTCCTGTAACGTTTCAGCCTGATTGGACCTTGTTTTCACACAAATGAACCCAGAATGATGTGAAATAATGCTTCGTGCAACATAATTCTGGGTGCCATTTAAAAACCATAAGTGCTAATGACTCCATTCATTTTTGTGGTTGTAGGGGCTGTTGATTGGAGTATACTAAAACAAACCTGATCTCTCTAGGACATTCAGAAGCCAAGTTATAAGCCCACAAATGTGTAACTGGACTACTTCTTTAAATTGACACCAGATCCGGTGACCTTTGGGACATGGTTTGACCCCCTTAGGAAGGTGCTATCATCATGAAACGTTCAGATCACTTACAACTCAATAGATTCTACCTTCCTGTAACGTTTCAGCCTGATTGGACCTTGTTTTCACACAAATGAACCCAGAATGATGTGAAATTGTGCTTCGTGCAACATAATTCTGGGTGCCATTTAAAAACCATAAGTGCTAATGACTCCGTTCCTTTTAGTGGTAATGGGGGCTGCTAATTGGAGTACTCTAAAACAAACCTGACCTCTCTAGGATATTCAGAAGCCAAGTTATAATCCCACAAAGGTGTAACAAGACTACTTCTTTAAAGTTACACCAGGCCCGGTGACCTTTGGGACAATGTTTGACCCCCAATAGGAATGTGCGATCATCATGAAACGTTCAGATCACTTACAACTCAATAGATTCTACCTTCTTGTAAAGTTTCAGCCTGATTGGACCTTGTTTTCACACAAATGGACCCAGAATGATGTGAAATTGTGCTTCGTGCAACATAATTCTGGGTGCCATTTAAAAACCATAAGTGCTAATGACTCCATTCCTTTTTGAGGTTGTAGGGGCTGTTGATTGGAGTACACTAAAACAAACCTGATCTCTCTAGGACATTCAGAAACCAAGTTGTAAGCCCTCAAAGGTGTAATTGGACTACTTCTTTAAAGTGACACCAGGCCCGGTGACCTTTGGGACATGGTTTGACCCCCTATAGGAATGTGCGATCATCATGAAACGTTCAGATCACTTACAACTCAATAGATTCTACCTTCTTGTAACGTTTCAGCCTGATTGGACCTTGTTTTCACACAAATGGACCCAGAATGATGTGAAATTGTGCTTCGTGCAACATAATCTTGGGTGCCATTTACAAACCATAAGTGCTAATGACTCCATTCCTTTTTTGTGGTTGTAGGGGCTGTTGATTGGAGTACATTAAAACAAACCTGATCTCTCTAGGACATTCAGAAGCCAAGTTATAAGCCCACAAATGTGTAACTGGACTACTTCTTTAAATTGACACCAGATCCGGTGACATTTGGGACATGGTTTGATCCCCTTAGGAAAGTACTATCATCATGAAACGTTCAGATAACTTACAACTCAATAGATTCTACCTTCCTGTAACGTTTCAGCTTGATTGGACCTTGTTTTCACACAAATGAACCCAGAATGATGTGAAATTGTGCTTCGTACCACATAATTCTGGGTGCCATCTAAAAACCACAAGTGCTAATGACTCCATTCCTTTTTGTGGTTGTAGGGGCTGTTGATTGGAGTATACTAAAACAAACCTGATCTCTCTAGGACATTCAGAAGCCAAGTTATAAGCCCACAAATGTGTAACTGGACTACTTCTTTAAATTGACACCAGATCCGGTGACCTTTGGGACATGGTTTGACCCCCTTAGGAAAGTGCTATCATCATGAAACGTTCAGATCACTTACAACTCAATAGATTCTACCTTTCTGTAACGTTACAGCCTGATTGTACCTTGTTTTCACACAAATGAACCCAGAATGATGTGAAATTGTGATTCGTGCAACATAATTCTGGGTGCCATTAAAAAACCATAAGTGCTAATGACTCCGTTCCTTTTAGTGGTAATGGGGGCTGCTAATTGGAGTACTCTAAAACAAACCTGACCTCTCTAGGATATTCAGAAGCCAAGTTATAATCCCACAAAGGTGTAACAAGACTACTTCTTTAAAGTTACACCAGGCCCGGTGACCTTTGGGACAATGTTTGACCCCCAATAGGAATGTGCGATCATCATGAAACGTTCAGATCACTTACAACTCAATAGATTCTACCTTCTTGTAAAGTTTCAGCCTGATTGGACCTTGTTTTCACACAAATGGACCCAGAATGATGTGAAATTGTGCTTCGTGCAACATAATTCTGGGTGCCATTTAAAAACCATAAGTGCTAATGACTCCATTCCTTTTTGAGGTTGTAGGGGCTGTTGATTGGAGTACACTAAAACAAACCTGATCTCTCTAGGACATTCAGAAACCAAGTTATAAGCCCTCAAAGGTGTAATTGGACTACTTCTTTAAAGTGACACCAGGCCCGGTGACCTTTGGGACATGGTTTGACCCCCTATAGGAATGTGCGATCATCATGAAACGTTCAGATCACTTACAACTCAATAGATTCTACCTTCTTGTAACGTTTCAGCCTGATTGGACCTTGTTTTCACACAAATGGACCCAGAATGATGTGAAATTGTGCTTCGTGCAATATAATTCTGGGTGCCATTTACAAACCATAAGTGCTAATGACTCCATTTCTTTTTGTGGTTGTAGGGGCTGTTGGTTGGAGTACATTAAAACAAACCTGATCTCTCTAGGACATTCAGAAGCCAAGTTATAAGCCCACAAATGTGTAACTGGACTACTTCTTTAAATTGACACCAGATCCGGTGACCTTTGGGACATAGTTTGACCCCCTATAGGAATGTGCTATCATCATGAAACGTTCAGATCACTTACAACTCAATAGATTCTACCTTCCTGTAACGTTTCAGCCTGATTGGACCTTGTTTTGACACAAATGGACCCAGAATGATGTGAAATTGTGCTTCGTGCAACATAATTCTGGGTGCCATTTACAAACCATAAGTGCTAATGACTCCATTCCTTTTTGTGGTTGTAGAGGCTGTTTATTGGAGTACACTAAAACAAACCTGGCCTCTTCAGGATATTCAGAAGCCAAGTTATTAGCTCACAAAGGTGTAACTGGACTACTTCTTTAAAGTGACACCAGGCCCGGTGACCTTTGGGACATGGTTTGACCCCCTATAGGAACGTGCGATCATCATGAAACGTTCAGATCACTTACAACTCAATAGATTCTACGTTCCTGTAACGTTTCAGCCTGATTGGACCTTGTTTTCACACAAATGGACCCAGAATGTTGTGAAATTGTGCCTCGTGCAGCATAATTCTGGGTGACATTTACAAACCATAAGTGCTAATGACTCCATTCCTTTTTGTGATTGTAGGGGCTGTTGATTGGAGTACACTAAAACAAACCTGATCTCTCTAGGACATTCAGAAGCCAAGTTATAAGCCCACAAATGTGTAACTGGACTACTTCTTTAAATTGACACCAGATCCGGTGACATTTGGGACATGGTTTGATCCCCTTAGGAAAGTACTATCATCATGAAACGTTCAGATAACTTACAACTCAATAGATTCTACCTTCCTGTAACGTTTCAGCTTGATTGGACCTTGTTTTCACACAAATGAACCCAGAATGATGTGAAATTGTGCTTCGTACCACATAATTCTGGGTGCCATTTAAAAACCACTAGTGCTAATGACTCCATTCCTTTTTGTGGTTGTAGGGGCTGTTGATTGGAGTATACTAAAACAAACCTGATCTCTCTAGGACATTCAGAAGCCAAGTTATAAGCCCACAAATGTGTAACTGGACTACTTCTTTAAATGGACACAAGATCCGGTGACCTTTGGGACATGGTTTGACCCCCTTAGGAAAGTGCTATCATCATGAAACGTTCAGATCACTTACAACTCAATAGATTCTACCTTCCTGTAACGTTTCAGCCTGATTGTACCTTGTTTTCACACAAATGAACCCAGAATGATGTGAAATTGTGCTTCGTGCAACATAATTCTGGGTGCCATTTAAAAACCATAAGTGCTAATGACTCCATTCCTTTTTGTGGTTGTAGGGGCTGTTGATTGGAGTATACTAAAACAAACCTGATCTCTCTAGGACATTCAGAAACCAAGTTATAAGCCCTCAAAGGTGTAATTGGACTACTTCTTTAAAGTGACACCAGGCCCGGTGACCTTTGGGACATGGTTTGACCCATTATAGGAATGTGCGATCATCATGAAACGTTCAGATCACTTACAACTCAATAGATTCTACCTTCTTGTAACGTTTCAGCCTGATTGTACCTTGTTTTCACACAAATGGACCCAGAATGATGTGAAATTGTGCTTCGTGCAATATAATTCTGGGTGCCATTTACAAACCATAAGTGCTAATGACTCCATTTCTTTTTGTGGTTGTAGGGGCTGTTGGTTGGAGTACATTAAAACAAACCTGATCTCTCTAGGACATTCAGAAGCCAAGTTATAAGCCCACAAATGTGTAACTGGACTACTTCTTTAAATTGACACCAGATCCGGTGACCTTTGGGACATAGTTTGACCCCCTATAGGAATGTGCTATCATCATGAAACGTTCAGATCACTTACAACTCAATAGATTCTACCTTCCTGTAATGTTTCAGCCTGATTGGACCTTGTTTTGACACAAATGGACCCAGAATGATGTGAAATTGTGCTTCGTGCAACATAATTCTGGGTGCCATTTACAAACCATAAGTGCTAATGACTCCATTCCTTTTTGTGGTTGTAGAGGCTGTTGATTGGAGTACGCTAAAACAAACCTGGCCTCTTTAGGATATTCAGAAGCCAAGTTATTAGCTCACAAAGGTGTAACTGGACTACTTCTTTAAAGTGACACCAGGCCCGGTGACCTTTGGGACATGGTTTGACCCCCTATAGGAATGTGCGATCATCATGAAACGTTCAGATCACTTACAACTCAATAGATTCTACGTTCCTGTAACGTTTCAGCCTGATTGGACCTTGTTTTCACACAAATGGACCCAGAATGTTGTGAAATTGTGCTTCGTGCAGCATAATTCTGGGTGCCATTTACAAACCATAAGTGCTAATGACTCTGTTCCTTTTTGTGGTTGTAGGGGCTGTTGATTGGAGTACACTAAAACAAACCTGATCTCTCTAGGACATTCAGAAGCCAAGTTATAAGCCCACAAATGTGTAACTGGACTACTTCTTTAAATTGACACCAGATCCGGTGACATTTGGGACATGGTTTGATCCCCTTAGGAAAGTACTATCATCATGAAACGTTCAGATAACTTACAACTCAATAGATTCTACCTTCCTGTAACGTTTCAGCTTGATTGGACCTTGTTTTCACACAAATGAACCCAGAATGATTTGAAATTGTGCTTCGTACCACATAATTCTGGGTGCCATTTAAAAACCACAAGTGCTAATGACTCCATTCCTTTTTGTGGTTGTAGGGGCTGTTGATTGGAGTATACTAAAACAAACCTGATCTCTCTAGGACATTCAGAAGCCAAGTTATAAGCCCACAAATGTGTAACTGGACTACTTCTTTAAATTGACACAAGATCCGGTGACCTTTGGGACATGGTTTGACCCCCTTAGGAAAGTGCTATCATCATGAAACGTTCAGATCACTTACAACTCAATAGATTCTACCTTCCTGTAACGTTTCAGCCTGATTGTACCTTGTTTTCACACAAATGAACCCAGAATGATGTGAAATTGTGCTTCGTGCAACATAATTCTGGGTGCCATTTAAAAACCATAAGTGCTAATGACTCCATTCCTTTTTGTGGTTGTAGGGGCTGTTGATTGGAGTACATTAAAACAAACCTGATCTCTCTAGGACATTCAGAAACCAAGTTATAAGCCCTCAAAGGTGTAATTGGACTACTTCTTTAAATTGACACCAGATCCGGTGACATTTGGGACATGGTTTGATCCCCTTAGGAAAGTACTATCATCATGAAACGTTCAGATAACTTACAACTCAATAGATTCTACCTTCCTGTAACGTTTCAGCTTGATTGGACCTTGTTTTCACACAAATGAACCCAGAATGATGTGAAATTGTGCTTCGTACCACATAATTCTGGGTGCCATTTAAAAACCACAAGTGCTAATGACTCCATTCCTTTTTGTGGTTGTAGGGGCTGTTGATTGGAGTATACTAAAACAAACCTGATCTCTCTAGGACATTCAGAAGCCAAGTTATAAGCCCACAAATGTGTAACTGGACTAGTTCTTTAAATTGACACCAGATCCGGTGACCTTTGGGACATGGTTTGACCCCCTTAGGAAAGTGCTATCATCATGAAACGTTCAGATCACTTACAACTCAATAGATTCTACCTTCCTGTAATGTTACAGCCTGATTGTACCTTGTTTTCACACAAATGAACCCAGAATGATGTGAAATTGTGCTTCGTGCAACATAATTCTGGGTGCCATTTAAAAACCATAAGTGCTAATGACTCCGTTCCATTTAGTGGTAATGGGGGCTGCTAATTGGAGTACTCTAAAACAAACCTGACCTCTCTAGGATATTCAGAAGCCAAGTTATAATCCCACAAAGGTGTAACAAGACTACTTCTTTAAAGTTACACCAGGCCCGGTGACCTTTGGGACAATGTTTGACCCCCAATAGGAATGTGCGATCATCATGAAACGTTCAGATCACTTACAACTCAATAGATTCTACCTTCTTGTAAAGTTTCAGCCTGATTGGACCTTGTTTTCACACAAATGGACCCAGAATGATGTGAAATTGTGCTTCGTGCAACATAATTCTGGGTGCCATTTAAAAACCATAAGTGCTAATGACTCCATTCCTTTTTGAGGTTGTAGGGGCTGTTGATTGGAGTACACTAAAACAAACCTGATCTCTCTAGGACATTCAGAAACCAAGTTATAAGCCCTCAAAGGTGTAATTGGACTACTTCTTTAAAGTGACACCAGGCCCGGTGACCTTTGGGACATGGTTTGACCCCCTATAGGAATGTGCGATCATCATGAAACGTTCAGATCACTTACAACTCAATAGATTCTACCTTCTTGTAACGTTTCAGCCTGATTGGACCTTGTTTTCACACAAATGGACCCAGAATGATGTGAAATTGTGCTTCGTGCAATATAATTCTGGGTGCCATTTACAAACCATAAGTGCTAATGACTCCATTTCTTTTTGTGGTTGTAGGGGCTGTTGGTTGGAGTACATTAAAACAAACCTGATCTTTCTAGGACATTCAGAAGCCAAGTTATAAGCCCACAAATGTGTAACTGGACTACTTCTTTAAATTGACACCAGATCCGGTGACCTTTGGGACATAGTTTGACCCCCTATAGGAATGTGCTATCATCATGAAACGTTCAGATCACTTACAACTCAATAGATTCTACCTTCCTGTAACGTTTCAGCCTGATTGGACCTTGTTTTGACACAAATGGACCCAGAATGATGTGAAATTGTGCTTCGTGCAACATAATTCTGGGTGCCATTTACAAACCATAAGTGCTAATGACTCCATTCCTTTTTGTGTTTGTAGAGGCTGTTGATTGGAGTACGCTAAAACAAACCTGGCCTCTTTAGGATATTCAGAAGCCAAGTTATTAGCTCACAAAGGTGTAACTGGACTACTTCTTTAAAGTGACACCAGGCCCGGTGACCTTTGGGACATGGTTTGACCCCCTATAGGAATGTGTGATCATCATGAAACGTTCAGATCACTTACAACTCAATAGATTCTACGTTCCTGTAACGTTTCAGCCTGATTGGACCTTGTTTTCACACAAATGGACCCAGAATGTTGTGAAATTGTGCTTCGTGCAGCATAATTCTGGGTGCCATTTACAAACCATAAGTGCTAATGACTCCATTCCTTTTTGTGGTTGTAGGGGCTGTTGATTGGAGTACACTAAAACAAACCGGATCTCTCTAGGACATTCAGAAGCCAAGTTATAAGCCCACAAATGTGTAACTGGACTACTTCTTTAAATTGACACCAGATACGGTGACATTTGGGACATGGTTTGATCCCCTTAGGAAAGTACTATCATCATGAAACGTTCAGATAACTTACAACTCAATAGATTCTACCTTCCTGTAACGTTTCAGCTTGATTGGACCTTGTTTTCACACAAATGAACCCAGAATGATGTGAAATTGTGCTTCGTACCACATAATTCTGGGTGCCATTTAAAAACCACAAGTGCTAATGACTCCATTCCTTTTTGTGGTTGTAGGGGCTGTTGATTGGAGTATACTAAAACAAACCTGATCTCTCTAGGACATTCAGAAGCCAAGTTATAAGCCCACAAATGTTTAACTGGACTACTTCTTTAAATTGACACAAGATCCGGTGACCTTTGGGACATGGTTTGACCCCCTTAGGAAAGTGCTATCATCATGAAACGTTCAGATCACTTACAACTCAATACATTCTACCTTCCTGTAACGTTTCAGCCTGATTGTACCTTGTTTTCACACAAATGAACCCAGAATGATGTGAAATTGTGCTTCGTGCAACATAATTCTGGGTGCCATTTAAAAACCATAAGTGCTAATGACTCCATTCCTTTTTGTGGTTGTAGGGGCTGTTGATTGGAGTATACTAAAACAAACCTGATCTCTCTAGGACATTCAGAAGCCAAGTTATAAGCCCACAAATGTGTAACTGGACTACTTCTTTAAATTGACACCAGATCCGGTGACCTTTGGGACATAAATTGACCCCCTATAGGAATGTGCTATCATCATGAAACGTTCAGATCACTTACAACTCAATAGATTCTACCTTCCTGTAACGTTTCAGCCTAATTGGACCTTGTTTTGACACAAATGGACCCAGAATGATGTGAAATTGTGCTTCGTGCAACATAATTCTGGGTGCCATTTACAAACCATAAGTGCTAATGACTCCATTCCTTTTTGTGGTTGTAGAGGCTGTTGATTGGAGTACTCTAAAACAAACCTGGCCTCTTTAGGATATTCAGAAGCCAAGTTATTAGCTCACAAAGGTGTAACTGGACTACTTCTTTAAAGTGACACCAGGCCCGGTGACCTTTGGGACATGGTTTGACCCCCTATAGGAATGTGCGATCATCATGAAACGTTCAGATCACTTACAACTCAATAGATTCTACGTTCCTGTAACGTTTCAGCCTGATTGGACCTTGTTTTCACACAAATGGACCCAGAATGTTGTGAAATTGTGCTTCGTGCAGCATAATTCTGGGTGCCATTTACAAACCATAAGTGCTAATGACTCCATTCCTTTTTGTGGTTGTAGGGGCTGTTGATTTGAGTACACTAAAACAAACCTGATCTCTCTAGGACATTCAGAAGCCAAGTTATAAGCCCACAAATGTGTAACTGGACTACTTCTTTAAATTGACACCAGATCCGGTGACCTTTGGGACATGGTTTGACCCGCTTAGGAAAGTGCTATCATCATGAAACGTTCAGATCACTTACAACTCAATAGATTCTACCTTCCTGTAACGTTTCAGCCTGGTTGGACCTTGTTTTCACACAAATGAACCCAGAATGATGTGAAATTGTTTTTCGTGCAACATAATTCTGGGTGCCTTTTAAAAACCATAAGTGCTAATGACTCCAGTCCTTTTTGTGGTTGTAGGGGCTGTTGATTGGAGTACACTAAAACAAACCTGACCTCTTTAGGATATTCAGAAGCCAAGTTATAAGCCCAAAAAGTTGTAACTGGACTACTTCTTTAAAGTGACACCAGGCCCGGTGACCTTTGGGACATGGTTTGACCCCCTATAGGAATGTGCGATCATCATGAAACGTTCAGATCACTTACAACTCAATAGATTCTACCTTCTTGTAACGTTTCAGCCTGATTGGACCTTGTTTTCACACAAATGGACCCAGAATGATGTGAAATTGTGCTTCGTGCAACATAATTCTGGGTGCCATTTAAAAACCATAAGTGCTAATGACTCCATTCCTTTTTGTAGTTGTAGGGGCTGTTGACTGGAGTACACTAAAACAAGCCTGACCTCTCTAGGACATTCAGAAGCCTCGTTATAAGCCCACAAACGTTGGTACTGGACTACTTCTTTAAATTGACACCAGATCCGGTGACCTTTGGGACATGGTTTGACCCCCTTAGGAAAGTGCTATCATCATGAAACGTTCAGATCACTTACAACTCAATAGATTCTACCTTCCTGTAACGTTTCAGCCTGATTGGACCTTGTTTTCACACAAATGAACCCAGAATGATGTGAAATTGTGCTTCGTGCAACATAATTCTGGGTGCCATTTAAAAACCATAAGTGCTAATGACTCCGTTCCTTTTAGTGGTAATGGGGGCTGCTAATTGGAGTACTCTAAAACAAACCTGACCTCTCTAGGATATTCAGAAGCCAAGTTATAATCCCACAAAGGTGTAACAAGACTACTTCTTTAAAGTTACACCAGGCCCGGTGACCTTTGGGACAATGTTTGACCCCCAATAGGAATGTGCGATCATCATGAAATGTTCAGATCACTTACAACTCAATAGATTCTACCTTCTTGTAAAGTTTCAGCCTGATTGGACCTTGTTTTCACACAAATGGACCCAGAATGATGTGAAATTGTGCTTCGTGCAACATAATTCTGGGTGCCATTTAAAAACCATAAGTGCTAATGACTCCATTCCTTTTTGAGGTTGTAGGGGCTGTTGATTGGAGTACACTAAAACAAACCTGATCTCTCTAGGACATTCAGAAACCAAGTTATAAGCCCTCAAAGGTGTAATTGGACTACTTCTTTAAAGTGACACCAGGCCCGGTGACCTTTGGGACATGGTTTGACCCCCTATAGGAATGTGCGATCATCATGAAACGTTCAGATCACTTACAACTCAATAGATTCTACCTTCTTGTAACGTTTCAGCCTGATTGGACCTTGTTTTCACACAAATGGACCCAGAATGATGTGAAATTGTGCTTCGTGCAACATAATCTTGGGTGCCATTTACAAACCATAAGTGCTAATGACTCCATTCCTTTTTTGTGGTTGTAGGGGCTGTTGATTGGAGTACATTAAAACAAACCTGATCTCTCTAGGACATTCAGAAGCCAAGTTATAAGCCCACAAATGTGTAACTGGACTACTTCTTTAAATTGACACCAGATCCGGTGACTTTTGGGACATGGTTTGATCCCCTTAGGAAAGTACTATCATCATGAAACGTTCAGATAACTTACAACTCAATAGATTCTACCTTCCTGTAACGTTTCAGCTTGATTGGACCTTGTTTTCACACAAATGAACCCAGAATGATGTGAAATTGTGCTTCGTGCAACATAATTCTGGGTGCCATTTAAAAACCATAAGTGCTAATGACTCCATTCCTTTTTGTAGTTGTAGGGGCTGTTGACTGGAGTACACTAAAACAAGCCTGACCTCTCTAGGACATTCAGAAGCCAAGTTATAAGCCCACAAACGTTGGTACTGGACTACTTCTTTAAATTGACACCAGATCCGGTGACCTTTGGGACATGGTTTGACCCCCTTAGGAAAGTGCTATCATCATGAAACGTTCAGATCACTTACAACTCAATAGATTCTACCTTCCTGTAAAGTTTCAGCCTGATTGGACCTTGTTTTCACACAAATGGACCCAGAATGATGTGAAATTGTGCTTCGTGCAACATAATTCTGGGTGCCATTTAAAAACCATAAGTGCTAATGACTCCATTCCTTTTTGAGGTTGTAGGGGCTGTTGATTGGAGTACACTAAAACAAACCTGATCTCTCTAGGACATTCAGAAACCAGGTTATAAGCCCTCAAAGGTGTAATTGGACTACTTCTTTAAAGTGACACCAGGCCCGGTGACCTTTGGGACATGGTTTGACCCCCTATAGGAATGTGCGATCATCATGAAACGTTCAGATCACTTACAACTCAATAGATTCTACCTTCTTGTAACGTTTCAGCCTGATTGGACCTTGTTTTCACACAAATGGACCCAGAATGATGTGAAATTGTGCTTCGTGCAACATAATCTTGGGTGCCATTTACAAACCATAAGTGCTAATGACTCCATTCCTTTTTTGTGGTTGTAGGGGCTGTTGATTGGAGTACATTAAAACAAACCTGATCTCTCTAGGACATTCAGAAGCCAAGTTATAAGCCCACAAATGTGTAACTGGACTACTTCTTTAAATTGACACCAGATCCGGTGACATTTGGGACATGGTTTGATCCCCTTAGGAAAGTACTATCATCATGAAACGTTCAGATAACTTACAACTCAATAGATTCTACCTTCCTGTAACGTTTCAGCTTGATTGGACCTTGTTTTCACACAAATGAACCCAGAATGATGTGAAATTGTGCTTCGTACCACATAATTCTGGGTGCCATTTAAAAACCACAAGTGCTAATGACTCCATTCCTTTTTGTGGTTGTAGGGGCTGTTGATTGGAGTATACTAAAACCAACCTGATCTCTCTAGGACATTCAGAAGCCAAGTTATAAGCCCACAAATGTGTAACTGGACTACTTCTTTAAATTGACACCAGATCCGGTGACCTTTGGGACATGGTTTGACCCCCTTAGGAAAGTGCTATCATCATGAAACGTTCAGATCACTTACAACTCAATAGATTCTACCTTCCTGTAACGTTACGGCCTGATTGTACCTTGTTTTCACACAAATGAACCCAGAATGATGTGAAATTGTGCTTCGTGCAACATAATTCTGGGTGCCATTTAAAAACCATAAGTGCTAATGACTCCATTCCTTTTTGTGGTTGTAGGGGCTGTTGATTGGAGTATACTAAAACAAACCTGATCTCTCTAGGACATTCAGAAACCAAGTTATAAGCCCTCAAAGGTGTAATTGGACTACTTCTTTAAATTGACACCAGATCCGGTGACATTTGGGACATGGTTTGATCCCCTTAGGAAAGTACTATCATCATGAAACGTTCAGATAACTTACAACTCAATAGATTCTACCTTCCTGTAACGTTTCAGCTTGATTGGACCTTGTTTTCACACAAATGAACCCAGAATGATGTGAAATTGTGCTTCGTACCACATAATTCTGGGTGCCATTTAAAAACCACAAGTGCTAATGACTCCATTCCTTTTTGTGGTTGTAGGGGCTGTTGATTGGAGTATACTAAAACAAACCTGATCTCTCTAGGACATTCAGAAGCCAAGTTATAAGCCCACAAATGTGTAACTGGACTACTTCTTTAAATTGACACCAGATCCGGTGACCTTTGGGACATGGTTTGACCCCCTTAGGAAAGTGCTATCATCATGAAACGTTCAGATCACTTACAACTCAATAGATTCTACCTTCCTGTAACGTTACAGCCTGATTGTACCTTGTTTTCACACAAATGAACCCAGAATGATGTGAAATTGTGCTTCGTGCAACATAATTCTGGGTGCCATTTAAAAACCATAAGTGCTAATGACTCCGTTCCTTTTAGTGGTAATGGGGGCTGCTAATTGGAGTACTCTAAAACAAACCTGACCTCTCTAGGATATTCAGAAGCCAAGTTATAATCCCACAAAGGTGTAACAAGACTACTTCTTTAAAGTTACACCAGGCCCGGTGACCTTTGGGACAATGTTTGACCCCCAATAGGAATGTGCGATCATCATGAAACGTTCAGATCACTTACAACTCAATAGATTCTACCTTCTTGTAAAGTTTCAGCCTGATTGGACCTTGTTTTCACACAAATGGACCCAGAATGATGTGAAATTGTGCTTCGTGCAACATAATTCTGGGTGCCATTTAAAAACCATAAGTGCTAATGACTCCATTCCTTTTTGAGGTTGTAGGGGCTGTTGATTGGAGTACACTAAAACAAACCTGATCTCTCTAGGACATTCAGAAACCAAGTTATAAGCCCTCAAAGGTGTAATTGGACTACTTCTTTAAAGTGACACCAGGCCCGGTGACCTTTGGGACATGGTTTGACCCCCTATAGGAATGTGGGATCATCATGAAACGTTCAGATCACTTACAACTCAATAGATTCTACCTTCTTGTAACGTTTCAGCCTGATTGGACCTTGTTTTCACACAAATGGACCCAGAATGATGTGAAATTGTGCTTCGTGCAATATAATTCTGGGTGCCATTTACAAACCATAAGTGCTAATGACTCCATTTCTTTTTGTGGTTGTAGGGGCTGTTGGTTGGAGTACATTAAAACAAACCTGATCTCTCTAGGACATTCAGAAGCCAAGTTATAAGCCCACAAATGTGTAACTGGACTACTTCTTTAAATTGACACCAGATCCGGTGACCTTTGGGACATAGTTTGACCCCCTATAGGAATGTGCTATCATCATGAAACGTTCAGATCACTTACAACTCAATAGATTCTACCTTCCTGTAACGTTTCAGCCTGATTGGACCTTGTTTTGACACAAATGGACCCAGAATGATGTGAAATTGTGCTTCGTGCAACATAATTCTGGGTGCCATTTACAAACCATAAGTGCTATTGACTCCATTCCTTTTTGTGGTTGTAGAGGCTGTTTATTGGAGTACACTAAAACAAACCTGGCCTCTTCAGGATATTCAGAAGCCAAGTTATTAGCTCACAAATGTGTAACTGGACTACTTCTTTAAAGTGACACCAGGCCCGGTGACCTTTGGGACATGGTTTGACCCCCTATAGGAACGTGCGATCATCATGAAACGTTCAGATCACTTACAACTCAATAGATTCTACGTTCCTGTAACGTTTCAGCCTGATTGGACCTTGTTTTCACACAAATGGACCCAGAATGTTGTGAAATTGTGCTTCGTGCAGCATAATTCTGGGTGCCATTTACAAACCATAAGTGCTAATGACTCCATTCCTTTTTGTGATTGTAGGGGCTGTTGATTGGAGTACACTAAAACAAACCTGATCTCTCTAGGACATTCAGAAGCCAAGTTATAAGCCCACAAATGTGTAACTGGACTACTTCTTTAAATTGACACCAGATCCGGTGACATTTGGGACATGGTTTGATCCCCTTAGGAAAGTACTATCATCATGAAACGTTCAGATAACTTACAACTCAATAGATTCTACCTTCCTGTAACGTTTCAGCTTGATTGGACCTTGTTTTCACACAAATGAACCCAGAATGATGTGAAATTGTGCTTCGTACCACATAATTCTGGGTGCCATTTAAAAACCACAAGTGCTAATGACTCCATTCCTTTTTGTGGTTGTAGGGGCTGTTGATTGGAGTATACTAAAACAAACCTGATCTCTCTAGGACATTCAGAAACCAAGTTATAAGCCCACAAATGTGTAACTGGACTACTTCTTTAAATTGACACAAGATCCGGTGACCTTTGGGACATGGTTTGACCCCCTTAGGAAAGTGCTATCATCATGAAACGTTCAGATCACTTACAACTCAATAGATTCTACCTTCTTGTAACGTTTCAGCCTGATTGTACCTTGTTTTCACACAAATGGACCCAGAATGATGTGAAATTGTGCTTCGTGCAATATAATTCTGGGTGCCATTTACAAACCATAAGTGCTAATGACTCCATTTCTTTTTGTGGTTGTAGGGGCTGTTGGTTGGAGTACATTAAAACAAACCTGATCTCTCTAGGACATTCAGAAGCCAAGTTATAAGCCCACAAATGTGTAACTGGACTACTTCTTTAAATTGACACCAGATCCGGTGACCTTTGGGACATAGTTTGACCCCCTATAGGAATGTGCTATCATCATGAAACGTTCAGATCACTTACAACTCAATATATTCTACCTTCCTGTAACGTTTCAGCCTGATTGGACCTTGTTTTGACACAAATGGACCCAGAATGATGTGAAATTGTGCTTCGTGCAACATAATTCTGGGTGCCATTTACAAACCATAAGTGCTAATGACTCCATTCCTTTTTGTGTTTGTAGAGGCTGTTGATTGGAGTACGCTAAAACAAACCTGGCCTCTTTAGGATATTCAGAAGCCAAGTTATTAGCTCACAAAGGTGTAACTGGACTACTTCTTTAAAGTGACACCAGGCCCGGTGACCTTTGGGACATGGTTTGACCCCCTATAGGAATGTGTGATCATCATGAAACGTTCAGATCACTTACAACTCAATAGATTCTACGTTCCTGTAACGTTTCAGCCTGATTGGACCTTGTTTTCACACAAATGGACCCAGAATGTTGTGAAATTGTGCTTCGTGCAGCATAATTCTGGGTGCCATTTACAAACCATAAGTGCTAATGACTCCATTCCTTTTTGTGGTTGTAGGGGCTGTTGATTGGAGTACACTAAAACAAACCTGATCTCACTAGGACATTCAGAAGCCAAGTTATAAGCCCACAAATGTGTAACTGGACTACTTCTTTAAATTGACACCAGATCCGGTGACATTTGGGACATGGTTTGATCCCCTTAGGAAAGTACTATCATCATGAAATGTTCAGATAACTTACAACTCAATAGATTCTACCTTCCTGTAACGTTTCAGCTTGATTGGACCTTGTTTTCACACAAATGAACCCAGAATGATGTGAAATTGTGCTTCGTACCACATAATTCTGGGTGCCATTTAAAAACCACAAGTGCTAATGACTCCATTCCTTTTTGTGGTTGTAGGGGCTGTTGATTGGAGTATACTAAAACAAACCTGATCTCTCTAGGACATTCAGAAGCCAAGTTATAAGCCCACAAATGTGTAACTGGACTACTTCTTTAAATTGACACAAGATCCGGTGACCTTTGGGACATGGTTTGACCCCCTTAGGAAAGTGCTATCATCATGAAACATTCAGATCACTTACAACTCAATACATTCTACCATCCTGTAACGTTTCAGCCTGATTGTACCTTGTTTTCACACAAATGAACCCAGAATGATGTGAAATTGTGCTTCGTGCAACATAATTCTGGGTGCCATTTAAAAACCATAAGTGCTAATGACTCCATTCCTTTTTGTGGTTGTAGGGGCTGTTGATTGGAGTATACTAAAACAAACCTGATCTCTCTAGGACATTCAGAAACCAAGTTATAAGCCCTCAAAGGTGTAATTGGACTACTTCTTTAAAGTGACACCAGGCCCGGTGACCTTTGGGACATGGTTTGACCCATTATAGGAATGTGCGATCATCATGAAACGTTCAGATCACTTACAACTCAATAGATTCTACCTTCTTGTAACGTTTCAGCCTGATTGTACCTTGTTTTCACACAAATGGACCCAGAATGATGTGAAATTGTGCATCGTGCAATATAATTCTGGGTGCCATTTACAAACCATAAGTGCTAATGGCTCCATTTCTTTTTGTGGTTGTAGGGGCTGTTGGTTGGAGTACATTAAAACAAACCTGATCTCTCTAGGACATTCAGAAGCCAAGTTATAAGCCCACAAATGTGTAACTGGACTACTTCTTTAAATTGACACCAGATCCGGTGACCTTTGGGACATAGTTTGACCCCCTATAGTAATGTGCTATCATCATGAAACGTTCAGATCACTTACAACTCAATAGATTCTACCTTCCTGTAACGTTTCAGCCTGATTGGACCTTGTTTTGACACAAATGGACCCAGAATGATGTGAAATTGTGCTTCGTGCAACATAATTCTGGGTGCCATTTACAAACCATAAGTGCTAATGACTCCATTCCTTTTTGTGGTTGTAGAGGCTGTTGATTGGAGTACTCTAAAACAAACCTGGCCTCTTTAGGATATTCAGAAGCCAAGTTATTAGCTCACAAAGGTGTAACTGGACTACTTCTTTAAAGTGACACCAGGCCCGGTGACCTTTGGGACATGGTTTGACCCCCTATAGGAATGTGCGATCATCATGAAACGTTCAGATCACTTACAACTCAATAGATTCTACGTTCCTGTAACGTTTCAGCCTGATTGGACCTTGTTTTCACACAAATGGACCCAGAATGTTGTGAAATTGTGCTTCGTGCAGCATAATTCTGGGTGCCATTTACAAACCATAAGTGCTAATGACTCCATTCCTTTTTGTGGTTGTAGGGGCTGTTGATTGGAGTACACTAAAACAAACCTGATCTCTCTAGGACATTCAGAAGCCAAGTTATAAGCCCACAAATGTGTAACTGGACTACTTCTTTAAATTGACACCAGATCCGGTGACCTTTGGGACATGGTTTGACCCGCTTAGGAAAGTGCTATCATCATGAAACGTTCAGATCACTTACAACTCAATAGATTCTACCTTCCTGTAACGTTTCAGCCTGATTGGACCTTGTTTTCACACAAATGAACCCAGAATGATGTGAAATTGTTTTTCGTGCAACATAATTCTGGGTGCCTTTTAAAAACCATAAGTGCTAATGACTCCAGTCCTTTTTGTGGTTGTAGGGGCTGTTGATTGGAGTACACTAAAACAAACCTGACCTCTTTAGGATATTCAGAAGCCAAGTTATAAGCCCAAAAAGTTGTAACTGGACTACTTCTTTAAAGTGACACCAGGCCCGGTGACCTTTGGGACATGGTTTGACCCCCTATAGGAATGTGCGATCATCATGAAACGTTCAGATCACTTACAACTCAATAGATTCTACCTTCTTGTAACGTTTCAGCCTGATTGGACCTTGTTTTCACACAAATGGACCCAGAATGATGTGAAATTGTGCTTCGTGCAACATAATTCTGGGTGCCATTTAAAAACCATAAGTGCTAATGACTCCATTCCTTTTTGTAGTTGAAGGGGCTGTTGACTGGAGTACACTAAAACAAGCCTGACCTCTCTAGGACATTCAGAAGCCAAGTTATAAGCCCACAAACGTTGGTACTGGACTACTTCTTTAAATTGACACCAGATCCGGTGACCTTTGGGACATGGTTTGACCCCCTTAGGAAAGTGCTATCATCATGAAACGTTCAGATCACTTACAACTCAATAGATTCTACCTTCCTGTAACGTTTCAGCCTGATTGGACCTTGTTTTCACACAAATGAACCCAGAATGATGTGAAATTGTGCTTCGTGCAACATAATTCTGGGTGCCATTTAAAAACCATAAGTGCTAATGACTCCATTCCTTTTTGAGGTTGTAGGGGCTGTTGATTGGAGTACACTAAAACAAACCTGATCTCTCTAGGACATTCAGAAACCAAGTTATAAGCCCTCAAAGGTGTAATTGGACTACTTCTTTAAAGTGACACCAGGCCCGGTGACCTTTGGGACATGGTTTGACCCCCTATAGGAATGTGCGATCATCATCAAACGTTCAGATCACTTACAACTCAATAGATTCTACCTTCTTGTAACGTTTCAGCCTGATTGGACCTTGTTTTCACACAAATGGACCCAGAATGATGTGAAATTGTGCTTCGTGCAACATAATCTTGGGTGCCATTTACAAACCATAAGTGCTAATGACTCCATTCCTTTTTTGTGGTTGTAGGGGCTGTTGATTGGAGTACATTAAAACAAACCTGATCTCTCTAGGACATTCAGAAGCTAAGTTATAAGCCCACAAATGTGTAACTGGACTACTTCTTTAAATTGACACCAGATCCGGTGACATTTGGGACATGGTTTGATCCCCTTAGGAAAGTACTATCATCATGAAACGTTCAGATAACTTACAACTCAATAGATTCTACCTTCTTGTAACGTTTCAGCCTGATTGGACCTTGTTTTCACACAAATGGACCCAGAATGATGTGAAATTGTGCTTCGTGCAACATAATTCTGGGTGCCATTTAAAAACCATAAGTGCTAATGACTCCATTCCTTTTTGTAGTTGTAGGGGCTGTTGACTGGAGTACACTAAAACAAGCCTGACCTCTCTAGGACATTCAGAAGCCAAGTTATAAGCCCACAAACGTTGGTACTGGACTACTTCTTTAAATTGACACCAGATCCGGTGACCTTTGGGACATGGTTTGACCCCCTTAGGAAAGTGCTATCATCATGAAACGTTCAGATCACTTACAACTCAATAGATTCTACCTTCCTGTAACGTTTCAGCCTGATTGGACCTTGTTTTCACACAAATGAACCCAGAATGATGTGAAATTGTGCTTCGTGCAACATAATTCTGGGTGCCATTTAAAAACCATAAGTGCTAATGACTCCGTTCCTTTTAGTGGTAATGGGGGCTGCTAATTGGAGTACTCTAAAACAAACCTGACCTCTCTAGGATATTCAGAAGCCAAGTTATATTCCCACAAAGGTGTAACAAGACTACTTCTTTAAAGTTACACCAGGCCCGGTGACCTTTGGGACAATGTTTGACCCCCAATAGGAATGTGCGATCATCATGAAAGGTTCAGATCACTTACAACTCAATAGATTCTACCTTCTTGTAAAGTTTCAGCCTGATTGGACCTTGTTTTCACACAAATGGACCCAGAATGATGTGAAATTGTGCTTCGTGCAACATAATTCTGGGTGCCATTTAAAAACCATAAGTGCTAATGACTCCATTCCTTTTTGAGGTTGTAGGGGCTGTTGATTGGAGTACACTAAAACAAACCTGATCTCTCTAGGACATTCAGAAACCAAGTTATAAGCCCTCAAAGGTGTAATTGGACTACTTCTTTAAAGTGACACCAGGCCCGGTGACCTTTGGGACATGGTTTGACCCCCTATAGGAATGTGCGATCATCATCAAACGTTCAGATCACTTACAACTCAATAGATTCTACCTTCTTGTAACGTTTCAGCCTGATGGGACCTTGTTTTCACACAAATGGACCCAGAATGATGTGAAATTGTGCTTCGTGCAACATAATCTTGGGTGCCATTTACAAACCATAAGTGCTAATGACTCCATTCCTTTTTTGTGGTTGTAGGGGCTGTTGATTGGAGTACATTAAAACAAACCTGATCTCTCTAGGACATTCAGAAGCCAAGTTATAAGCCAACAAATGTGTAACTGGACTACTTCTTTAAATTGACACCAGATCCGGTGACATTTGGGACATGGTTTGATCCCCTTAGGAAAGTACTATCATCATGAAACGTTCAGATAACTTACAACTCAATAGATTCTACCTTCCTGTAACGTTTCAGCTTGACTGGACCTTTTTTTCACACAAATGAACCCAGAATGATGTGAAATTGTGCTTCGTACCACATAATTCTGGGTGCCATTTAAAAACCACAAGTGCTAATGACTCCATTCCTTTTTGTGGTTGTAGGGGCTGTTGATTGGAGTATACTAAAACAAACCTGATCTCTCTAGGACATTCAGAAGCCAAGTTATAAGCCCACAAATGTGTAACTGGACTACTTCTTTAAATTGACACCAGATCCGGTGACCTTTGGGACATGGTTTGACCCCCTTAGGAAAGTGCTATCATCATGAAACGTTCAGATCACTTACAACTCAATAGATTCTACCTTCCTGTAACGTTACAGCCTGATTGTACCTTGTTTTCACACAAATGAACCCAGAATGATGTGAAATTGTGCTTCGTGCAACATAATTCTGGGTGCCATTTAAAAACCATAAGTGCTAATGACTCCATTCCTTTTTGTGGTTGTAGGGGCTGTTGATTGGAGTATACTAAAACAAACCTGATCTCTCTAGGACATTCAGAAACCAAGTTATAAGCCCTCAAAGGTGTAATTGGACTACTTCTTTAAAGTGACACCAGGCCCGGTGACCTTTGGGACATGGTTTGACCCCCTATAGGAATGTGCGATCATCATGAAACGTTCAGATCACTTACAACTCAATAGATTCTACCTTCTTGTAACGTTTCAGCCTGATTGGACCTTGTTTTCACACAAATGGACCCAGAATGATGTGAAATTGTGCTTCGTGCAATATAATTCTGGGTGCCATTTACAAACCATAAGTGCTAATGACTCCATTTCTTTTTGTGGTTGTAGGGGCTGTTGGTTGGAGTACATTAAAACAAACCTGATCTCTCTAGGACATTCAGAAGCCAAGTTATAAGCCCACAAATGTGTAACTGGACTACTTCTTTAAATTGACACCAGATCCGGTGACCTTTGGGACATAGTTTGACCCCCTATAGGAATGTGCTATCATCATGAAATGTTCAGATCACTTACAACTCAATAGATTCTACCTTCCTGTAACGTTTCAGCCTGATTGGACCTTGTTTTGACACAAATGGACCCAGAATGATGTGAAATTGTGCTTCGTGCAACATAATTCTGGGTGCCATTTACAAACCATAAGTGCTAATGACTCCATTCCTTTTTGTGGTTGTAGAGGCTGTTGATTGGAGTACACTAAAACAAACCTGGCCTCTTCAGGATATTCAGAAGCCAAGTTATTAGCTCACAAAGGTGTAACTGGACTACTTCTTTAAAGTGACACCAGGCCCGGTGACCTTTGGGACATGGTTTGACCCCCTATAGGAACGTGCGATCATCATGAAACGTTCAGATCACTTACAACTCAATAGATTCTACGTTCCTGTAACGTTTCAGCCTGATTGGACCTTGTTTTCACACAAATGGACCCAGAATGTTGTGAAATTGTGCTTCGTGCAACATAATTCTGGGTGCCATTTACAAACCATAAGTGCTAATGACTCCATTCCTTTTTGTGGTTGTAGGGGCTGTTGATTGGAGTACACTAAAACAAACCTGATCTCTCTAGGACATTCAGAAGCCAAGTTATAAGCCCACAAATGTGTAACTGGACTACTTCTTTAAATTGACACCAGATCCGGTGACATTTGGGACATGGTTTGATCCCCTTAGGAAAGTACTATCATCATGAAACGTTCAGATAACTTACAACTCAATAGATTCTACCTTCCTGTAACGTTTCAGCTTGATTGGACCTTGTTTTCACACAAATGAACCCAGAATGATGTGAAATTGTGCTTCGTACCACATAATTCTGGGTGCCATTTAAAAACCACAAGTGCTAATGACTCCATTCCTTTTTGTGGTTGTAGGGGCTGTTGATTGGAGTATACTAAAACAAACCTGATCTCTCTAGGACATTCAGAAGCCAAGTTATAAGCCCACAAATGTGTAACTGGACTACTTCTTTAAATTGACACAAGATCCGGTGACCTTTGGGACTTGGTTTGACCCCCTTAGGAAAGTGCTATCATCATGAAACGTTCAGATCACTTACAACTCAATAGATTCTACCTTCCTGTAACGTTTCAGCCTGATTGTACCTTGTTTTCACACAAATGAACCCAGAATGATGTGAAATTGTGCTTCGTGCAACATAATTCTGGGTGCCATTTAAAAACCATAAGTGCTAATGACTCCATTCCTTTTTGTGGTTGTGGGGGCTGTTGATTGGAGTATACTAAAACAAACCCGATCTCTCTAGGACATTCAGAAACCAAGTTATAAGCCCTCAAAGGTGTAATTGGACTACTTCTTTAAAGTGACAACAGGCCCGGTGACCTTTGGGACATGGTTTGACCCATTATAGGAATGTGCGATCATCATGAAACGTTCAGATCACTTACAACTCAATAGATTCTACCTTCTTGTAACGTTTCAGCCTGATTGTACCTTGTTTTCACACAAATGGACCCAGAATGATGTGAAATTGTGCTTCGTGCAATATAATTCTGGGTGCCATTTACAAACCATAAGTGCTAATGACTCCATTTCTTTTTGTGGTTGTAGGGGCTGTTGGTTGGAGTACATTAAAACAAACCTGATCTCTCTAGGACATTCAGAAGCCAAGTTATAAGCCCACAAATGTGTAACTGGACTACTTCTTTAAATTGACACCAGATCCGGTGACCTTTGGGACATAGTTTGACCCCCTATAGGAATGTGCTATCATCATGAAACGTTCAGATCACTTACAACTCAATAGATTCTACCTTCCTGTAACGTTTCAGCCTGATTGGACCTTGTTTTGACACAAATGGACCCAGAATGATGTGAAATTGTGCTTCGTGCAGCATAATTCTGGGTGCCATTTACAAACCATAAGTGCTAATGACTCCATTCCTTTTTGTGGTTGTAGGGGCTGTTGATTGGAGTACACTAAAACAAACCTGATCTCTCTAGGACATTCAGAAGCCAAGTTATAAGCCCACAAATGTGTAACTGGACTACTTCTTTAAATTGACACCAGATCCGGTGACCTTTGGGACATGGTTTGACCCGCTTAGGAAAGTGCTATCATCATGAAACGTTCAGATCACTTACAACTCAATAGATTCTACCTTCCTGTAACGTTTCAGCCTGATTGGACCTTGTTTTCACACAAATGAACCCAGAATGATGTGAAAATGTTTTTCGTGCAACATAATTCTGGGTGCCTTTTAAAAACCATAAGTGCTAATGACTCCAGTCCTTTTTGTGGTTGTAGGGGCTGTTGATTGGAGTACACTAAAACAAACCTGACCTCTTTAGGATATTCAGAAGCCAAGTTATAAGCCCACAAAGTTGTAACTGGACTACTTCTTTAAAGTGACACCAGGCCCGGTGACCTTTGGGACATGGTTTGACCCCCTATAGGAATGTGCGATCATCATGAAACGTTCAGATCACTTACAACTCAATAGATTCTACCTTCTTGTAACGTTTCAGCCTGATTGGACCTTGTTTTCACACAAATGGACCCAGAATGATGTGAAATTGTGCTTCGTGCAACATAATTCTGGGTGCCATTTAAAAACCATAAGTGCTAATGACTCCATTCCTTTTTGTAGTTGTAGGGGCTGTTGACTGGAGTACACTAAAACAAGCCTGACCTCTCTAGGACATTCAGAAGCCAAGTTATAAGCCCACAAACGTTGGTACTGGACTACTTCTTTAAATTGACACCAGATCCGGTGACCTTTGGGACATGGTTTGACCCCCTTAGGAAAGTGCTATCATCATGAAACGTTCAGATCACTTACAACTCAATAGATTCTACCTTCCTGTAACGTTTCAGCCTGATTGGACCTTGTTTTCACACAAATGAACCCAGAATTATGTGAAATTGTGCTTCGTGCAACATAATTCTGGGTGCCATTTAAAAACCATAAGTGCTAATGACTCCATTCCTTTTTGGGGTAATGGGGGCTGTTAACTGGAGTACTCTAAAACAAACCTGACCTCTTTAGGATATTCAGAAGCCAAGTTATAAGCCCACAAAGGTGTAACTGGACTACTTCTTTAAAGTGACACCAGGCCCGGTGACCTTTGGGACATGGTTTGACCCCCTATAGGAATGTGCGATCATCATGAAACGTTCAGATCACTTACAACTCAATAGATTCTACCTTCTTGTAACGTTTCAGCCTGATTGGACCTTGTTTTCACACAATTGGACCCAGAATGATGTGAAATTGTGCTTCGTGCAACATAATTCTGGGTGCCATTTACAAACCATAAGTGCTCATGACTCCATTCCTTTTTGTGGTTGTAGGGGCTGTTGATTGGAGTACACTAAATTAAACCTGATCTCTCTAGGACATTCAGAAGCCAAGTTATAAGCCCACAAATGTGTAACTGGACTACTTCTTTAAATTGACACCAGATCCGGTGACCTTTGGGACATAGTTTGACCTCCTTAGGAAAGTGCTATCAGCATGAAACATTCAGATCACTTAGAACTCAATAGATTCTACCTTCCTGTAACGTTTCAGCCTTATTGGACCTTGTTTTCACACAAATGGACCCAGAATGATTTGAAATTGTGCTTCGTACAACTTAATTCTGGATGCCATTTACAAACCATAAGTGCTAATGACTCCATTCCTTTTTGTAGTTGTAGGGGCTGTTGACTGGAGTACACTAAAACAAGCCTGACCTCTCTAGGACATTCAGAAGCCAAGTTATAAGCCCACAAATGTTGGTACTGGACTACTTCTTTAAATTGACACCAGATCCGGTGACCTTTGGGACATGGTTTGACCCCCTTAGGAAAGTGCTATCATCATGAAACGTTCAGATCACTTACAACTCAATAGATTCTACCTTCCTGTAACGTTTCAGCCTGATTGGACCTTGTTTTCACACAAATGAACCCAGAATGATGTGAAATTGTGCTTCGTGCAACATAATTCTGGGTGCCATTTACAAACCATAAGTGCTAATGACTCCATTCCTTTTTGTGGTTGTAGGGGCTGTTGATTGGAGTACACTTAAACAAACCTGATCGCTCTAGGACATTCAGAAGCCAAGTTATAAGCCCACAAATGTGTAACTGGACTACTTCTTTAAATTGACACCAGATCCGGTGACCTTTGGGACATGATTTGACCCCCTTAGGAAAGTGCTATCATCATGAAACGTTCAGATCACTTACAACTCAATAGATTCTACCTTCCTGTAACGTTTCAGCCTGACTGGACCTTGTTTTCACACAAATGAACCCAGAATGATGTGAAATTGTGCTTCGTGCAACATAATTCTGGGTGCCATTTACAAACCATAAGTGCTAATGACTCAATTCCTTTTTGTGGTTGTAGGGGCTGTTGATTGGAGTATACTAAAACAAACCTGATCTCTCTAGGACATTCAGAAGCCAAGTTATAAGCCCACAAATGTGTAACTGGACTACTTCTTTAAATTGACACCAGATCCGGTGACCTTTGGGACATGGTTTGACCCCCTATAGGAATGTGCTATCATCATGAAACGTTCAGATCACTTACAACTCAATAGAATATACCTTCCTGTAACGTTTCAGCCTGATTGGACCTTGTTTTCACACAAATGAACCCAGAATGATGTGAAATTGTGCTTCGTGCAACATAATTCTGGGTGCCATTTACAAACCATAAGTGCTAATGACTCCATTCCTTTTTGTGGTTGTAGGGGCTGTTGATTGGAGTACACTTAAACAAACCTGATCACTCTAGGACATTCAGAAGCCAAGTTATAAGCCCACAAATGTGTAACTGGACTACTTCTTTAAATTGACACCAGATCCGGTGACCGTTGGGACATGATTTGACCCCCTTAGGAAAGTGCTATCTTCATGAAACGTTCAGATCACTTACAACTCAATATATTCTACCTTCCTGTAACGTTTCAGCCTGATTGGACCTTGTTTTTACACAAATGAACCCAGAATGATGTGAAATTGGGCTTCGTGCAACATAATTCTGGGTGCCATTTACAAACCATAAGTGCTAATGACTCCATTCCTTTTTGTGGTTGTAGAGGCTGTCTATTGGAGTACACTAAAACAAACCTGACCTCTTTAGGATATTCAGAAGCCAAGTTATAAGCCCACAAATGTGTAACTGGACTACTTCTTTAAAGTGACACCAGGCCCGGTGACCTTTGGGTCATGGTTTGACCCCCTATAGGAATGTGCGATCATCATGAAACGTTCAGATAACTTACAACTCAATAGATTCTACCTTCTTGTAACGTTTCAGCCTGATTGGACCTTGTTTTCACACAAATGCACCCAGAATGTTGTGAAATTGTGCTTCGTGCAACATAATTCTGGGTGCCATTTAAAAACCATAAGTGCTAATGACTCCATTACGTTTTGGGGTAATGGGGGCTGTTAACTGGAGTACACTAAAACAAGCCTGACCTCTCTAGGACATTCAGAAGCCAAGTTATAAGCCCACAAATGTTGGTACTGGACTACGTCTTTAAATTGACACCAGATCCGGCGACCTTTGGGACATGGTTTGACCCCCTTAGGAAAGTGCTATCATCATGAAACGTTCAGATCACGTACAACTCAATAGATTCTACCTTCCATTAACGTTTCAGCCTGATCTGACCTAGTTTTCACACAAATGAACCCAGAATGATGTGAAATTGTGCTTCGTGCAGCATAATTCTGGGTGCCATTTACAAACCATAAGTGCTAATGACTCCATTCCTTTTTGTGGTTGTAGGGGCTGTTGATTGGAGTATACTAAAACAAACCTGATCTCTCTAGGACATTCAGAAGCCAAGTTATAAGCCCACAAATGTGTAACTGGACTACTTCTTTAAATTGACACCAGATCCGGTGACCTTTGGGACATGGTTTGACCCCCTATAGGAATGTGCTATCATCATGAAACGTTAAGATCACTTACAACTCAATAGAATATACCTTCCTGTAACGTTTCAGCCTGATTGGACCTTGTTTTCACACAAATGGACCCAGAATGATGTGAAATTGTGCTTCGTGCAACATAATTCTGGGTGCCATTTACAAACCATAATTGCTAATGACTCCATTCCTTTTTGTGGTTGTAGAGGCTGTCTATTGGAGTACACTAAAACAAACCTGACCTCTTTAGGATATTCAGAAGCCAAGTTATTAGCTCACAAAGGTGTAACTGGACTACTTCTTTAAAGTGACACCAAGCCCGGTGACCTTTGGGTCATGGTTTGACCCCCTATAGGAATGTGCGATCATCATGAAACGTTCAGATCACTTACAACTCAATAGATTCTACCTTCTTGTAACGTTTCAGCCTGATTGGACCTTGTTTTCACACAAATGGACCCAGAATGTTGTGAAATTGTGCTTCGTGCAGCATAATTCTGGGTGCCATTTACAAACCATAAGTGCTAATGACCCCATTCCTTTTTGTGGTTGTAGGGGCTGTTGATTGGAGTACACTAAAACAAACCTGATCTCTCTAGGACATTCAGAAGCCAAGTTATAAGCCCACAAATGTGTAACTGGACTACTTCTTTAAATTGACACCAGATCCGGTGACCTTTGGGACATGGTTTGACCCCCTTAGGAAAGTGCTATCATCATGAAACGTTCAGATCACTTACAACTCAATAGATTCTACCTTCCTGTAACGTTTCAGCCTGATTGGACCTTGTTTTCACACAAATGAACCCAGAATGATGTGAAATTGTGCTTCGTGCAACATAATTCTGGGTGCCATTTACAAACCATAAGTGCTAATGACTCCATTCCTTTTTGTGGTTGTAGGGGCTGTTGATTGGAGTATATTAAAACAAACCTGATCTCTCTAGGACATTCAGAAGCCAAGTTATAAGCCCACAAATGTGTAACTGGACTACTTCTTTAAATTGACACCAGATCCGGTGACCTTTGGGACATGGTTTGACCCCCTATAGGAATGTGCTATCATCATGAAACGTTCAGATCACTTACAACTCAATAGAATATACCTTCCTGTAACGTTTCAGCCTGATTGGACCTTGTTTTCACACAAATGAACCCAGAATGATGTGAAATTGTGGTTCGTGCAACATAATTCTGGGTGCCATTTAAAAACCATAAGTGCTAATGACTCCATTCCTTTTTGTGGTTGTAGGCGCTGTTGATTGGAGTACACTAAAACAAACCTGATCTCTCTAGGACATTCAGAAGCCAAGTTATAAGCCCACAAATGTGTAACTGGACTACTTCTTTAAATTGACACCAGATCCGGTGACCTTTGGGACATGGTTTGACCCCCTTAGGAAAGTGCTATCATCATGAAACGTTCAGATCACTTACAACTCAATAGATTCTACCTTCCTGTAACGTTTCAGCCTGACTGGACCTTGTTTTCACACAAATGGACCCAGAATGAAGTGAAATTGTGCTTCGTGCAACACAATTCTGGGTGCCATTTACAAACCAAAAAAGTTAATGACTCCATTCCTTTTTGTGGTTGTAGGGGCTGTTGATTGGAGTACACTAAAACAAACCTAACCTCTCTAGGACATTCAGAAGCCAAGTTATAAGCCCACAAAGGTGTAACTGGACTACTTCTTTAAAGTCACACCAGGCCCGGTGACCTTTGGGACATGGTTTTACCCCCTATAGGAATGTGCGATCATCTTGAAACGTTCAGATCACTTACAGCTCAATAGATTCTACCTTCTTGTAGCGTTTCAGCCTGATTGGACCTTGTTTTCACACAAATGAACCCAGAATGATGTGAAATTGTGCTTCGTGCAACATAATTCTGGGTGCCATTTAAAAACCATAAGGGCTAATGACTCCATTCCTTTCTGTGGTTGTAGGGGCTGTTGATTGGATTACACTAAAACAAACCTGATCTCTCTAGGACATTCAGAAGCCAAGTTATAAGCCCACAAATGTGTAACTGGACTACTTCTTTAAATTGACACCAGATCCGGTGACCTTTGGGACATGGTTTGACCCCCTTAGGAAAGTGCTATCATCATGAAACGTTCAGATCACTTACAACTCAGTAGATTCTACCTTCCTGTAACGTTTCAGCCTGATTGGACCTTGTTTTCACACAAATGAACCCAGAATGATGTGAAATTGTGCTTCGTGCAACATAATTCTGGGTGCCATTTACAAACCATAAGTGCTAATGTCTCCATTCCTTTTTGTGGTTGTAGGGGCTGTTGATTGGAGTACACTAAAACAAACCTGATCGCTCTAGGACATTCAGAAGCCAAGTTATAAGCCCACTAATGTGTAACTGGACTACTTCTTTAAATTGACACCAGATCCGGTGACCTTTGGGACATGGTTTGACCCCCTTAGGAAAGTGCTATCATCATGAAACGTTCAGATCACTTACAACTCAATAGATTCTACCTTCCTGTAACGTTTCAGCCTGATTGGACCTTGTTTTCACACAAATGAACCCAGAATGATGTGAAATTGTGCTTCGTGAAACATAATTCTGGGTGCCATTTACAAACCATAAGTGCTTATGTCTCCTTTCCTTTTTGTGGTTGTAGGGGCTGTTGATTGGAGTACACTAAAACAAACCTGACCTCTCCAGGACATTCAGAAGCCAAGTTATAATCCCACAAAGGTGTAACAAGACTACTTCTTTAAAGTTACACCAGGCCCGGTGACCTTTGGGACAATGTTTGACCCCCAATAGGAATGTGCGATCATCATGAAACGTTCAGATCACTTACAACTCAATAGATTCTACCTTCTTGTAAAGTTTCAGCCTGATTGGACCTTGTTTTCACACAAATGGACCCAGAATGATGTGAAATTGTGCTTCGTGCAACATAATTCTGGGTGCCATTTAAAAACCATAAGTGCTAATGACTCCATTCCTTTTTGAGGTTGTAGGGGCTGTTGATTGGAGTACACTAAAACAAACCTGATCTCTCTAGGACATTCAGAAACCAAGTTATAAGCCCTCAAAGGTGTAATTGGACTACTTCTTTAAAGTGACACCAGGCCCGGTGACCTTTGGGACATGGTTTGACCCCCTATAGGAATGTGCGATCATCATGAAACGTTCAGATCACTTACAACTCAATAGATTCTACCTTCTTGTAACGTTTCAGCCTGATTGGACCTTGTTTTCACACAAATGGACCCAGAATGATGTGAAATTGTGCTTCGTGCAACATAATCTTGGGTGCCATTTACAAACCATAAGTGCTAATGACTCCATTCCTTTTTTGTGGTTGTAGGGGCTGTTGATTGGAGTACATTAAAACAAACCTGATCTCTCTAGGACATTCAGAAGCCAAGTTATAAGCCCACAAATGTGTAACTGGACTACTTCTTTAAATTGACACCAGATCCGGTGACCTTTGGGACATGGTTTGACCCCCTTAGGAAAGTGCTATCATCATGAAACGTTCAGATCACTTACAACTCAATAGATTCTACCTTCCTGTAACGTTTCAGCCTGATTGTACCTTGTTTTCACACAAATGAACCCAGAATGATGTGAAATTGTGCTTCGTGCAACATAATTCTGGGTGCCATTTAAAAACCATAAGTGCTAATGACTCCATTCCTTTTTGTGGTTGTAGGGGCTGTTGATTGGAGTATACTAAAACAAACCTGATCTCTCTAGGACATTCAGAAACCAAGTTATAAGCCCTCAAAGGTGTAATTGGACTACTTCTTTAAAGTGACACCAGGCCCGGTGACCTTTGGGACATGGTTTGACCCCCTATAGGAATGTGCGATCATCATGAAACGTTCAGATCACTTACAACTCAATAGATTCTACCTTCTTGTAACGTTTCAGCCTGATTGGACCTTGTTTTCACACAAATGGACCCAGAATGATGTGAAATTGTGCTTCGTGCAATATAATTCTGGGTGCCATTTACAAACCATAAGTGCTAATGACTCCATTTCTTTTTTTGGTTGTAGGGGCTGTTGGTTGGAGTACATTAAAACAAACCTGATCTCTCTAGGACATTCAGAAGCCAAGTTATAAGCCCACAAATGTGTAACTGGACTACTTCTTTAAATTGACACCAGATCCGGTGACCTTTGGGACATAGTTTGACCCCCTATAGGAATGTGCTATCATCATGAAACGTTCAGATCACTTACAACTCAATAGATTCTACCTTCCTGTAACGTTTAAGCCTGATTGGACCTTGTTTTGACACAAATGGACCCAGAATGATGTGAAATTGTGCTTCGTGCAACATAATTCTGGGTGCCATTTACAAACCATAAGTGCTAATGACTCCATTCCTTTTTGTGGTTGTAGAGGCTGTTGATTGGAGTACACTAAAACAAACCTGGCCTCTTCAGGATATTCAGAAGCCAAGTTATTAGCTCACAAAGGTGTAACTGGACTACTTCTTTAAAGTGACACCAGGCCCGGTGACCTTTGGGACATGGTTTGACCCCCTATAGGAATGTGCGATCATCATGAAACGTTCAGATCACTTACAACTCAATAGATTCTACGTTCCTGTAACGTTTCAGCCTGATTGGACCTTGTTTTCACACAAATGGACCCAGAATGTTGTGAAATTGTGCTTCGTGCAGCATAATTCTGGGTGCCATTTACAAACCATAAGTGCTAATGACTCCATTCCTTTTTGTGGTTGTAGGGGCTGTTGATTGGAGTACACTAAAACAAACCTGATCTCTCTAGGACATTCAGAAGCCAAGTTATAAGCCCACAAATGTGTAACTGGACTACTTCTTTAAATTGACACCAGATCCGGTGACATTTGGGACATGGTTTGATCCCCTTAGGAAAGTACTATCATCATGAAACATTCAGATAACTTACAACTCAATAGATTCTACCTTCCTGTAATGTTTCAGCCTGATTGTACCTTGTTTTCACACAAATGAACCCAGAATGATGTGAAATTGTGCTTCGTGCATCATAATTCTGGGTGCCATTTAAAAACCATAAGTGCTAATGACTCCATTCCTTTTTGTGGTTGTAGGGGCTGTTGATTGGAGTATACTAAAACAAACCTGATCTCTCTAGGACATTCAGAAACCAAGTTATAAGCCCTCAAAGGTGTAATTGGACTACTTCTTTAAAGTGACACCAGGCCCGGTGACCTTTGGGACATGGTTTGACCCCCTATAGGAATGTGCGATCATCATGAAACGTTCAGATCACTTACAACTCAATAGATTCTACCTTCCTGTAACGTTTCAGCCTGATTGTACCTTGTTTTCACACAAATGGACCCAGAATGATGTGAAATTGTGCTTCGTGCAATATAATTCTGGGTGCCATTTACAAACCATAAGTGCTAATGACTCCATTTCTTTTTGTGGTTGTAGGGGCTGTTGGTTGGAGTACATTAAAACAAACCTGATCTCTCTAGGACATTCAGAAGCCAAGTTATAAGCCCACAAATGTGTAACTGGACTACTTCTTTAAATTGACACCAGATCCGGTGACCTTTGGGACATAGTTTGACCCCCTATAGGAATGTGCTATCATCATGAAACGTTCAGATCACTTACAACTCAATAGATTCTACCTTCCTGTAACGTTTCAGCCTGATTGGACCTTGTTTTGACACAAATGGACCCAGAATGATGTGAAATTGTGCTTCGTGCAACATAATTCTGGGTGCCATTTACAAACCATAAGTGCTAATGACTCCATTCCTTTTTGTGGTTGTAGAGGCTGTTGATTGGAGTACGCTAAAACAAACCTGGCCTCTTTAGGATATTCAGAAGCCAAGTTATTAGCTCACAAAGGTGTAACTGGACTACTTCTTTAAAGTGACACCAGGCCCGGTGACCTTTGGGACATGGTTTGACCCCCTATAGGAACGTGCGATCATCATGAAACGTTCAGATCACTTACAACTCAATAGATTCTACGTTCCTGTAACGTTTCAGCCTGATTGGACCTTGTTTTCACACAAATGGACCCAGAATGTTGTGAAATTGTGCTTCGTGCAGCATAATTCTGGGTGCCATTTACAAACCATAAGTGCTAATGACTCCATTCCTTTTTGTGGTTGTAGGGGCTGTTGATTGGAGTACACTAAAACAAACCTGATCTCTCTAGGACATTCAGAAGCCAAGTTATAAGCCCACAAATGTGTAACTGGACTACTTCTTTAAATTGACACCAGATCCGGTGACCTTTGGGACATGGTTTGACCCGCTTAGGAAAGTGCTATCATCATGAAACGTTCAGATCACTTACAACTCAATAGATTCTACCTTCCTGTAACGTTTCAGCCTGATTGGACCTTGTTTTCACACAAATGAACCCAGAATGATGTGAAATTGTTTTTCGTGCAACATAATTCTGGGTGCCTTTTAAAAACCATAAGTGCTAATGACTCCAGTCCTTTTTGTGGTTGTAGGGGCTGTTGATTGGAGTACACTAAAACAAACCTGACCTCTTTAGGATATTCAGAAGCCAAGTTATTAGCTCACAAAGTTGTAACTGGACTACTTCTTTAAAGTGACACCAGGCCCGGTGACCTTTGGGACATGGTTTGACCCCCTATAGGAATGTGCGATCATCATGAAACGTTCAGATCACTTACAACTCAATAGATTCTACCTTCTTGTAACGTTTCAGCCTGATTGGACCTTGTTTTCACACAAATGGACCCAGAATGATGTGAAATTGTGCTTCGTGCAACATAATTCTGGGTGCCATTTAAAAACCATAAGTGCTAATGACTCCATTCCTTTTTGTAGTTGTAGGGGCTGTTGACTGGAGTACACTAAAACAAGCCTGACCTCTCTAGGACATTCAGAAGCCAAGTTATAAGCCCACAAATGTTGGTACTGGACTACTTCTTTAAATTGACACCAGATCCGGTGACTTTTGGGACATGGTTTGACCCCCTTAGGAAAGTGCTATCATCATGAAACGTTCAGATCACTTACAACTCAATAGATTCTACCTTCCTGTGACGTTTCAGCCTGATTGGACCTTGTTTTCACACAAATGAACCCAGAATGATGTGAAATTGTGCTTCGTGCAACATAATTCTGGGTGCCATTTAAAAACAATAAGTGCTAATGACTCCATTCCGTTTTGGGGTAATTGGGGCTGTTAACTGGAGTACTCTAAAACAAACCTGACCTCTTTAGGATATTCAGAAGCCAAGTTATAAGCCCACAAAGGTGTAACTGGACTACTTCTTTAAAGTGACACCAGGCCCGGTGACCTTTGGGACATGGTTTGACCCCCTATAGGAATGTGCGATCATCATGAAACGTTCAGATCACTTACAACTCAATAGATTCTACCTTCCTGTAACGTTTCAGCCTGATTGTACCTTGTTTTCACACAAATGGACCCAGAATGATGTGAAATTGTGCTTCGTGCAATATAATTCTGGGTGCCATTTACAAACCATAAGTGCTAATGACTCCATTTCTTTTTGTGGTTGTAGGGGCTGTTGGTTGGAGTACATTAAAACAAACCTGATCTCTCTAGGACATTCAGAAGCCAAGTTATAAGCCCACAAATGTGTAACTGGACTACTTCTTTAAATTGACACCAGATCCGGTGACCTTTGGGACATAGTTTGACCCCCTATAGGAATGTGCTATCATCATGAAACGTTCAGATCACTTACAACTCAATAGATTCTACCTTCCTGTAACGTTTCAGCCTGATTGGACCTTGTTTTGACACAAATGGACCCAGAATGATGTGAAATTGTGCTTCGTGCAACATAATTCTGGGTGCCATTTACAAACCATAAGTGCTAATGACTCCATTCCTTTTTGTGGTTGTAGAGGCTGTTGATTGGAGTACGCTAAAACAAACCTGGCCTCTTTAGGATATTCAGAAGCCAAGTTATTAGCTCACAAAGGTGTAACTGGACTACTTCTTTAAAGTGACACCAGGCCCGGTGACCTTTGGGACATGGTTTGACCCCCTATAGGAACGTGCGATCATCATGAAACGTTCAGATCACTTACAACTCAATAGATTCTACGTTCCTGTAACGTTTCAGCCTGATTGGACCTTGTTTTCACACAAATGGACCCAGAATGTTGTGAAATTGTGCTTCGTGCAGCATAATTCTGGGTGTCATTTACAAACCATAAGTGCTAATGACTCCATTCCTTTTTGTGGTTGTAGGGGCTGTTGATTGGAGTACACTAAAACAAACCTGATCTCTCTAGGACATTCAGAAGCCAAGTTATAAGCCCACAAATGTGTAACTGGACTACTTCTTTAAATTGACACCAGATCCGGTGACCTTTGGGACATGGTTTGACCCGCTTAGGAAAGTGCTATCATCATGAAACGTTCAGATCACTTACAACTCAATAGATTCTACCTTCCTGTAACGTTTCAGCCTGATTGGACCTTGTTTTCACACAAATGAACCCAGAATGATGTGAAATTGTTTTTCGTGCAACATAATTCTGGGTGCCTTTTAAAAACCATAAGTGCTAATGACTCCAGTCCTTTTTGTGGTTGTAGGGGCTGTTGATTGGAGTACACTAAAACAAACCTGACCTCTTTAGGATATTCAGAAGCCAAGTTATTAGCTCACAAAGTTGTAACTGGACTACTTCTTTAAAGTGACACCAGGCCCGGTGACCTTTGGGACATGGTTTGACCCCCTATAGGAATGTGCGATCATCATGAAACGTTCAGATCACTTACAACTCAATAGATTCTACCTTCTTGTAACGTTTCAGCCTGATTGGACCTTGTTTTCACACAAATGGACCCAGAATGATGTGAAATTGTGCTTCGTGCAACATAATTCTGGGTGCCATTTAAAAACCATAAGTGCTAATGACTCCATTCCTTTTTGTAGTTGTAGGGGCTGTTGACTGGAGTACACTAAAACAAGCCTGACCTCTCTAGGACATTCAGAAGCCAAGTTATAAGCCCACAAATGTTGGTACTGGACTACTTCTTTAAATTGACACCAGATCCGGTGACCTTTGGGACATGGTTTGACCCCCTTAGGAAAGTGCTATCATCATGAAACGTTCAGATCACTTACAACTCAATAGATTCTACCTTCCTGTGACGTTTCAGCCTGATTGGACCTTGTTTTCACACAAATGAACCCAGAATGATGTGAAATTGTGCTTCGTGCAACATAATTCTGGGTGCCATTTAAAAACCATAAGTGCTAATGACTCCATTCCTTTTTGGGGTAATGGGGGCTGTTAACTGGAGTACTCTAAAACAAACCTGACCTCTTTAGGATATTCAGAAGCCAAGTTATAAGCCCACAAAGGTGTAACTGGACTACTTCTTTAAAGTGACACCAGGCCCGGTGACCTTTGGGACATAGTTTGACCTCCTTAGGAAAGTGCTATCAGCATGAAACATTCAGATCACTTACAACTCAATAGATTCTACCTTCCTGTAACGTTTCAGCCTTATTGGACCTTGTTTTCACACAAATGGACCCAGAATGATTTGAAATTGTCCTTCGTACAACTTAATTCTGGATGACATTTACAAACCATAAGTGCTAATGACTCCATTCCTTTTTGTAGTTGTAGGGGCTGTTGACTGGAGTACACTAAAACAAGCCTGACCTCTCTAGGACATTCAGAAGCCAAGTTATAAGCCCACAAATGTTGGTACTGGACTACTTCTTTAAATTGACACCAGATCCGGTGACCTTTGGGACATGGTTTGACCCCCTTAGGAAAGTGCTATCATCATGAAACGTTCAGATCACTTACAACTTAATAGATTCTACCTTCCTGTAACGTTTCAGCCTGATTGGACCTTGTTTTCACACAAATGAACCCAGAATGATGTGAAATTGTGCTTCGTGCAACATAATTCTGGGTGCCATTTACAAACCATAAGTGCTAATGACTCCATTCCTTTTTGTGGTTGTAGGGGCTGTTGATTGGAGTACACTTAAACAAACCTGATCGCTCTAGGACATTCAGAAGCCAAGTTATAAGCCCACAAATGTGTAACTGGACTACTTCTTTAAATTGACACCAGATCCGGTGACCTTTGGGACATGATTTGACCCCCTTAGGAAAGTGCTATCATCATGAAACGTTCAGATCACTTACAACTCAATAGATTCTACCTTCCTGTAACAATTCAGCCTGATTGGACCTTGTTTTCACACAAATGAACCCAGAATGATGTGAAATTGTGCTTCGTGCAAATAATTCTGGGTGCCATTTACAAACCATAAGTGCTAATGACTCCATTCCTTTTTGTGGTTGTAGGGGCTGTTGATTGGAGTATACTAAAACAAACCTGATCTCTCTAGGACATTCAGAAGCCAAGTTATAAGCCCACAAATGTGTAACTGGACTACTTCTTTAAATTGACACCAGATCCGGTGACCTTTGGGACATGGTTTGACCCCCTATAGGAATGTGCTATCATCATGAAACGTTCAGATCACTTACAACTCAATAGATTCTACCTTCCTGTAACGTTTCAGCCTGATTGGACCTTGTTTTCACACAAATGAACCCAGAATGATGTGAAATTGTTTTTCGTGCAACATAATTCTGGGTGCCTTTTAAAAACCATAAGTGCTAATGACTCCAGTCCTTTTTGTGGTTGTAGGGGCTGTTGATTGGAGTACACTAAAACAAACCTGACCTCTTTAGGATATTCAGAAGCCAAGTTATTAGCTCACAAAGTTGTAACTGGACTACTTCTTTAAAGTGACACCAGGCCCGGTGACCTTTGGGACATGGTTTGACCCCCTATAGGAATGTGCGATCATCATGAAACGTTCAGATCACTTACAACTCAATAGATTCTACCTTCTTGTAACGTTTCAGCCTGATTGGACCTTGTTTTCACACAAATGGACCCAGAATGATGTGAAATTGTGCTTCGTGCAACATAATTCTGGGTGCCATTTAAAAACCATAAGTGCTAATGACTCCATTCCTTTTTGTAGTTGTAGGGGCTGTTGACTGGAGTACACTAAAACAAGCCTGACCTCTCTAGGACATTCAGAAGCCAAGTTATAAGCCCACAAATGTTGGTACTGGACTACTTCTTTAAATTGACACCAGATCCGGTGACCTTTGGGACATGGTTTGACCCCCTTAGGAAAGTGCTATCATCATGAAACGTTCAGATCACTTACAACTCAATAGATTCTACCTTCCTGTGACGTTTCAGCCTGATTGGACCTTGTTTTCACACAAATGAACCCAGAATGATGTGAAATTGTGCTTCGTGCAACATAATTCTGGGTGCCATTTAAAAACCATAAGTGCTAATGACTCCATTCCTTTTTGGGGTAATGGGGGCTGTTAACTGGAGTACTCTAAAACAAACCTGACCTCTTTAGGATATTCAGAAGCCAAGTTATAAGCCCACAAAGGTGTAACTGGACTACTTCTTTAAAGTGACACCAGGCCCGGTGACCTTTGGGACATAGTTTGACCTCCTTAGGAAAGTGCTATCAGCATGAAACATTCAGATCACTTACAACTCAATAGATTCTACCTTCCTGTAACGTTTCAGCCTTATTGGACCTTGTTTTCACACAAATGGACCCAGAATGATTTGAAATTGTCCTTCGTACAACTTAATTCTGGATGCCATTTACAAACCATAAGTGCTAATGACTCCATTCCTTTTTGTAGTTGTAGGGGCTGTTGACTGGAGTACACTAAAACAAGCCTGACCTCTCTAGGACATTCAGAAGCCAAGTTATAAGCCCACAAATGTTGGTACTGGACTACTTCTTTAAATTGACACCAGATCCGGTGACCTTTGGGACATGGTTTGACCCCCTTAGGAAAGTGCTATCATCATGAAACGTTCAGATCACTTACAACTCAATAGATTCTACCTTCCTGTAACGTTTCAGCCTGATTGGACCTTGTTTTCACACAAATGAACCCAGAATGATGTGAAATTGTGCTTCGTGCAACATAATTCTGGGTGCCATTTACAAACCATAAGTGCTAATGACTCCATTCCTTTTTGTGGTTGTAGGGGCTGTTGATTGGAGTACACTTAAACAAACCTGATCGCTCTAGGACATTCAGAAGCCAAGTTATAAGCCCACAAATGTGTAACTGGACTACTTCTTTAAATTGACACCAGATCCGGTGACCTTTGGGACATGATTTGACCCCCTTAGGAAAGTGCTATCATCATGAAACGTTCAGATCACTTACAACTCAATAGATTCTACCTTCCTGTAACAATTCAGCCTGATTGGACCTTGTTTTCACACAAATGAACCCAGAATGATGTGAAATTGTGCTTCGTGCAACATAATTCTGGGTGCCATTTACAAACCATAAGTGCTAATGACTCCATTCCTTTTTGTGGTTGTAGGGGCTGTTGATTGGAGTATACTAAAACAAACCTGATCTCTCTAGGACATTCAGAAGCCAAGTTATAAGCCCACAAATGTGTAACTGGACTACTTCTTTAAATTGACACCAGATCCGGTGACCTTTGGGACATGGTTTGACCCCCTATAGGAATGTGCTATCATCATGAAACGTTCAGATCACTTACAACTCAATAGAATATACCTTCCTGTAACGTTTCAGCCTGATTGGACCTTGTTTTCACACAAATGAACCCAGAATGATGTGAAATTGTGCTTCGTGCAACATAATTCTGGGTGCCATTTACAAACCATAAGTGCTAATGACTCCATTCCTTTTTGTGGTTGTAGGGGCTGTTGATTGGAGTACACTTAAACAAACCTGATCGCTCTAGGACATTCAGAAGCCAAGTTATAAGCCCACAAATGTGTAACTGGACTACTTCTTTAAATTGACACCAGATCCGGTGACCTTTGGGACATGATTTGACCCCCTTAGGAAAGTGCTATCATCATGAAACGTTCAGATCACTTCCAACTCAATAGATTCTACCTTCCTGTAACGTTTCAGCCTAATTGGACCTTGTTTTCACACAAATGAACCCAGAATGATGTGAAATTGTGCTTCGTGCAACATAATTCTGGGTGCCATTTACAAACCATAAGTGCTAATGACTCCATTCCTTTTTGTGGTTGTAGGGGCTGTTGATTGGAGTATACTAAAACAAACCTGATCTCTCTAGGACATTCAGAAGCCAAGTTATAAGCCCACAAATGTGTAACTGGACTACTTCTTTAAATTGACACCAGATCCGGTGACCTTTGGGACATGGTTTGACCCCCTATAGGAATGTGCTATCATCATGAAACGTTCAGATCACTTACAACTCAATAGAATATACCTTCCTGTAACGTTTCAGCCTGATTGGACCTTGTTTTCACACAAATGAACCCAGAATGATGTGAAATTGTGCTTCGTGCAACATAATTCTGGGTGCCATTTACAAACCATAAGTGCTAATGACTCCATTCCTTTTTGTGGTTGTAGGGGCTGTTGATTGGAGTACACTTAAACAAACCTGATCACTCTAGGACATTCAGAAGCCAAGTTATAAGCCCACAAATGTGTAACTGGACTACTTCTTTAAATTGACACCAGATCCGGTGACCTTTGGGACATGATTTGACCCCCTTAGGAAAGTGCTATCATCATGAAACGTTCAGATCACTTCCAACTCAATAGATTCTACCTTCCTGTAACGTTTCAGCCTAATTGGACCTTGTTTTCACACAAATGAACCCAGAATGATGTGAAATTGTGCTTCGTGCAACATAATTCTGGGTGCCATTTACAAACCATAAGTGCTAATGACTCCATTCCTTTTTGTGGTTGTAGGGGCTGTTGATTGGAGTATACTAAAACAAACCTGATCTCTCTAGGACATTCAGAAGCCAAGTTATAAGCCCACAAATGTGTAACTGGACTACTTCTTTAAATTGACACCAGATCCGGTGACCTTTGGGACATGGTTTGACCCCCTATAGGAATGTGCTATCATCATGAAACGTTCAGATCACTTACAACTCAATAGAATATACCTTCCTGTAACGTTTCAGCCTGATTGGACCTTGTTTTCACACAAATGGACCCAGAATGATGTGAAATTGTGCTTCGTGCAACATAATTCTGGATGCCATTTACAAACCATAAGTGCTAATGACTCCATTCCTTTTTGTGGTTGTAGAGGCTGTCTATTGGAGTACATTAAAACAAACCTGACCTCTTTAGGATATTCAGAAGCCAAGTTATTAGCTCACAAAGGTGTAACTGGACTACTTCTTTAAAGTGACACCAGGCCCGGTGACCTTTGGGTCATGGTTTGACCCCCTATAGGAATGTGCGATCATCATGAAACGTTCAGATAACTTACAACTCAATAGATTCTACCTTCTTGTAACGTTTCAGCCTGATTGGACCTTGTTTTCACACAAATGGACCCAGAATGTTGTGAAATTGTGCTTCGTGCAGCATAATTCTGGGTGCCATTTACAAACCATAAGTGCTAATGACTCCATTCCTTTTTGTGGTTGTAGGGGCTGATGATTGGAGTACACTAAAACAAACCTGATCTCTCTAGGACATTCAGAAGCCAAGTTATAAGCCCACAAATGTGTAACTGGACTACTTCTTTAAATTGACACCAGATCCGGTGACCTTTGGGACATGGTTTGACCCCCTTAGGAAAGTGCTATCATCATGAAACGTTCAGATCACTTACAACTCAATAGATTCTACCTTCCTGTAACGTTTCAGCCTGATTGGACCTTGTTTTCACACAAATGAACCCAGAATGATGTGAAATTGTGCTTCGTGCAACATAATTCTGGGTGCCATTTAAAAACCATAAGTGCTAATGACTCCATTACGTTTTGGGGTAATGGGGGCTGTTAACTGGAGTACACTAAAACAAGCCTGACCTCTCTAGGACATTCAGAAGCCAAGTTATAAGCCCACAAATGTTGGTACTGGACTACGTCTTTAAATTGACACCAGATCCGGTGACATTTGGGACATGGTTTGACCCCCTTAGGAAAGCGCTATCATCATGAAACGTTCAGATCACTTACAACTCAATAGATTCTACCTTCCTGTAACGTTTCAGCCTGATTGGACCTAGTTTTCACACAAATGAACCCAGAATGATGTGAAATTGTGCTTCGTGCAACATAAATCTGGGTGCCATTTACAAACCATAAGTGCTAATGACTCCATTCCTTTTTGTGGTTGTAGGGGCTGTTGATTGGAGTATACTAAAACAAACCTGATCTCTCTAGGACATTCAGAAGCCAAGTTATAAGCCCACAGATGTGTAACTGGACTACTTCTTTAAATTGACACCAGATCCGGTGACCTTTGGGACATGGTTTGACCCCCTATAGGAATGTGCTATCATCATGAAACGTTCAGATCACTTACAACTCAATAGAATATACCTTCATGTAACGTTTCAGCCTGATTGGACCTTGTTTTCACACAAATGGACCCAGAATGATGTGAAATTGTGCTTCGTGCAACATAATTCTGGGTGCCATTTACAAACCATAAGTGCTAATGACTCCATTCCTTTTTGTGGTTGTAGAGGCTGTCTATTGGAGTACACTAAAACAAACCTGACCTCTTTAGGATATTCAGAAGCCAAGTTATTAGCTCACAAAGGTGTAACTGGACTACTTCTTTAAAGTGACACCAGGCCCGGTGACCTTTGGGTCATGGTTTGACCCCCTATAGGAATGTGCGATCATCATGAAACGTTCAGATCACTTACAACTCAATAGATTCTACCTTCTTGTAACGTTTCAGCCTGATTGGACCTTGTTTTCACACAAATGGACCCAGAATGTTGTGAAATTGTGCTTCGTGCAGCATAATTCTGGGTGCCATTTACAAACCATAAGTGCTAATGACCCCATTCCTTTTTGTGGTTGTATGGGCTGTTGATTGGAGTACACTAAAACAAACCTGATCTCTCTAGGACATTCAGAAGCCAAGTTATAAGCCCACAAATGTGTAACTGGACTACTTCTTTAAATTGACACCAGATCCGGTGACCTTTGGGACATGGTTTGACCCCCTTAGGAAAGTGCTATTATCATGAAACGTTCAGATCACTTACAACTCAATAGATTCTACCTTCCTGTAACGTTTCAGCCTGATTAGACCTTGTTTTCACACAAATGAACCCAGAATGATGTGAAATTTTGCTTCGTGCAACATAATTCTGGGTGCCATTTACAAACCATAAGTGCTAATGACTCCATTCCTTTTTGTGGTTGTAGGGGCTGTTGATTGGAGTATACTAAAACAAACCTGATCTCTCTAGGACATTCAGAAGCCAAGTTATAAGCCCACAAATGTGTAACTGGACTACTTCTTTAAATTGACACCAGATCCGGTGACCTTTGGGACATGGTTTGACCCCCTATAGGAATGTGCTATCATCATGAAACATTCAGATCACTTACAACTCAATAGAATATACCTTCCTGTAACGTTTCAGCCTGATTGGACCTTGTTTTCACACAAATGAACCCAGAATGATGTGAAATTGTGCTTCGTGCAACATAATTCTGGGTGCCATTTACAAACCATAAGTGCTAATGACTCCATTCCTTTTTGTGGTTGTAGGGGCTGTTGATTGGAGTACACTTAAACAAACCTGATCGCTCTAGGACATTCAGAAGCCAAGTTATAAGCCCACAAATGTGTAACTGGACTACTTCTTTAAATTGACACCAGATCCGGTGACCTTTGGGACATGATTTGACCCCCTTAGGAAAGTGCTATCATCATGAAACGTTCAGATCACTTACAACTCAATAGATTCTACCTTCCTGTAACGTTTCAGCCTGATTGGACCTTGTTTTCACACAAATGAACCCAGAATGATGTGAAATTGTGCTTCGTGCAACATAATTCTGGGTGCCATTTACAAACCATAAGTGCTAATGACTCCATTCCTTTTTGTGGTTGTAGGGGCTGTTGATTGGAGTATACTAAAACAAACCTGATCTCTCTAGGACATTCAGAAGCCAAGTTTTAAGCCCACAAATGTGTAACTGGACTACTTCTTTAAATTGACACCAGATCCGGTGACCTTTGGGACATGGTTTGACCCCCTATAGGAATGTGCTATCATCATGAAACATTCAGATCACTTACAACTCAATAGAATATACCTTCCTGTAACGTTTCAGCCTGATTGGACCTTGTTTTCACACAAATGGACCCAGAATGATGTGAAATTGTGCTTCGTGCAACATAATTCTGGGTGCCATTTACAAACCATAAGTGCTAATGACTCCATTCCTTTTTGTGGTTGTAGAGGCTGTCTATTGGAGTACACTAAAACAAACCTGACCTCTTTAGGATATTCAGAAGCCAAGTTATTAGCTCACAAAGGTGTAACTGGACTACTTCTTTAAAGTGACACCAGGCCCGGTGACCTTTGGGTCATGGTTTGACCCCCTATAGGAATGTGCGATCATCATGAAACGTTCAGATCACTTACAACTCAATAGATTCTACCTTCTTGTAACGTTTCAGCCTGATTGGACCTTGTTTTCACACAAATGGACCCAGAATGTTGTGAATTTGTGCTTCGTGCAGCATAATTCTGGGTGCCATTTACAAACCATAAGTGCTAATGACTCCATTCCTTTTTGTGGTTGTAGGGGCTGTTGATTGGAGTACACTAAAACAAACCTGATCTCTCTAGGACATTCAGAAGCCAAGTTATAAGCCCACAAATGTGTAACTGGACTACTTCTTTAAATTGACACCAGATCCGGTGACCTTTGGGACATGGTTTGACCCCCTTAGGAAAGTGCTATCATCATGAAACGTTCAGATCACTTACAACTCAATAGATTCTACCTTCCTGTAACGTTTCAGCCTGATTGGACCTTGTTTTCACACAAATGAACCCAGAATGATGTGAAATTGTGCTTCGTGCAACATAATTCTGGGTGCCATTTAAAAACCATAAGTGCTAATGACTACATTACTTTTTGGGGTAATGGGGGCTGTTAACTGGAGTACACTAAAACAAGCCTGACCTCTCTAGGACATTCAGAAGCCAAGTTATAAGCCCACAAATGTTGGTACTGGACTACGTCTTTAAATTGACACCAGATCCGGTGACCTTTGGGACATGGTTTGACCCCCTTAGGAAAGTGCTATCATCATGAAACGTTCAGATCACTTACAACTCAATAGATTCTACCTTCCTGTAACGTTTCAGCCTGATTGGACCTTGTTTTCACACAAATGAACGCAGAATGATGTGAAATTTTGCTTCGTGCAACATAAATCTCGGTGCCATTTACAAACCATAAGTGCTAATGACTCCATTCCTTTTTGTGGTTGTAGGGGCTGTTGATTGGAGTATACTAAAACAAACCTGATCTCTCTAGGACATTCAGAAGCCAAGTTATAAGCCCACAAATGTGTAACTGGACTACTTCTTTAAATTGACACCAGATCCGGTGACCTTTGGGACATGGTTTGACCCCCTATAGGAATGTGCTATCATCATGAAACGTTCAGATCACTTACAACTCAATAGAATATACCTTCCTGTAACGTTTCATTCTGATTGGACCTTGTTTTCACACAAATGAACCCAGAATGATGTGAAATTGTGCTTCGTGCAACATAATTCTGGGTGCCATTTACAAACCATAAGTGCTAATGACTCCATTCCTTTTTGTGGTTGTAGAGGCTGTCTATTGGAGTACACTAAAACAAACCTGACCTCTTTAGGATATTCAGAAGCCAAGTTATTAGCTCACAAAGGTGTAACTGGACTACTTCTTTAAAGTGACACCAGGCCCGGTGACCTTTGGGTCATGGTTTGACCCCCTATAGGAATGTGCGATCATCATGAAACGTTCAGATCACTTACAACTCAATAGATTCTACCTTCTTGTAACGTTTCAGCCTGATTGGACCTTGTTTTCACACAAATGGACCCAGAATGTTGTGAAATTGTGCTTCGTGCAGCATAATTCTGGGTGCCATTTACAAACCATAAGTGCTAATGACCCCATTCCTTTTTGTGGTTGTAGGGGCTGTTGATTGGAGTACACTAAAACAAACCCTATCTCTCTAGGACATTCAGAAGCCAAGTTATAAGCCCACAAATGTGTAACTGGACTACTTCTTTAAATTGACACCAGATCCGGTGACCTTTGGGACATGGTTTGACCCCCTTAGGAAAGTGCTATCATCATGAAACGTTCAGATCACTTACAACTCAATAGATTCTACCTTCCTGTAACGTTTCAGCCTGATTGGACCTTGTTTTCACACAAATGAACCCAGAATGATGTGAAATTGTGCTTCGTGCAACATAATTCTGGGTGCCATTTAAAAACCATAAGTGCTAATGACTCCATTACTTTTTGGGGTAATGAGGGCTGTTAACTGGAGTACACTAAAACAAGCCTGACCTCTCTAGGACATTCAGAAGCCAAGTTATAAGCCCACAAATGTTGGTACTGGACTACGTCTTTAAATTGACACCAGATCCGGTGACCTTTGGGACATGGTTTGACCCCCTTAGGAAAGTGCTATCATCATTAAACGTTCAGATCACTTACAACTCAATAGATTCTACCTTCCTGTAACGTTTCAGCCTGATTGGACCCTGTTTTCACACAAATGAACCCAGAATGATGTGAAATTGTGCTTCGTGCAACATAATTCTGGGTGCCATTTACAAACCATAAGTGCTAATGACTCCATTCCTTTTTGTGGTTGTAGGGGCTGTTGATTGGAGTACTCTAAAACAAACCTGATCGCTCTAGGACTTTCAGAAGCCAAGTTATAAGCCCACAAATGTGTAACTGGACTACTTCTTAAATTGACACCAGATCCGGTTACCTTTGGGACATGATTTGACCCCCTTAGGAAAGTGCTATCATCATGAAACGTTCAGATCACTTACAACTCAATAGATTCTACCTTCCTGTAACGTTTCAGCCTGATTGGACCTTGTTTTTACACAAATGAACCCAGAATGATGTGAAATTGTGCTTCGTGCAACATAATTCTGGGTGCCATTTACAAACCATAAGTGCTAATGACTCCATTCCTTTTTGTGGTTGTAGGGGCTGTTGATTGGAGTATACTAAAACAAACCTGATCTCTCTAGGACATTCAGAAGCCAAGTTATAAGCCCACAAATGTGTAACTGGACTACTTCTTTAAATTGACACCAGATCCAGTGACCTTTGGGACATGGTTTGACCCCCTTAGGAAAGTGCTATCATCATGAAACGTTCAGATCACTTACAACTCAATAGATTCTACCTTCTTGTAACGTTTCAGCCTGATTGGACCTTGTTTTCACACAAATGGACCCAGAATTATGTGAAATTGTGCTTCGTGCAGCATAATTCTGGGTGCCATTTACAAACCATAAGTGCTAATGACCCCATTCCTTTTTGTGGTTGTAGGGGCTGTTGATTGGAGTACACTAAAACAAACCTGATCTCTCTAGGACATGCAGAAGCCAAGTTATAAGCCCACAAATGTGTAACTGGACTACTTCTTTAAATTGACACCAGATCCGGTGACCTTTGGGACATGGTTTGACCCCCTTAGGAAAGTGCTATCATGATGAAACGTTCAGATCACTTACAACTCAATAGATTCTACCTTCCTGTAACGTTTCAGCCTGATTGGACCTTGTTTTCACACAAATGAACCCAGAATGATGTGAAATTGTGCTTCGTGCAACATAATTCTGGGTGCCATTTAAAAACCATAAGTGCTAATGACTCCATTACTTTTTGGGGTAATGGGGGCTGTTAACTGGAGTACACTAAAACAAACCTGACCTCTCTAGGACATTCAGAAGCCAAGTTATAAGCCCACAAATGTTGGTACTGGACTACGTCTTTAAATTGACACCAGATCCGGTGACCTTTGGGACATGGTTTGACCCCCTTAGGAAAGTGCTATCATCATGAAACGTTCAGATCACTTACAACTCAATAGATTCTACCTTCCTGTAACGTTTCAGCCTGATTGGACCTTGTTTTCACACAAATGAACCCAGAATGATGTGAAATTGTGCTTCGTGCAACATAATTCTGGGTGCCATTTACAAACCATAAGTGCTAATGACTCCATTACATTTTGTGGTTGTAGGGGCTGTTGATTGGAGTACTCTAAAACAAACCTGATCGCTCTAGGACATTCAGAAGCCAAGTTATAAGCCCACAAATGTGTAACTGGACTACTTCTTTAAATTGACACCAGATCCGGTGACCTTTGGGACATGATTTGACCCCCTTAGGAAAGTGCTATCATCATGAAACGTTCAGATCACTTACAACTCAATAGATTCTACCTTCCTGTAACGTTTCAGCCTGATTGGACCTTGTTTTCACACAAATGGACCCAGAATGTTGTGAAATTGTGCTTCGTGCAGCATAATTCTGGGTGCCATTTACAAACCATAAGTACTAATGACTCCATTCCTTTTTGTGGTTGTAGGGGCTGTTGATTGGAGTACACTAAAACAAACCTGATCTCTCTAGGACATTCAGAAGCCAAGTTATAAGCCCACAAATGTGTAACTGGACTACTTCTTTAAATTGACACCAGATCCGGTGACCTTTGGGACATGGTTTGACCCCCTTAGGAAAGTGCTATCATCATGAAACGTTCAGATCACTTACAACTCAATAGATTCTACCTTCCTGTAACGTTTCAGCCTGATTGGACCTTGTTTTCACACAAATAAACCCAGAATGATGTGAAATTGTGCTTCGTGCAACATAATTCTGGGTGCCATTTAAAAACCATAAGTGCTAATGACTCCATTACTTTTTGGGGTAATGGGGGCTGTTAACTGGAGTACTCTAAAACAAACCTGACCTCTTTAGGATATTCAGAAGCCAAGTTATAAGCCCACAAAGGTGTAACTGGACTACTTCTTTAAAGTGACACCAGGCCCGGTGACCTTTGGGACATGGTTTGACCCCCTATAGGAATGTGCGATCATCATGAAACGTTCAGATCACTTACAACTCAATAGATTCTACCTTCTTGTAACGTTTCAGCCTGATTGGACCTTGTTTTCACACAAATGGACCCAGAATGATGTGAAATTGTGCTTCGTGCAACATAATTCTGGGTGCCATTTACAAACCATAAGTGCTAATGACTCCATTCTTTTTTGTGGTTGTAGGGGCTGTTAATTGGAGTACACTAAAACAAGCCTGACCTCTCTAGGACATTCAGAAGCCAAGTTATAAGCCCACAAATGTGTAACTGGACTACTTTAAATTGACACCAGATCCGATGACCTTTGGGACATGGTTTGACCCCCTTAGGAAAGTGCTATCATCATGAAACGTTCAGATCACTTACAACTCAATAGATTCTACCTTCCTGTAACGTTTCAGCCTGATTGGACCTTGTTTTCACACAAATGAACCCAGAATGATGTGAAATTGTGCTTCATGCAACATAATTCTGGGTGCCATTTAAAAACCATAAGTGCTAATGACTCCATTCCTTTTTGTGGTTGTAGGGGCTGTTTATTGGAGTACACTAAATTAAACCTGATCTCTCTAGGACATTCAGAAGCCAAGTTATACGCCCACAAATGTGTAACTGGACTACTTCTTTAAATTGACACCAGATCTGGTGACATTTGGGACATAGTTTGACCTCCTTAGGAAAGTGCTATATGCATGAAACGTTCAGATCACTTACAACTCAATAGATTCTACCTTCCTGTAACGTTTCAGCCTGATTGGACCTTGTTTTGACACAAATGGACCCAGAATGATGTGAAATTGTGCTTCGTGCAACATAATTCTGGGTGCCATTTACAAACCATAAGTGCTAATGACTCCATTCCTTTTTGTGGTTGTAGAGGCTGTTGATTGGAGTACACTAAAACAAACCTGGCCTCTTTAGGATATTCAGAAGCCAAGTTATTAGCTCACAAAGGTGTAACTGGACTACTTCTTTAAAGTGACACCAGGCCCGGTGACCTTTGGGACATGGTTTGACCCCCTATAGGAATGTGTGATCATCATGAAACGTTCAGATAACTTACAACTCAATAGATTCTACCTTCCTGTAACGTTTCAGCTTGATTGGACCTTGTTTTCACACAAATGAACCCAGAATGATGTGAAATTGTGCTTCGTACCACATAATTCTGGGTGCCATTTAAAAACCACAAGTGCTAATGACTCCATTCCTTTTTATGGTTGTAGGGGCTGTTGGTTGGAGTATACTAAAACAAACCTGATCTCTCTAGGACATTCAGAAGCCAAGTTATAAGCCCACAAATGTGTAACTGGACTACTTCTTTAAATTGACACCAGATCCGGTGACCTTTGGGACATGGTTTGACCCCCTTAGGAAAGTGCTATCATCATGAAACGTTCAGATCACTTACAACTCAATAGATTCTACCTTCCTGTAACGTTTCAGCCTGATTAGACCTTGTTTTCACACAAATGAACCCAGAATGATGTGAAATTGTGCTTCGTGCAACATAATTCTGGGTGCCATTTAAAAACCATAAGTGCTAATGACTCCATTCCTTTTTGTGGTTGTAGGGGCTGTTGATTGGAGTATACTAAAACAAACCTGATCTCTCTAGGACATTCAGAAACCAAGTTATAAGCCCTCAAAGGTGTAACTGGACTACTTCTTTAAAGTGACACCAGGCCCGGTGACCTTTGGGACATGGTTTGACCCCCTATAGGAATGTGCGATCATCATGAAATGTTCAGATCACTTACAACTCAATAGATTCTACCTTCTTGTAACGTTTCAGCCTGATTGGACCTTGTTTTCACACAAATGGACCCAGAATGATGTGAAATTGTGCTTCATGCAATATAATTCTGGGTGCCATTTACAAACCATAAGTGCTAATGACTCCATTTCTTTTTGTGGTTGTAGGGGCTGTTGGTTGGAGTACATTAAAACAAACCTGATCTCTCTAGGACATTCAGAAGCCAAGTTATAAGCCCACAAATGTGTAACTGGACTACTTCTTTAAATTGACACCAGATCCGGTGACCTTTGGGACATAGTTTGACCCCCTATAGGAATGTGCTATCATCATGAAACGTTCAGATCACTTACAACTCAATAGATTCTACCTTCCTGTAACGTTTCAGCCTGATTGGACCTTGTTTTGACACAAATGGACCCAGAATGATGTGAAATTGTGCTTCGTGCAACATAATTCTGGGTGCCATTTACAAACCATAAGTGCTAATGACTCCATTCCTTTTTGTGGTTGTAGAGGCTGTTGATTGGAGTACACTAAAAAAACCTGGCCTCTTTAGGATATTCAGAAGCCAACTTATTAGCTCACAAAGGTGTAACTGGACTACTTCTTTAAAGTGACACCAGGCCCGGTGACCTTTGGGACATGGTTTGACCCCCTATAGGAATGTGCAATCATCATGAAACGTTCAGATCACTTACAACTCAATAGATTTTACGTTCCTGTAACGTTTCAGCCTGATTGGACCTTGTTTTCACACAAATGGACCCAGAATGTTGTGAAATTTTGCTTCGTGCAGCATAATTCTGGGTGCCATTTACAAACCATAAGTGCTAATTGCCATTCCTTTTTGCCATTCCTTTTTGTGGTTGTAGGGGCTGTTGATTGGAGTACACTAAAACAAACCTGATCTCTCTAGGACATTCAGAAGCCAAGTTATAAGCCCACAAATGTGTAACTGGACTACTTCTTTAAATTGACACCAGATCCGGTGACCTTTGGGACATGGTTTGACCCGCTTAGGAAAGTGCTATCATCATGAAACGTTCAGATCACTTACAACTCAATAGATTCTACCTTCCTGTAACGTTTCAGCCTGATTGGACCTTGTTTTCACACAAATGAACCCAGAATGATGTGAAATTGTGCTTCGTGCAACATAATTCTGGGTGCCATTTAAAAACCATAAGTGCTAATGACTCCATTCCTTTTTGTAGTTGTAGGGGCTGTTGACTGGAGTTCACTAAAACAAGCCTGACCTCTCTAGGACATTCAGAAGCCAAGTTATAAGCCCACAAATGTTGGTACTGGACTACTTCTTTAAATTGACACCAGATCCGGTGACCTTTGGGACATGGTTTGACCCCCTTAGGAAAGTGCTATCATCATGAAACGTTCAGATCACTTACAACTCAATAGATTCTACCTTCCTGTAACGTTTCAGCCTGATTGGACCTTGTTTTCACACAAATGAACCCAGAATTATGTGAAATTGTGCTTCGTGCAACATAATTCTGGGTGCCATTTAAAAACCATAAGTGCTAATGACTCCATTCCTTTTTGGGGTAATGGGGGCTGTTAACTGGAGTACTCTAAAACAAACCTGACCTCTTTAGATTATTCAGAAGCCAAGTTATAAGCCCACAAAGGTGTAACTGGACTACCTCTTTAAAGTGACACCAGGCCCTGTGACCTTTGGGACATGGTTTGACCCCCTATAGGAATGTGCGATCATCATGAAACGTTCAGATCACTTACAACTCAATAGATTCTACCTTCTTGTAACGTTTCAGCCTGATTGGACCTTGTTTTCACACAAATGGACCCAGAATGATGTGAAATTGTGCTTCGTGCAACATAATTCTGGGTGCCATTTACAAACCATACCATACCATACCATACCATACCATTTTATTTATAAAGCGCATTCAACATGGCATTACAACCAGACAAGGCGCTGTACATTAAAAGATTACAGTTAATTAACACGTTCAGAATGACATTTAAAGCATAGTTTATAAGAAAAAATGAAAACAAGAAAATACTCGAACTAACAGTCGTAAAACACTAAAAACACAAAGGAATGTGAAACAACAGATAAAAACATATGAAAGAACCACAGTAATACAGATGTTAATTATTGTGCATTCTATTGTAGAAAGAATGCAGATGTCGAAAGTGGTCCATGATTATGTATTATATGCAAGGTTGAAGTAGTGAGTTTTCATGCGAGATTTTAACCATAAGAGCTAAGACTCCATTCCTTTTTGTGGTTGTAGGGGCTGTTGATTGGAGTACACTAAAACAAGCCTGACCTCTCTAGGACATTCAGAAGCCAAGTTATAAGCCCACAAATGTGTAACTGGACTACTTCTTTAAATTGACACCAGATCCGGTGAGCTTTGGGACATGGTTTGACCCCCTTAGGAAAGTGCTATCATCATGAAACGTTCAGATCACTTACAACTCAATAGATTCTACCTTCCTGTAACGTTTCAGCCTGATTGTACCTTGTTTTCACACAAATGAACCCAGAATGATGTGAAATTGTGCTTCGTGCAACATAATTCTGGGTGCCATTTACAAACCATAAGTGCTAATGACTCCATTCCTTTTTGTGGTTGTAGGGGCTGTTGATTGGAGTACACTAAAACAAACCTGATCGCTCTAGGACATTCAGAAGCCAAGTTATAAGCCCACAAATGTGTAACTGGACTACTTCTTTAAATTGACACCAGATCTTGTGACATTTGGGACATAGTTTGACCTCCTTAGGAAAGTGCTATCAGCATGAAACGTTCAGATCACTTACAACGCAATAGATTCTACCTTCCTGTAACGTTTCAGCCTGATTGGACCTTGTTTTCACACAAATGGACCCCGAATGATTTGAAATTGTGCTTCGTACAACATAATTCTGGATGCCATTTAAAAACCATAAGTGCTAATGACTCCAGTCCTTTTTGTGGTTGTAGGGGCTGTTGATTTGAGTACACTAAAACAAACCTGACCTCTTTAGGATATTCAGAAGCCAAGTTATAAGCCCACAAAGTTGTAACTGGACTACTTCTTTAAAGTGACACCAGGCCCGGTGACCTTTGGGACATGGTTTGACCCCCTTAGGAAAGTGCTATCAACATGAAACGTTCAGATCACTTACAACTCAATAGATTCTACCTTCTTGTAACGTTTCAGCCTGATTGGACCTTGTTTTCACACAAATGGACCGAGAATGATGTGAAATTGTGCTTCGTGCAACATAATTCTGGCTGCCATTTACAACCCATAAGTGCTAATGACTCCCTTCCTTTTTGTGGTTGTAGGGGCTGTTGATTGGAGTACACTAAAACAAACCTGATCTCTCTAGGAAATTCAGAAGCCAAGTTATAAGCTCACAAATGTGTAACTGGACTACTTCTTTAAATTGACACCAGATCCGGTGACCTTTGGGACATGGTTTGACCCCCTTAAGCCGGGCGTACACTGTGCGACTTTTTCACTCGCAGCGTTCAGCTTCAGCTCAAACTGTACGACTTCCTCGCAGAGCAGATCTCACGAGTCGTGTGCTCACACTGTACGACCCAATTCTCGCATGCGACCTGACTGCTCACACTGTACGTCTGGTAGCAACACGTCGGCCCCAAAATGTGCTAAAAATAGCAGTTTTTACACAACACGTCAGACTTTTTTGTCTTGCCTGTTGTCCTTCGGGAGTGCTGCAGGAGGACACACAGGGATTTATGGGGGTTGGATGAGGAAAACGAAATAAAGAAAGTGAATCTGTGTTTTATGATCAGTTTAATTTGACATGAACACGACAAACACGCTTTCTTGACAATCTTTGTGAGTAAAAAAACGTGTAGAAACAAAAACGAACAGCGTGTGTTATTAGGGAAATAGCGAGCGACCGGCCGGCGTTGATGCAGGATTGCGCGCGCATGCGCCGTGAGCGGTTCTGATACATTTTGGATCGTAGCTGCTCGTAGCGCCGCTTCAACAGTGCGATACCCTCACGAGGGACGAGCGAAATATTAAACACACCAGAAGTCCGTGCGACCTCACGACTGCTGATCGGCGGCTGGTCACGTGGTGTTAATCGCCTCTCGTAACCCCCTGTACACTACACGACCGCTCGGCGCAAAACTCGCCCCGATGTCGTGGCTTCTCGCACGACTGGAAAATCGGCTCAAAAAAGTGAAAAAGTCGCACAGTGTACGCCCGGCTTTAGGAAAGTGCTATCATCATGAAACGTTCAGATCACTTACAACTCAATAGATTCTACCTTCCTGTAAAGTTTCAGCCTGATTGGACCTTGTTTTCACACAAATGAACCCAGAATGATGTGAAATTGTGCTTCGTGCAACATAATTCTGGGTGCCATTTAAAAACCATAAGTGCTAATGACTCCATTCCTTTTTGTGGTTGTAGAGGCTGTTGATTGGAGTACACTAAAACAAACCTGACCTCTTTAAGATATTCAGAAGCCAAGTTATAAGCCCACAAAGGTGTAAATGGACTACTTCTTTAAAGTGACACCAGGCCCGGTGACCTTTTTGGAAATGGTTTGACCCCCTATAGGAAAGTGCGATCATCATGAAACGTTCAGATCACTTACAACTCAATAGATTCTACCTTCTTGTAGCGTTTCAGCCTGATTGGACCTTGTTTACACACAAATGGACCCAGAATGATGTGAAATTGTGCTTCGTGCAACATAATTCTGGGTGCCATTTACAAACCATAAGTGCTAATGACTCCATTCCTTTTTGTGGTTGTAGGGGCTGTTGATTGGAGTACACTAAAACAAGCCTGACCTCTCTAGGACATTCAGAAGCCAAGTTATAAGCCCACAAATGTGTAACTGGACTACTTCTTTAAATTGACACCAGATCCGGTGACCTTTGGGACATAGTTTGACCTCCTTAGGAAAGTGCTATCAGCATGAAACGTTCAGATCACTTACAACTCAATAGATTCTACCTTCCTGTAACGTTTCAGCCTGATTGGACCTTGTTTTCACACAAATGAACCCAGAATGATGTGAAATTGTGCTTCGTGCAACATAATTCTGGGTGCCATTTACAAACCATAAGTGCTAATGAATCCATTCCTTTTTGTGGTTGTAGGGGCTGTTGATTGGAGTACACTTAAACAAACCTGATCGCTCTAGGACATTCAGAAGCCAAGTTATAAGCCCACAAATGTGTAACTGGACTACTTCTTTAAATTGACACCAGATCCGGTGACCTTTGGGACATGATTTGACCCCCTTAGGAAAGTGCTATCATCATGAAACGTTCAGATCACTTACAACTCAATAGATTCTACCTTCCTGTAAAGTTTCAGCCTGATTGGACCTTGTTTTCACACAAATGAACCCAGAATGATGTGAAATTGTGCTTCGTGCAACATAATTCTGGGTGCCATTTACAAACCATAAGTGCTAATGACTCCATTCCTTTTTGTGGTTGTAGGGGCTGTTGATTGGAGTATACTAAAACAAACCTGATCTCTCTAGGACATTCAGAAGCCAAGTTATAAGCCCACAAATGTGTAACTGGACTACTTCTTTAAATTGACACCAGATCCGGTGACCTTTGGGACATGGTTTGACCCCCTATAGGAATGTGCTATCATCATGAAACGTTCAGATCACTTACAACTCAATAGAATATACCTTCCTGTAACGTTTCAGCCTGATTGGACCTTGTTTTCACAGAAATGGACCCAGAATGATGTGAAATTGTGCTTTGTGCAACATAATTCTGGGTGCCATTTACAAACCATAAGTGCTAATGACTCCATTCCTTTTTGTGGTTGTAGAGGCTGTCTATTGGAGTACACTAAAACAAACCTGACCTCTTTAGGATATTCAGAAGCCAAGTTATTAGCTCACAAAGGTGTAACTGGACTACTTCTTTAAAGTGACACCAGGCCCGGTGACCTTTGGGTCATGGTTTGACCCCCTATAGGAATGTGCGATCATCATGAAACGTTCAGATCACTTACAACTCAATAGATTCTACCTTCTTGTAACGTTTCAGCCTGATTGGACCTTGTTTTCACACAAATGGACCCAGAATGTTGTGAAATTGTGCTTCGTGCAGCATAATTCTGGGTGCCATTTACAAACCATAAGTGCTAATGACTCCATTCCTTTTTGTGGTTGTAGGGGCTGTTGATTGGAGTACACTAAAACAAACCTGATCTCTCTAGGACATTCAGAAGCCAAGTTATAAGCCCACAAATGTGTAACTGGACTACTTCTTTAAATTGACACCAGATCCGGTGACCTTTGGGACATGGTTTGACCCCCTTAGGAAAGTGCTATCATCATGAAACGTTCAGATCACTTACAACTCAATAGATTCTACCTTCCTGTAACGTTTCAGCCTGATTGGACCTTGTTTTCACACAAATGAACCCAGAATGATGTAAAATTGTGCTTCGTGCAACATAATTCTGGGTGCCATTTAAAAACCATAAGTGCTAATGACTCCATTACTTTTTGGGGTAATGGGGGCTGTTAACTGGAGTACACTAAAACAAGCCTGACCTCTCTAGGACATTCAGAAGCCAAGTTATAAGCCCACAAATGTTGGTACTGGACTACTTCTTTAAATTGACACCAGATCTGGTGACCTTTGGGACATGGTTTGACCCCCTTAGGAAAGTGCTATCATCATGAAACGTTCAGATCACTTACAACTCAATAGATTCTACCTTCCTGTAACGTTTCAGCCTGATTGGACCTTGTTTTCACACAAATGAACCCAGAATGATGTGAAATTGTGCTTCGTGCAACATAATTCTGGGTGCCATTTACAAACCATAAGTGCTAATGACTCCATTCCTTTTTGTGGTTGTAGGGGCTGTTGATTGGAGTACACTAAAACAAACCTGATCGCTCTAGGACATTCAGAAGCCAAGTTATAAGCCCACAAATGTGTAACTGGACTACTTCTTTAAATTGACACCAGATCCGGTGACCTTTGGGACATGATTTGACCCCCTTAGGAAAGTGCTATCATCATGAAACGTTCAGATCACTTACAACTCAATAGATTCTACCTTCCTGTAACGTTTCAGCCTGATTGGACCTTGTTTTCACACAAATAAACCCAGAATGATGTGAAATTTTGCTTCGTGCAACATAATTCTGGGTGCCATTTACAAATCATAAGTGCTAATGACTCCATTCCTTTTTGTGGTTGTAGGGGCTGTTGATTGGAGTATACTAAAACAAACCTGATCTCTCTAGGACATTCAGAAGCCAAGTTATGAGCCCACAAATGTGTAACTGGACTACTTCTTTAAATTGACACCAGATCCGGTGACCTTTGGGACATGGTTTGACCCCCTATAGGAATGTGCTATCATCATGAAACGTTCAGATCACTTACAACTCAATAGAATCTACCTTCCTGTAACGTTTCAGCCTGATTGGACCTTGTTTTCACACAAATGGACCCAGAATGATGTGAAATTGTGCTTCGTGCAACATAAATCTGGGTGCCATTTACAAACCATAAGTTCTAATGACTCCATTCCTTTTTGTGGTTGTAGAGGCTGTCTATTGGAGTACACTAAAACAAACCAGACCTCTTTAGGATATTCAGAAGCCAAGTTATTAGCTCACAAAGGTGTAACTGGACTACTTCTTTACAGTGTCACCAGGCCCGGTGACCTTTGGGTCATGGTTTGACCCCCTATAGGAATGTGCGATCATCATGAAACGTTCAGATCACTTACAACTCAATAGATTCTACCTTCTTGTAACGTTTCAGCCTGATTGGACCTTGTTTTCACAAAAATGGACCCAGAATGTTGTGAAATTGTGCTTCGTGCAGCATAATTCTGGGTGCCATTTACAAACCATAAGTGCTAATGACTCCATTCCTTTTTGTGGTTGTAGGGGCTGTTGATTGGAGTACTCTAAAACAAACCTGACCTCTTTAGGATATTCAGAAGCCAAGTTATAAGCCCACAAAGGTGTAACTGGACTACTTCTTTAAAGTGACACCAGGCCCGGTGACCTTTGGGACATGGTTTGACCCCCTATAGGAATGTGCGATCATCATGAAACGTTCAGATCACTTACAACTCAATAGATTCTACCTTCTTGTAACGTTTCAGCCTGACTGGACCTTGTTTTCACACAAATGGACCCAGAATGATGTGAAATTGTGCTTCGTGCAACATAATTCTGGGTGCCATTTACAAACCATAAGTGCTAATGACTCCATTCCTTTTTGTGGTTGTAGGGGCTGTTAATTGGAGTACACTAAAACAAGCCTGACCTCTCTAGGACATTCAGAAGCCAAGTTATAAGCCCACAAATGTGTAACTGGACTACTTCTTTAAATTGACACCAGATCCGGTGACCTTTGGGACATGGTTTGACCCCCTTAGGAAAGTGCTATCATCATGAAACGTTCAGATCACTTACAACTCAATAGATTCTACCTTCCTGTAACGTTTCAGCCTGATTGGACCTTGTTTTCACACAAATGAACCCAGAATGATGTGAAATTGTGCTTCGTGCAACATAATTCTGGGTGCCATTTACAAACCATAAGTGCTAATGACTCCATTCCTTTTTGTGGTTGTAGGGGCTGTTGATTGGAGTACACTAAAACAAACCTGATCGCTCTAGGACATTCAGAAGCCAAGTTATAAGCCCACAAATGTGTAACTGGACTACTTCTTTAAATTGACACCAGATCTTGTGACATTTGGGACATAGTTTGACCTCCTTAGGAAAGTGCTATCAGCATGAAACGTTCAGATCACTTACAACGCAATAGATTCTACCTTCCTGTAACGTTTCAGCCTGATTGGACCTTGTTTTCACACAAATGGACCCCGAATGATTTGAAATTGTGCTTCGTACAACATAATTCTGGATGCCATTTAAAAACCATAAGTGCTAATGACTCCAGTCCTTTTTGTGGTTGTAGGGGCTGTTGATTTGAGTACACTAAAACAAACCTGACCTCTTTAGGATATTCAGAAGCCAAGTTATAAGCCCACAAAGTTGTAACTGGACTACTTCTTTAAAGTGACACCAGGCCCGGTGACCTTTGGGACATGGTTTGACCCCCTTAGGAAAGTGCTATCAACATGAATCGTTCAGATCACTTACAACTCAATAGATTCTACCTTCTTGTAACGTTTCAGCCTGATTGGACCTTGTTTTCACACAAATGGACCGAGAATGATGTGAAATTGTGCTTCGTGCAACATAATTCTGGCTGCCATTTACAACCCATAAGTGCTAATGACTCCCTTCCTTTTTGTGGTTGTAGGGGCTGTTGATTGGAGTACACTAAAACAAACCTGATCTCTCTAGGAAATTCAGAAGCCAAGTTATAAGCACACAAATGTGTAACTGGACTACTTTAAATTGACACCAGATCCGGTGACCTTTGGGACATGGTTTGACCCCCTTAGGAAAGTGCTATCATCATGAAACGTTCAGATCACTTACAACTCAATAGATTCTACCTTCCTGTAACGTTTCAGCCTGATTGGACCTTGTTTTCACACAAATGAACCCAGAATGATGTGAAATTGTGCTTCGTGCAACATAATTCTGGGTGCCATTTAAAAACCATAAGTGCTAATGACTCCATTCCTTTTTGTGGTTGTAGAGGCTGTTGATTGGAGTACACTAAAACAAACCTGACCTCTTTAAGATATTCAGAAGCCAAGTTATAAGCCCACAAAGGTGTAAATGGACTACTTCTTTAAAGTGACACCAGGCCCGGTGACCTTTTTGGAAATGGTTTGACCCCCTATAGGAAAGTGCGATCATCATGAAACGTTCAGATCACTTACAACTCAATAGATTCTACCTTCTTGTAGCGTTTCAGCCTGATTGGACCTTGTTTACACACAAATGGACCCAGAATGATGTGAAATTGTGCTTCGTGCAACATAATTCTGGGTGCCATTTACAAACCATAAGTGCTAATGACTCCATTCCTTTTTGTGGTTGTAGGGGCTGTTGATTGGAGTACACTAAAACAAGCCTGACCTCTCTAGGACATTCAGAAGCCAAGTTATAAGCCCACAAATGTGTAACTGGACTACTTCTTTAAATTGACACCAGATCAGGTGACCTTTGGGACATGGTTTGACCCCCTATAGGAATTTGCTATCATCATGAAACGTTCAGATCACTTACAACTCAATAGATTCTACCTTCCTGTAACGTTTCAGCCTGATTGGACCTTGTTTTCACACAAATGGACCCAGAATGATGTGAAATTGTGCTTCGTTCAACATAATTCTGGGTGCCATTTACAAACCATAAGGGCTAATGACTCCATTCCTTTTTGTGGTTGTAGAGGCTGTTGATTGGAGTACACTAAAACAAACCTGACCTCTTTAGGATATTCAGAAGCCAAGTTATTAGATCAAAAAGGTGTAACTGGACTACTTCTTTAAAGTGACACCAGGCTCGGTGACCTTTGGGACATGGTTTGACCCCCTATAGGAATATGCAATCATCATGAAACGTTCAGATCACTTACAACTCAATAGATTCTACCTTCTTGTAACGTTTCAGCCTGATTGGACCTTGTTTTCACACAAATGGACCCAGAATGATGTGAAATTGTGCTTCGTGCAGCATAATTCTGGGTGCCATTTACAAACCATAAGTGCTAATGACTCCATTCCTTTTTGTGGTTGTAGGGGCTGTTGATTGGAGTACACTAAAACAAACCTGATCTCTCTAGGACATTCAGAAGCCAAGTTATAAGCCCACAAATGTTTAACTGGACTACTTCTTTAAATTGACACCAGATCCGGTGACCTTTGGGACATGGTTTGACCCCCTTAGGAAAGTGTGATCATCATGAAACGTTCAGATCACTTACAACTCAATAGATTCTACCTTCCTGTAACGTTTCAGCCTGATTGGACCTTGTTTTCACACAAATGAACCCAGAATGATGTGAAATTGTGCTTCGTGCAACATAATTCTGGGTGCCATTTAAAAACCATAAGTGCTAATGACTCCAGTCCTTTTTGTGGTTGTAGGGGCTGTTGATTGGAGTACACTAAAACAAACCTGATCTCTCTAGGACATTCAGAAGCCAAGTTATAAGCCCACAAATGTTTAACTGGACTACTTCTTTAAATTGACACCAGATCCGGTGACCTTTGGGACATGGTTTGACCCCCTTAGGAAAGTGCGATCATCATGAAACGTTCAGATCACTTACAACTCAATAGATTCTACCTTCCTGTAACGTTTCAGCCTGATTGGACCTTGTTTTCACACAAATGAACCCAGAATGATGTGAAATTGTGCTTCGTGCAACATAATTCTGGGTGCCATTTAAAAACCATAAGTGCTAATGACTCCATTCCTTTTTGTGGTTGTAGGGGCTGTTAATTGGAGTACTCTAAAACAAACCTGACCTCTCTAGGATATTCAGAAGCCAAGTTATAAGCCCACAAATGTGTAACTGGGCTACTTCTTTAAAGTGACACCAGATCCGGTGACCTTTGGGACATGGTTTGACCCCCAATAGGAATGTGCGATCATCATGAAACGTTCAGATCACTTACAACTCAATATATTCTACCTTCTTGTAACGTTTCAGCCTGATTGGACCTTTTTTTCACACAAATGGACCCAGAATGATGTGAAATTGTGCTTCGTGCAACATAATTCTGGGTGCCATTTATAAACCATAAGTGCTAATGACTCCCTTCCTTTTTGTGGTTGTAGGGGCTGTTTATTGGAGTACACTAAAACAAACCTGATCTCTCTAGGAAATTCAGAAGCCAAGTTATAAGCCCACAAATGTGTAACTGGACTACTTCTTTAAATTGACACCAGATCCGGTGACCTTTGGGACATGGTTTGACCCCCTTAGGAAAGTGCTATCATCATGAAACGTTCAGATCACTTACAACTCAATAGATTCTACCTTCCTGTAACGTTTCAGCCTGATTGGACCTTGTTTTCACACAAATGAACCCAGAATGATGTGAAATTGTGCTTCGTGCAACATAATTCTGGGTGCCATTTAAAAACCATAAGTGCTAATGACTCCATTCCTTTTTGTGGTTGTAGGGGCTGTTGGTTGGAGTACACTAAAACAAACCTGATCTCTCTAGGACATTCAGAAGCCAAGTTATAAGCCCACAAATGTGTAACTGGACTACTTCTTTAAATTGACACCAGATCTTGTGACATTTGGGACATAGTTTGACCTCCTTAGGAAAGTGCTATCAGCATGAAACGTTCAGATCACTTACAACGCAATAGATTCTACCTTCCTGTAACGTTTCAGCCTGATTGGACCTTGTTTTCACACAAATGGACCCCGAATGATTTGAAATTGTGCTTCGTACAACATAATTCTGGATGCCATTTAAAAACCATAAGTTTTAATGACTCCAGTCCTTTTTGTGGTTGTAGGGGCTGTTGATTTGAGTACACTAAAACAAACCTGACCTCTTTAGGATATTCAGAAGCCAAGTTATAAGCCCACAAAGTTGTAACTGGACTACTTCTTTAAAGTGACACCAGGCCCGGTGACCTTTGGGACATGGTTTGACCCCCTTAGGAAAGTGCTGTCAACATGAATCGTTCAGATCACTTACAACTCAATAGATTCTACCTTCTTGTAACGTTTCAGCCTGATTGGACCTTGTTTTCACACAAATGGACCGAGAATGATGTGAAATTGTGCTTCGTGCAACATAATTCTGGGTGCCATTTATAAACCATAAGTGCTAATGACTCCATTCCTTTTTGTGGTTGTAGAGGCTGTTGATTGGAGTACACTAAAACAAACCTGACCTCTTTAAGATATTCAGAAGCCAAGTTATAAGCCCACAAAGGTGTAAATGGACTACTTCTTTAAAGTGACACCAGGCCCGGTGACCTTTTTGGAAATGGTTTGACCCCCTATAGGAAAGTGCGATCATCATGAAACGTTCAGATCACTTACAACTCAATAGATTCTACCTTCTTGTAGCGTTTCAGCCTGATTGGACCTTGTTTACACACAAATGGACCCAGAATGATGTGAAATTGTGCTTCGTGCAACATAATTCTGGGTGCCATTTACAAACCATAAGTGCTAATGACTCCATTCCTTTTTGTGGTTGTAGGGGCTGTTGATTGGAGTACACTAAAACAAGCCTGACCTCTCTAGGACATTCAGAAGCCAAGTTATAAGCCCACAAATGTGTAACTGGACTACTTCTTTAAATTGACACCAGATCCGGTGACCTTTGGGACATGGTTTGACCCCCTATAGGAATTTGCTATCATCATGAAACGTTCAGATCACTTACAACTCAATAGATTCTACCTTCCTGTAACGTTTCAGCCTGATTGGACCTTGTTTTCACACAAATGGACCCAGAATGATGTGAAATTGTGCTTCGTTCAACATAATTCTGGGTGCCATTTACAAACCATAAGGGCTAATGACTCCATTCCTTTTTGTGGTTGTAGAGGCTGTTGATTGGAGTACACTAAAACAAACCTGACCTCTTTAGGATATTCAGAAGCCAAGTTATTAGATCAAAAAGGTGTAACTGGACTACTTCTTTAAAGTGACACCAGGCTCGGTGACCTTTGGGACATGGTTTGACCCCCTATAGGAATATGCAATCATCATGAAACGTTCAGATCACTTACAACTCAATAGATTCTACCTTCTTGTAACGTTTCAGCCTGATTGGACCTTGTTTTCACACAAATGGACCCAGAATGATGTGAAATTGTGCTTCGTGCAGCATAATTCTGGGTGCCATTTACAAACCATAAGTGCTAATGACTCCATTCCTTTTTGTGGTTGTAGGGGCTGTTGATTGGAGTACACTAAAACAAACCTGATCTCTCTAGGACATTCAGAAGCCAAGTTATAAGCCCACAAATGTTTAACTGGACTACTTCTTTAAATTGACACCAGATCCGGTGACCTTTGGGACATGGTTTGACCCCCTTAGGAAAGTGTGATCATCATGAAACGTTCAGATCACTTACAACTCAATAGATTCTACCTTCCTGTAACGTTTCAGCCTGATTGGACCTTGTTTTCACACAAATGAACCCAGAATGATGTGAAATTGTGCTTCGTGCAACATAATTCTGGGTGCCATTTAAAAACCATAAGTGCTAATGACTCCAGTCCTTTTTGTGGTTGTAGGGGCTGTTGATTGGAGTACACTAAAACAAACCTGATCTCTCAAGGACATTCAGAAGCCAAGTTATAAGCCCACAAATGTTTAACTGGACTACTTCTTTAAATTGACACCAGATCCGGTGACCTTTGGGACATGGTTTGACCCCCTTAGGAAAGTGCGATCATCATGAAACGTTCAGATCACTTACAACTCAATAGATTCTACCTTCCTGTAACGTTTCAGCCTGATTGGACCTTGTTTTCACACAAATGAACCCAGAATGATGTGAAATTGTGCTTCGTGCAACATAATTCTGGGTGCCATTTAAAAACCATAAGTGCTAATGACTCCATTCCTTTTTGTGGTTGTAGGGGCTGTTAATTGGAGTACTCTAAAACAAACCTGACCTCTCTAGGATATTCAGAAGCCAAGTTATAAGCCCACAAATGTGTAACTGGGCTACTTCTTTAAAGTGACACCAGATCCGGTGACCTTTGGGACATGGTTTGACCCCCAATAGGAATGTGCGATCATCATGAAACGTTCAGATCACTTACAACTCAATATATTCTACCTTCTTGTAACGTTTCAGCCTGATTGGACCTTTTTTTCACACAAATGTACCCAGAATGATGTGAAATTGTGCTTCGTGCAACATAATTCTGGGTGCCATTTATAAACCATAAGTGCTAATGACTCCCTTCCTTTTTGTGGTTGTAGGGGCTGTTTATTGGAGTACACTAAAACAAACCTGATCTCTCTAGGAAATTCAGAAGCCAAGTTATAAGCCCACAAATGTGTAACTGGACTACTTCTTTAAATTGACACCAGATCCGGTGACCTTTGGGACATGGTTTGACCCCCTTAGGAAAGTGCTATCATCATGAAACGTTCAGATCACTTACAACTCAATAGATTCTACCTTCCTGTAACGTTTCAGCCTGATTGGACCTTGTTTTCACACAAATGAACCCAGAATGATGTGAAATTGTGCTTCGTGCAACATAATTCTGGGTGCCATTTAAAAACCATAAGTGCTAATGACTCCATTCCTTTTTGTGGTTGTAGGGGCTGTTGGTTGGAGTACACTAAAACAAACCTGATCTCTCTAGGACATTCAGAAGCCAAGTTATAAGCCCACAAATGTGTAACTGGACTACTTCTTTAAATTGACACCAGATCTTGTGACATTTGGGACATAGTTTGACCTCCTTAGGAAAGTGCTATCAGCATGAAACGTTCAGATCACTTACAACGCAATAGATTCTACCTTCCTGTAACGTTTCAGCCTGATTGGACCTTGTTTTCACACAAATGGACCCCGAATGATTTGAAATTGTGCTTCGTACAACATAATTCTGGATGCCATTTAAAAACCATAAGTTTTAATGACTCCAGTCCTTTTTGTGGTTGTAGGGGCTGTTGATTTGAGTACACTAAAACAAACCTGACCTCTTTAGGATATTCAGAAGCCAAGTTATAAGCCCACAAAGTTGTAACTGGACTACTTCTTTAAAGTGACACCAGGCCCGGTGACCTTTGGGACATGGTTTGACCCCCTTAGGAAAGTGCTATCAACATGAATCGTTCAGATCACTTACAACTCAATAGATTCTACCTTCTTGTAACGTTTCAGCCTGATTGGACCTTGTTTTCACACAAATGGACCGAGAATGATGTGAAATTGTGCTTCGTGCAACATAATTCTGGCTGCCATTTACAACCCATAAGTGCTAATGACTCCCTTCCTTTTTGTGGTTGTAGGGGCTGTTGATTGGAGTACACTAAAACAAACCTGATCTCTCTAGGAAATTCAGAAGCCAAGTTATAAGCACACAAATGTGTAACTGGACTACTTTAAATTGACACCAGATCCGGTGACCTTTGGGACATGGTTTGACCCCCTTAGGAAAGTGCTATCATCATGAAACGTTCAGATCACTTACAACTCAATAGATTCTACCTTCCTGTAACGTTTCAGCCTGATTGGACCTTGTTTTCACACAAATGAACCCAGAATGATGTGAAATTGTGCTTCGTGCAACATAATTCTGGGTGCCATTTAAAAACCATAAGTGCTAATGACTCCATTCCTTTTTGTGGTTGTAGAGGCTGTTGATTGGAGTACACTAAAACAAACCTGACCTCTTTAAGATATTCAGAAGCCAAGTTATAAGCCCACAAAGGTGTAAATGGACTACTTCTTTAAAGTGACACCAGGCCCGGTGACCTTTTTGGAAATGGTTTGACCCCCTATAGGAAAGTGCGATCATCATGAAACGTTCAGATCACTTACAACTCAATAGATTCTACCTTCTTGTAGCGTTTCAGCCTGATTGGACCTTGTTTACACACAAATGGACCCAGAATGATGTGAAATTGTGCTTCGTGCAACATAATTCTGGGTGCCATTTACAAACCATAAGTGCTAATGACTCCATTCCTTTTTGTGGTTGTAGGGGCTGTTGATTGGAGTACACTAGAACAAGCCTGACCTCTCTAGGACATTCAGAAGCCAAGTTATAAGCCCACAAATGTGTAACTGGACTACTTCTTTAAATTGACACCAGATCCGGTGACCTTTGGGACATGGTTTGACCCCCTATAGGAATTTGCTATCATCATGAAACGTTCAGATCACTTACAACTCAATAGATTCTACCTTCCTGTAACGTTTCAGCCTGATTGGACCTTGTTTTCACACAAATGGACCCAGAATGATGTGAAATTGTGCTTCGTTCAACATAATTCTGGGTGCCATTTACAAACCATAAGGGCTAATGACTCCATTCCTTTTTGTGGTTGTAGAGGCTGTTGATTGGAGTACACTAAAACAAACCTGACCTCTTTAGGATATTCAGAAGCCAAGTTATTAGCTCAAAAAGGTGTAACTGGACTACTTCTTTAAAGTGACACCAGGCTCGGTGACCTTTGGGACATGGTTTGACCGCCTATAGGAATATGGAATCATCATGAAACGTTCAGATCACTTACAACTCAATAGATTCTACCTTCTTGTAACGTTTCAGCCTGATTGGACCTTGTTTTCACACAAATGGACCCAGAATGATGTGAAATTGTGCTTCGTGCAGCATAATTCTGGGTGCCATTTACAAACCATAAGTGCTAATGACTCCATTCCTTTTTGTGGTTGTAGGGGCTGTTGATTGGAGTACACTAAAACAAACCTGATCTCTCTAGGACATTCAGAAGCCAAGTTATAAGCCCACAAATGTTTAACTGGACTACTTTAAATTGACACCAGATCCGGTGACCTTTGGGACATGGTTTGACCCCCTTAGGAAAGTGTGATCATCATGAAACGTTCAGATCACTTACAACTCAATAGATTCTACCTTCCTGTAACGTTTCAGCCTGATTGGACCTTGTTTTCACACAAATGAACCCAGAATGATGTGAAATTGTGCTTCGTGCAACATAATTCTGGGTGCCATTTAAAAACCATAAGTGCTAATGACTCCAGTCCTTTTTGTGGTTGTAGGGGCTGTTGATTGGAGTACACTAAAACAAACCTGATCTCTCTAGGACATTCAGAAGCCAAGTTATAAGCCCACAAATGTTTAACTGGACTACTTCTTTAAATTGACACCAGATCCGGTGACCTTTGGGACATGGTTTGACCCCCTTAGGAAAGTGCGATCATCATGAAACGTTCAGATCACTTACAACTCAATAGATTCTACCTTCCTGTAACGTTTCAGCCTGATTGGACCTTGTTTTCACACAAATGAACCCAGAATGATGTGAAATTGTGCTTCGTGCAACATAATTCTGGGTGCCATTTAAAAACCATAAGTGCTAATGACTCCCTTCCTTTTTGTGGTTGTAGGGGCTGTTTATTGGAGTACACTAAAACAAACCTGATCTCTCTAGGAAATTCAGAAGCCAAGTTATAAGCCCACAAATGTGTAACTGGACTACTTCTTTAAATTGACACCAGATCCGGTGACCTTTGGGACATGGTTTGACCCCCTTAGGAAAGTGCTATCATCATGAAACGTTCAGATCACTTACAACTCAATAGATTCTACCTTCCTGTAACGTTTCAGCCTGATTGGACCTTGTTTTCACACAAATGAACCCAGAATGATGTGAAATTGTGCTTCGTGCAACATAATTCTGGGTGCCATTTAAAAACCATAAGTGCTAATGACTCCATTCCTTTTTGTGGTTGTAGGGGCTGTTGGTTGGAGTACACTAAAACAAACCTGATCTCTCTAGGACATTCAGAAGCCAAGTTATAAGCCCACAAATGTGTAACTGGACTACTTCTTTAAATTGACACCAGATCCGGTGACCTTTGGGACATGGTTTGACCCCCTTAGGAAAGTGCTATCATCATGAAACGTTCAGATCACTTACAACTCAATAGATTCTACCTTCCTGTAACGTTTCAGCCTGATTGGACCTTGTTTTCACACAAATGAACCCAGAATGATGTGAAATTGTGCTTCGTGCAACATAATTCTGGGTGCCATTTAAAAACCATAAGTGCTATTGACTCCAGTCCTTTTTGTGGTTGTAGGGGCTGTTGATTGGAGTACACTAAAACAAACCTGACCTCTTTAGGATATTCAGAAGCCAAGTTATAAGCCCACAAAGTTGTAACTGGACTACTTCTTTAAAGTGACACCAGGCCCGGTGACCTTTGGGACATGGTTTGACCCCCTTAGGAAAGTGCTATCATCATGAAACGTTCGGATCACTTACAACTCAATAGATTCTACCTTCTTGTAACGTTTCAGCCTGATTGGACCTTGTTTTCACACAAATTGACCGAGAATGATGTGAAATTGTGCTTCGTGCAACATAATTCTGGCTGCCATTTACAAACCATAAGTGCTAATGACTCCTTTCCTTTTTGTGGTTGTAGGGGCTGTTGATTGGAGTACACTAAAACAAACCTGATCTCTCTAGGAAATTCAGAAGCAGAGTTATAAGCTCACAAATGTGTAACTGGACTACTTCTTTAAATTGACACCAGATCCGGCTACCTTTGGGACATGGTTTGACCCCCTTAGGAAAGTGCTATCATCATGAAACGTTCAGATCACTTACAACTCAATAGATTCTACCTTCCTGTAACATTTCAGCCTGATTGGACCTTGTTTTCACACAAATGAACCCAGAATGATGTGAAATTGTGCTTCGTGCAACATAATTCTGGGTGCCATTTAAAAACCATAAGTTCTAATGACTCCATTCCTTTTTGTGGTTGTAGAGGCTGTTGATTGGAGTACACTAAAACAAACCTGACCTCTTTAAGCTATTCAGAAGCCAAGTTATAAGCCCACAAATGTGTAACTGGACTACTTCTTTAAAGTGACACCAGGCCCGGTGACCTTTTTGGAAATGGTTTGACCCCCTATAGGAAAGTGCGATCATCATGAAACGTTCAGATCATTTACAACTCAATAGATTCTACCTTCTTGTAGCGTTTCAGCCTGATTGGACCTTGTTTACACACAAATGGACCCAGAATGATGTCAAATTGTGCTTCGTGCAACATAATTCTGGGTGCCATTTACAAACCATAAGTGCTAATGACTCCATTCCTTTTTGTGGTTGTAGGGGCTGTTGGTTGGAGTACACTAAAACAAACCTGATCTCTCTAGGACATTCAGAAGCCAAGTTATAAGCCCACAAATGTGTAACTGGACTACTTCTTTAAATTGACACCAGATCCGGTGACCTTTGGGACATGGTTTGACCCCCTTAGGAAAGTGCTATCACCATGAAACGTTCAGATCACTTACAACTCCATAGATTCTACCGTCCTGTAATGTTTTAGCCTGATTGGACCTTGTTTTCACACAGAATGATGTGAAATTGTGCTTCGTGCAACATAATTCTGGGTGCCATTTAAAAACCATAAGTGCTAATGACTCCATTCCTTTTTGGGGTAATAAGGGCTGTTGATTGGAGTACACTAAGACAAACCTGACCTCTCTGAGACATTCAGAAGCTAAGTAATAAGCCCCCAAATGTGTGTTTGGAACCCCGCCTTCAAGGAACAAGTGATCCGGTGACCTTTATGACCTGATTTGACGCCCTTAGGAATCTGCTATCATCATGAAACACAGGAATCATTTACAACTCAATAGATCTACTTTTCTGTGACATTTCAGCCTGATTGAAGCTTTTTTTCTGTGAAATGGACCCGGAATGATGTGAAATTGTGCTTTGTGCAACATAATTCTGGGTGCCATTTAAAAACCATAAGTGCTAATGACTCCATTCCTTTTTGTGGTTGTAGGGGCTGTTGATTGGAGTACACTAAAACAAACCTAACCTCTCTAGGCCATTCAGAAGCCAAGTTATAAGCCCACAAAGGTGTAACTGGACTACTTCTTTAAAGTGACACCAGGCCCGGTGACCTTTGGGACATGGTTTGACCCCCTTAGGAAAGTGCTATCATCATGAAACGTTCAGATCACTTACAACTCAATAGATTCTACCTTCCTGTAACGTTTCAGCATGATTGGACCTTGTTTTCACACAAATGGACCCAGAATGAAGTGAAATTGTGCTTCGTGCAACATAATTCTGGGTGCCATTTACAAACCATAAGTGCTAATGACTCCATTCCTTTTTGTGGTTGTAGGGGCTGTTGATTGGAGTACACTAAAACAAACCTGATCTCTCTAGAACATTCAGAAGCCAAGTTATAAGCCCACAAATGTGTCATTGGACTACTTCTTTAAAAATTGACACCAGATCCGGTGACATTTTGGGACATGGTTTGACCCCCTATAGGAATGTGCGATCATCATGAAACGTTCAGATCACTTACAACGCAATAGATTCTACCTTCTTGTAACGTTTCAGCCTGATTGGACCTTGTTTTTACACAAATGGACCCAGAATGTTGTGAAATTGTGCTTCGTGCAACATAATTCTGGGTGCCATTTACAAACCATAAGTGCTAATGACTCCATTTCTTTTTGTGGTTGTAGGGGCTGTTGATTGGAGTACACTAAACCAAACCTGATCTCACTAGGACATTCAGAAGCCAAGTTGTAAGACCACAAATGTGTAATTGGACTACTTCTTTAAATTGACACCAGATCCGGTGACATTTTGGGACATGGTTTGACCCCCTTAGGAAAGTGCTATTATCATGAAATGTTCAGATCACTTACAACTCAATAGATTCTACCTTCCTGTAACGTTTCAGCCTGATTGGACCTTGTTTTCACACAAATGAACCCAGAATGATGTGAAATTGTGCTTCGTGCAACATAATTCTGGGTGCCATTTAAAAACCATAAGTGCTAATGACTCCATTCCTTTTTGTGGTTGTAGGGGCTGTTAATTGGAGTACGCTAAAACAAACTTGACCTCTCTAGGATATTCAGAAGCCAAGTTATAAGCCCACAAATGTGTAACTGGACTACTTCTTTAAAGTGACACCAGATCCGTTGACCTTTGGGACATGGTTTTACCCCCAATAGGAATGTGCGATCATCATGAAACGTTCAGATCACTTACAACTCAATAGATTCTACCTTCTTGTAACGTTTCAGCCTGATTGGACCTTGTTTTCACACAAATGGACCCAGAATGATGTGAAATTGTGCTTCGTGCAACATAATTCTGGGTGCCATTTATAAACCATAAGTGCTAATGACTCCCTTCCTTTTTGTGGTTGTAGGGGCTGTTGATTGGAGTACACTAAAACAAACCTGATCTCTCTAGGAAATTCAGAAGCCAAGTTATAAGCCCACAAATGTGTAACTGGACTACTTCTTTAAATTGACACCAGATCCGGTGACCTTTGGGACATGGTTTGACCCCCTTAGGAAAGTGCTATCATCATGAAACGTTCAGATCACTTACAACTCACTAGATTCTACCGTCTTGTAACGTTTCAGCCTGATTGGACCTTGTTTTCACACAAATAAACCCAGAATTATGTGAAATTGTGCTTCGTGCAACATAATTCTGGGTTCCATTTAAAAACCATAAGTGCTAATGACGCCATTCCTTTTTGGGGTAATGGGGGCTGTTAACTGGAGTACTCTAAAACAAACCTGACCTCTTTAGGATATTCAGAAGCCAAGTTATAAGCCCACAAAGGTGTAACTGTACTACTTCTTTAAAGTGACACCAGGCCCGGTGACCTTTGGGACATGGTTTGACCCCCTATAGGATTGTGCGATCATCATGAAAAGTTCAGATCACTTACAACTCAATAGATTCTACCTTCTTGTAACGTTTCAGCCTGATTGGACCTTGTTTTCACACAAATGGACCCTGAATGATGTGAAATTGTGCTTCGTGCAACATAATTCTGGGTGCCATTTACAAACCATAAGTGCTAATGACTCCATTCCTTTTTGTGGTTGTAGGGGCTGTTGATTGGAGTACACTAAAAGAAGCCTGACTTCTCTAGGACATTCAGAAGCCAAGTTATAAGCCCACAAATGTGTAACTGGACTACTTCTTTAAATTGACACCAGATCCGGTGACCTTTGGGACATGGTTTGACCCCCTTAGGAAAGTGCTATCATCATGAAACGTTCAGATCACTTACAACTCAATAGATTCTACTTTCCTGTAACGTTTCAGCATGATTGGACCTTGTTTTAACACAAATGAACCCAGAATGATGTGAAATTGTGCTTCGTGCAACATTATTCTGGTTGCCATTTAAAAACCATAAGTGCTAATGACTCCATTCCTTTTTGTGGTTGTAGGGGCTGTTGATTGGAGTACACTAAAGCAAACCTGATCTCACTAGGACATTCAGAAGCCAAGTTATAAGCCCACAAATGTGTAACTCGACTACTTCTTTAAATTGACACCAGATCCGGTGACCTTTGGGACATTATTTGACCCCCTTAGGAAAGTGCTATCATCATGAAACGTTCAGATCACTTACAACTCACTAGATTCTACCGTCTTGTAACGTTTCAGCCTGATTGGACCTTGTTTTCACACAAATGAACCCAGAATTATGTGAAATTGTGCTTCGTGCAACATAATTCTGGGTTCCATTTAAAAACCATAAGTGCTAATGACGCCATTCCTTTTTGGGGTAATGGGGGCTGTTAACTGGAGTACTCTAAAACAAACCTGACCTCTTTAGGATATTCAGAAGCCAAGTTATAAGCCCACAAAGGTGTAACTGGACTACTTCTTTAAAGTGACACCAGATCCGGTGACCTTTGGGACATGGTTTGACCCCCTATAGGAATATGCGATCATCATGAAACGTTCAGATCACTTACAACTCAATAGATTCTACCTTCCTGTAACGTTTCAGCCTGATTGGACCTTGTTTTCACACAAATGGACCCAGAATGATGTGAAATTGTGCTCCGTGCAACATAATTCTGGCTGCCATTTACAAACCATAAGTGCTAATGACTCCCTTCCTTTTTGTGGTTGTAGGGGCTGTTGATTGGAGTACACTAAAACAAACCTGATCTCTCTAGGAAATTCAGAAGCCAAGTTATAAGCTCAAAAATGTGTAACTGGACTACTTCTTTAAATTGACACCAGATCCGGTGACCTTTGGGACATGTTTTGACCCCCTTAGGAAAGTGATATCATCATGAAACGTTCAGATCACTTACAACTCAATAGATTCTACCTTCCTGTAACGTTTCAGCCTGATTGGACCTTGTTTTCACACAATTGAACCCAGAATGATGTGAAATTGTGCTTCGTGCAACATAATTCTGGGTGCCATTTAAAAACCATAAGTGCTAATGACTCCATTCCTTTTTGTGGTTGTAGGAGCTATTAATTGAAGTACTCTAAAACAAACCTGACCTCTCTAGGACATTCAGAAGAAAAGTTATAAGCCGACAAAGGTGTAACTGGACTACTTCTTTAAAGTGACACCAGGCCCGGTGACCTTTGGGACATGGTTTGACCCCCTATAGTAATGTGCAATCATCTTGAAACGTTCAGATCACTTACATCTCAACAGATTCTACCTTCTTGTAACGTTTCAGCCTTATTGGACCTTGTTTTCACACAAATGAACCCAGAATGATGTGAAATTGTGCTTCGTGCAACATAATTCTGGGTGCCATTTAAAAACCATAAGTGCTAATGACTCCAGTCCTTTTTGTGGTTGTAGGGGCTGTTGGTTGGAGTACACTAAAACAAACCTGATCTCTCTAGGACATTCAGAAGCCAAGTTATAAGCCCACAAATGTGTAACTGGACTACTTCTTTAAATTGACACCAGATCTGGTGACCTTTGGGACATGGTTTGACCCCCTTAGGAAAGTTCTATCATCATGAAACGTTCAGATCACTTACAACTCAATAGATCCTACCTTCTTGTAACGTTTCAGCCTGATTGGACCTTGTTTTCACACAAATGAACCCAGAATGATGTGAAATTGTGCTTCGTGCAACATAATTCTGGGTGCCATTTAAAAACCATAAGTGCTAATGACTCCAGTCCTTTTTGTGGTTGTAGGGGCTGTTGATTGGAGTACACTAAAACAAACCTGACCTCTTGAGGATATTCAGAAGCCAAGTTATAAGCCCACAAAGTTGTAACTGGACTACTTCTTTAAAGTGACGCCAGGCCCGGTGACCTTTGGGACATGGTTTGACCCCCTTAGGAAAGGGTTATCATCATGAAACGTTCAGATCACTTACAACTCAATAGATTCTACCTTCTTGTAACGTTTCAGCCTGATTGGACCTTGTTTTCACACAAATGGACCCAGAATGATGTGAAATTGTGCTCCGTGCAACATAATTCTGGCTGCCATTTACAAACCATAAGTGCTAATGACTCCCTTCCTTTTTGTGGTTGTAGGGGCTGTTGATTGGAGTACACTAAAACAAACCTGATCTCTATAGGAAATTCAGAAGCCAAGTTATAAGCTCAAAAATGTGTAACTGGACTACTTCTTTAAATTGACACCAGATCCGGTGACCTTTGGGACATGTTTTGACCCCCTTAGGAAAGTGATATCATCATGAAACGTTCAGATCACTTACAACTCAATAGATTCTACCTTCCTGTAACGTTTCAGCCTGATTGGACCTTGTTTTCACACAATTGAACCCAGAATGATGTGAAATTGTGCTTCGTGCAACATAATTCTGGGTGCCATTTAAAAACCATAAGTGCTAATGACTCCAGTCCTTTTTGTGGTTGTAGGGGCTGTTGATTGGAGTACACTAAAACAAACCTGACCTCTTGAGGATATTCAGAAGCCAAGTTATAAGCCCACAAAGTTGTAACTGGACTACTTCTTTAAAGTGACGCCAGGCCCGGTGACCTTTGGGACATGGTTTGACCCCCTTAGGAAAGTGCTATCATCATGAAACGTTCAGATCACTTACAACTCAATAGATTCTACCTTCTTGTAACGTTTCAGCCTGATTGGACCTTGTTTTCACACAAATGGACCCAGAATGATGTGAAATTGTGCTCCGTGCAACATAATTCTGGCTGCCATTTACAAACCATAAGTGCTAATGACTCCCTTCCTTTTTGTGGTTGTAGGGGATGTTGATTGGAGTACACTAAAACAAACCTGATCTCTCTAGGAAATTCAGAAGCCAAGTTATAAGCTCAAAAATGTGTAACTGGACTACTTCTTTAAATTGACACCAGATCCGGTGACCTTTGGGACATGTTTTGACCCCCTTAGGAAAGTGTTATCATCATGAAACGTTCAGATCACTTACAACTCAATAGATTCTACCTTCCTGTAACGTTTCAGCCTGATTGGACCTTGTTTTCACACAATTGAACCCAGAATGATGTGAAATTGTTCTTCGTGCAACATAATTCTGGGTGCCATTTAAAAACCATAAGTGCTAATGACTCCATTCCTTTTTGTGGTTGTAGGAGCTATTAATTGAAGTACTCTAAAACAAACCTGACCTCTCTAGGACATTCAGAAGAAAAGTTATAAGCCGACAAAGGTGTAACTGGACTACTTCTTTAAAGTGACACCAGGCCCGGTGACCTTTGGGACATGGTTTGACCCCCTATAGTAATGTGCAATCATCTTGAAACATTCAGATCACTTACAACTCAATAGATTCTACCTTCTTGTAACGTTTCAGCCTGATTGGACCTTGTTTTCACACAAATGGACCCAGAATGATGTGAAATTGTGCTTCGTGCAACATAATTCTGGCTGCCAATTACAAACCATAAGTGCTAAAGACTCCCTTCCTTTTTGTGGTTGTAGGGGCTGTTGATTGGAGTACACTAAAACAAACCTGATCTCTCTAGGAAATTCAGAAGCCAAGTTATGAGCTCAAAAATGTGTAACTGGACTACTTCTTTAAATTGACACCAGATCCGGTGACCTTTGGGACATGTTTTGACCCCCTTAGGAAAGTGATATCATCATGAAACGTTCAGATCACTTACAACTCAATAGATTCTACCTTCCTGTAACGTTTCAGCCTGATTGGACCTTGTTTTCACACAATTGAACCCAGAATGATGTGAAATTGTGCTTCGTGCAACATAATTCTGGGTGCCATTTAAAAACCATAAGTGCTAATGACTCCAGTCCTTTTTGTGGTTGTAGGGGCTGTTGATTGGAGTACACCAAAACAAACCTGATCTCTCTAGGAAATTCAGAAGCCAAGTTTTAAGCTCAAAAATGTGTAACTGAACTACTTCTTTAAATTGAGACCAGATCCGGTGACCTTTGGGACATGTTTTGACCCCCTTAGGAAAGTGATATCATCATGAAACGTTCAGATCACTTACAACTCAATAGATTCTACCTTCCTGTAACGTTTCAGCCTGATTGGACCTTGTTTTCACACAATTGAACCCAGAAAGATGTGAAATTGTGCTTCGTGCAACATAATTCTGGGTGCCATTTAAAAACCATAAGTGCTAATGACTCCATTCCTTTTTGTGGTTGTAGGAGCTATTAATTGAAGTACTCTAAAACAAACCTGACCTCTCTAGGACATTCAGAAGCCAAGTTATAAGCTCAAAAATGTGTAACTGGACTACTTCTTTAAATTGACACCAGATCCGGTGACCTTTGGGACATGTTTTGACCCCCTTAGGAAAGGGCTATCATCATGAAACGTTCAGATCACTTACAACTCAATAGATTCTACCTTCTTGTAACGTTTCAGCCTGATTGGACCTTGTTTTCACACAAATGGACCCAGAATGATGTGAAATTGTGCTCCGTGCAACATAATTCTGGCTGCCATTTACAAACCATAAGTGCTAATGACTCCATTCCTTTTTGTGGTTGTAGAGGCTGTTGATTGGAGTACACTAAAACAAACCTGACCTCTTTAGGATATTCAGAAGCCAAGTTATAAGCCCACAAAGGTGTAACTGGACTACTTCTTTAAAGTGACACCAGGCTCGGTGACCTTTGGGACATGGTTTGACCCCCTATAGGAATGTGCGATCATCATGAAACGTTCAGATCACTTACAACTCAATAGATTCTACCTTCTTGTAACGTTTCAGCCTGATTGGACCTTGTTTTCACACAAATGGACCCAGAATGATGAGAAATTGTGCTTCGTGCAGCATAATTCTGGGTGCCATTTACAAACCATAAGTGCTAATGACTCCATTCCTTTTTGTGGTTGTAGGGGCTGTTGGTTGGAGTACACTAAAACAAACCTGATCTCTCTAGGACATTCAGAAGCCAAGTTATAAGCCCACAAATGTGTAACTGGACTGCTTCTTTAAATTGACACCAGATCTGGTGACCTTTGGGACATGTTTTGACCCCCTTAGGAAAGTGCTATCATCATGAAACGTTCAGATCACTTACAACTCAATAGATTCTACCTTCATGTAACGTTTCAGCCTGATTGGACCTTGTTTTCACACAATTGAACCCAGAATGATGTGAAATTGTGCTTCGTGCAACATAATTCTGGGTGCCATTTAAAAACCATAAGTGCTAATGACTCCATTCCTTTTTGTGGTTGTAGGAGCTATTAATTGAAGTACTCTAAAACAAACCTGACCTCTCTAGGACATTCAGAAGAAAAGTTATAAGCCGACAAAGGTGTAACTGGACTACTTCTTTAAAGTGACACCAGGCCCGGTGACCTTTGGGACATGGTTTGACCCCCTATAGTAATGTGCAATCATCTTGAAACATTCAGATCACTTACAACTCAATAGATTCTACCTTCTTGTAACGTTTCAGCCTGATTGGACCTTGTTTTCACACAAATGGACCCAGAATGATGTGAAATTGTGCTTCGTGCAACATAATTCTGGCTGCCATTTACAAACCATAAGTGCTAATGACTCCCTTCCTTTTTGTGGTTGTAGGGGCTGTTGATTGGAGTACACTAAAACAAACCTGATCTCTCTAGGAAATTCAGAAGCCAAGTTATAAGCTCAAAAATGTGTAACTGGACTACTTCTTTAAATTGACACCAGATCCGGTGACCTTTGGGACATGTTTTGACCCCCTTAGGAAAGTGATATCATCATGAAACGTTCAGATCACTTACAACTCAATAGATTCTACCTTCCTGTAACGTTTCAGCCTGATTGGACCTTGTTTTCACACAATTGAACCCAGAATGATGTGAAATTGTGCTTCGTGCAACATAATTCTGGGTGCCATTTAAAAACCATAAGTGCTAATGACTCCAGTCCTTTTTGTGGTTGTAGGGGCTGTTGATTGGAGTACACCAAAACAAACCTGATCTCTCTAGGAAATTCAGAAGCCAAGTTTTAAGCTCAAAAATGTGTAACTGAACTACTTCTTTAAATTGACACCAGATCCGGTGACCTTTGGGACATGTTTTGACCCCCTTAGGAAAGTGATATCATCATGAAACGTTCAGATCACTTACAACTCAATAGATTCTACCTTCCTGTAACGTTTCAGCCTGATTGGACCTTGTTTTCACACAATTGAACCCAGAAAGATGTGAAATTGTGCTTCGTGCAACATAATTCTGGGTGCCATTTAAAAACCATAAGTGCTAATGACTCCATTCCTTTTTGTGGTTGTAGGAGCTATTAATTGAAGTACTCTAAAACAAACCTGACCTCTCTAGGACATTCAGAAGCCAAGTTATAAGCTCAAAAATGTGTAACTGGACTACTTCTTTAAATTGACACCAGATCCGGTGACCTTTGGGACATGTTTTGACCCCCTTAGGAAAGGGCTATCATCATGAAACGTTCAGATCACTTACAACTCAATAGATTCTACCTTCTTGTAACGTTTCAGCCTGATTGGACCTTGTTTTCACACAAATGGACCCAGAATGATGTGAAATTGTGCTCCGTGCAACATAATTCTGGCTGCCATTTACAAACCATAAGTGCTAATGACTCCATTCCTTTTTGTGGTTGTAGAGGCTGTTGATTGGAGTACACTAAAACAAACCTGACCTCTTTAGGATATTCAGAAGCCAAGTTATAAGCCCACAAAGGTGTAACTGGACTACTTCTTTAAAGTGACACCAGGCCCGGTGACCTTTGGGACATGGTTTGACCCCCTATAGGAATGTGCGATCATCATGAAACGTTCAGATCACTTACAACTCAATAGATTCTACCTTCTTGTAACGTTTCAGCCTGATTGGACTTTGTTTTCACACAAATGGACCCAGAATGATGAGAAATTGTGCTTCGTGCAGCATAATTCTGGGTGCCATTTACAAACCATAAGTGCTAATGACTCCATTCCTTTTTGTGGTTGTAGGGGCTGTTGGTTGGAGTACACTAAAACAAACCTGATCTCTCTAGGACATTCAGAAGCCAAGTTATAAGCCCACAAATGTGTAACTGGACTGCTTCTTTAAATTGACACCAGATCTGGTGACCTTTGGGACATGGTTTGACCCCCTTAGGAAAGTGCTATCATCATGAAACGTTCAGATCACTTACAACTCAATAGATTCTACCTTCATGTAACGTTTCAGCCTGATTGGACCTTGTTTTCACACAAATGAACCCAGAATGATGTGAAATTGTGCTTCGTGCAACATAATTCTGGGTGCCATTTAAAAACCATAAGTGCTAATGACTCCCTTCCTTTTTGTGGTTGTAGGGGCTGTTGATTGGAGTACACTAAAACAAACCTGATCTCTCTAGGAAATTCAGAAGCCAAGTTATAAGCTCAAAAATGTGTAACTGGACTACTTCTTTAAATTGACACCAGATCCGGTGACCTTTGGGACATGTTTTGACCCCCTTAGGAAAGTGATATCATCATGAAACGTTCAGATCACTTACAACTCAATAGATTCTACCTTCCTGTAACGTTTCAGCCTGATTGGACCTTGTTTTCACACAATTGAACCCAGAATGATGTGAAATTGTGCTTCGTGCAACATAATTCTGGGTGCCATTTAAAAACCATAAGTGCTAATGACTCCATTCCTTTTTGTGGTTGTAGGAGCTATTAATTGAAGTACTCTAAAACAAACCTGACCTCTCTAGGACATTCAGAAGAAAAGTTATAAGCCGACAAAGGTGTAACTGGACTACTTCTTTAAAGTGACACCAGGCCCGGTGACCTTTGGGACATGGTTTGTCCCCTATAGTAATGTGCAATCATCTTGAAACATTCAGATCACTTACAACTCAATAGATTCTACCTTCTTGTAACGTTTCAGCCTGATTGGACCTTGTTTTCACACAAATGGACCCAGAATGATGTGAAATTGTGCTTCGTGCAACATAATTCTGGCTGCCATTTACAAACCATAAGTGCTAATGACTCCCTTCCTTTTTGTGGTTGTAGGGGCTGTTGATTGGAGTACACTAAAACAAACCTGATCTCTCTAGGAAATTCAGAAGCCAAGTTATGAGCTCAAAAATGTGTAACTGGACTACTTCTTTAAATTGACACCAGATCCGGTGACCTTTGGGACATGTTTTGACCCCCTTAGGAAAGTGATATCATCATGAAACGTTCAGATCACTTACAACTCAATAGATTCTACCTTCCTGTAACGTTTCAGCCTGATTGGACCTTGTTTTCACACAATTGAACCCAGAATGATGTGAAATTGTGCTTCGTGCAACATAATTCTGGGTGCCATTTAAAAACCATAAGTGCTAATGACTCCAGTCCTTTTTGTGGTTGTAGGGGCTGTTGATTGGAGTACACTAAAACAAACCTGACCTCTTGAGGATATTCAGAAGCCAAGTTATAAGCCCACAAAGTTGTAACTGGACTACTTCTTTAAAGTGACGCCAGGCCCGGTGACCTTTGGGACATGGTTTGACCCCCTTAGGAAAGTGCTATCATCATGAAACGTTCAGATCAATTACAACTCAATAGATTCTACCTTCTTGTAACGTTTCAGCCTGATTGGACCTTGTTTTCACACAAATGGACCCAGAATGATGTGAAATTGTGCTCCGTGCAACATAATTCTGGCTGCCATTTACAAACCATAAGTGCTAATGACTCCCTTCCTTTTTGTGGTTGTAGGGGCTGTTGATTGGAGTACACCAAAACAAACCTGATCTCTCTAGGAAATTCAGAAGCCAAGTTATACGCTCAAAAATGTGTAACTGGACTACTTCTTTAAATTGACACCAGATCCGGTGACCTTTGGGACATGTTTTGACCCCCTTAGGAAAGTGATATCATCATGAAACGTTCAGATCACTTACAACTCAATAGATTCTACCTTCCTGTAACGTTTCAGCCTGATTGGACCTTGTTTTCACACAATTGAACCCAGAAAGATGTGAAATTGTGCTTCGTGCAACATAATTCTGGGTGCCATTTAAAAACCATAAGTGCTAATGACTCCATTCCTTTTTGTGGTTGTAGGAGCTATTAGTTGAAGTACTCTAAAACAAACCTGACCTCTCTAGGACATTCAGAAGCCAAGTTATAAGCTCAAAAATGTGTAACTGGACTACTTCTTTAAATTGACACCAGATCCGGTGACCTTTGGGACATGTTTTGACCCCCTTAGGAAAGGGCTATCATCATGAAACGTTCAGATCACTTACAACTCAATAGATTCTACCTTCTTGTAACGTTTCAGCCTGATTGGACCTTGTTTTCACACAAATGGACCCAGAATGATGTGAAATTGTGCTCCGTGCAACATAATTCTGGCTGCCATTTACAAACCATAAGTGCTAATGACTCCATTCCTTTTTGTGGTTGTAGAGGCTGTTGATTGGAGTACACTAAAACAAACCTGACCTCTTTAGGATATTCAGAAGCCAAGTTATAAGCCCACAAAGGTGTAACTGGACTACTTCTTTAAAGTGACACCAGGCCCGGTGACCTTTGGGACATGGTTTGACCCCCTATAGGAATGTGCGATCATCATGAAACGTTCAGATCACTTACAACTCAAAAGATTCTACCTTCTTGTAACGTTTCAGCCTGATTGGACCTTGTTTTCACACAAATGGACCCAGAATGATGAGAAATTGTGCTTCGTGCAGCATAATTCTGGGTGCCATTTACAAACCATAAGTGCTAATGACTCCATTCCTTTTTGTGGTTGTAGGGGCTGTTGATTGGAGTACACTAAAACAAACCTGATCTCTCTAGGACATTCAGAAGCCAAGTTATAAGCCCACAAATGTGTAACTGGACTGCTTCTTTAAATTGACACCAGATCTGGTGACCTTTGGGACATGGTTTGACCCCCTTAGGAAAGTGCTATCATCATGAAACGTTCAGATCACTTACAACTCAATAGATTCTACCTTCCTGTAACGTTTCAGCCTGATTGGACCTTGTTTTCACACAAATGAACCCAGAATGATGTGAAATTGTGCTTCGTGCAACATAATTCTGGGTGCCATTTAAAAACCATAAGTGCTAATGACTCCAGTCCTTTTTGTGGTTGTAGGGGCTGTTGATTGGAGTACACAAAAACAAACCTGACCTCTTGAGGATATTCAGAAGCCAAGTTATAAGCCCACAAAGTTGTAACTGGACTACTTCTTTAAAGTGACACCAGGCCCGGTGACCTTTGGGACATGGTTTGACCCCCTTAGGAAAGTGCTATCATCATGAAACGTTCAGATCACTTACAACTCAATAGATTCTACCTTCTTGTAACGTTTCAGCCTGATTGGACCTTGTTTTCACACAAATGGACCCAGAATTATGTGAAATTGTGCTCCGTGCAACATAATTCTGGCTGCCATTTACAAACCATAAGTGCTAATGACTCCCTTCCTTTTTGTGGTTGTAGGGGATGTTGATTGGAGTACACTAAAACAAACCTGATCTCTCTAGGAAATTCAGAAGCCAAGTTATAAGCTCAAAAATGTGTAACTGGACTACTTCTTTAAATTGACACCAGATCCAGTGACCTTTGGGACATGGTTTGACCCCCTTAGGAAAGTGATATCATCATGAAACGTTCAGATCACTTACAACTCAATAGATTCTACCTTCCTGTAACGTTTCAGCCTGATTGGACCTTGTTTTCACACAATTGAACCCAGAATGATGTGAAATTGTGCTTCGTGCAACATAATTCTGGGTGCCATTTAAAAACCATAAGTGCTAATGACTCCATTCCTTTTTGTGGTTGTAGGAGCTATTAATTGAAGTACTCTAAAACAAACCTGACCTCTCTAGGACATTCAGAAGAAAAGTTATAAGCCGACAAAGGTGTAACTGGACTACTTCTTTAAAGTGACACCAGGCCCGGTGACCTTTGGGACATGGTTTGACCCCCTATAGTAATGTGCAATCATGTTGAAACGTTCAGATCACTTACAACTGAATAGATTCTACCTTCTTGTAACGTTTCAGCCTGATTGGACCTTGTTTTCACACAAATGAACCCAGAATGATGTGAAATTGTGCTTCGTGCAACATAATTCTGGGTGCCATTTAAAAACCATAAGTGCTAATGACTCCATTCCTTTTTAAGGTTGTAGGGGCTGTTAATTGGAATACTCTAAAACAAACCTGACCTCTCTAGGATATTCAGAAGCCAAGTTATAAGCCCACAAATGTGTAACTGGACTACTTCTTTAAAGTGACACCAGATCCGGTGACCTTTGGGACATGGTTTGACCCCGAATAGGAATGTGCGATCATCATGAAACGTTCAGATCACTTACAACTCAATAGATTCTACCTTCTTGTAACGTTTCAGCCTGATTGGACCTTGTTTTCACACAAATGGACCCAGAATGATGTGAAATTGTGCTTCGTGCAACATAATTCTGGGTGCCATTTACAAACCATAAGTGCTAATGACTCCCTTCCTTTTTGTGGTTGTAGGGGCTGTTGATTGGAGTGCACTAAAACAAACCTGATCTCTCTAGGAAATTCAGAAGCCAAGTTATAAGCTCACAAATGTGTAACTGGACTACTTCTTTAAATTGACACCAGATCCGGTGACCTTTGGGACATGGTTTGACCCCCTTAGGAAAGTGCTATCATCATGAAACGTTCAGATCACTTACAACTCAATAGATTCTAACGTCCTGTAACGTTTCAGCCTGATTGGACCTTGTTTTCACACAAATGAACCCAGAATGATGTGAAATTGTGCTTCGTGCAACATAATTCTGGGTGCCATTTAAGAACCATAAGTGCTAATGACTCCATTCCTTTTTGTGGTTGTAGGAGCTATTAATTGAAGTACTCTAAAACAAACCTGACCTCTCTAGGACATTCAGAAGAAAAGTTATAAGCCTACAAATGTGTAACTGGACTACTTCTTTAAAGTGACACCAGGCCCGGTGACCTTTGGGACATGGTTTGACCACCTATAGTAATGTGCAATCATCTTGAAACGTTCAGATCACTTACAACTCAATAGATTCTACCTTCTTGTAACGTTTCAGCCTGATTGGACCTTGTTTTCACACAAATGGACCCAGAATGATGTGAAATATTGCTTCGTGCAACATAATTCTGGGTGCCATTTACAAACCATAAGTGCTAATGACTCAATTCCTTTTTGTGGTTGTAGAGGCTGTCTATTGGAGTACACTAAAACAAACCTGACCTCTTTAGAATATTCAGAAGCCAAGTTATAAGCCCACAAAGGTGTAACTGGACTACTTCTTTAAAGTGACACCAGGCCCGGTGACCTTTGGGACATGGTTTGACCCCCTATAGGAATGTGCGATCATCATGAAACGTTCAGATCACTTACAACTCAAAAGATTCTACCTTCTTGTAACGTTTCAGCCTGATTGGACCTTGTTTTCACACAAATGGACCCAGAATGATGAGAAATTGTGCTTCGTGCAGCATAATTCTGGGTGCCATTTACAAACCATAAGTGCTAATGACTCCATTCCTTTTTGTGGTTGTAGGGGCTGTTGATTGGAGTACACTAAAACAAACCTGATCTCTCTAGGACATTCAGAAGCCAAGTTATAAGCCCACAAATGTGTAACTGGACTGCTTCTTTAAATTGACACCAGATCTGGTGACCTTTGGGACATGGTTTGACCCCCTTAGGAAAGTGCTATCATCATGAAACGTTCAGATCACTTACAACTCAATAGATTCTACCTTCCTGTAACGTTTCAGCCTGATTGGACCTTGTTTTCACACAAATGAACCCAGAATATGTGAAATTGTGCTTCGTGCAACATAATTCTGGGTGCCATTTAAAAACCATAAGTGCTAATGACTCCAGTCCTTTTTGTGGTTGTAGGGGCTGTTGATTGGAGTACACAAAAACAAACCTGACCTCTTGAGGATATTCAGAAGCCAAGTTATAAGCCCACAAAGTTGTAACTGGACTACTTCTTTAAAGTGACACCAGGCCCGGTGACCTTTGGGACATGGTTTGACCCCCTTAGGAAAGTGCTATCATCATGAAACGTTCAGATCACTTACAACTCAATAGATTCTACCTTCTTGTAACGTTTCAGCCTGATTGGACCTTGTTTTCACACAAATGGACCCAGAATGATGTGAAATTGTGCTCCGTGCAACATAATTCTGGCTGCCATTTACAAACCATAAGTGCTAATGACTCCCTTCCTTTTTGTGGTTGTAGGGGATGTTGATTGGAGTACACTAAAACAAACCTGATCTCTCTAGGAAATTCAGAAGCCAAGTTATAAGCTCAAAAATGTGTAACTGGACTACTTCTTTAAATTGACACCAGATCCAGTGACCTTTGGGACATGGTTTGACCCCCTTAGGAAAGTGATATCATCATGAAACGTTCAGATCACTTACAACTCAATAGATTCTACCTTCCTGTAACGTTTCAGCCTGATTGGACCTTGTTTTCACACAATTGAACCCAGAATGATGTGAAATTGTGCTTCGTGCAACATAATTCTGGGTGCCATTTAAAAACCATAAGTGCTAATGACTCCATTCCTTTTTGTGGTTGTAGGAGCTATTAATTGAAGTACTCTAAAACAAACCTGACCTCTCTAGGACATTCAGAAGAAAAGTTATAAGCCGACAAAGGTGTAACTGGACTACTTCTTTAAAGTGACACCAGGCCCGGTGACCTTTGGGACATGGTTTGACCCCCTATAGTAATGTGCAATCATCTTGAAACGTTCAGATCACTTACAACTGAATAGATTCTACCTTCTTGTAACGTTTCAGCCTGATTGGACCTTGTTTTCACACAAATGAACCCAGAATGATGTGAAATTGTGCTTCGTGCAACATAATTCTGGGTGCCATTTAAAAACCATAAGTGCTAATGACTCCATTCCTTTTTAAGGTTGTAGGGGCTGTTAATTGGAATACTCTAAAACAAACCTGACCTCTCTAGGATATTCAGAAGCCAAGTTATAAGCCCACAAATGTGTAACTGGACTACTTCTTTAAAGTGACACCAGATCCGGTGACCTTTGGGACATGGTTTGACCCCGAATAGGAATGTGCGATCATCATGAAACGTTCAGATCACTTACAACTCAATAGATTCTACCTTCTTGTAACGTTTCAGCCTGATTGGACCTTGTTTTCACACAAATGGACCCAGAATGATGTGAAATTGTGCTTCGTGCAACATAATTCTGGGTGCCATTTACAAACCATAAGTGCTAATGACTCCCTTCCTTTTTGTGGTTGTAGGGGCTGTTGATTGGAGTGCACTAAAACAAACCTGATCTCTCTAGGAAATTCAGAAGCCAAGTTATAAGCTCACAAATGTGTAACTGGACTACTTCTTTAAATTGACACCAGATCCGGTGACCTTTGGGACATGGTTTGACCCCCTTAGGAAAGTGCTATCATCATGAAACGTTCAGATCACTTACAACTCAATAGATTCTAACGTCCTGTAACGTTTCAGCCTGATTGGACCTTGTTTTCACACAAATGAACCCAGAATGATGTGAAATTGTGCTTCGTGCAACATAATTCTGGGTGCCATTTAAGAACCATAAGTGCTAATGACTCCATTCCTTTTTGTGGTTGTAGGAGCTATTAATTGAAGTACTCTAAAACAAACCTGACCTCTCTAGGACATTCAGAAGAAAAGTTATAAGCCTACAAATGTGTAACTGGACTACTTCTTTAAAGTGACACCAGGCCCGGTGACCTTTGGGACATGGTTTGACCACCTATAGTAATGTGCAATCATCTTGAAACGTTCAGATCACTTACAACTCAATAGATTCTACCTTCTTGTAACGTTTCAGCCTGATTGGACCTTGTTTTCACACAAATGGACCCAGAATGATGTGAAATATTGCTTCGTGCAACATAATTCTGGGTGCCATTTACAAACCATAAGTGCTAATGACTCAATTCCTTTTTGTGGTTGTAGAGGCTGTTGATTGGAGTACACTAAAACAAACCTGACCTCTTTAGAATATTCAGAAGCCAAGTTATAAGCCCACAAAGGTGTAACTGGACTACTTCTTTAAAGTGACACCAGGCCCGGTGACCTTTGGGACATGGTTTGACCCCCTATAGGAATGTGCGATCATCATGAAACGTTCAGATCACTTACAACTCAATAGATTCTACCTTCTTGTAACGTTTCAGCCTGATTGGACCTTGTTTTCACACAAATGAACCCAGAATGATGTGAAATTGTGCTTCGTGCAACATAATTCTGGGTGCCATTTAAAAACCATAAGTGCTAATGACTCACTTCCTTTTTGTGGTTGTAGGGGCTGTTAATTGGAATACTCTAAAACAAACCTGACCTCTCTAGGATTTTCAGAAGCCAAGTTATAAGCCCACAAATGTGTAACTGGACTACTTCTTTAAAGTGACACCAGATCCGGTGACCTTTGGGACATGGTTTGACCCCGAATAGGAATGTGCGATCATCATGAAACGTTCAGATCACTTACAACTCAATAGATTCTACCTTCTTGTAACGTTTCAGCCTGATTGGACCTTGTTTTCACACAAATGGACCCAGAATGATGTGAAATTGTGCTTCGTGCAACATAATTCTGGGTGCCATTTACAAACCATAAGTGCTAATGACTCCCTTCCTTTTTGTGGTTGTAGGGGCTGTTGATTGGAGTGCACTAAAACAAACCTGATCTCTCTAGGAAATTCAGAAGCCAAGTTATAAGCTCACAAATGTGTAACTGGACTACTTTAAATTGACACCAGATCCGGTGACCTTTGGGACATGGTTTGACCCCCCTAGGAAAGTGCTATCATCATGAAACGTTCAGATCACTTACAACTCAATAGATTCTAACGTCCTGTAACGTTTCAGCCTGATTGGACCTTGTTTTCACACAAATGAACCCAGAATGATGTGAAATTGTGCTTCGTGCAACATAATTCTGGGTGCCATTTAAGAACCATAAGTGCTAATGACTCCATTCCTTTTTGTGGTTGTAGGAGCTATTAATTGAAGTACTCTAAAACAAACCTGACCTCTCTAGGACATTCAGAAGAAAAGTTATAAGCCCACAAATGTGTAACTGGACTACTTCTTTAAAGTGACACCAGGCCCGGTGACCTTTGGGACATGGTTTGACCACCTATAGTAATGTGCAATCATCTTGAAACGTTCAGATCACTTACAACTCAATAGATTCTACCTTCTTGTAACGTTTCAGCCTGATTGGACCTTGTTTTCACACAAATGGACCCAGAATGATGTGAAATTGTGCTTCGTGCAACATAATTCTGGGTGCCATTTACAAACCATAAGTGCTAATGACTCAATTCCTTTTTGTGGTTGTAGAGGCTGTTGATTGGAGTACACTAAAACAAACCTGACCTCTTTAGGATATTCAGAAGCCAAGTTATAAGCCCACAAAGGTGTAACTGGACTACTTCTTTAAAGTGACACCAGGCCCGGTGACCTTTGGGACATGGTTTGACCCCCTATAGGAATGTGCGATCATCATGAAACGTTCAGATCACTTACAACTCAATAGATTCTACCTTCTTGTAACGTTTCAGCCTGATTGGACCTTGTTTTCACACAAATGGACCCAGAATGATGTGAAATTGTGCTTCGTGCAGCATAATTCTAGGTGCCATTTACAAACCATAAGTGCTAATGACTCCATTCCTTTTTGTGGTTGTAGGGGCTGTTGGTTGGAGTACACTAAAACAAACCTGATCTCTCTAGGACATTCAGAAGCCAAGTTATAAGCCCACAAATGTGTAACTGGACTACTTCTTTAAATTGACACCAGATCTGGTGACCTTTGGGACATGGTTTGACCCCCTTAGGAAAGTGCTATCATCATGAAACGTTCAGATAACTTACCACTCAATAGATTCTACCTTCCTGTAACGTTTCAGCCTGATTGGACCTTGTTTTCACACAAATGAACCCAGAATGATGTGAAATTGTGCTTCGTGCAACATAATTCTGGGTGCCATTTAAAAACCATAAGTGCTAATGACTCCAGTCCTTTTTGTGGTTGTAGGGGCTGTTGATTGGAGTACACTAAAACAAACCTGACCTCTTGAGGATATTCAGAAGCCAAGTTATAAGCCCACAAAGTTGTAACTGGACTACTTCTTTAAAGTGACACCAGGCCCGGTGACCTTTGGGACATGGTTTGACCCCCTATAGTAATGTGCAATCATCTTGAAACGTTCAGATCACTTACAACTCAATAGATTCTACCTTCTTGTAACGTTTCAGCCTGATTGGACCTTGTTTTCACACAAATGAACCCAGAATGATGTGAAATTGTGCTTCGTGCAACATAATTCTGGGTGCCATTTAAAAACCATAAGTGCTAATGACTCCCTTCCTTTTTGTGGTTGTAGGGGCTGTTAATTGGAATACTCTAAAACAAACCTGACCTCTCTAGGATATTCAGAAGCCAAGTTATAAGCCCACAAATGTGTAACTGGACTACTTCTTTAAAGTGACACCAGATCCGGTGACCTTTGGGACATGGTTTGACCCCGAATAGGAATGTGCGATCATCATGAAACGTTCAGATCACTTACAACTCAATAGATTCTACCTTCTTGTAACGTTTCAGCCTGATTGGACCTTGTTTTCACACAAATGGACCCAGTATGATGTGAAATTGTGCTTCGTGCAACATAATTCTGGGTGCCATTTACAAACCATAAGTGCTAATGACTCCCTTCCTTTTTGTGGTTGTAGGGGCTGTTGATTGGAGTGCACTAAAACAAACCTGATCTCTCTAGGAAATTCAGAAGCCAAGTTATAAGCTCACAAATGTGTAACTGGACTACTTCTTTAAATTGACACCAGATCCGGTGACCTTTGGGACATGGTTTGACCCCCTTAGGAAAGTGCTATCATCATGAAACGTTCAGATCACTTACAACTCAATAGATTCTAACGTCCTGTAACGTTTCAGCCTGATTGGACCTTGTTTTCACACAAATGAACCCAGAATGATGTGAAATTGTGCTTCGTGCAACATAATTCTGGGTGCCATTTAAGAACCATAAGTGCTAATGACTCCATTCCTTTTTGTGGTTGTAGGAGCTATTAATTGAAGTACTCTAAAACAAACCTGACCTCTCTAGGACATTCAGAAGAAAAGTTATAAGCCCACAAATGTGTAACTGGACTACTTCTTTAAAGTGACACCAGGCCCGGTGACCTTTGGGACATGGTTTGACCACCTATAGTAATGTGCAATCATCTTGAAACGTTCAGATCACTTACAACTCAATAGATTCTACCTTCTTGTAACGTTTCAGCCTGATTGGACCTTGTTTTCACACAAATGGACCCAGAATGATGTGAAATTGTGCTTCGTGCAACATAATTCTGGGTGCCATTTACAAACCATAAGTGCTAATGACTCAATTCCTTTTTGTGGTTGTAGAGGCTGTTGATTGGAGTACACTAAAACAAACCTGACCTCTTTAGGATATTCAGAAGCCAAGTTATAAGCCCACAAAGGTGTAACTGGACTACTTCTTTAAAGTGACACCAGGCCCGGTGACCTTTGGGACATGGTTTGACCCCCTATAGGAATGTGCGATCATCATGAAACGTTCAGATCACTTACAACTCAATAGATTCTACCTTCTTGTAACGTTTCAGCCTGATTGGACCTTGTTTTCACACAAATGGACCCAGAATGATGTGAAATTGTGCTTCGTGCAGCATAATTCTAGGTGCCATTTACAAACCATAAGTGCTAATGACTCCATTCCTTTTTGTGGTTGTAGGGGCTGTTGGTTGGAGTACACTAAAACAAACCTGATCTCTCTAGGACATTCAGAAGCCAAGTTATAAGCCCACAAATGTGTAACTGGACTACTTCTTTAAATTGACACCAGATCTGGTGACCTTTGGGACATGGTTTGACCCCCTTAGGAAAGTGCTATCATCATGAAACGTTCAGATAACTTACCACTCAATAGATTCTACCTTCCTGTAACGTTTCAGCCTGATTGGACCTTGTTTTCACACAAATGAACCCAGAATGATGTGAAATTGTGCTTCGTGCAACATAATTCTGGGTGCCATTTAAAAACCATAAGTGCTAATGACTCCAGTCCTTTTTGTGGTTGTAGGGGCTGTTGATTGGAGTACACTAAAACAAACCTGACCTCTTGAGGATATTCAGAAGCCAAGTTATAAGCCCACAAAGTTGTAACTGGACTACTTCTTTAAAGTGACACCAGGCCCGGTGACCTTTGGGACATGGTTTGACCCCCTTAGGAAAGTGCTATCATCATGAAACATTCAGATCACTTACAACTCAATAGATTCTACCTTCTTGTAACGTTTCAGCCTGATTGGACCTTGTTTTCACACAAATGGACCCAGAATGATGTGAAATTGTGCTCCGTGCAACATAATTCTGGCTGCCATTTACAAACCATAAGTGCTAATGACTCCCTTCCTTTTTGTGGTTGTAGGGGCTGTTGATTGGAGTACACTAAAACAAACCTGATCTCTCTAGGAAATTCAGAAGCCAAGTTATAAGCTCACAAATGTGTAACCTGACTACTTCTTTAAATTGACACCAGATCCGGTGACCTTTGGGACATGGTTTGACCCCCTTAGGAAAGTGATATCATCATGAAACGTTCAGATTACTTACAACTCAATAGATTCTACCTTCCTGTAACGTTTCAGCCTGATTGGACCTTGTTTTCACACAATTGAACCCAGAATGATGTGAAATTGTGCTTCGTGCAACATAATTATGGGTGCCATTTAAAAACCATAAGTGCTAATGACTCCATTCCTTTTTGTTGTTGTAGGAGCTATTAATTGAAGTACTCTAAAACAAACCTGACCTCTCTAGGACATTCAGAAGAAAAGTTATAAGCCGACAAAGGTGTAACTAGACTACTTCTTTAAAGTGACACCAGGCCCGGTGACCTTTGGGACATGGTTTGACCCCCTATAGTAATGTGCAATCATCTTGAAACGTTCAGATCACTTACAACTCAATAGATTCTACCTTCTTGTAACGTTTCAGCCTGATTGGACCTTGTTTTCACACAAATGAACCCAGAATGATGTGAAATTGTGCTTCGTGCAACATAATTCTGGGTGCCATTTAAACACCATAAGTGCTAATGACTCCATTCCTTTTTGTGGTTGTAGGGGCTGTTAATTGGAATACTCTAAAACAAACCTGACCTCTCTAGGATATTCAGAAGCCAAGTTATAAGCCCACAAATGTCTAACTGGACTACTTCTTTAAAGTGACACCAGATCCGGTGACCTTTGGGACATGGTTTGACCCCCAATAGGAATGTGCGATAATCATGAAACGTTCAGATCACTTACAACTCAATAGATTCTACCTTCTTGTAACGTTTCAGCCTGATTGGACCTTGTTTTCCCACAAATGGACCCAGAAAGATGTGAAATTGTGCTTCGTGCAACATAATTCTGGGTGCCATTTATAAACCATAAGTGCTAAAGACTCCCTTCCTTTTTGTGGTTGTAGGGGCTGTTGATTGGAGTACACTAAAACAAACCTGATCTCTCTAGGAAATTCAGAAGCCAAGTTATAAGCCCACAAATGTGTAACTGGACTACTTCTTTAAATTGACACCAGATCCGGTGACCTTTGGGACATGGTTTGACCCCCTTAGGAAAGTGCTATCATCATGAAACGTTCAGATCACTTACAACTCAATAGATTCTACCTTCCTGTAACGTTTCAGCCTGATTGGACCTTGTTTTCACACAAATGAACCCAGAATTATGTGAAATTGTGCTTCGTGCAACATAATTCTGGGTTCCATTTAAAAACCATAAGTGCTAATGACTCCATTCCTTTTTGGGGTAATGGGGGCTGTTAACTGGAGTACTCTAAAACAAACCTGACCTCTTTAGGATATTCAGAAGCCAAGTTATAAGCCCACAAAGGTGTAACTGGACTACTTCTTTAAAGTGACACAAGGCCCGGTGACCTTTGGGACATGGTTTGACCCCCTATAGGATTGTGCGATCATCATGAAAAGTTCAGATCACTTACAACTCAATAGATTCTACCTTCTTGTAACGTTTCAGCCTGATTGGACCTTGTTTTCAAACAAATGGACCCAGAATGATGTGAAATTGTGCTTCGTGCAACATAATTCTGGGTGACATTTACAAACCATAAGTGCTAATGACTCCATTCCTTTTTGTGGTTGTAGGGGCTGTTGATTGGAGTACACTAAAACAAGCCTGACCTCTCTAGGACATTCAGAAGCCAAGTTATAAGCCCACAAATGTGTAACTGGACTACTTCTTTAAATTGACACCAGATCCGGTGACCTTTGGGACATGGTTTGACCCCGTTAGGGAAGTGCTATCATCATGAAACGTTCAGATCACTTACAACTCAATAGATTCTACCTTCCTGTAACGTTTCAGCCTGATTGGACCTTGTTTTCACACAAATGAACCCAGAATGATGTGAAATTGTGCTTCGTGCAACATAATTCTGGGTGCCATTTACAAACCATAAGTGCTAATGACTCCATTCCTTTTTGTGGTTGTAGGGGCTGTTTATTGGAGTACACTAAAGTAAACCTGATCTCTCTAGGACATTCAGAAGCCAAGTTATAAGCCAACAAATGTGTAACTGGACTACTTCTTTAAATTGACACCAGATCCGGTGACCTTTGGGACATAGTTTGACCTCCTTAGGAAAGTTCTATCAGCATGAAACGTTCAGATCACTTACAACTCAATAGATTCTACCTTCCTGTAATGTTTCAGCCTGATTGGACCTTGTTTTCACACAAATGGACCCAGAATGATTTGAAATTGTGCTTCTTACAACATAATTCTGGATGCCATTTACAAACCATAAGTGCTAATGACTCCATTCCTTTTTTTGGTTGTAGGAGCTATTAATTGAAGTACTCTAAAACAAACCTGACCTCTCTAGGACATTCAGAAGAAAAGTTATAAGCCGACAAAGGTGTAACTGGACTACTTCTTTAAAGTGACACCAGGCCCGGTGACCTTTGGGACATGGTTTGACCCCCTATAGTAATGTGCAATCATCTTGAAACGTTCAGATCACTTACAACTCAATAGATTCTACCTTCTTGTAACGTTTCAGCCTGATTGGACCTTGTTTTCACACAAATGGGCCCAGAATGATGTGAAATTGTGCTTCGTGCAACATAATTCTGGGTGCCATTTAAAAACCATAAGTGCTAATGACTCCATTCCTTTTTGTGGTTGTAGAGGCTGTTGATTGGAGTACACTAAAACAAACCTGACCTCTTTAGGATATTCAGAAGCCAAGTTATAAGCCCACAAAGGTGTAACTGGACTACTTCTTTAAAGTGACACCAGGCCCGGTGACTTTTGGGACATGGTTTGACCCCCTATAGGAAAGTGCGATCATCATGAAACGTTCAGATCACTTACAACTCAATAGATTCTACCGTCTTGTAACGTTTCAGCCTGATTGGACCTTGTTTTCACACAAATGGACCCAGAATGATGTGAAATTGTGCTTCGTGCAGCATAATTCTGGGTGCCATTTACAAACCATAAGTGCTAATGACTCCATTCCTTTTTGTGGTTGTAGGGGCTGTTGGTTGGAGTACACTAAAACAAACCTGATCTCTCTAGGACATTCAGAAGCCAAGTTATAAGCCCACAAATGTGTAACTGGACTACTTCTTTAAATTGACACCAGATCCGGTGACCTTTGGGACATGGTTTGACCCCCCTTAGGAAAGTGCTATCATCATGAAACGTTCAGATCACTTACAACTCAATAGATTCTACCTTCCTGTAACGTTTCAGCCTGATTGGACCTTGTTTTCACACAAATGAACCCAGAATGATGTGAAATTGTGCTTCGTGCAACATAATTCTGGGTGCCATTTAAAAACCATAAGTGCTAATGACTCCAGTCCTTTTTGTGGTTGTAGGGGCTGTTGATTGGAGTACACTTAAACAAACCTGACCTCTTGAGGATATTCAGAAGCCAAGTTATAAGCCCACAAAGGTGTAACTGGACTACTTCTTTAAAGTGACACCAGGCCCGGTGACCTTTGGGACATGGTTTGACCCCCTTAGGAAAGTGCTATCATCATGAAACGTTCAGATCACTTACAACTCAATAGATTCTACCTTCTTGTAACGTTTCAGCCTGATTGGACCTTGTTTTCACACAAATGGACCCAGAATGATGTGAAATTGTGCTCCGTGCAACATAATTCTGGCTGCCATTTACAAACCATACGTGCTAATGACTCCCTTCCTTTTTGTGGTTTTAGGGGCTGTTGATTGGAGTACACTAAAACAAACCTGATCTCTCTAGGAAATTCAGAAGCCAAGTTATAAGCTCACAAATGTGTAACTGGACTACTTCTTTAAATTGACACCAGATCCGGTGACCTTTGGGACATGGTTTGACCCCCTTAGGAAAGTGATATCATCATGAAACGTTCAGATCACTTACAACGCAATATATTCTACCTTCCTGTAACGTTTCAGCCTGATTGGACCTTGTTTTCACACAATTGAACCCAGAATGATGTGAAATTGTGCTTCGTGAAACATAATTCTGGGTGCCATTTAAAAACCATAAGTGCTAATGACTCCATTCCTTTTTGTGGTTGTAGGAGCTATTAATTGAAGTACTCTAAAACAAACCTGACATCTCTATGACATTCAGAAGAAAAGTTATAAGCCGACAAAGGTGTAACTGGACTACTTCTTTAAAGTGACACCAGGCCCGGTGACCTTTGGGACATGGTTTGACCCCCTATAGTAATGTGCGATCATCTTGAAACGTTCAGATCACTTACAACTCAATAGATTCTACCTTCTTGTAACGTTTCAGCCTGATTGGACCTTGTTTTCACACAAATAAACCCAGAATGATGTGAAATTGTGCTTCGTGCAACATAATTCTGGGTGCCATTTAAAAACCTTAAGTGCTAATGACTCCATTCCTTTTTGTGGTTGTAGGGGCTGTTAATTGGAATACTCTAAAACAAACCTGACCTCACTAGGATATTCAGAAGCCAAGTTATAAGCCCACAATTGTGTAACTGGACTACTTCTTTAAAGTGACACCAGATCCGGTGACCTTTGGGACATGGTTTGACCCCCAATAGGAATGTGCGATCATCATGAAACGTTCAGATAACTTACAACTCAATAGATTCTACCTTCTTGTAACGTTTCAGCCTGATTGGACCTTGTTTTCACACAAATGGACCCAGAATGATGTGAAATTGTGCTTCGTGCAACATAATTCTGGGGGCCATTTATAAACCATAAGTGCTAATGACTCCCTTCCTTTTTGTGGTTGTAGGGGCTGTTGATTGGAGTACACTAAAACAAACCTGATCTCTCTAGGAAATTCAGAAGCCAAGTTATAAGCCCACAAATGTGTAACTGGACTACTTCTTTAAATTGACACCAGATCCGGTGACCTTTGGGACATGGTTTGACCTCCTTAGGAAAGTGCTATCATCATGAAACGTTCAGATCACTTACAACTCAATAGATTCTACCTTCCTGTAACGTTTCAGCCTGATTGGACCTTGTTTTCACACAAATGAACCCAGAATGATGTGAAATTGTGCTTCGTGCAACATAATTCTGGGTGCCATTTAAAAACCATAAGTGCTAATGACTCCATTCCTTTTTGTGGTTGTAGGGGCTGTTGATTGGAGTACACTAAAACAAACCTGATCTCACTAGGACATTCAGAAGCCAAGTTATAAGCCCACAAATGTGTAACTGGACTACTTCTTTAAATTGACACCAGATCCGGTGACCTTTGGGACATGATTTGACCCCCTTAGGAAAGTGCTATCATCATGAAACGTTCAGATCACTTACAACTCAATAGATTCTACCGTCTTGTAACGTTTCAGCCTGATTGGACCTTGTTTTCACACAAATGAACCCAGAATTATGTGAAATTAACATAATTCTGGGTTCCATTTAAAAACCATAAGTGCTAATGACTCCATTCCTTTTTGGGGTAATGGGGGCTGTTAACTGGAGTACTCTAAAACAAACCTGACCTCTTTAGGATATTCAGAAGCCAAGTTATAAGCCCACAAAGGTGTAACTGTACTACTTCTTTAAAGTGACACAAGGCCCGGTGACCTTTGGGACATGGTTTGACCCCCTATAGGATTGTGCGATCATCATGATAAGTTCAGATCACTTACAACTCAATAGATTCTACCTTCTTGTAACGTTTCAGCCTGATTGGACCTTGTTTTCACACAAATGGACCCAGAATGATGTGAAATTGTGCTTTGTGCAACATAATTCTGGGTGCCATTTACAAACCATAAGTGCTAATGACTCCATTCCTTTTTGTGATTGTAGGGGATGTTGATTGGAGTAACTAAAACAAGCCTGACCTCTCTAGGACATTCAGAAGCCAAGTTATAAGCCCACAAATGTGTAACTGGACTACTTCTTTAAATTGACACCAGTATCTGAACGTTTCATGATGATAGCACTTTCCTAAGGGGGTCAAACCATGTCCCAAAGGTCACCAGGCCTGGTGTCAATTTAAAGAAGTAGTCCAGTTACACATTTGTGGGCTTATAACTTTTCTTCTGAATGTCCTAGAGAGGTCAGGTTTGTTTTAGAGTACTTCAATTAATAGCTCCTACAACCACAAAAAGGAATGGAGTCATTAGCACTTATGGTTCTTAAATGGCACCCAGAATTATGTTGCACGAAGCACAATTTCACATCATTCTGGGTTCATTTGTGTGAAAACAAGGTCCAATCAGGCTGAAACGTTACAGGATGTTAGAATCTATTGAGTTGTAAGTGATCTGAACGTTTCATGATTATAGCACTTTCCTAAGGGGGTCAAACCATGTCCCAAAGGTCACCGGATCTGGTGTCAATTTAAAGAAGTAGTCCAGTTACACATTTGTGAGCTTATAACTTGGCTTCTGAATTTCCTAGAGAGATCAGGTTTGTTTTAGTGCACTCCAATCAACAGCCCCTACAACCACAAAAAGGAATGGAGTCATTAGCACTTATGGTTTGTAAATGGCACCCAGAATTATGTTGCACGAAGCACAATTTCACATCATTCTGGGTCCATTTGTGTGAAAACAAGGTCCAATCAGGCTGAAACGTTGCAAGAAGGTAGAATCTATTGAGTTGTAAGTGATCTGAACGTTTCATGATGATCGCACATTCCTATTCGGGGTCAAACCATGTCCCAAAGGTCACCGGATCTGGTGTCACTTTAAAGAAGTAGTCCAGTTACACATTTGTGGGCTTATAACTTGGCTTCTGAATATCCTAGAGAGGTCAGGTTTGTTTTAGAGTATTCCAATTAACAGCCCCTACAACCTTAAAAAGGAATGGAGTCATTAGCACTTATGGTTTTTAAATGGCACCCAGAATTATGTTGCACGAAGCACAATTTCACATCATTCTGGGTTCATTTGTGTGAAAACAAGGTCCAATCAGGCTGAAACGTTACAAGAAGGTAGAATCTATTGAGTTGTAAGTGATCTGAACGTTTCAAGATGATTGCACATTACTATAGGGGGTCAAACCATGTCCCAAAGGTCACCGGGCCTGGTGTCACTTTTAAGAAGTAGTCCAGTTACACCTTTGTCGGCTTATAACTTTTCTTCTGAATGTCCTAGAGAGGTCAGGTTTGTTTTAGAGTACTTCAATTAATAGCTCCTACAACCACAAAAAGGAATGGAGTCATTAGCACTTATGGTTTTTAAATGGCACCCAGAATTATGTTGCACGAAGCACAATTTCACATCATTCTGGGTTCAATTGTGTGAAAACAAGGTCCAATCAGGCTGAAACGTTACAGGAAGGTAGAATCTATTGAGTTGTAAGTGATCTGAACGTTTCATGATGATATCACTTTCCTAAGGGGGTCAAACCATGTCCCAAAGGTCACCGGATCTGGTGTCAATTTAAAGAAGTAGTCCAGTTACACATTTTTGAGCTTATAACTTGGCTTCTGAATTTCCTAGAGAGATCAGGTTTGTTTTAGTGTACTCCAATCAACAGCCCCTACAACCACAAAAAGGAAGGGAGTCATTAGCACTTATGGTTTGTAAATGGCAGCCAGAATTATGTTGCACGGAGCACAATTTCACATCATTCTGGGTCCATTTGTGTGAAAACAAGGTCCAATCAGGCTGAAACGTTACAAGAAGGTAGAATCTATTGAGTTGTAAGTGATCTGAACGTTTCATGATGATAGCACTTTCCTAAGGGGGTCAAACCATGTCCCAAAGTTCACCGGGCCTGGTGTCACTTTAAAGAAGTAGTCCAGTTACAACTTTGTGGGCTTATAACTTGGCTTCTGAATATCCTCAAGAGGTCAGGTTTGTTTTTGTGTACTCCAATCAACAGCCCCTACAACCACAAAAAGGACTGGAGTCATTAGCACTTATGGTTTTTAAATGGCACCCAGAATTATGTTGCACGAAGCACAATTTCACATCATTCTGGGTTCATTTGTGTGAAAACAAGGTCCAATCAGGCTGAAACGTTACAGGAAGTTAGAATCTATTGAGTTGTAAGTGATCTGAACGTTTCATGATAATAGCACTTTCCTAAGGGGGTCAAACCATGTCCCAAAGGTCACCGGATCTGGTGTCAATTTAAAGAAGTAGTCCAGTTACACATTTGTGAGCTTATAACTTTTCTTCTGAATGTCCTAGAGAGGTCAGGTTTTTTTTAGAGTACTTCAATTAATAGCTCCTACAACCACAAAAAGGAATGGAGTCATTAGCACTTATGGTTCTTAAATGGCACCCAGAATTATGTTGCACGAAGCACAATTTCACATCATTCTGGGTTCATTTGTGTGAAAACAAGGTCCAATCAGGCTGAAACGTTACAGGAAGTTAGAATCTATTGAGTTGTAAGTGATCTGAACGTTTCATGATGATAGCACTTTCCTAAGGGGGTCAAACCATGTCCCAAAGGTCACCGGGCCTGGTGTCACTTTAAAGAAGTAGTCCAGTTACACATTTGTGGGCTTATAACTTTTCTTCTGAATGTCCTAGAGAGGTCAGGTTTTTTAGAGTACTTCAATTAATAGCTCCTACAACCACAAAAAGGAATGGAGTCATTAGCACTTATGGTTCTTAAATGGCACCCAGAATTATGTTGCACGAAGCACAATTTCACATCATTCTGGGTTCATTTGTGTGAAAACAAGGTCCAATCAGGCTGAAACGTTACAGGAAGTTAGAATCTATTGAGTTGTAAGTGATCTGAACGTTTCATGATGATAGCACTTTCCTAAGGGGGTCAAACCATGTCCCAAAGGTCACCGGATCTGGTGTCAATTTAAAGAAGTAGTCCAGTTACACATTTGTGAGCTTATAACTTGGCTTCTGAATTTCCTAGAGAGATCAGGTTTGTTTTAGTGCACTCCAATCAACAGCCCCTACAACCACAAAAAGGAAGGGAGTCATTAGCACTTATGGTTTGTAAATGGCACCCAGAATTATGTTGCACGAAGCACAATTTCACATCATTCTGGGTCCATTTGTGTGAAAACAAGGTCCAATCAGGCTGAAACGTTACAAGAAGGTAGAATCTATTGAGTTGTAAGTGATTCTGAACGTTTCATGATGATCGCACATTCCTATAGGGGGTCAAACCATGTCCCAAAGGTCACCGGATCTGGTGTCACTTTAAAGAAGTAGTCCAGTTACACATTTGTGGGCTTATAACTTGGCTTCTGAATATCCTAGAGAGGTCAGGTTTGTTTTAGAGTATTCCAATTAACAGCCCCTACAACCTCAAAAAGGAATGGAGTCATTAGCACTTATGGTTTTTAAATGGCACCCAGAATTATGTTGCACGAAGCACAATTTCACATCATTCTGGGTTCATTTGTGTGAAAACAAGGTCCAATCAGGCTGAAACGTTACAAGAAGGTAGAATCTATTGAGTTGTAAGTGATCTGAACGTTTCAAGATGATTGCACATTACTATAGGGGGTCAAACCATGTCCCAAAGGTCACCGGGCCTGGTGTCACTTTTAAGAAGTAGTCCAGTTACACCTTTGTCGGCTTATAACTTTTCTTCTGAATGTCCTAGAGAGGTCAGGTTTGTTTTAGAGTACTTCAATTAATAGCTCCTACAACCACAAAAAGGAATGGAGTCATTAGCACTTATGGTTTTTAAATGGCACCCAGAATTATGTTGCACGAAGCACAATTTCACATCATTCTGGGTTCAATTGTGTGAAAACAAGGTCCAATCAGGCTGAAACGTTACAGGAAGGTAGAATCTATTGAGTTGTAAGTGATCTGAACGTTTCATAATGATATCACTTTCCTAAGGGGGTCAAACCATGTCCCAAAGGTCACCGGATCTGGTGTCAATTTAAAGAAGTAGTCCAGTTACACATTTTTGAGCTTATAACTTGGCTTCTGAATTTCCTAGAGAGATCAGGTTTGTTTTAGTGTACTCCAATCAACAGCCCCTACAACCACAAAAAGGAAGGGAGTCATTAGCACTTATGGTTTGTAAATGGCAGCCAGAATTATGTTGCACGGAGCACAATTTCACATCATTCTGGGTCCATTTGTGTGAAAACAAGGTCCAATCAGGCTGAAACGTTACAAGAAGGTAGAATCTATTGAGTTGTAAGTGATCTGAACGTTTCATGATGATAGCACTTTCCTAAGGGGGTCAAACCATGTCCCAAAGGTCACCGGGCCTGGTGTCACTTTAAAGAAGTAGTCCAGTTACAACTTTGTGGGCTTATAACTTGGCTTCTGAATATCCTCAAGAGGTCAGGTTTGTTTTTGTGTACTCCAATCAACAGCCCCTACAACCACAAAAAGGACTGGAGTCATTAGCACTTATGGTTTTTAAATGGCACCCAGAATTATGTTGCACGAAGCACAATTTCACATCATTCTGGGTTCATTTGTGTGAAAACAAGGTCCAATCAGGCTGAAACGTTACAGGAAGTTAGAATCTATTGAGTTGTAAGTGATCTGAACGTTTCATGATAGTAGCACTTTCCTAAGGGGGTCAAACCATGTCCCAAAGGTCACCGGATCTGGTGTCAATTTAAAGAAGTAGTCCAGTTACACATTTGTGAGCTTATAACTTTTCTTCTGAATGTCCTAGAGAGGTCAGGTTTTTTTAGAGTACTTCAATTAATAGCTCCTACAACCACAAAAAGGAATGGAGTCATTAGCACTTATGGTTCTTAAATGGCACCCAGAATTATGTTGCACGAAGCACAATTTCACATCATTCTGGGTTCATTTGTGTGAAAACAAGGTCCAATCAGGCTGAAAAGTTACAGGAAGTTAGAATCTATTGAGTTGTAAGTGATCTGAACGTTTCATGATGATAGCACTTTCCTAAGGGGGTCAAACCATGTCCCAAAGGTCACCGGGCCTGGTGTCACTTTAAAGAAGTAGTCCAGTTACACATTTGTGGGCTTATAACTTTTCTTCTGAATGTCCTAGAGAGGTCAGGTTTGTTTTAGAGTACTTCAATTAATAGCTCCTACAACCACAAAAAGGAATGGAGTCATTAGCACTTATGGTTCTTAAATGGCACCCAGAATTATGTTGCACGAAGCACAATTTCACATCATTCTGGGTTCATTTGTGTGAAAACAAGGTCCAATCAGGCTGAAACGTTACAGGATGTTAGAATCTATTGAGTTGTAAGTGATCTGAACGTTTCATGATTATAGCACTTTCCTAAGGGGGTCAAACCATGTCCCAAAGGTCACCGGATCTGGTGTCAATTTAAAGAAGTAGTCCAGTTACACATTTGTGAGCTTATAACTTGGCTTCTGAATTTCCTAGAGAGATCAGGTTTGTTTTAGTGCACTCCAATCAACAGCCCCTACAACCACAAAAAGGAAGGGAGTCATTAGCACTTATGGTTTGTAAATGGCACCCAGAATTATGTTGCACGAAGCACAATTTCACATCATTCTGGGTCCATTTGTGTGAAAACAAGGTCCAATCAGGCTGAAACGTTACAAGAAGGTAGAATCTATTGAGTTGTAAGTGATCTGAACGTTTCATGATGATCGCACATTCCTATTCGGGGTCAAACCATGTCCCAAAGGTCACCGGATCTGGTGTCACTTTAAAGAAGTAGTCCAGTTACACATTTGTGGGCTTATAACTTGGCTTCTGAATATCCTAGAGAGGTCAGGTTTGTTTTAGAGTATTCCAATTAACAGCCCCTACAACCTTAAAAAGGAATGGAGTCATTAGCACTTATGGTTTTTAAATGGCACCCAGAATTATGTTGCACGAAGCACAATTTCACATCATTCTGGGTTCATTTGTGTGAAAACAAGGTCCAATCAGGCTGAAACGTTACAAGAAGGTAGAATCTATTGAGTTGTAAGTGATCTGAACGTTTCAAGATGATTGCACATTACTATAGGGGGTCAAACCATGTCCCAAAGGTCACCGGGCCTGGTGTCACTTTAAAGAAGTAGTCCAGTTACAACTTTGTGGGCTTATAACTTGGCTTCTGAATATCCTCAAGAGGTCAGGTTTGTTTTTGTGTACTCCAATCAACAGCCCCTACAACCACAAAAAGGACTGGAGTCATTAGCACTTATGGTTTTTAAATGGCACCCAGAATAATGTTGCACGAAGCACAATTTCACATCATTCTGGGTTCATTTGTGTGAAAACAAGGTCCAATCAGGCTGAAACGTTACAGGAAGTTAGAATCTATTGAGTTGTAAGTGATCTGAACGTTTCATGATAATAGCACTTTCCTAAGGGGGTCAAACCATGTCCCAAAGGTCACCGGATCTGGTGTCAATTTAAAGAAGTAGTCCAGTTACACATTTGTGAGCTTATAACTTTTCTTCTGAATGTCCTAGAGAGGTCAGGTTTTTTTTAGAGTACTTCAATTAATAGCTCCTACAACCACAAAAAGGAATGGAGTCATTAGCACTTATGGTTCTTAAATGGCACCCAGAATTATGTTGCACGAAGCACAATTTCACATCATTCTGGGTTCATTTGTGTGAAAACAAGGTCCAATCAGGCTGAAACGTTACAGGAAGTTAGAATCTATTGAGTTGTAAGTGATCTGAACGTTTCATGATGATAGCACTTTCCTAAGGGGGTCAAACCATGTCCCAAAGGTCACCGGGCCTGGTGTCACTTTAAAGAAGTAGTCCAGTTACACATTTGTGGGCTTATAACTTTTCTTCTGAAAGTCCTAGAGAGGTCAGGTTTTTTTAGAGTACTTCAATTAATAGCTCCTTCAACCACAAAAAGGAATGGAGTCATTAGCACTTATGGTTCTTAAATGGCACCCAGAATTATGTTGCACGAAGCACAATTTCACATCATTCTGGGTTCATTTGTGTGAAAACAAGGTCCAATCAGGCTGAAACGTTACAGGAAGTTAGAATCTATTGAGTTGTAAGTGATCTGAACGTTTCATGATGATAGCACTTTCCTAAGGGGGTCAAACCATGTCCCAAAGGTCACCGGATCTGGTGTCAATTTAAAGAAGTAGTCCAGTTACACATTTGTGAGCTTATAACTTGGCTTCTGAATTTCCTAGAGAGATCAGGTTTGTTTTAGTGCACTCCAATCAACAGCCCCTACAACCACAAAAAGGAAGGGAGTCATTAGCACTTATGGTTTGTAAATGGCACCCAGAATTATGTTGCACGAAGCACAATTTCACATCATTCTGGGTCCATTTGTGTGAAAACAAGGTCCAATCAGGCTGAAACGTTACAAGAAGGTAGAATCTATTGAGTTGTAAGTGATTCTGAACGTTTCATGATGATCGCACATTCCTATAGGGGGTCAAACCATGTCCCAAAGGTCACCGGATCTGGTGTCACTTTAAAGAAGTAGTCCAGTTACACATTTGTGGGCTTATAACTTGGCTTCTGAATATCCTAGAGAGGTCAGGTTTGTTTTAGAGTATTCCAATTAACAGCCCCTACAACCTCAAAAAGGAATGGAGTCATTAGCACTTATGGTTTTTAAATGGCACCCAGAATTATGTTGCACGAAGCACAATTTCACATCATTCTGGGTTCATTTGTGTGAAAACAAGGTCCAATCAGGCTGAAACGTTACAAGAAGGTAGAATCTATTGAGTTGTAAGTGATCTGAACGTTTCAAGATGATTGCACATTACTATAGGGGGTCAAACCATGTCCCAAAGGTCACCGGGCCTGGTGTCACTTTTAAGAAGTAGTCCAGTTACACCTTTGTCGGCTTATAACTTTTCTTCTGAATGTCCTAGAGAGGTCAGGTTTGTTTTAGAGTACTTCAATTAATAGCTCCTACAACCACAAAAAGGAATGGAGTCATTAGCACTTATGGTTTTTAAATGGCACCTAGAATTATGTTGCACGAAGCACAATTTCACATCATTCTGGGTTCAATTGTGTGAAAACAAGGTCCAATCAGGCTGAAACGTTACAGGAAGGTAGAATCTATTGAGTTGTAAGTGATCTGAACGTTTCATGATGATATCACTTTCCTAAGGGGGTCAAACCATGTCCCAAAGGTCACCGGATCTGGTGTCAATTTAAAGAAGTAGTCCAGTTACACATTTTTGAGCTTATAACTTGGCTTCTGAATTTCCTAGAGAGATCAGGTTTGTTTTAGTGTACTCCAATCAACAGCCCCTACAACCACAAAAAGGAAGGGAGTCATTAGCACTTATGGTTTGTAAATGGCAGCCAGAATTATGTTGCACGGAGCACAATTTCACATCATTCTGGGTCCATTTGTGTGAAAACAAGGTCCAATCAGGCTGAAACGTTACAAGAAGGTAGAATCTATTGAGTTGTAAGTGATCTGAACGTTTCATGATGATAGCACTTTCCTAAGGGGGTCAAACCATGTCCCAAAGGTCACCGGGCCTGGTGTCACTTTAAAGAAGTAGTCCAGTTACAACTTTGTGGGCTTATAACTTGGCTTCTGAATATCCTCAAGAGGTCAGGTTTGTTTTTGTGTACTCCAATCAACAGCCCCTACAACCACAAAAAGGACTGGAGTCATTAGCACTTATGGTTTTTAAATGGCTCCCAGAATTATGTTGCACGAAGCACAATTTCACATCATTCTGGGTTCATTTGTGTGAAAACAAGGTCCAATCAGGCTGAAACGTTACAGGAAGTTAGAATCTATTGAGTTGTAAGTGATCTGAACGTTTCATGATAATAGCACTTTCCTAAGGGGGTCAAACCATGTCCCAAAGGTCACCGGATCTGGTGTCAATTTAAAGTAGTCCAGTTACACATTTGTGAGCTTATAACTTTTCTTCTGAATGTCCTAGAGAGGTCAGGTTTTTTTTAGAGTACTTCAATTAATAGCTCCTACAACCACAAAAAGGAATGGAGTCATTAGCACTTATGGTTCTTAAATGGCACCCAGAATTATGTTGCACGAAGCACAATTTCACATCATTCTGGGTTCATTTGTGTGAAAACAAGGTCCAATCAGGCTGAAACGTTACAGGAAGTTAGAATCTATTGAGTTGTAAGTGATCTGAATGTTTCATGATGATAGCCCTTTCCTAAGGGGGTCAACCCATGTCCCAAAGGTCACCGGGCCTGGTGTCACTTTAAAGAAGTAGTCCAGTTACACATTTGTGGGCTTATAACTTTTCTTCTGAATGTCCTAGAGAGGTCAGGTTTTTTTAGAGTACTTCAATTAATAGCTCCTACAACCACAAAAAGGAATGGAGTCATTAGCACTTATGGTTCTTAAATGGCACCCAGAATTATGTTGCACGAAGCACAATTTCACATCATTCTGGGTTCATTTGTGTGAAAACAAGGTCCAATCAGGCTGAAACGTTACAGGAAGTTAGAATCTATTGAGTTGTAAGTGATCTGAACGTTTCATGATGATAGCACTTTCCTAAGGGGGTCAAACCATGTCCCAAAGGTCACCGGATCTGGTGTCAATTTAAAGAAGTAGTCCAGTTACACATTTGTGAGCTTATAACTTGGCTTCTGAATTTCCTAGAGAGATCAGGTTTGTTTTAGTGCACTCCAATCAACAGCCCCTACAACCACAAAAAGGAAGGGAGTCATTAGCACTTATGGTTTGTAAATGGCACCCAGAATTATGTTGCACGAAGCACAATTTCACATCATTCTGGGTCCATTTGTGTGAAAACAAGGTCCAATCAGGCTGAAACGTTACAAGAAGGTAGAATCTATTGAGTTGTAAGTGATTCTGAACGTTTCATGATGATCGCACATTCCTATAGGGGGTCAAACCATGTCCCAAAGGTCACCGGATCTGGTGTCACTTTAAAGAAGTAGTCCAGTTACACATTTGTGGGCTTATAACTTGGCTTCTGAATATCCTAGAGAGGTCAGGTTTGTTTTAGAGTATTCCAATTAACAGCCCCTACAACCTCAAAAAGGAATGGAGTCATTAGCACTTATGGTTTTTAAATGGCACCCAGAATTATGTTGCACGAAGCCATGGACGTAATTTTCACTTGAGAAGTGGGGGGGACACGGGGGTGGGGGTGGGGGGGGTGGGGTCTTTACAGTATGCTCTAATGGGAAACAGGTTTCAACATAAACGGCTGTTTTCCGCTTGTTTCTTAGAGCTCAACCAGTGTCAATTTAATATAGCGTAATATTGTTTTTGGATGGTAAAAAGTGCAGGGGTCAAAACTTGTTTTTGGAAAAAGTGGGGGGGGCATGTCCCCCTTGTCCCCCCCCAAAATTACGTCCATGCACGAAGCACAATTTCACATCATTCTGGGTTCATTTGTGTGAAAACAAGGTCCAATCAGGCTGAAACGTTACAAGAAGGTAGAATCTATTGAGTTGTAAGTGATCTGAATGTTTCAAGATGATTGCACATTACTATAGGGGGTCAAACCATGTCCCAAAGGTCACCGGGCCTGGTGTCACTTTAAAGAAGTAGTCCAGTTACACCTTTGTCGGCTTATAACTTTTCTTCTGAATGTCCTAGAGAGGTCAGGTTTGTTTTAGAGTACTTCAATTAATAGCTCCTACAACCACAAAAAGGAATGGAGTCATTAGCACTTATGGTTTTTAAATGGCACCCAGTATTATGTTGCACGAAGCACAATTTCACATCTTTCTGGGTTCAATTGTGTGAAAACAAGGTCCAATCAGGCTGAAATGTTACAGGAAGGTAGAATCTATTGAGTTGTAAGTGATCTGAACGTTTCATGATGATATCACTTTCCTAAGGGGGTCAAAACATGTCCCAAAGGTCACCGGATCTGGTGTCAATTTAAAGAAGTAGTCCAGTTACACATTTTTTAGCTTATAACTTGGCTTCTGAATTTCCTAGAGAGATCAGGTTTGTTTTAGTGTACTCCAATCAACAGCCCCTACAACCACAAAAAGGAAGGGAGTCATTAGCACTTATGGTTTGTAAATGGCAGCCAGAATTATGTTGCACGGAGCACAATTTTACATCATTCTGGGTCCATTTGTGTGAAAACAAGGTCCAATCAGGCTGAAACGTTACAAGAAGGTAGAATCTATTGAGTTGTAAGTGATCTGAACGTTTCATGATGATAGCACTTTCCTAAGGGGGTCAAACCATGTCCCAAAGGTCACCGGGCCTGGCGTCACTTTAAAGAAGTAGTCCAGTTACAACTTTGTGGGCTTATAACTTGGCTTCTGAATATCCTCAAGAGGTCAGGTTTGTTTTAGTGTACTCCAATCAACAGCCCCTACAACCACAAAAAGGACTGGAGTCATTAGCACTTATGGTTTTTAAATGGCACCCAGAATTATGTTGCACGAAGCACAATTTCACATCATTCTGGGTTCAATTGTGTGAAAACAAGGTCCAATCAGGCTGAAACGTTACAGGAAGGTAGAATCTATTGAGTTGTAAGTGATCTGAACGTTTCATGATGATATCACTTTCCTAAGGGGGTCAAAACATGTCCCAAAGGTCACCGGATCTGGTGTCAATTTAAAGAAGTAGTCCAGTTACACATTTTTGAGCTTATAACTTGGCTTCTGAATTTCCTAGAGAGATCAGGTTTGTTTTAGTGTACTCCAATCAACAGCCCCTACAACCACAAAAAGGAAGGGAGTCATTAGCACTTATGGTTTGTAAATGGCAGCCAGAATTATGTTGCACGAAGCACAATTTCACATCATTCTGGGTCCATTTGTGTGAAAACAAGGTCCAATCAGGCTGAAACGTTACAAGAAGGTAGAATCTATTGAGTTGTAAGTGATATGAATGTTTCAAGATGATTGCACATTACTATAGGGGGTCAAACCATGTCCCAAAGGTCACCGGGCCTGGTGTCACTTTAAAGAAGTAGTCCAGTTACACCTTTGTCGGCTTATAACTTTTCTTCTGAATGTCCTAGAGAGGTCAGGTTTGTTTTAGAGTACTTCAATTAATAGCTCCTACAACCACAAAGAGGAATGGAGTCATTAGCACTTATGGTTTTTAAATGGCACCCAGAATTATGTTGCACGAAGCACAATTTCACATCATTCTGGGTTCAATTGTGTGAAAACAAGGTCCAATCAGGCTGAAACGTTACAGGAAGGTAGAATATATTGAGTTGTAAGTGATCTGAACGTTTCATGATGATATCACTTTCCTAATTGGGTCAAAACATGTCCCAAAGGTCACCGGATCTGGTGTCAATTTAAAGAAGTAGTCCAGTTACACATTTTTGAGCTTATAAATTGGCTTCTGAATTTCCTAGAGAGATCAGGTTTGTTTTAGTTTACTCCAATCAACAGCCCCTACAACCACAAAAAGGAAGGGAGTCATTAGCACTTATGGTTTGTAAATGGCAGCCAGAATTATGTTGCACGGAGCACAATTTCACATCATTCTGGGTCCATTTGTGTGAAAACAAGGTCCAATCAGGCTGAAACGTTACAAGAAGGTAGAATCTATTGAGTTGTAAGTGATCTGAACGTTTCATGATGATAGCACTTTCCTAAGGGGGTCAAACCATGTCCCAAAGGTCACCGGGCCTGGCGTCACTTTAAAGAAGTAGTCCAGTTACACCTTTGTGGGCTTATAACTTGGCTTCTGAATATCCTCAAGAGGTCTGGTTTGTTTTAGTGTACTCCAATCAACAGCCCCTACAACCACAAAAAGGACTGGAGTCATTAGCACTTATGGTTTTTAAATGGCACCCAGAATTATGTTGCACGAAGCACAATTTCACATCATTCTGGGTTCAATTGTGTGAAACAAGGTCCAATCAGGCTGAAACGTTACAGGAAGGTAGAATCTATTGAGTTGTAAGTGATCTGAACGTTTCATGATGATATCACTTTCCTAAGGGGGTCAAAACATGTCCCAAAGGTCACCGGATCTGGTGTCAATTTAAAGAAGTAGTCCAGTTACACATTTTTGAGCTTATAACTTGGCTTCTGAATTTCCTAGAGAGATCAGGTTTGTTTTAGTGTACTCCAATCAACAGCCCCTACAACCACAAAAAGGAAGGGAGTCATTAGCACTTATGGTTTGTAAATGGCAGCCAGAATTATGTTGCACGGAGCACAATTTCACATCATTCTGGGTTCATTTGTGTGAAAACAAGGTCCAATCAGGCTGAAACGTTACAGGAAGTTAGAATCTATTGAGTTGTAAGTGATCTGAACGTTTCATGATAATAGCACTTTCCTAAGGGGGTCAAACCATGTCCCAAAGGTCACCGGATCTGGTGTCAATTTAAAGAAGTAGTCCAGTTACACATTTGTGAGCTTATAACTTTTCTTCTGAACGTCCTAGAGAGGTCAGGTTTTTTTTAGAGTACTTCAATTAATAGCTCCTACAACCACAAAAAGGAATGGAGTCATTAGCACTTATGGTTCTTAAATGGCACCCAGAATTATGTTGCACGAAGCACAATTTCACATCATTCTGGGTTCATTTGTGTGAAAACAAGGTCCAATCAGGCTGAAACGTTACAGGAAGTTAGAATCTATTGAGTTGTAAGTGATCTGAACGTTTCATGATGATAGCACTTTCCTAAGGGGGTCAAACCATGTCCCAAAGGTCACCGGGCCTGGTGTCACTTTAAAGAAGTAGTCCAGTTACACATTTGTGGGCTTATAACTTTTCTTCTGAATGTCCTAGAGAGGTCAGGTTTTTTTAGAGTACTTCAATTAATAGCTCCTACAACCACAAAAAGGAATGGAGTCATTAGCACTTATGGTTCTTAAATGGCACCCAGAATTATGTTGCACAAAGCACAATTTCACATCATTCTGGGTTCATTTGTGTGAAAACAAGGTCCAATCAGGCTGAAACATTACAGGAAGTTAGAATCTATTGAGTTGTAAGTGATCTGAACGTTTCATGATGATAGCACTTTCCTAAGGGGGTCAAACCATGTCCCAAAGGTCACCGGATCTGGTGTCAATTTAAAGAAGTAGTCCAGTTACACATTTGTGAGCTTATAACTTGGCTTCTGAATTTCCTAGAGAGATCAGGTTTGTTTTAGTGCACTCCAATCAACAGCCCCTACAACCACAAAAAGGAAGGGAGTCATTAGCACTTATGGTTTGTAAATGGCACCCAGAATTATGTTGCACGAAGCACAATTTCACATCATTCTGGGTCCATTTGTGTGAAAACAAGGTCAAATCAGGCTGAAACGTTACAAGAAGGTAGAATCTATTGAGTTGTAAGTGATTCTGAACGTTTCATGATGATCGCACATTCCTATAGGGGGTCAAACCATGTCCCAAAGGTCACCGGATCTGGTGTCACTTTAAAGAAGTAGTCCAGTTACACATTTGTGGGCTTATAACTTGGCTTCTGAATATCCTAGAGAGGTCAGGTTTGTTTTAGAGTATTCCAATTAACAGTCCCTACAACCTCAAAAAGGAATGGAGTCATTAGCACTTATGGTTTTTAAATGGCACCCAGAATTATGTTGCACGAAGCACAATTTCACATCATTCTGGGTTCATTTGTGTGAAAACAAGGTCCAATCAGGCTGAAACGTTACAAGAAGGTAGAATCTATTGAGTTGTAAGTGATCTGAATGTTTCAAGATGATTGCACATTACTATAGGGGGTCAAACCATGTCCCAAAGGTCACCGGGCCTGGTGTCACTTTAAAGAAGTAGTCCAGTTACACCTTTGTCAGCTTATAACTTTTCTTCTGAATGTCCTAGAGAGGTCAGGTTTGTTTTAGAGTACTTCAATTAATAGCTCCTACAACCACAAAAAGGAATGGAGTCATTAGCACTTATGGTTTTTAAATGGCACCCAGAATTATGTTGCACGAAGCACAATTTCACATCTTTCTGGGTTCAATTGTGTGAAAACAAGGTCCAATCAGGCTGAAATGTTACAGGAAGGTAGAATCTATTGAGTTGTAAGTGATCTGAACGTTTCATGATGATATCACTTTCCTAAGGGGGTCAAAACATGTCCCAAAGGTCACCGGATCTGGTGTCAATTTAAAGAAGTAGTCCAGTTACACATTTTTGAGCTTATAACTTGGCTTCTGAATTTCCTAGAGAGATCAGGTTTGTTTTAGTGTACTCCAATCAACAGCCCCTACAACCATAAAAAGGAAAGGAGTCATTAGCACTTATGGTTTGTAAATGGCAGCCAGAATTATGTTGCACGGAGCACAATTTCACATCATTCTGGGTCCATTTGTGTGAAAACAAGGTCCAATCAGGCTGAAACGTTACAAGAAGGTAGAATCTATTGAGTTGTAAGTGATCTGAACGTTTCATGATGATAGCACTTTCCTAAGGGGGTCAAACCATGTCCCAAAGGTCACCGGGCCTGGCGTCACTTTAAAGAAGTAGTCCAGTTACAACTTTGTGGGCTTATAACTTGGCTTCTGAATATCCTCAAGAGGTCAGGTTTGTTTTAGTGTACTCCAATCAACAGCCCCTACAACCACAAAAAGGACTGGAGTCATTAGCACTTATGGTTTTTAAATGGCACCCAGAATTATGTTGCACGAAGCACAATTTCACATCATTCTGGGTTCAATTGTGTGAAAACAAGGTCCAATCAGGCTGAAACGTTACAGGAAGGTAGAATCTATTGAGTTGTAAGTGATCTGAACGTTTCATGATGATATCACTTTCCTAAGGGGGTCAAAACATGTCCCAAAGGTCACCGGATCTGGTGTCAATTTAAAGAAGTAGTCCAGTTACACATTTTTGAGCTTATAACTTGGCTTCTGAATTTCCTAGAGAGATCAGGTTTGTTTTAGTGTACTCCAATCAACAGCCCCTACAACCACAAAAAGGAAGGGAGTCATTAGCACTTATGGTTTGTAAATGGCAGCCAGAATTATGTTGCACGAAGCACAATTTCACATCATTCTGGGTCCATTTGTGTGAAAACAAGGTCCAATCAGGCTGAAACGTTACAAGAAGGTAGAATCTATTGAGTTGTAAGTGATATGAATGTTTCAAGATGATTGCACATTACTATAGGGGGTCAAACCATGTCCCAAAGGTCACCGGGCCTGGTGTCACTTTAAAGAAGTAGTCCAGTTACACCTTTGTCGGCTTATAACTTTTCTTCTGAATGTCCTAGAGAGGTCAGGTTTGTTTTAGAGTACTTCAATTAATAGCTCCTACAACCACAAAAAGGAATGGAGTCATTAGCACTTATGGTTTTTAAATGGCACCCAGAATTATGTTGCACGAAGCACAATTTCACATCATTCTGGGTTCAATTGTGTGAAAACAAGGTCCAATCAGGCTGAAACGTTACAGGAAGGTAGAATATATTGAGTTGTAAGTGATCTGAACGTTTCATGATGATATCACTTTCCTAATTGGGTCAAAACATGTCCCAAAGGTCACCGGATCTGGTGTCAATTTAAAGAAGTAGTCCAGTTACACATTTTTGAGCTTATAACTTGGCTTCTGAATTTCCTAGAGAGATCAGGTTTGTTTTAGTTTACTCCAATCAACAGCCCCTACAACCACAAAAAGGAAGGGAGTCATTAGCACTTATGGTTTGTAAATGGCAGCCAGAATTATGTTGCACGGAGCACAATTTCACATCATTCTGGGTCCATTTGTGTGAAAACAAGGTCCAATCAGGCTGAAACGTTACAAGAAGGTAGAATCTATTGAGTTGTAAGTGATCTGAACGTTTCATGATGATAGCACTTTCCTAAGGGGGTCAAACCATGTCCCAAAGTTCACCGGGCCTGGCGTCACTTTAAAGAAGTAGTCCAGTTACACCTTTGTGGGCTTATAACTTGGCTTCTGAATATCCTCAAGAGGTCTGGTTTGTTTTAGTGTACTCCAATCAACAGCCCCTACAACCACAAAAAGGACTGGAGTCATTAGCACTTATGGTTTTTAAATGGCACCCAGAATTATGTTGCACGAAGCACAATTTCACATCATTCTGGGTTCAATTGTGTGAAAACAAGGTCCAATCAGGCTGAAACGTTACAGGAAGGTAGAATCTATTGAGTTGTAAGTGATCTGAACGTTTCATGATGATATCACTTTCCTAAGGGGGTCAAAACATGTCCCAAAGGTCACCGGATCTGGTGTCAATTTAAAGAAGTAGTCCAGTTACACATTTTTGAGCTTATAACTTGGCTTCTGAATTTCCTAGAGAGATCAGGTTTGTTTTAGTGTACTCCAATCAACAGCCCCTACAACCACAAAAAGGAAGGGAGTCATTAGCACTTATGGTTTGTAAATGGCAGCCAGAATTATGTTGCACGGAGCACAATTTCACATCATTCTGGGTTCATTTGTGTGAAAACAAGGTCCAATCAGGCTGAAACGTTACAGGAAGTTAGAATCTATTGAGTTGTAAGTGATCTGAACGTTTCATGATAATAGCACTTTCCTAAGGGGGTCAAACCATGTCCCAAAGGTCACCGGATCTGGTGTCAATTTAAAGAAGTAGTCCAGTTACACATTTGTGAGCTTATAACTTTTCTTCTGAACGTCCTAGAGAGGTCAGGTTTTTTTTAGAGTACTTCAATTAATAGCTCCTACAACCACAAAAAGGAATGGAGTCATTAGCACTTATGGTTCTTAAATGGCACCCAGAATTATGTTGCACGAAGCACAATTTCACATCATTCTGGGTTCATTTGTGTGAAAACAAGGTCCAATCAGGCTGAAACGTTACAGGAAGTTAGAATCTATTGAGTTGTAAGTGATCTGAACGTTTCATGATGATAGCACTTTCCTAAGGGGGTCAAACCATGTCCCAAAGGTCACCGGGCCTGGTGTCACTTTAAAGAAGTAGTCCAGTTACACATTTGTGGGCTTATAACTTTTCTTCTGAATGTCCTAGAGAGGTCAGGTTTTTATAGAGTACTTCAATTAATAGCTCCTACAACCACAAAAAGGAATGGAGTCATTAGCACTTATGGTTCTTAAATGGCACCCAGAATTATGTTGCACAAAGCACAATTTCACATCATTCTGGGTTCATTTGTGTGAAAACAAGGTCCAATCAGGCTGAAACATTACAGGAAGTTAGAATCTATTGAGTTGTAAGTGATCTGAACGTTTCATGATGATAGCACTTTCCTAAGGGGGTCAAACCATGTCCCAAAGGTCACCGGATCTGGTGTCAATTTAAAGAAGTAGTCCAGTTACACATTTGTGAGCTTATAACTTGGCTTCTGAATTTCCTAGAGAGATCAGGTTTGTTTTAGTGCACTCCAATCAACAGCCCCTACAACCACAAAAAGGAAGGGAGTCATTAGCACTTATGGTTTGTAAATGGCACCCAGAATTATGTTGCACGAAGCACAATTTCACATCATTCTGGGTCCATTTGTGTGAAAACAAGGTCCAATCAGGCTGAAACGTTACAAGAAGGTAGAATCTATTGAGTTGTAAGTGATTCTGAACGTTTCATGATGATCGCACATTCCTATAGGGGGTCAAACCATGTCCCAAAGGTCACCGGATCTGGTGTCACTTTAAAGAAGTAGTCCAGTTACACATTTGTGGGCTTATAACTTGGCTTCTGAATATCCTAGAGAGGTCAGGTTTGTTTTAGAGTATTCCAATTAACAGCCCCTACAACCTCAAAAAGGAATGGAGTCATTAGCACTTATGGTTTTTAAATGGCACCCAGAATTATGTTGCACGAAGCACAATTTCACATCATTCTGGGTTCATTTGTGTGAAAACAAGGTCCAATCAGGCTGAAACGTTACAAGAAGGTAGAATCTATTGAGTTGTAAGTGATCTGAATGTTTCAAGATGATTGCACATTACTATAGGGGGTCAAACCATGTCCCAAAGGTCACCGGGCCTGGTGTCACTTTAAAGAAGTAGTCCAGTTACACCTTTGTCAGCTTATAACTTTTCTTCTGAATGTCCTAGAGAGGTCAGGTTTGTTTTAGAGTACTTCAATTAATAGCTCCTACAACCACAAAAAGGAATGGAGTCATTAGCACTTATGGTTTTTAAATGGCACCCAGAATTATGTTGCACGAAGCACAATTTCACATCTTTCTGATTTCAATTGTGTGAAAACAAGGTCCAATCAGGCTGAAATGTTACAGGAAGGTAGAATCTATTGAGTTGTAAGTGATCTGAACGTTTCATGATGATATCACTTTCCTAAGGGGGTCAAAACATGTCCCAAAGGTCACCGGATCTGGTGTCAATTTAAAGAAGTAGTCCAGTTACACATTTTTGAGCTTATAACTTGGCTTCTGAATTTCCTAGAGAGATCAGGTTTGTTTTAGTGTACTCCAATCAACAGCCCCTACAACCATAAAAAGGAAAGGAGTCATTAGCACTTATGGTTTGTAAATGGCAGCCAGAATTATGTTGCACGGAGCACAATTTCACATCATTCTGGGTCCATTTGTGTGAAAACAAGGTCCAATCAGGCTGAAACGTTACAAGAAGGTAGAATCTATTGAGTTGTAAGTGATCTGAACGTTTCATGATGATAGCACTTTCCTAAGGGGGTCAAACCATGTCCCAAAGGTCACCGGGCCTGGCGTCACTTTAAAGAAGTAGTCCAGTTACAACTTTGTGGGCTTATAACTTGGCTTCTGAATATCCTCAAGAGGTCAGGTTTGTTTTAGTGTACTCCAATCAACAGCCCCTACAACCACAAAAAGGACTGGAGTCATTAGCACTTATGGTTTTTAAATGGCACCCAGAATTATGTTGCACGAAGCACGATTTCACATCATTCTGGGTTCAATTGTGTGAAAACAAGGTCCAATCAGGCTGAAACGTTACAGGAAGGTAGAATCTATTGAGTTGTAAGTGATCTGAACGTTTCATGATGATATCACTTTCCTAAGGGGGTCAAAACATGTCCCAAAGGTCACCGGATCTGGTGTCAATTTAAAGAAGTAGTCCAGTTACACATTTTTGAGCTTATAACTTGGCTTCTGAATTTCCTAGAGAGATCAGGTTTGTTTTAGTGTACTCCAATCAACAGCCCCTATAACCACAAAAAGGAAGGGAGTCATTAGCACTTATGGTTTGTAAATGGCAGCCAGAATTATGTTGCACGAAGCACAATTTCACATCATTCTGGGTCCATTTGTGTGAAAACAAGGTCCAATCAGGCTGAAACGTTACAAGAAGGTAGAATCTATTGAGTTGTAAGGGATATGAATGTTTCAAGATGATTGCACATTACTATAGGGGGTCAAACCATGTCCCAAAGGTCACCGGGCCTGGTGTCACTTTAAAGAAGTAGTCCAGTTACACCTTTGTCGGCTTATAACTTTTCTTCTGAATGTCCTAGAGAGGTCAGGTTTGTTTTAGAGTACTTCAATTAATAGCTCCTACAACCACAAAAAGGAATGGAGTCATTAGCACTTATGGTTTTTAAATGGCACCCAGAATTATGTTGCACGAAGCACAATTTCACATCATTCTGGGTTCAATTGTGTGAAAACAAGGTCCAATCAGGCTGAAACGTTACAGGAAGGTAGGATCTATTGAGTTGTAAGTGATCTGAACGTTTCATGATGATATCACTTTCCTAAGGGGGTCAAAACATGTCCCAAAGGTCACCGGATCTGGTGTCAATTTAAAGAAGTAGTCCAGTTACACATTTTTGAGCTTATAACTTAGCTTCTGAATTTCCTAGAGAGATCAGGTTTGTTTTAGTGTACTCCAATCAACAGCCCCTACAACCACAAAAAGGAAGGGAGTCATTAGCACTTATGGTTTGTAAATGGCAGCCAGAATTATGTTGCACGAAGCACAATTTCACATCATTCTGGGTCCATTTGTGTGAAAACAAGGTCCAATCAGGCTGAAACGTTACAAGAAGGTAGAATCTATTGAGTTGTAAGTGATATGAATGTTTCAAGATGATTGCACATTAATATAGGGGGTCAAACCATGTCCCAAAGGTCACCGGGCCTGGTGTCACTTTAAAGAAGTAGTCCAGTTACACCTTTGTCGGCTTATAACTTTTCTTCTGAATGTCCTAGAGAGGTCAGGTTTGTTTTAGAGTACTTCAATTAATAGCTCCTACAACCACAAAAAGGAATGGAGTCATTAGCACTTATGGTTTTTAAATGGCACCCAGAATTATGTTGCACGAAGCACAATTTCACATCATTCTGGGTTCAATTGTGTGAAAACAAGGTCCAATCAGGCTGAAACGTTACAGGAAGGTAGAATCTATTGAGTTGTAAGTGATCTGAACGTTTCATGATGATATCACTTTCCTAAGGGGGTCAAAACATGTCCCAAAGGTCACCGGATCTGGTGTCAATTTAAAGAAGTAGTCCAGTTACACATTTTTGAGCTTATAACTTGGCTTCTGAATTTCCTAGAGAGATCAGGTTTGTTTTAGTGTACTCCAATCAACAGCCCCTACAACCACAAAAAGGAAGGGAGTCATTAGCACTTATGGTTTGTAAATGGCAGCCAGAATTATGTTGCACGGAGCACAATTTCACATCATTCTGGGTCCATTTGTGTGAAAACAAGGTCCAATCAGGCTGAAACGTTACAAGAAGGTAGAATCTATTGAGTTGTAAGTGATCTGAACGTTTCATGATGATAGCACTTTCCTAAGGGGGTCAAACCATGTCCCAAAGGTCACCGGGCCTGGCGTCACTTTAAAGAAGTAGTCCAGTTACACCTTTGTGGGCTTATAACTTGGCTTCTGAATATCCTCAAGAGGTCTGGTTTGTTTTAGTGTACTCCAATCAACAGCCCCTACAACCACAAAAAGGACTGGAGTCATTAGCACTTATGGTTTTTAAATGGCACCCAGAATTATGTTGCACGAAGCACAATTTCACATCATTCTGGGTTCAATTGTGTGAAAACAAGGTCCAATCAGGCTGAAACGTTACAAGAAGGTAGAATCTATTGAGTTGTAAGTGATATGAATGTTTCAAGATGATTGCACATTACTATAGGGGGTCAAACCATGTCCCAAAGGTCACCGGGCCTGGTGTCACTTTAAAGAAGTAGTCCAGTTACACCTTTGTCGGCTTATAACTTTTCTTCTGAATGTCCTAGAGAGGTCAGGTTTGTTTTAGAGTACTTCAATTAATAGCTCCTACAACAACAAAAAGGAATGGAGTCATTAGCACTTATGGTTTTTAAATGGCACCCAGAATTATGTTGCACGAAGCACAATTTCACATCATTCTGGGTTCAATTGTGTGAAAACAAGGTCCAATCAGGCTGAAACGTTACAGGAAGGTAGAATCTATTGAGTTGTAAGTGATCTGAACGTTTCATGATGATATCACTTTCCTAAGGGGGTCAAAACATGTCCCAAAGGTCACCGGATCTGGTGTCAATTTAAAGAAGTAGTCCAGTTACACATTTTTGAGCTTATAACTTGGCTTCTGAATTTCCTAGAGAGATCAGGTTTGTTTTAGTGTACTCCAATCAACAGCCCCTACAACCACAAAAAGGAAGGGAGTCATTAGCACTTATGGTTTGTAAATGGCAGCCAGAATTATGTTGCACGGAGCACAATTTCACATCATTCTGGGTCCATTTGTGTGAAAACAAGGTCCAATCAGGCTGAAACGTTACAAGAAGGTAGAATCTATTGAGTTGTAAGTGATCTGAACGTTTCATGATGATAGCACTTTCCTAAGGGGGTCAAACCATGTCCCAAAGGTCACCGGGCCTGGCGTCACTTTAAAGAAGTAGTCCAGTTACACCTTTGTGGGCTTATAACTTGGCTTCTGAATATCCTCAAGAGGTCTGGTTTGTTTTAGTGTACTCCAATCAACAGCCCCTACAACCACAAAAAGGACTGGAGTCATTAGCACTTATGGTTTTTAAATGGCACCCAGAATTATGTTGCACGAAGCACAATTTCACATCATTCTGGGTTCAATTGTGTGAAAACAAGGTCCAATCAGGCTGAAACGTTACAGGAAGGTAGAATCTATTGAGTTGTAAGTGATCTGAACGTTTCATGATGATATCACTTTCCTAAGGGGGTCAAAACATGTCCCAAAGGTCACCGGATCTGGTGTCAATTTAAAGAAGTAGTCCAGTTACACATTTTTGAGCTTATAACTTGGCTTCTGAATTTCCTAGAGAGATCAGGTTTGTTTTAGTGTACTCCAATCAACAGCCCCTACAACCACAAAAAGGAAGGGAGTCATTAGCACTTATGGTTTGTAAATGGCAGCCAGAATTATGTTGCACGGAGCACAATTTCACATCATTCTGGGTTCATTTGTGTGAAAACAAGGTCCAATCAGGCTGAAACGTTACAGGAAGTTAGAATCTATTGAGTTGTAAGTGATCTGAACGTTTCATGATAATAGCACTTTCCTAAGGGGGTCAAACCATGTCCCAAAGGTCACCGGATCTGGTGTCAATTTAAAGAAGTAGTCCAGTTACACATTTGTGAGCTTATAACTTTTCTTCTGAATGTCCTAGAGAGGTCAGGTTTTTTTTAGAGTACTTCAATTAATAGCTCCTACAACCACAAAAAGGAAGGGAGTCATTAGCACTTATGGTTTGTAAATGGCAGCCAGAATTATGTTGCACGGAGCACAATTTCACATCATTCTGGGTTCATTTGTGTGAAAACAAGGTCCAATCAGGCTGAAACGTTACAGGAAGTTAGAATCTATTGAGTTGTAAGTGATCTGAACGTTTCATGATAATAGCACTTTCCTAAGGGGGTCAAACCATGTCCCAAAGGTCACCGGATCTGGTGTCAATTTAAAGAAGTAGTCCAGTTACACATTTGTGAGCTTATAACTTTTCTTCTGAATGTCCTAGAGAGGTCAGGTTTTTTTTAGAGTACTTCAATTAATAGCTCCTACAACCACAAAAAGGAATGGAGTCATTAGCACTTATGGTTCTTAAATGGCACCCAGAATTATGTTGCACGAAGCACAATTTCACATCATTCTGGGTTCATTTGAGTGAAAACAAGGTCCAATCAGGCTGAAACGTTACAGGAAGTTAGAATCTATTGAGTTGTAAGTGATCTGAACGTTTCATGATGATAGCACTTTCCTAAGGGGGTCAAACCATGTCCCAAAGGTCACCGGGCCTGGTGTCACTTTAAAGAAGTAGTCCAGTTACACATTTGTGGGCTTATAACTTTTCTTCTGAATGTCCTAGAGAGGTCAGGTTTTTTTAGAGTACTTCAATTAATAGCTCCTACAACCACAAAAAGGAATGGAGTCATTAGCACTTATGGTTCTTAAATGGCACCCAGAATTATGTTGCACAAAGCACAATTTCACATCATTCTGGGTTCATTTGTGTGAAAACAAGGTCCAATCAGGCTGAAACGTTACAGGAAGTTAGAATCTATTGAGTTGTAAGTGATCTGAACGTTTCATGATGATAGCACTTTCCTAAGGGGGTCAAACCATGTCCCAAAGGTCACCGGATCTGGTGTCAATTTAAAGAAGTAGTCCAGTTACACATTTGTGAGCTTATAACTTGGCTTCTGAATTTCCTAGAGAGATCAGGTTTGTTTTAGTGCACTCCAATCAACAGCCCCTACAACCACAAAAAGGAAGGGAGTCATTAGCACTTATAATTTGTAAATGGCACCCAGAATTATGTTGCACGAAGCACAATTTCACATCATTCTGGGTCCATTTGTGTGAAAACAAGGTCCAATCAGGCTGAAACGTTACAAGAAGGTAGAATCTATTGAGTTGTAAGTGATTCTGAACGTTTCATGATGATCGCACATTCCTATAGGGGGTCAAACCATGTCCCAAAGGTCACCGGATCTGGTGTCACTTTAAAGAAGTAGTCCAGTTACACATTTGTGGGCTTATAACTTGGCTTCTGAATATCCTAGAGAGGTCAGGTTTGTTTTAGAGTATTCCAATTAACAGCCCCTACAACCTCAAAAAGGAATGGAGTCATTAGCACTTATGGTTTTTAAATGGCACCCAGAATTATGTTGCACGAAGCACAATTTCACATCATTCTGGGTTCATTTGTGTGAAAACAAGGTCCAATCAGGCTGAAACGTTACAAGAAGGTAGAATCTATTGAGTTGTAAGTGATCTGAATGTTTCAAGATGATTGCACATTACTATAGGGGGTCAAACCATGTCCCAAAGGTCACCGGGCCTGGTGTCACTTTAAAGAAGTAGTCCAGTTACACCTTTGTCGGCTTATAACTTTTCTTCTGAATGTCCTAGAGAGGTCAGGTTTGTTTTAGAGTACTTCAATTAATAGCTCCTACAACCACAAAAAGGAATGGAGTCATTAGCACTTATGGTTTTTAAATGGCACCCAGAATTATGTTGCACGAAGCACAATTTCACATCTTTCTGGGTTCAATTGTGTGAAAACAAGGTCCAATCAGGCTGAAATGTTACAGGAAGGTAGAATCTATTGAGTTGTAAGTGATCTGAACGTTTCATGATGATATCACTTTCCTAAGGGGGTCAAAACATGTCCCAAAGGTCACCGGATCTGGTGTCACTTTAAAGAAGTAGTCCAGTTACACATTTTTGAGCTTATAACTTGGCTTCTGAATTTCCTAGAGAGATCAGGTTTGTTTTAGTGTACTCCAATCAACAGCCCCTACAACCACAAAAAGGAAGGGAGTCATTAGCACTTATGGTTTGTAAATGGCAGCCAGAATTATGGTACACGGAGCACAATTTCACATCATTCTGGGTCCATTTGTGTGAAAACAAGGTCCAATCAGGCTGAAACGTTACAAGAAGGTAGAATCTATTGAGTTGTAAGTGATCTGAACGTTTCATGATGATAGCACTTTCCTAAGGGGGTCAAACCATGTCCCAAAGGTCACCGGGCCTGGCGTCACTTTAAAGAAGTAGTCCAGTTACAACTTTGTGGGCTTATAACTTGGCTTCTGAATATCCTCAAGAGGTCAGGTTTGTTTTAGTGTACTCCAATCAACAGCCCCTACAACCACAAAAAGGACTGGAGTCATTAGCACTTATGGTTTTTAAATGGCACCCAGAATTATGTTGCACGAAGCACAATTTCACATCATTCTGGGTTCAATTGTGTGAAAACAAGGTCCAATCAGGCTGAAACGTTACAGGAAGGTAGAATCTATTGAGTTGTAAGTGATCTGAACGTTTCATGATGATAGCACTTTCCTAAGGGGGTCAAACCATGTCCCAAAGGTCACCGGGCCTGGCGTCACTTTAAAGAAGTAGTCCAGTTACAACTTTGTGGGCTTATAACTTGGCTTCTGAATATCCTCAAGAGGTCAGGTTTGTTTTAGTGTACTCCAATCAACAGCCCCTACAACCACAAAAAGGACTGGAGTCATTAGCACTTATGGTTTTTAAATGGCACCCAGAATTATGTTGCACGAAGCACAATTTCACATCATTCTGGGTTCAATTGTGTGAAAACAAGGTCCAATCAGGCTGAAACGTTACAGGAAGGTAGAATCTATTGAGTTGTAAGTGATCTGAACGTTTCATGATGATATCACTTTCCTAAGGGGGTCAAAACATGTCCCAAAGGTCACCGGATCTGGTGTCAATTTAAAGAAGTAGTCCAGTTACACATTTTTGAGCTTATAACTTGGCTTCTGAATTTCCTAGAGAGATCAGGTTTGTTTTAGTGTACTCCAATCAACAGCCCCTACAACCACAAAAAGGAAGGGAGTCATTAGCACTTATGGTTTGTAAATGGCACCCAGAATTATGTTGCACGAAGCACAATTTCACATCATTCTGGGTCCATTTGTGTGAAAACAAGGTCCAATCAGGCTGAAACGTTACAAGAAGGTAGAATCTATTGAGTTGTAAGGGATATGAATGTTTCAAGATGATTGCACATTACTATAGGGGGTCAAACCATGTCCCAAAGGTCACCGGGCCTGGTGTCACTTTAAAGAAGTAGTCCAGTTACACCTTTGTCGGCTTATAACTTTTCTTCTGAATGTCCTAGAGAGGTCAGGTTTGTTTTAGAGTACTTCAATTAATAGCTCCTACAACCACAAAAAGGAATGGAGTCATTAGCACTTATGGTTTTTAAATGGCACCCAGAATTATGTTGCACGAAGCACAATTTCACATCATTCTGGGTTCAATTGTGTGAAAACAAGGTCCAATCAGGCTGAAACGTTACAGGAAGGTAGGATCTATTGAGTTGTAAGTGATCTGAACGTTTCATGATGATATCACTTTCCTAAGGGGGTCAAAACATGTCCCAAAGGTCACCGGATCTGGTGTCAATTTAAAGAAGTAGTCCAGTTACACATTTTTGAGCTTATAACTTGGCTTCTGAATTTCCTAGAGAGATCAGGTTTGTTTTAGTGTACTCCAATCAACAGCCCCTACAACCACAAAAAGGAAGGGAGTCATTAGCACTTATGGTTTGTAAATGGCAGCCAGAATTATGTTGCACGAAGCACAATTTCACATCATTCTGGGTCCATTTGTGTGAAAACAAGGTCCAATCAGGCTGAAACGTTACAAGAAGGTAGAATCTATTGAGTTGTAAGTGATATGAATGTTTCAAGATGATTGCACATTACTATAGGGGGTCAAACCATGTCCCAAAGGTCACCGGGCCTGGTGTCACTTTAAAGAAGTAGTCCAGTTACACCTTTGTCGGCTTATAACTTTTCTTCTGAATGTCCTAGAGAGGTCAGGTTTGTTTTAGAGTACTTCAATTAATAGCTCCTACAACCACAAAAAGGAATGGAGTCATTAGCACTTATGGTTTTTAAATGGCACCCAGAATTATGTTGCACGAAGCACAATTTCACATCATTCTGGGTTCAATTGTGTGAAAACAAGGTCCAATCAGGCTGAAACGTTACAGGAAGGTAGAATCTATTGAGTTGTAAGTGATCTGAACGTTTCATGATGATATCACTTTCCTAAGGGGGTCAAAACATGTCCCAAAGGTCACCGGATCTGGTGTCACTTTAAAGAAGTAGTCCAGTTACACATTTTTGAGCTTATAACTTGGCTTCTGAATTTCCTAGAGAGATCAGGTTTGTTTTAGTGTACTCCAATCAACAGCCCCTACAACCACAAAAAGGAAGGGAGTCATTAGCACTTATGGTTTGTAAATGGCAGCCAGAATTATGTTGCACGGAGCACAATTTCACATCATTCTGGGTCCATTTGTGTGAAAACAAGGTCCAATCAGGCTGAAACGTTACAAGAAGGTAGAATCTATTGAGTTGTAAGTGATCTGAACGTTTCATGATGATAGCACTTTCCTAAGGGGGTCAAACCATGTCCCAAAGGTCACCGGGCCTGGCGTCACTTTAAAGAAGTAGTCCAGTTACAACTTTGTGGGCTTATAACTTGGCTTCTGAATATCCTCAAGAGGTCAGGTTTGTTTTAGTGTACTCCAATCAACAGCCCCTACAACCACAAAAAGGACTGGAGTCATTAGCACTTATGGTTTTTAAATGGCACCCAGAATTATGTTGCACGAAGCACAATTTCACATCATTCTGGGTTCATTTGTGTGAAAACAAGGTCCAATCAGGCTGAAACGTTACAGGAAGGTAGAATCTATTGAGTTGTAAGTGATCTGAACGTTTCATGATGATAGCACTTTCCTAAGGGGGTCAAACCATGTCCCAAAGGTCACCAGATCTGGTGTCAATTTAAAGAAGTAGTCAAGTTACACATTTGTGGGCTTATAACTTGGCTTCTGAATGTCCTAGAGAGATCAGGTTTGTTTTAGTGTACTCCAACCAACAGCCCCTACAACCACAAAAAGGAATGGAGTCATTAGCACTTATGGTTTTTAAATGGCACCCAGAATTATGTTGCACGAAGCACAATTTCACATCATTCTGGGTTCATTTGTGTGAAACCAAGGTCCAATAAGGCTGGAACGTTACAAGAAGGAAGAATCTATTGAGTTGTAAGTGATCTGAACGTTTCAAGATGATTGCACATTACTATAGGGGGTCAAACCATGTCCCAAAGGTCACCGGGCCTGGTGTCACTTTAAAGAAGTAGTCCAGTTACACCTTTGTCGGCTTATAACTTTTCTTCTGAATGTCCTAGAGAGGTCAGGTTTGTTTTAGAGTACTTCAATTAATAGCTCCTACAACCACAAAAAGGAATGGAGTCATTAGCACTTATGGTTTTTAAATGGCACCCAGAATTATGTTGCACGAAACACACTTTCACATCATTCTGGGTTCAATTGTGTGAAAACAAGGTCCAATCAGGCTGAAACGTTACAGGAAGGTAGAATCTATTGAGTTGTAAGTGATCTGAACGTTTCCTGATGATATCACTTTCCTAAGGGGGTCAAAACATGTCCCAAAGGTCACCGGATCTGGTGTCAATTTAAAGAAGTAGTCCAGTTACACATTTTTGAGCTTATAACTTGGCTTCTGAATTTCCTAGAGAGATCAGGTTTGTTTTAGTGTACTCCAATCAACAGCCCCTACAACCACAAAAAGGAAGGGAGTCATTAGCACTTATGGTTTGTAAATGGCAGCCAGAATTATGTTGCACGGAGCACAATTTCACATCATTCTGGGTCCATTTGTGTGAAAACAAGGTCCAATCAGGCTGAAACGTTACAGGAAGGTAGAATCTATTGAGTTGTAAGTGATCTGAACGTTTCATGATGATCGCATATTCCTATAGGGGGTCAAACCATGTCCCAAAGGTCACCGGATCTGGTGTCACTTTAAATAAGTAGTCCAGTTACACCTTTGTGGGCTTATAACTTGGCTTCTGAATATCCTAAAGAGGTCAGGTTTGTTTTAGAGTACTCCAGTTAACAGCCCCCATTACCCCAAAAAGGAATGGCGTCATTAGCACTTATGGTTTTTAAATGGAACCCAGAATTATGTTGCACGAAGCACAATTTCACATAATTCTGGGTTCATTTGTGTGAAAACAAGGTCCAATCAGGCTGAAACGTTACAAGACGGTAGAATCTAGTGAGTTGTAAGTGATCTGAATGTTTCATGATGATAGCACTTTCCTAAGGGGGTCAAATAATGTCCCAAAGGTCACCGGATCTGGTGTCAATTTAAAGTAGTCCAGTTACACATTTGTGGGCTTATAACTTGGCTTCTGAATGTCCTAGTGAGATCAGGTTTGTTTTAGTGTACTCCAATCAACAGCCCCTACAACCACAAAAAGGAATGGAGTCATTAGCACTTATGGTTTTTAAATGGCAACCAGAATAATGTTGCACGAAGCACAATTTCACATCATTCTGGGTTCATTTGTGTGAAAACAAGGTCCAATCATGCTGAAACGTTACAGGAAAGTAGAATCTATTGAGTTGTAAGTGATCTGAACGTTTCATGATGATAGCACTTTCCTAAGGGGGTCAAACCATGTCCCAAAGGTCACCGGATCTGGTGTCAATTTAAAGAAGTAGTCCAGTTACACATTTGTGGGCTTATAACTTGGCTTCTGAATGTCCTAGAGAAGTCAGGCTTGTTTTAGTGTACTCCAATCAGCAGCCCCTACAACCACAAAAAGGAATGGAGTCATTAGCACTTATGGTTTGTAAATGGCACCCAGAATTATGTTGCACGAAGCACAATTTCACATCATTCAGGGTCCATTTGTGTGAAAACAAGGTCCAATCAGGCTGAAACGTTACAAGAAGGTAGAATCTATTGAGTTGTAAGTGATCTGAACTTTTCATGATAATCGCACAATCCTATAGGGGGTCAAACCATGTCCCAAAGGTCACCGGGCCTGGTGTCACTTTAAAGAAGTAGTCCAGTTACACCTTTGTGGGCTTATAACTTGGCTTCTGAATATCCTAAAGAGGTCAGGTTTGTTTTAGAGTACTCCAGTTAACAGCCCCCATTACCCCAAAAAGGAATGGCGTCATTAGCACTTATGGTTTTTAAATGGAACCCAGAATTATGTTGCACGAAGCACAATTTCACATAATTCTGGGTTTATTTGTGTGAAAACAAGGTCCAATCAGGCTGAAACGTTACAAGACGGTAGAATCTAGTGAGTTGTAAGTGATCTGAACGTTTCATGATGATAGCACTTTCCTAAGGGGGTCAAATCATGTCCCAAAGGTCACCGGATCTGGTGTCAATTTAAAGTAGTCCAGTTACACATTTGTGGGCTTATAACTTGGCTTCTGAATGTCCTAGTGAGATCAGGTTTGTTTTAGTGTACTCCAATCAACAGCCCCTACAACCACAAAAAGGAATGGAGTCATTAGCACTTATGGTTTTTAAATGGCACCCAGAATAATGTTGCACGAAGCACAATTTCACATCATTCTGGGTTCATTTGTGTGAAAACAAGGTCCAATCAGGCTGAAACGTTACAGGAAGGTAGAATCTATTGAGTTGTAAGTGATCTGAACGTTTCATGATGATAGCACTTTCCTAAGGGGGTCAAACCATGTCCCAAAGGTCACCGGATCTGGTGTCAATTTAAAGAAGTAGTCCAGTTACACATTTGTGGGCTTATAACTTGGCTTCTGAATTTCCTAGAGAGATCAGGTTTGTTTTAGTGTACTCCAATCAACAGCCCCTACAACCACAAAAAGGAAGGGAGTCATTAGCACTTATGGTTTATAAATGGCACCCAGAATTATGTTGCACGAAGCACAATTTCACATCATTCAGGGTCCATTTGTGTGAAAACAAGGTCCAATCAGGCTGAAACGTTACAAGAAGGTAGAATCTATTGAGTTGTAAGTGATCTGAACGTTTCATGATGATAGCACTTTCCTAAGGGGGTCAAATCATGTCCCAAAGGTCACCGGATCTGGTGTCAATTTAAAGTAGTCCAGTTACACATTTGTGGGCTTATAACTTGGCTTCTGAATGTCCTAGTGAGATCAGGTTTGTTTTCGTGTACTCCAATCAACAGCCCCTACAACCAAAAAAAGGAATGGAGTCATTAGCACTTATGGTTTTTAAATGGCACCCAGAATAATGTTGCACGAAGCACAATTTCACATCATTCTGGGTTCATTTGTGTGAAAACAAGGTCCAATCAGGCTGAAACGTTACAGGAAGGTAGAATCTATTGAGTTGTAAGTGATCTGAACGTTTCATGATGATAGCACTTTCCTAAGGGGGTCAAACAATGTCCCAAAGGTCACCGGATCTGGTGTCAATTTAAAGAAGTAGTCCAGTTACACATTTGTGGGCTTATAACTTGGCTTCTGAATTTCCTAGAGAGATCAGGTTTGTTTTAGTGTACTCCAATCAACAGCCCCTACAACCACAAAAAGGAAGGGAGTCATTAGCACTTATGGTTTATAAATGGCACCCAGAATTATGTTGCACGAAGCACAATTTCACATCATTCTGGGTCCATTTGTGTGAAAACAAGGTCCAATCAGGCTGAAACGTTACAAGAAGGTAGAATCTATTGAGTTGTAAGTGATCTGAACGTTTCATGATGATCGCACATTCCTATTGGGGGTAAAACCATGTCCCAAAGGTCACCGGATCTGGTGTCACTTTAAAGAAGTAGTCCAGTTACACATTTGTGGGCTTATAACTTGGCTTCTGAATGTCCTAGAGAGATCAGGTTTGGTTTAGTGTACTCCAATCAACAGCCCCTACAACCACAAAAAGAAATGGAGTCATTAGCACTTATGGTTTGTAAATGGCACCCAGAATTATGTTGCACGAAGCACAATTTCACATCATTCTGGGTCCATTTGTGTGAAAACAAGGTCCAATCAGGCTGAAACGTTACAAGAAGGTAGAATCTATTGAGTTGTAAGTGATCTGAACGTTTCATGATGATCGCACATTCCTATAGGGGGTCAAACCATGTCCCAAATGTCACCGGATCTGGTGTCAATTTTTAAAGAAGTAGTCCAATGACACATTTGTGGGCTTATAACTTGGCTTCTGAATGTTCTAGAGAGATCAGGTTTGTTTTAGTGTACTCCAATCAACAGCCCCTACAAACACAAAAAGGAATGGAGTCATTAGCACTTATGGTTTGTAAATGGCACCCAGAATTATGTTGCACGAAGCACAATTTCACTTCATTCTGGGTCCATTTGTGTGAAAACAAGGTCCAATCATGCTGAAACGTTACAGGAAGGTAGAATCTATTGAGTTGTAAGTGATCTGAACGTTTCATGATGATAGCACTTTCCTAAGGGGGTCAAACCATGTCCCAAAGGTCACCGGGCCTGGTGTCACTTTAAAGAAGTAGTCCAGTTACACCTTTGTGGGCTTATAACTTGGCTTCTGAATGGCCTAGAGAGGTTAGGTTTGTTTTAGTGTACTCCAATCAACAGCCCCTACAACCACAAAAAGGAATGGAGTCATTAGCACTTATGGTTTTTAAATGGCACCCAGAATTATGTTGCACAAAGCACAATTTCACATCATTCCGGGTCCATTTCACAGAAAAAAGCTTCAATCAGGCTGAAATGTCACAGAAAAGTAGAATCTATTGAGTTGTAAATGATTCCTGTGTTTCATGATGATAGCAGATTCCTAAGGTTGTCAAATCAGGTCATAAAGGTCACCGGATCACTTGTTCCTTGAAGGCGGGGTTCCAAACACACATTTGGGGGCTTATTACTTAGCTTCTGAATGTCTCAGAGAAGTCAGGTTTGTCTTAGTGTACTCCAATCAACAGCCCTTATTACCCCAAAAAGGAATGGAGTCATTAGCACTTATGGTTTTTAAATGGCACCCAGAATTATGTTGCACGAAGCACAATTTCACATCATTCTGTGTGAAAACAAGGTCCAATCAGGCTAAAACATTACAGGACGGTAGAATCTATGGAGTTGTAAGTGATCTGAACGTTTCATGGTGATAGCACTTTCCTAAGGGGGTCAAACCATGTCCCAAAGGTCACCGGATCTGGTGTCAATTTAAAGAAGTAGTCCAGTTACACATTTGTGGGCTTATAACTTGGCTTCTGAATGTCCTAGAGAGATCAGGTTTGTTTTAATGTACTCCAATCAACAGCCCCTACAACCACAAAAAGGACTGGAGTCATTAGCACTTATGGTTTGTAAATGGTACCCAGAATTATGTTGCACGAAGCACAATTTCACATCATTCTGGGTTCATTTGTGTGAAAACAAGGTCCAATCAGGCTGAAACGTTACAGGAAGGTAGAATCTATTGAGTTGTAAGTGATCTGAACGTTTCATGATGATAGCACTTTCCTAAGGGGGTCAAACCATGTCCCAAAGGTCACCGGATCTGGTGTCAATTTAAAGAAGTAGTCCAGTTACACATTTGTGGGCTTATAACTTTGCTTCTGAATGTCCTCCTCAGGGCGCGTCTTGCTTGGGCCTTTCTCCTGGAGGCGCTCAGTCAGACCGAGTGCTGACATGTGGCAAGACGCTCCTCGGGGCGCGTCTTGCTTGGGCCTCTCTCCTGGAGGCGCTCAGTCAGACTGAGTAGTGACATGTGGCCTGACGCTCCCCGGGGCGCGTCTTGCTTGGGCCTCTCTCCTGGAGGCGCTCAGTCAGACCCAGTGGTGACATGTGGCAAGACACTCCTCGGGGCGCGTCTTGCTTGGGCCTCTCTCCTGGAGGCCCTCAGTAATACCCAGTGTTGACATGTGTCAAGACGCTCCTCGGGGCGCGTCTTGCTTGGGCCTCTCTCCTGGAGGCCCTCAGTCAGACCCATTGTTGACATGTGGCAAGACGCTCCTCGGGGCGCGTCTTGCTTGGGCTTCTCTCCTGGAGGCGCTCAGACAGACCCAGTGCTGACATGTGACAAGACGCTCCTCGGGGCGCGTCTTGCTTGGGCCTCTCTCCTGGAGGTGCTCAGTCAGAACCAGAGGTGACATGTGGCAAGACGCTCCTCGGGGCGCGTCTTGCTTGGGCCTCTCTCCTGGAGGCCCTCTGTCAGACCCAGTGTTGACATGTGGCAAGACGCTCCTCCGGGCGCATCTTGCTTGGGCCTCTCTCCTGGAGGCCCTCAGTCAGACACATTGTTGACATGTGGCAAGACGCTCCTCAGGGCGCGTCTTGCTTGGGCCTCTCTCCTGGAGGCGCTCAGTCAGACCCAGTGTTGACATGTGGCAAGACGCTCCTCGGGGCGCGTCTTGCTTGCGCCTCTCTCCTGGAGGCGCTCAGTCAGACCCAGTGTTGACATGTGGCAAGACGCTCCTCGGGGCGCGTCTTGCTTGGGCCTCTCTCCTGGAGGCACTCAGTCAGACCCAGTGTTGGCATGTGGCAAGACACTCCTCGGGGCGCGTCTTGGTTGGGCCTCTCTCCTGGAGGCGCTCATTCAGACCCAGTGGTGACATGTGGCAAGACGCTCCTCGGGGCGCGTATTGCTTCGGCCTCTCTCCTGAATGCCCTCTGTCAGACCGAGTGTTGACATGTGGCAAGACTCTCCTCGGGGCGCGTCTTGCTTGGGCTTCTCTCATGGAGGCCCTCATTCCGACCCAGTGTTGACATGTGTCAAGACGCTCCTCGGGGCGTGTCTTGCTTGGGCCTCTCTCCTGGAGGCGCTCAGTCAGACCCAGTGTTGACATGTGGCAAGACGCTCCTCTGGGCGCGTCTTGCTTGGGCCTCTCTCCTGGAGGCGCTCAGTCAGACCCAGTGTTGACACGTGGCAAGACGCTCCTCGGGGCGCGTCTTGCTTGGGCCTCTCTCCTGGAGGCGCTCAGTCAGACCCTGTGTTGGCATGTGGCAAGAAACTCCTCGGGGCGCGTCTTGGTTGGGCCTCTCTCCTGGAGGCGCTCATTCAGACCCAGTGGTGACATGTGGCAAGACGCTCCTTGGGGCACGTATTGCTTCGGCCTCTCTCCTGAATGCCCTCTGTCAGACCGAGTGTTGACATGTGGCAAGACTCTCCTCGGGGCGCGTCTTGCTTGGGCTTCTCTCATGGAGGCCCTCAGTCCGACCCAGTGTTGACATGTGTCAAGACGCTCCTCGGGGCCTGTCTTGCTTGGGCCTCTCTCCTGGAGGCGCTCAGTCAGACCCAGTGTTGACATGTGGCAATACGCTCCTCTGGGCGCGTCTTGCTTGGGCTTCTCTCCTGGAGGCCCTCAGTCAGACCCATTGTTGACATGTGGCAAGACGCTCCTCGGGGCACGTCTTGCTTGGGCCTCTCTCCTGGAGGCGCTCAGTCAGACCCATTGTTGACATGTGGCAAGACGCTCCTCGGGGCACGTCTTGCTTGGGCCTCTCTCCTGGAGGCGCTCAGTCAGACCGAGTAGTGACATGTGGCAAGACGCTCCTCGGGGCGCGTCTTGCTTGGACCTCCCTCCTGGAGGCGCTCAGTCAGACCGAGTAGTGACATGTGGCAAGACGCTCCTCGGGGCGCGTCTTGCTTGGGCCTCTCTCCTGGAGGCGCTCAGTCAGACCGAGTGCTGACATAAGGCAAGACGCTCCTCGGGGCGCGTCTTGCTGGGGCCTCTCTACTGGAGGTGCTCAATCAGACCCAGTGGTGACACGTGGCAAGACGCTCCTCTGGGCGCGTCTTGCTTGGGCCTCTCTCCTGGAGGAGCTCAGTCAGACCCAGTGGTGACACGTGGCAAGACGCTCCTCGGGGCGCATCTTGCTTGGGCCTCTCTCCTGGAGGCGCTAAGTCAGACCCAGTGTTGACACGTGGCAAGACGCTCCTCGGAGCGCGTCTTGCTTGGGCCTCTCTCCTGGAGGTGCTCAGTCAGACACAGTGTTTACATGTGGCAAGACACTCCTCGGGGCGCGTCTTGCTTGGGCTTCTCTCATGGAGGCCCTCAGTAAGACCCATTGTTGACATGTGGAAAGAAGCTCCTAAGGGCGCGTATTGCTTGGGCCTCTCTCCTGGATGCCCTCTGTCAGACCCAGTGTTGACATGTGGCAAGACTCTCCTCGGGGCACGTCTTGCTTGGACCTCTCTCCTGGAGGCGCTCAGTCAGTCCGAGTAGTGACATGTGGAAAGACGCTCCTCGGGGCGCGTCTTGCTTGGGCCTCTCTCCTGGAGGCGCTCAATTAGACCCAGTGTTGACATGTGGCAAGACGCTCCTCGGGGCGCGTCTTGCTTGGGCTTCTCTCCTGGAGGCCCTCAGTAAGACCCATTGTTGACATGTGTCAAGACGCTCCTCGGGCGTTTCTTGCTTGCGCATCTCTCCTGGTGGCGCTCAGTCAGACCCAGAGGTGACATGTGGCAAGACGCTCCTCAGACCTCTCTCCTGGAGGCGCTCAGTCAGACCCAGTGCTGACATGTGGAAGACGCTCCTCGGGGCGCGTCTTGGTTGGGCCTCTCTCCTGGAGGCGCTCATTCAGACCCAGTGGTGACATGTGGCAAGACGCTCCTCGGGGCGCGTATTGCTTGGGCCTCTCTCCTGAATGCCCTCTGTCAGACCGAGTGTTGACATGTGGCAAGACTCTCCTCGGGGTGCGTCTTGCTTGGGCTTCTCTCATGGAGTTCCTCAGTCCGACCCAGTGTTGACATGTGGCAAGATGCTCCTCTGGGCGCGTCTTGCATGGGCTTCTCTCCTGGAGGCCCTCAGTCAGACCCATTGTTGACATTTGGCAAGACGCTCCTCGGGGCACGTCTTGCTTGGGCCTCTCTCCTGGAGGCGCTCAGTCAGACCGAGTAGTGACATGTGGCAAGATGCTACTCGGGGCGCGTCTTGCTTGGACCTCCCTCCTGGAGGCGCTCAGTCAGACCGAGTAGTGACATTTGGCAAGACGCTCCTCGGGGCGCGTCTTGCTTGGGCCTCTCTCCTGGAGGCGCTCAGTTAGACCGAGTAGTGACATGTGGCAAGACGCTCCTCGGGGCACGTCTTGCTTGGGCCTCTCTAATGGAGGCTCTCAGTCAGACCGAGTGCTGACATAAGGCAAGACGCTCCTCGGGGCGCGTCTTGCTGGGGCCTCTCTCCTGGAGGAGCTCAGTCAGACCCAGTGGTGACACGTGGCAAGACGCTCCTCGGGGCGCACCTTGCTTGGGCCTCTCTCCTGGATGCGCTAAGTCAGACCCAGTGTTGACACGTGGCAAGACGCTCCTCGGGGCGCGTCTTGCTTGGGCCTCTCTCCTGGAGGCGCTCAGTCAGACCCAGTGTTGACATGTGGCAAGACTCTCCTCGGGGCGCGTCTTGCTTGGACCTCTCTCCTGGAGGCGCTCAGTCAGACCGAGTAATGACATGTGGCAAGACGCTCCTCGGGGCGCGTCTTGCTTGGGCCTCTCTCCTGGAGGCGCTCAATTAGACCCAGTGTTGACATGTGGCAAGATGCTCCTCGGGGCGCGTCTTGCTTGGGCTTCTCTCCTGGAGGCGCTCATTCAGACCCAGTGGTGACATGTGGCAAGACGCTCCTCGGGGCGCGTATTGCTTGGGCCTCTCTCCTGAATACCCTCTGTCAGACCCAGTGTTGACATGTGTCAAGACACTCCTCGGGGCGCGTCTTGCTTTGGCCTCTCTCCTGGAGGCGCTCAGTCCGACCGAGTGCTGACATGTGCCCCGGAGGCACTCAGTCAGACCGAGTAGTGACATCTGGCAAGACGCTCCTCAGGGCGCGTCTTGCTTGGGCCTCTCTCCAGAAGGCCCTCAATCAGACCCAGTGTTGACACGTGGCAAGACGCTCCTCGGGGCGCGTCTTGCCTTATGTCAGCACTCGGTCTGACTGAGCGCCTCCATTAGAGAGGCCCAAGCAAGACGCGCCCCGAGGAGTGTCTTGCCACATGTCAACAATGGGTCTGACTGAGGGCCTCCAGGAGAGAAGCCCAAGCAAGACGCGCCCATAGGAGCGTCTTGTCACATGTCAACACTGGGTCGGACTGAGGAACTATTTGAGAGAAGCCCAAGCAAGACGCGCCCCGAGGAGAGTCTTGCCACATGTCAACACTCGGTCTGACAGAGGGCATTCAGGAGAGAGGCCCAAGCAATACGCGCCCCGAGGAGCGTCTTGCCACATGTCACCACTGGGTCTGAATGAGCGCCTCCAGGAGAGAGGCCCAACCAAGACGCGCCCCGAGGAGTGTCTTGCCACATGCCAACACTGGGTCTGACTGAGCGCCTCCAGGAGAGAGGCCCAAGCAAGAAGCGCCCCGAGGAGCGTCTTGCCACATGTGAACACTGGGTCTGACTGAGCGTCTCCAGGAGAGAGGCCCAAGCAAGACGCGCCCGGAGGAGCGTCTTGCAACATGTCAGCACTCGGTCTGACTGAGCGCCTCCAGGAGAGAGGCCCAAGCAAGATGCACCCGGAGGAGCGTCTTGCCACATGTCAATACTGGGTCTGACAGAGGGCCTCCAGGAGAGAGGCCCAAGCAAGACGCGCCCCGAGGAGCGTCTTGCCACATGTCACCTCTTGTTCTGACTGAGCGCCTCCAGGAGAGAGGCCCAAGCAAGACGCGCCCCGAGGAGCGTCTTGTCATATGTCAACACTGGGTCTGTCTGAGCGCCTCCAGGAGAGAAGCCCAAGCAAGACGCGCCCCGAGGAGCGTCTTGCCACATGTCAACAATGGGTCTGACTGAGGGCCTCCAGGAGAGAAGCCCAAGCAAGACGCGCCCCGAGGAGCGTCTTGACACATGTCAACACTGGGTCTGACAGAGGGCCTCCAGGAGAGAGGCCCAAGCAAGACGCGCCCCGAGGAGTGTCTTGCCACATGTCATCACTGGGTCTGACTGAGCTTCTCCAGGAGAGAGGCCCAAGCAAGACGCGCCCCGAGGAGCGTCAGGCGCCATGTAACTACTCAGTCTGACTGAGCGCCTCCAGGAGAGAGGCCCAAGCAAGACGCGCCCCGAGGAGCGTCTTGCCACATGTCAGCACTGGGTCTGACTGAGCGCCTCCAGGAGAGAGGCCCCAGCAAGACGCGCCCCGAGGAGAGTCTTGCCACATGTCAACACTGGGTCTGACAGAGGGCCTCCAGGAGAGAGGCCCAAGCAAGACGCGCCCCGAGGAGTGTCTTGCCACATGTCATCACTGGGTCTGACTGAGCGCCTCCAGGAGAGAGGCCCAAGCAAGACGCGCCCCGAGGAGCGTCAGGCGCCATGTAACTACTCAGTCTGACTGAGCGCCTCCAGGAGAGAGGCCCAAGCAAGACGCGCCCCGAGGAGCGTCTTGCCACATGTCAGCACTGGGTCTGACTGAGCGCCTCCAGGAGAGAGGCCCCAGCAAGACGCGCCCCGAGGAGAGTCTTGCCACATGTCAACACTCGGTCTGACAGAGGGCATTCAGGTGAGAGGTCCAAGCAATACGCGCCCCGAGGAGCGTCTTGCCACATGTCACCACTGGGTCTGAATGAGCGCCTCCAGGAGAGAGGCCCAACCAAGACGCGCCCCGAGGAGTTTCTTGCCACATGCTAACACTGGGTCTGACTGAGCGCCTCCAGGAGAGAGGCCCAAGCAAGACGCCCCCGAGGAGCGTCTTGCCACGTGTCAACACTGGGTCTGACTGAGCGCCTCCAGGAGAGAGGCCCAAGCAAGTCGCGCCCCGAGGAGCGTCTTGCCACATGTGAACACTGGGTCTGACTGAGCGCCTCCAGGAGAGAGGCCCAAGCAAGACGCGCACGGAGGAGCGTCTTGCAACATGTCAGCACTCGGTCTGACTGAGCGCCTCAAGGAGAGAGGCCCAAGCAAGACGCGCCCCGAGGAGCGTCTTGCCACATGTCACTACTCGGTCTAACTGAGCGCCTCCAGGAGAGAGGTCCAAGCAAGACGCGCCCCGAGGAGCGTCTTGCCACATGTCACTACTCGGTCTGACTGAGCGCCTCCAGGAGAGAGGCCCAAGCAAGACGTACCCAAAGGAGCGTCTTGCCACATGTCAACAATGGGTCTGACTGAGGGCCTCCAGGAGAGAAGCCCAAGCAAGACGCGCCCAGAGGAGCGTCTTGCCACATGTCAACACTGGGTCTGACTGAGCGCCTCCAGGAGAGAGGCCCAAGCAAGACACGGCCCGAGGAGCGTCTTGACACATGTCAACACTGGGTCGGACTGAGGGCCTCCATGAGAGAAGCCCAAGCAAGACGCGCCCCGAGGAGAGTCTTGCCATATGTCAACACTCGGTCTGACAGACGCGTTCAGGAGAGAGGCCGAAGCAATACGCGCCCCGAGGAGCGTCTTGCCACATGTCACCACTGGGTCTGAATGAGCGCCTCCAGGAGAGAGGCCCAACCAAGACGCGCCCCGAGGAGTGTTTTGCCACATGCCAACACTGGGTCTGACTGAGCGCCTCCAGGAGAGAGGCCCAAGCAAGACGCGCCCCGAGGAGCGTCTTGCCACGTGTCAACACTGGGTCTGACTGAGCGCCTCCAGGAGAGAGGCCCAAGCAAGACGCGCCCCGAGGAGCGTCTTGCCACATGTCAACACTGGGTCTGACTGAGCGCCTCCAGGAGAGAGGCCCAAGCAAGACGCGCCCCGAGGAGCGTCTTGCCACATGTCAGCACTGGGTCTGACTGAGCGCCTCCAGGAGAGAGGCCCCAGCAAGACGCGCCCCGAGGAGCGTCTTGCCTTATGTCAGCACTCGGTCTGACTGAGCGCCTCCAGGAGAGAGGCCCAAGCAAGACGCGCCCCGAGGAGCGTCTTGCCACATGTCAACAATGGGTCTGACTGAGGGCCTCCAGGAGAGAGGCCCAAGCAAGATGCACCCGGAGGAGCGTCTTGCCACATGTCAACACTGGGTCTGACAGAGGGCCTCCAGGAGAGAGGCCCAAGCAAGACGAGCCCCGAGGAGCGTCTTGCCACATGTCACCTCTGGTTCTGACTGAGCGCCTCCAGGAGAGAGGCCCAAGCAAGACACGCCCCGAGGAGCGTCAGGCCACATGTCACTACTCAGTCTGACTGAGCGCCTCCAGGACAGAGGCCCAAGCAAGACGCGCCCCGAGGAGCGTCTTGCCACATGTCAGCACTGGGTCCGACTGAGCGCCTCCAGGAGAGAGGCCCCAGCAAGAAGCGCCCCGAGGAGAGTCTTGCCACATGTCAACACTCGGTCTGACAGAGGGCATTCAGGAGAGAGGTCCAAGCAATACGCGCCCCGAGGAGCGTCTTGCCACATGTCACCACTGGGTCTGAATGAGCGCCTCCAGGAGAGAGGCCCAACCAAGTTGCGCCCCGAGGAGCGTCTTGCCACGTGTCAACACTGGGTCTGACTGAGCGCCTCCAGGAGAGAGGCCCAAGCAAGACGCGCTCCGAGGAGCGTCTTGCCACATGTGAACACTGGGTCTGACTGAGCGCCTCCAGGAGAGAGGCCCAAGCAAGACGCGCCCGGAGGAGCGTCTTGCAACATGTCAGCACTCGGTCTGACTGAGCGCCTCCAGGAGAGAGGCCCAAGCAAGACGCGCCCCGAGGAGCATCTTGACACATGTCTCCTCTGGGTCTGACTGAGCGCCTCCAGGAGAGAGGCCCAAGCAAGACGTGCCCCGACGAGCATCTTGCCACATGTCAACACTGGGTCTGACTGAGTGCCTCCATGAGAGAAGCCCCAGCAAGACGCGCCCCGAGGAGCGTCTTGCCACATGTCAACACTGGGTCTGACTGAGCACCTCCAGGAGAGAGGCCCAAGCAAGAAGCGCCCCGAGGAGCGTCTTGCCACATGTCAACACTGGGTCTGACCGAGCGCCTCCAGGAGAGAGGCCCGAGGAGCGTCTTGCCACATGTCACCTCTGGGTCTGACTGAGCGCCTCCAGGAGAGAGGCGCAAGCAAGAAACGCCCGAGGAGCGTCTTGACACATGTCAACACTGGGTCTGACTGAGCGCCTCCAGGAGAGAGGCCCCAGCAAGACGCGCCCCGAGGAGCGTCTTGCCACATGTCAGCACTCAGTCTGACTGAGCGCCTCCAGGAGAGAGGCCCAAGCAAGAAGCGCCCCGAGGAGCATCTTGCCACATGTCAACAATGGGTCTGACTGAGGGCCTCCAGGAGAGAAGCCCAAGCAAGACGCGCCCCGAGGAGCGTCTTGCCACAAGTCAACACTGGGTCTAATTGAGCGCCTCCAGGAGAGAGGCCCAAGCAAGACGCGCCCCGAGGAGCGTCTTGCCACGTGTCACTACTCGGTCTGACTGAGCGCCTCCAGGAGAGAGGTCCAAGCAAGACGCGCCCCGAGGAGAGTCTTGCCACATGTCAACACTGGGTCTGACAGAGGGCATCCAGGAGAGAGGCCCAAGCAATACGCGCCCCGAGGAGCGTCTTGCCACATGTCAACAATGGGTCTGACTGAGGGGCTCCAGGAGAGAAGCCAAAGCAAGACGCGCCCCGAGGAGCTTCTTTCCACATGTCAACAATGAGTTTTACTGAGGGCCTCCATGAGAGAAGCCCAAGCAAGACGCGCCCCGAGGAGTGTCTTGCCACATGTCAACACTGTGTCTGACTGAGCGCCTCCAGGAGAGAGGCCCAAGCAAGATGCGCCCCGAGGAGCGTCTTGCCACGTGTCACCACTGGGTCTGACTGAGCTCCTCCAGGAGAGAGGCCCAAGCAAGATGCGCCCAGAGGAGCGTCTTGCCACGTGTCACCACTGGGTCTGATTGAGCACCTCCAGGAGAGAGGCCCCAGCAAGACGCGCCCCGGGGAGCGTCTTGCCTTATGTCAGCACTCGGTCTGACTGAGCGCCTCCAGGAGAGAGGCCGAAGCAAGACGAGCCCCGAGGAGTGTCTTGCCACATGTCACTACTCGGTCTAACTGAGCGCCTCCAGGAGAGAGGTCCAAGCAAGACGCGCCCCGAGGAGCGTCTTGCCACATGTCACCACTGGGTCTGAATGAGCGCCTCCAGGAGAGAGGCCCAACCAAGACGCGCCCCGAGGAGTGTCTTGCCACATGCCAACACTGGGTCTGACTGAGCGCCTCCAGGAGAGAGGCCCAAGCAAGACGCGCCCCGAGGAGCGTCTTGCCACGTGTCAACACTGGGTCTGACTGAGCGCCTCCAGGAGAGAGGCCCAAGCAAGACGCGCCCCGAGGAGCGTATTGCCACATGTCAACACTGGATCTGACTGAGCGCCTCCAGGAGAGAGGCCCAAGCAAGACGCGCCCCGAGGAGCGTCTTGCCACATGTCAGCACTGGGTCTGACTGAGCGCCTCCAGGAGAGAGGCCCCAGCAAGACGCGCCCCGAGGAGCTTCTTGCCTTATGTCAGCACTCGGTTTGACTGAGCGCCTCCAGGAGAGAGGCCCAAGCAAGACGCGCCCCGAGGAGCGTCTTGCCACATGTCAACAATGGGTCTGACTGAGGGCCTCCAGGAGAGAGGCCCAAGCAAGATGCGCCCGGAGGAGCGTCTTGCCACATGTCAACACTGGGTCTGACAGAGGGCCTCCAGGAGAGAGGCCCAAGCAAGACGTGCCCCGAGGAGCGTCTTGCCACATGTCACCTCTGGTTCTGACTGAGTGCCTCCAGGAGAGAGGCCCAAGCAAGACGCGCCCCGAGGAGCGTCTTGTCATATGTCAACACTGGGTCTGTCTGAGCGCCTCCAGGAGAGAAGCCCAAGCAAAACGCGCCCGAGGAACGTCTTGCCACATGTCAACAATGGGTCTGACTGAGGGCCTCCAGGAGAGAAGCCCAAGCAAGACGCGCCCCGAGGAGCGTCTTGACACATGTCAACACTGGGTCTGACAGAGGGCCTCCAGGAGAGAGGCCCAAGCAAGACGCGCCCCGAGGAGTTTCTTGCCACATGTCACCACTGGGTCTGACTGAGCGCCTCCAGGAGAGAGGCCCAAGCAAGACGCGCCCCGAGGAGCGTCAGGCCACATGTCACTACTCAGTCTGACTGAGCGCCTCCAGGAGAGAGGTCCAAGCAAGACGCGCCCCGAGGAGAGTCTTGCCACATGTCAACACTGGGTCTGACAGAGGGCATCCAGGAGAGAGGCCCAAGCAATACGCGCCGCGAGGAGCGTCTTGCCACATGTCAACAATGGGTCTGACTGAGGGCCTCCAAGAGAGAAGCCAAAGCAAGACGCGCCCCGAGGAGCTTCTTTCCACATGTCAAAAATGGGTCTTACTGAGGGCCTCCATGAGAGAAGCCCAAGCAAGACGCGCCCCGAGGAGTGTCTTGCCACATGTCAACACTGTGTCTGACTGAGCGCCTCCAGGAGAGAGGCCCAAGCAAGACGCGCCACGAGGAGCTTCTTTCCACCTGTCAACACTGGGTCTGACTTAGCGCCTCCAGGAGAGAGGCCCAAGTAAGATGCGCCCCGAGGAGCGTCTTGCCACATGTCACTACTCGGTCTAACTGAGCGCCTCCAGGAGAGAGGCCCAAGCAAGATGCGCCCAGAGGAGCGTCTTGCCACATGTCAACACTGGGTCTGACAGAGGGCCTCCAGGAGAGAGGCCCAAGCAAGACGAGCCCCGAGGAGCGTCTTGCCACATGTCACCTCTGGTTCTGACTGAGCGCCTCCAGGAGAGAGGCCCAAGCAAGACGCGCCCCGAGGAGCGTCTTGTCACATGTCAACACTGGGTCTGTCTGAGCGCCTCCAGGAGAGAAGCCCAAGCAAGACGCGCCCCGAGGAGCGTCTTGCCACATGTCAACAATGGGTCTGACTGAGGGCCTCCAGGAGAGAAGCCCAAGCAAGACACGCCCCGAGGAGCGTCTTGACACATGTCAACACTGGGTCTGACAGAGGGCCTCCAGGAGAGAGGCCCAAGCAAGACGCGCCCCGAGGAGTGTCTTGCCACATGTCACTACTCAGTCTGACTGAGCGCCTCCAGGACAGAGGCCCAAGCAAGACGCGCCCCGAGGAGCGTCTTGCCACATGTCAGCACTGGGTCCGACTGAGCGCCTCCAGGAGAGAGGCCCCAGCAAGACGCGCCCCGAGGAGAGTCTTGCCACATGTCAACACTCGGTCTGACAGAGGGCATTCAGGAGAGAGGTCCAAGCAATACGCGCCCCGAGGAGCGTCTTGCCACATGTCACCACTGGGTCTGAATGAGCGCCTCCAGGAGAGAGGCCCAACCAAGACGCGCCCCGAGGAGCGTCTTGCCACGTGTCAACACTGGGTCTGACTGAGCGCCTCCAGGAGAGAGGCCCAAGCAAGACGCGCCCCGAGGAGCGTCTTGCCACATGTGAACACTGGGTCTGACTGAGCGCCTCCAGGAGAGAGGCCCAAGCAAGACGCGCCCGGAGGAGCGTCTTGCAACATGTCAGCACTCGGTCTGACTGAGCGCCTCCAGGAGAGAGGCCCAAGCAAGACGCGCCCCGAGGAGCATCTTGACACATGTCTCCTCTGGGTCTGACTGAGCGCCTCCAGGAGAGAGGCCCAAGCAAGACGTGCCCCGACGAGCATCTTGCCACATGTCAACACTGGGTCTGACTGAGTGCCTCCATGAGAGAAGCCCCAGCAAGACGCGCCCCGAGGAGCGTCTTGCCACATGTCAACACTGGGTCTGACTGAGCACCTCCAGGAGAGAGGCCCAAGCAAGAAGCGCCCCGAGGAGCGTCTTGCCACATGTCAACACTGGGTCTGACCGAGCGCCTCCAGGATAGAGGCCCGAGGAGCGTCTTGCCACATGTCACCTCTGGGTCTGACTGAGCGCCTCCAGGAGAGAGGCGCAAGCAAGAAACGCCCGAGGAGCGTCTTGACACATGTCAACACTCGGTCTGACTGAGCGCCTCCAGGAGAGAGGCCCCAGCAAGACGCGCCCCGAGGAGCGTCTTGCCACATGTCAGCACTCGGTTCGACTGAGCGCCTCCAGGAGAGAGGCCCAAGCAAGAAGCGCCCCGAGGAGCGTCTTGCCACATGTCAACAATGGGTCTGACTGAGGGCCTCCAGGAGAGAAGCCCAAGCAAGACCCGCCCCGAGGAGCGTCTTGCCACATTTCAACACTGGGTCTAATTGAGCGCCTCCAGGAGAGAGGCCCAAGCAAGACGCACCCCGAGGAGCGTCTTGCCACATGTCACTACTCGGTCTGACTGAGCGCCTCCAGGAGAGAGGTCCAAGCAAGACGCGCCCCGAGGAGCGTCTTGCCACATGTCAACACTGGGTCTGACAGAGGGCATCCAGGAGAGAGGCCCAAGCAATACGCGCCCCGAGGAGCGTCTTGCCACATGTCAACAATGGGTCTGACTGAGGGGCTCCAGGAGAGAAGCCAAAGCAAGACGCGCCCCGAGGAGCTTCTGTCCACATGTCAACAATGGGTCTTACTGAGGGCCTCCATGAGAGAAGCCCAAGCAAGACGCGCCCCGAGGAGTGTCTTGCCACATGTCAACACTGTGTCTGACTGAGCGCCTCCAGGAGAGAGGCCCAAGCAAGACGCGCCCCGAGGAGCGTCTTGCCACGTGTCAACACTGGGTCTGACTTAGTGCCTCCAGGAGAGAGGCCCAAGCAAGATGCGCCCCGAGGAGCGTCTTGCCACGTGTCACCACTGGGTCTGACTGAGCTCCTCCAGGAGAGAGGCCCAAGCAAGACGCGCCCAGAGGAGCGTCTTGCCACGTGTCACCACTGGGTCTGATTGAGCACCTCCAGGAGAGAGGCCCCAGCAAGACGCGCCCCGAGGAGCGTCTTGCCTTATGTCAGCACTCGGTCTGACTGAGCGCCTCCAGGAGAGAGGCCCAAGCAAGACGCGCCCCGAGGAGCGTCTTGCCACATGTCACTACTCGGTCTAACTGAGCGCCTCCAGGAGAGAGGTCCAAGCAAGATGCGCCCCGAGGAGCGTCTTGCCAAATGTTACTACTCGGTCTGACAGCGCCTCCAGGAGGGAGGTCCAAGCAAGACGCGCCCCGAGGAGCGTCTTGCCACATGTCAACAATGGGTCTGACTGAGGGTCTCCAGGAGAGAAGCCCAAGCAAGACGCGCCCAGAGGAGCGTCTTGCCACATTTCAACACTGGGTCTGACTGAGCGCCTCCAGTAGAGAGGCCCAAGCAAGACACGCCCCGAGGAGCGTCTTGACATATGTCAACACTGGGTCGGACTGAGGGCCTCCATGAGAGAAGCCCAAGCAAGACGCGCCCCGAGGAGAGTCTTGCCACATGTCAACACTCGGTCTGACAGAGGGCATTCAGGAGAGAGGCCGAAGCAATACGCGCCCCCAGGAGCGTCTTGCCACATGTCACCACTGGGTCTGAATGAGCGCCTCCAGGAGAGAGGCCCAACCAAGACGCGCCCCGAGGAGTGTCTTGCCACATGCCAACACTGGGTCTGACTGAGCACCTCCAGGAGAGAGGCCCAAGCAAGACGCGCCACGAGGAGCGTCTTGCCACGTGTCAACACTGGGTCTGACTGAGCGCCTCCAGGAGAGAGGCCCAAGCAAGATGTGCCCCGAGGAGCGTCTTTCCACGTGTCACCACTGGGTCTGACTGAGCGCCTCCAGGAGAGAGGCCCAAGCAAGACGCGCCCAGAGGAGCGTCTTGCCACATGTCAACACTGGGTCTGACTGAGCGCCTCCAGGAGAGAGGCCCAAGCAAGACGCGCCCCGAGGAGCGTCTTGCCACATGTCAACACTGGGTCTGACTGAGCGCCTCCAGGAGAGAGGCCCAAGCAAGACGCGCCCCGAGGAGCGTCTTGCCTTATGTGAGCACTCTGTCTGACTGAGCGCCTACAGGAGAGAGGCCCAAGCAAGACGCGCCCCGAGGAGCGTCTTACCACATGTCAACAATGGGTCTGACTGAGGGCCTCCAGGAGAGAGGCCCAAGCAAGATGCGCCCGGAGGAGCGTCTTGCCACATGTCAACACTGGGTCTGACAGAGGGCCTCCAGGAGAGAGGCCCAAGCAAGACGCGCCCCGAGGAGCGTCTTGCCACATGTCACCTCTGGTTCTGACTGAGCGCCTCCAGGAGAGAGGCCCAAGCAAGACGTGCCCCGAGGAGCCTCTTGCCAGATTTCAACAATGGGTCTGACTGAGGGCCTCCAGGAGAGAAGCCCAAGCAAGACGCGCCCCGAGGAGCGTCTAGACACATGTCAACACTGGGTCTGACAGAGGGTCTCCACGAGAGAGGCCCAAGCAAGACGCGCCCAGAGGAGTGTCTTGCCACATGTCACCACTGGGTCTGACTGAGCTTCTCCAGGAGAGAGGCCCAAGCAAGACGCGCCCCGATTAGCGTCAGGCCACATGTTACTACTCGGTCTGACTGAGCGCCTCCAGGAGAGAGGCCCAAGCAAGACTTGCCCCGAGGAGCGTCTTGCCATATGTCAACAATGGGTCTGACTGAGGGTCTCCAGGAGAGAAGCCCAACCAAGACGCGCCCCGAGGAGTGTCTTGCCACATGCCAACACTGGGTCTGACTGAGCGCCTCCAGGAGAGAGGCCCAAGCAAGACGCGCCTGGAGGAGCGTCTTGCCACGTGTCAACACTGGGTCTGACTGAGCGCCTCCAGGAGAGAGGCCCAAGCAAGATGTGCCCCGAGGAGCGTCTTTCCATGTGTCACCACTGGGTCTGACTGAGCGCCTCCAGGAGAGAGGCCCAAGCAAGACGCGCCCCGAGGAGCGTCTTGCCACATGTCAACACTGGGTCTGACTGAGCGCCTCCAGGAGAGAGGCCAAAGCAAGACGCGCCCCGAGGAGCGTCTTGCCACATGTCAACACTGGGTCTGACTGAGCGCCTCCAGGAGAGAGGCCCAAGCAAGACGCGCCCCGAGGAGCGTCTTGCCACATGTCAGCACTGGGTCTGACTGAGCGCCTCCAGGAGAGAGGCCCAAGCAAGACGTGCCCCGAGGAGCCTCTTGTCATATGTCAACACTGGGTTTGTCTGAGCGCCTCCAGGAGAGAAGCCCAAGCAATACGCGCCCCGAGGAGCGTCTTGCCACATGTCAACAATGGGTCTGACTGAGGGCCTCCAGGAGAGGGGCCCAAGCAAGACGCGCCCCTAGGAGCGTCTTGACACATGTCAACACTGGGTCTGACAGAGGGCCTCCAGGAGAGAGGCCCAAGCAAGACTCGCCCAGAGGAGTGTCTTGCCACATGTCACCACTGGGTCTGACTGAGCGCCTCCAGGAGAGAGGCCCAAGCAAGACGCGCCCCGAGGAGCGTCAGGCCACATGTCACTACTCAGTCTGACTGAGCGCCTCCAGGAGAAAGGCCCAAGCAAGACGCGCCCCGAGGAGCGTCTTGCCACATGTCAGCACTGGGTCTGACTGAGCGTCTCCAGGAGAGAGGCCCCAGCAAGACGCGCCCCGAGGAGCGTCTTGCCACATGTCAACACTGGGTCTGACTGAGCGCCTCCAGGAGAGAGGCCCAAGCAAGACGCGCCCCGAGGAGCGTCTTGCCACATGTCAACACTGGGTCTGACTGAGCGCCTCCAGGAGAGAGGCCCAAGCAAGACGCGCCCCGAGGAGCGTCTTGCCACATGTCAGCACTGGGTCTGACTGAACGCCTCCAGGAGAGAGGCCCCAGCAAGACGCGCCCCGAGGAGCGTCTTGCCTTATGTCAGCACTCGGTCTGACTGAGCGCCTCCAGGAGAGAGGCCCAAGCAAGACGCGCCCCGAGGAGCGTCTTGCCACATGTCAACAATGGGTCTGACTGAGGTCCTCCAGGAGAGAGGCCCAAGCAAGATGCGCCCGGAGGAGCGTCTTGCCACATGTCAACACTGGGTCTGACAGAGGGCCTCCAGGAGAGAGGCCCAAGCAAGACGCGCCCCGAGGAGCGTCTTGCCACATGTCACCTCTGGTTCTGACTGAGTGCCTCCAGGAGAGAGGCCCAAGCAAGACGTGCCCCGAGGAGCCTCTTGTCACATGTCAACACTGGGTCTGTCTGAGCGCCTCCAGGAGAGAAGCCCAAGCAAGACGCGCCCCGAGGAGCGTCTTGCCACATGTCAACAATGGGTCTGACTGAGGGCCTCCAGGAGAGAAGCCCAAGCAAGACGCGCCCCGAGGAGCGTCTTGACACATGTCAACACTGGGTCTGACAGAGGGCCTCCAGGAGAGAGGCCCAAGCAAGACGCGCCCAGAGGAGCGTCAGGCCACATGTCACTACTCAGTCTGACTGAGCGCCTCCAGGAGAGAGGCCAAAGCAAGACGCGCCCCGAGGAGCGTCTTGCCACATGTCACCTCTGGTTCTGACTGAGTGCCTCCAGGAGAGAGGCCCAAGCAAGACGTGCCCCGAGGAGCCTCTTGTCACATGTCAACACTGGGTCTGTCTGAGCGCCTCCAGGAGAGAAGCCCAAGCAAGACGCGCCCCGAGGAGCGTCTTGCCACATGTCAACAATGGGTCTGACTGAGGGCCTCCAGGAGAGAAGCCCAAGCAAGACGCGCCCCGAGGAGCGTCTTGCCACATGTCATTACTGGGTCTGACTGAGCGCATCCAGGAGAGAGGCCCAAGCAAGACGCGCCCCGAGGAGCGTCAGGCCACATGTCACTACTCAGTCTGACTGAGCGCCTCCAGGAGAGAGGCCAAAGCAAGACGCGCCCCGAGGAGCGTCTTGCCACATGTCAGCACTGGGTCTGACTGAGCGCCTCCAGGAGAGAGGCCCCAGCAAGACCCGCCCCGAGGAGCGTCTTGCCTTATGTCAGCACTCGGTCTTACTGAGCGCCTCCAGGAGAAAGGCCCAAGCAATACGCGCCCCGAGGAGCGTCTTGCCACATGTCACCACTGGGTCTGACTGAGCGCCTCCAGGAGAGAGGCCCAAGCAAGACGCGCCCCGATTAGCGTCAGGCCACATGTTACTACTCGGTCTGACTGAGCACCTCCAGGAGAGAGGCCCAAGCAAGACTTGCCCCGAGGAGCGTCTTGCCATATGTCAACAATGGGTCTGACTGAGGGTCTCCAGGAGAGAAGCCCAAGCAAGACGCGCCCAGAGGAGCGTCTTGCCACATGTCACCACTGGGTCTGAATGAGCGCCTCCAGGAGAGAGGCCCAACCAAGACGCGCCCCGAGGAGTGTCTTGCCACATGCCAACACTGGGTCTGACTGAGCGCCTCCAGGAGAGAGGCCCAAGCAAGACGCGCCACGAGGAGCGTCTTGCCACGTGTCAACACTGGGTCTGACTGAGCGCCTCCAGGAGAGAGGCCCAAGCAAGATGTGCCCCGAGGAGCGTCTTTCCATGTGTCACCACTGGGTCTGACTGAGCGCCTCCAGGAGAGAGGCCCAAGCAAGACACGCCCCGAGGAGCGTCTTGCCACATGTCAACAATGGGTCTGACTGAGGGCCTCCAGGAGAGAAGCCCAAGCAAGACGCGCCCCGAGGAGCGTCTTGCCACATGTCATTACTGGGTCTGACTGAGCGCATCCAGGAGAGAGGCCCAAGCAAGACGCGCCCCGAGGAGCGTCAGGCCACATGTCACTACTCAGTCTGACTGAGCGCCTCCAGGAGAGAGGCCAAAGCAAGACGCGCCCCGAGGAGCGTCTTGCCACATGTCAGCACTGGGTCTGACTGAGCGCCTCCAGGAGAGAGGCCCCAGCAAGACGCGCCCCGAGGAGCGTCTTGCCTTATGTCAGCACTCGGTCTGACTGAGCGCCTCCAGGAGAAAGGCCCAAGCAATACGCGCCCCGAGGAGCGTCTTGCCACATGTCACCACTGGGTCTGACTGAGCGCCTCCAGGAGAGAGGCCCAAGCAAGACGCGCCCCGATTAGCGTCAGGCCACATGTTACTACTCGGTCTGACTGAGCACCTCCAGGAGAGAGGCCCAAGCAAGACTTGCCCCGAGGAGCGTCTTGCCATATGTCAAAAATGGGTCTGACTGAGGGTCTCCAGGAGAGAAGCCCAAGCAAGACGCGCCCAGAGGAGCGTCTTGCCACATGTCACCACTGGGTCTGAATGAGCGCCTCCAGGAGAGAGGCCCAACCAAGACGCGCCCCGAGGAGTGTCTTGCCAAATGCCAACACTGGGTCTGACTGAGCGCCTCCAGGAGAGAGGCCCAAGCAAGACGCGCCACGAGGAGCGTCTTGCCACGTGTCAACACTGGGTCTGACTGAGCACCTCCAGGAGAGAGGCCCAAGCAAGATGTGCCCCGAGGAGCGTCTTTCCATGTGTCACCACTGGGTCTGACTGAGTGCCTCCAGGAGAGAGGCCCAAGCAAGACACGCCCCGAGGAGCGTCTTGCCACATGTCAACACTGGGTCTGACTGAGCGCCTCCAGGAGAGAGGCCAAAGCAAGACGCGCCCCGAGGAGCGTCTTGCCACATGTCAACACTGGGTCTGACTGAGCGCCTCCAGGAGAGAGGCCCAAGCAAGACGCGCCCCGAGGAGCGTCTTGCCACATGTCAACACTGGGTCTGACTGAGCGCTTCCAGGAGAGAGGCCCAAGCAAGACGTGCCCCGAGGAGCCTCTTGTCATATGTCAACACTGGGTTTGTTTGAGCGCCTCCAGGAGAGAAGCCCAAGCAATACGCGCCCCGAGGAGCGTCTTGCCACATGTCAACAATGGGTCTGACTGAGGGCCTCCAGGAGAGAAGCCCAAGCAAGACGCGCCCCTAGGAGCGTCTTGACACATGTCAACACTGGGTCTGACAGAGGGCCTCCAGGAGAGAGGCCCAAGCAAGACTCGCCCAGAGGAGTGTCTTGCCACATGTCACCACTGGGTCTGACTGAGCGCCTCCAGGAGAGAGGCCCAAGCAAGACGCGCCCCGAGGAGCGTCAGGCCACATGTCACTACTCAGTCTGACTGAGCGCCTCCAGGAGAGAGGCCCAAGCAAGACGCGCCCCGAGGAGCGTCTTGCCACATGTCAGCACTGGGTCTGACTGAGCGCCTCCAGGAGAGAGGCCCCAGCAAGACGCGCCCCGAGGAGCGTCTTGCCACATGTCACCACTGGGTCTGAATGAGCGCCTCCAGGAGAGAGGCCCAAGCAAGACGTGCCCCGAGGAGCCTCTTGCCAGATGTCAACAATGGGTCTGACTGAGGGCCTCCAGGAGAGAAGCCCAAGCAAGACGCGCCCCGAGGAGCGTCTAGACACATGTCAACACTGGGTCTGACAGAGGGCCTCCAGGAGAGAGGCCCAAGCAAGACGCGCCCAGAGGAGTGTCTTGCCACATGTCACCACTGGGTCTGACTGAGCGCCTCCAGGAGAGAGGCCCAAGCAAGACGCTCCCCGAGGAGCGTCAGGCCACATGTCACTACTCAGTCTGACTGAGCGCCTCCAGGAGAGAGGCCCAAGCAAGACTTGCCCCGAGGAGCGTCTTGCCACATGTCAACAATGGGTTGACTGAGGGTCTCCAGGAGAGAAGCCCAAGCAAGACGCGCCCAGAGGAGCTTCTTGCCAAATGTCAACACTGGGTCTGACTGAGCGCCTCCAGTAGAGAGGCCCAAGCAAGACACGCCCCGAGGAGCATCTTGACATATGTCAACACTGGGTCGGACTGAGGGCCTCCATGAGAGAAGCCCAAGCAAGACGCGCCCCGAGGAGAGTCTTGCCACATGTCAACACTCGGTCTGACAGAGGGCATTCAGGAGAGAGGCCGAAGCAATACGCGCCCCGAGGAGCGTCTTGCCACATGTCACCACTGGGTCTGACTGAGCGCCTCCAGGAGAGAGGCCCAAGCAAGAAGCGCCCCGATTAGCGTCAGGCCACATGTTACTACTCGGTCTGACTGAGCGCCTCCAGGAGAGAGGCCCAAGCAAGACTTGCCCCGAGGAGCGTCTTGCCATATGTCAACAATGGGTCTGACTGAGGGTCTCCAGGAGAGAAGCCCAAGAAAGACGCGCCCAGAGGAGCGTCTTGCCACATGTCACCACTGGGTTTGAATGAGCGCCTCCAGGAGAGAGGCCCAACCAAGACGCGCCCCGAGGAGTGTCTTGCCACATGCCAACACTGGGTCTGACTGAGCGCCTCCAGGAGAGAGGCCCAAGCAAGACGCGCCACGAGGAGCGTCTTGCCACGTGTCAACACTGGGTCTGACTGAGCGCCTCCAGGAGAGAGGCCCAAGCAAGATGTGCCCCGAGGAGCGTCTTTCCATGTGTCACCACTGGGTCTGACTGAGCGCCTCCAGGAGAGAGGCCCAAGCAAGACGCGCCCCGAGGAGCGTCTTGCCACATGTCAACACTGGGTCTGACTGAGCGCCTCCAGGAGAGAGGCCAAAGCAAGACGCGCCCCGAGGAGCGTCTTGCCACATGTCAACACTGGGTCTGACTGAGCGCCTCCAGGAGAGAGGCCCAAGCAAGACGCGCCCCGAGGAGCGTCTTGCCACATGTCAGCACTGGGTCTGACTGAGCGCCTCCAGGAGAGAGGCCCAAGCAAGACGTGCCCCGAGGAGCCTCTTGTCATATGTCAACACTGGGTCTGACAGAGGGCCTCCAGGAGAGAGGCCCAAGCAAGACTCGCCCAGAGGAGTGTCTTGCCACATGTCACCACTGGGTCTGACTGAGCGCCTCCAGGAGAGAGGCCCAAGCAAGACGCGCCCCGAGGAGAGTCAGGCCACATGTCACTACTCAGTCTGACTGAGCGCCTCCAGGAGAGAGGCCCAAGCAAGACGCGCCCCGAGGAGCGTCTTGCCACATGTCAGCACTGGGTCTGACTGAGCGTCTCCAGGAGAGAGGCCCCAGCAAGACGCGCCCCGAGGAGCGTCTTGCCACATGTCAACACTGGGTCTGACTGAGCGCCTCCAGGAGAGAGGCCCAAGCAAGACGCGCCCCGAGGAGCGTCTTGCCACATGTCAACACTGGGTCTGACTGAGCGCCTCCAGGAGAGAGGCCCAAGCAAGACGCGCCCCGAGGAGCGTCTTGCCACATGTCAGCACTGGGTCTGACTGAACGCCTCCAGGAGAGAGGCCCCAGCAAGACGCGCCCCGAGGAGCGTCTTGCCTTATGTCAGCACTCGGTCTGACTGAGCGCCTCCAGGAGAGAGGCCCAAGCAAGACGCGCCCCGAGGAGCGTCTTGCCACATGTCAACAATGGGTCTGACTGAGGTCCTCCAGGAGAGAGGCCCAAGCAAGATGCGCCCGGAGGAGCGTCTTGCCACATGTCAACACTGGGTCTGACAGAGGGCCTCCAGGAGAGAGGCCCAAGCAAGACGCGCCCCGAGGAGCGTCTTGCCACATGTCACCTCTGGTTCTGACTGAGTGCCTCCAGGAGAGAGGTCCAAGCAAGACGTGCCCCGAGGAGCCTCTTGTCACATGTCAACACTGGGTCTGTCTGAGCGCCTCCAGGAGAGAAGCCCAAGCAAGACGCGCCCCGAGGAGCGTCTTGCCACATGTCAACAATGGGTCTGACTGAGGGCCTCCAGGAGAGAAGCCCAAGCAAGACGCGCCCCGAGGAGCGTCTTGACACATGTCAACACTGGGTCTGACAGAGGGCCTCCAGGAGAGAGGCCCAAGCAAGACGCGCCCAGAGGAGTGTCTTGCCACATGTCATTACTGGGTCTGACTGAGCGCATCCAGGAGAGAGGCCCAAGCAAGACGCGCCCCGAGGAGCGTCAGGCCACATGTCACTACTCGGTCTTACTAAGCGCCTCAGGGAGAGAGGTCCAAACAAGACGCGCCCCGAGCAGCGTCTTGCCACATGTCACTACTCGGTCTGTTTGAGCGCCTCCAGGAGAGAGGCCCAAGCAAGACGTGCCCCGAGGAGCGTCTTGCCACATGTCAACATTGGGTCTGACTGAGGGCCTCCAGAAGAGAAGCCCAAGCAAGACGCGCCCCGAGGAGCGTCTTGCCACATGTCAACACTGGGTCTGACTGAGCTCCTCCAGGAGAGAGGCCCAAGCAAGACATGCCCCGAGGAGCGTCTTGCCACATGTCAACACTGGGTCTGACAGAGGGCCTCCAGGAGAGAGGCCCAAGCAAGACGCACCCCGAGGAGCGTCTTGCCACATGTCACCTCTGGTTCTGACTGAGCGCCTCCAGGAGAGAGGCGCAAGCAAGACGCGCCCCGAGGAGCGTCTTGCCACATGTCAGCACTCGGTCTGACTGAGCGCCTCCAGGAGAGAGGCCCAAGCAAGACGCGCCCCGAGGAGCGTCTTGCCACATGTCAACAATGGGTCTGACTGAGGGCCTCCAGGAGAGAAGCCCAAGCAACACACGGCCCGAGGAGCGTCTTGCCACATGTCAGCACTCGGTCTGACTGAGCGCCTCCAGGAGAGAGGCCCAAGCAAGACGCGCCCCGAGGAACGTCTTGCCACATGCCAACACTGGGTCTGACTGAGCGCCTCCAGGAGAGAGGCCCAAGCAAGACGCGCCACGAGGAGCGTCTTGCCACGTGTCAACACTGGGTCTGACTGAGCGCCTCCAGGAGAGAGGCCCAAGCAAGATGTGCCCCGAGGAGCGTCTTTCCATGTGTCACCACTGGGTCTGACTGAGCGCCTCCAGGAGAGAGGCCCAAGCAAGACGCGCCCCGAGGAGCGTCTTGCCACATGTCAACACTGGGTCTGACTGAGCGCCTCCAGGAGAGAGGCCAAAGCAAGACGCGCCCCGAGGAGCGTCTTGCCACATGTCAACACTGGGTCTGACTGAGCGCCTCCAGGAGAGAGGCCCAAGCAAGACGCGCCCCGAGGAGCGTCTTGCCACATGTCAGCACTGGGTCTGACTGAGCGCCTCCAGGAGAGAGGCCCAAGCAAGACGTGCCCCGAGGAGCCTCTTGTCATATGTCAACACTGGGTTTGTCTGAGCGCCTCCAGGAGAGAAGCCCAAGCAATACGCGCCCCGAGGAGCGTCTTGCCACATGTCAACAATGGGTCTGACTGAGGGCCTCCAGGAGAGAAGCCCAAGCAAGACGCGCCCCTAGGAGCGTCTTGACACATGTCAGCACTGGGTCTGACTGAGCGCCTCCAGGAGAGAGGCCCCAGCAAGACGCGCCCCGAGGAGCGTCTTGCCACATGTCAACACTGGGTCTGACTGAGCGCCTCCAGGAGAGAGGCCCAAGCAAGACGCGCCCCGAGGAGCGTCTTGCCACATGTCAACACTGGGTCTGACTGAACGCCTCCAGGAGAGAGGCCCCAGCAAGACGCGCCCCGAGGAGCGTCTTGCCTTATGTCAGCACTCGGTCTGACTGAGCGCCTCCAGGAGAGAGGCCCAAGCAAGACGTGCCCCGAGGAGCCTCTTGTCACATGTCAACACTGGGTCTGTCTGAGCGCCTCCAGGAGAGAAGCCCAAGCAAGACGCGCCCCGAGGAGCGTCTTGCCACATGTCAACAATGGGTCTGACTGAGGGCCTCCAGGAGAGAAGCCCAAGCAAGACGCGCCCCGAGGAGCGTCTTGACACATGTCAACACTGGGTCTGACAGAGGGCCTCCAGGAGAGAGGCCCAGGCAAGACGCGCCCAGAGGAGTGTCTTGCCACATGTCACCACTGGGTCTGACTGAGCGCATCCAGGAGAGAGGCCCAAGCAAGACGCGCCCCGAGGAGCGTCAGGCCACATGTCACTACTCAGTCTGACTGAGCGCCTCCAGGAGAGAGGCCCAAGCAAGACGCGCCCCGAGGAGCGTCTTGCCACATGTCAGCACTGGGTCTGACTGAGCGCCTCCAGGAGAGAGGCCCCAGCAAGACGCGCCCCGAGGAGCGTCTTGCCTTATGTCAGCACTCGGTCTGACTGAGCGCCTCCAGGAGAAAGGCCCAAGCAAGACGCGCCCTGAGGAGCGTCTTGCCACATGTCAACAATGGGTCTGACTGAGGGCCTCCAGGAGAGAGGCCCAAGCAAGATGCGCCCGGAGGAGCGTCTTGCCACATGTCAACACTGGGTCTGACAGAGGGCCTTCAGGAGAGAGGCCCAAGCAAGACGCGCCCCGAGGAGCATCTTGCCACATGTCACCTCTGGTTCTGACTGAGCGCCTCCAGGAGAGAGGCCCAAGCAAGACGCGCCCCGAGGAGCGTCTTGTCACATGTCAACACTGGGTCTTTCTGAGCGCCTCCAGGAGAGAGGCCCAAGCAAGACGCGCCCCGAGGAGCGTCTTGCCACATGTCAACAATGGGTCTTACTGAGGGCCTCCAGGAGAGAAGCCCAAGCAAGACGCGCCCCGAGGAGCTTCTTGCCACATGTCAGCACTCGATCTGACTGAGCGCCTCCAGGAGAGAGGCCAAAGCAAGACGCGCCCCGAGGAGCGTCTTGACACATGTCAACACTGGGTCTGACAGAGGGCCTCCATGAGAGAGGCCCAAGCAAGACGCGCCCCGAGGAGCGTCTTGCCACATGTCAACAATGGGTCTTACTGAGGGCCTCCAGGAGAGAAGCCCAAGCAAGACGCGCCCCGAGGAGCGTCTTGACACATGTCAACACTGGGTCTGACAGAGGGCCTCCAGGAGAGAGGCCCAAGCAAGACGCGCCCCGAGGAGTGTCTTGCCACATGTCACCACTGGGTCTGACTAAGCGCCTCCAGGAGAGAGGCCCAAGCATGACGCGCCCCGAGGAGCGTCAGGCCACATGTCACTACTCAGTCTGACTGAGCGCCTCCAGGAGAGAGGCCCAAGCAAGACGCGCCCCGAGGAGCGTCTTGCCACATGTCAGCACTGGGTCTGACTGAGCGCCTCCAGGAGAAAGGCCACAGCAAGACGCGCCCCGAGGAGCGTCAGGCCACATGTCACTACTCAGTGTGACTGAGCGCCTCCAGGAGAGAGGCCCAAGCAAGACGCGCCCCGAGGAGCGTCTTGCCCTATGTCAACAATGGGTCTGACTGAGGGCCTCCAGGAGAGAAGCCCAAGCAAGACGCGCCCCGTGGAGCGTCTTGCCACATGTCAACACTGGGTCTTATTGAGGGCCTTCTGGAGAGAGGCCCAAGCAAGACGCGCCCCGAGGAGCGTCTTGCCACATGTCAACAATGGGTGTTACTGAGGGCCTCCAGGAGAGAGGCCCAAGCAAGATGCGCCCGGAGGAGCGTCTTGCCAAATGTCAACACTGGGTCTGACAGAGGGCCTCCAGGAGAGAGGCCCATGCAAGACACGCCCCGAGGAGCGTCTTGCCACATGTCAGCACTGGGTCTGACTGAGCGCCTCCAGGAGAGAGGCCCCAGCAAGACGCGCCCCGAGGAGCGTCTTGCCACATGTCAACACTGGGTCTGACTGAGCGCCTCCAGGAGAGAGGCCCAAGCAAGACGCGCCCCGAGGAGCGTCTTGCCACATGTCAACACTGGGTCTGACTGAACGCCTCCAGGAGAGAGGCCCCAGCAAGACGCGCCCCGAGGAGCGTCTTGCCTTATGTCAGCACTCGGTCTGACTGAGCGCCTCCAGGAGAGAGGCCCAAGCAAGACGTGCCCCGAGGAGCCTCTTGTCACATGTCAACACTGGGTCTGTCTGAGCGCCTCCAGGAGAGAAGCCCAAGCAAGACGCGCCCCGAGGAGCGTCTTGCCACATGTCAACAATGGGTCTGACTGAGGGCCTCCAGGAGAGAAGCCCAAGCAAGACGCGCCCCGAGGAGCGTCTTGACACATGTCAACACTGGGTCTGACAGAGGGCCTCCAGGAGAGAGGCCCAGGCAAGACGCGCCCAGAGGAGTGTCTTGCCACATGTCACCACTGGGTCTGACTGAGCGCATCCAGGAGAGAGGCCCAAGCAAGACGCGCCCCGAGGAGCGTCAGGCCACATGTCACTACTCAGTCTGACTGAGCGCCTCCAGGAGAGAGGCCCAAGCAAGACGCGCCCCGAGGAGCGTCTTGCCACATGTCAGCACTGGGTCTGACTGAGCGCCTCCAGGAGAGAGGCCCCAGCAAGACGCGCCCCGAGGAGCGTCTTGCCTTATGTCAGCACTCGGTCTGACTGAGCGCCTCCAGGAGAAAGGCCCAAGCAAGACGCGCCCTGAGGAGCGTCTTGCCACATGTCAACAATGGGTCTGACTGAGGGCCTCCAGGAGAGAGGCCCAAGCAAGATGCGCCCGGAGGAGCGTCTTGCCACATGTCAACACTGGGTCTGACAGAGGGCCTTCAGGAGAGAGGCCCAAGCAAGACGCGCCCCGAGGAGCATCTTGCCACATGTCACCTCTGGTTCTGACTGAGCGCCTCCAGGAGAGAGGCCCAAGCAAGACGCGCCCCGAGGAGCGTCTTGTCACATGTCAACACTGGGTCTTTCTGAGCGCCTCCAGGAGAGAGGCCCAAGCAAGACGCGCCCCGAGGAGCGTCTTGCCACATGTCAACAATGGGTCTTACTGAGGGCCTCCAGGAGAGAAGCCCAAGCAAGACGCGCCCCGAGGAGCTTCTTGCCACATGTCAGCACTCGATCTGACTGAGCGCCTCCAGGAGAGAGGCCAAAGCAAGACGCGCCCCGAGGAGCGTCTTGACACATGTCAACACTGGGTCTGACAGAGGGCCTCCATGAGAGAGGCCCAAGCAAGACGCGCCCCGAGGAGCGTCTTGCCACATGTCAACAATGGGTCTTACTGAGGGCCTCCAGGAGAGAAGCCCAAGCAAGACGCGCCCCGAGGAGCGTCTTGACACATGTCAACACTGGGTCTGACAGAGGGCCTCCAGGAGAGAGGCCCAAGCAAGACGCGCCCCGAGGAGTGTCTTGCCACATGTCACCACTGGGTCTGACTAAGCGCCTCCAGGAGAGAGGCCCAAGCATGACGCGCCCCGAGGAGCGTCAGGCCACATGTCACTACTCAGTCTGACTGAGCGCCTCCAGGAGAGAGGCCCAAGCAAGACTCGCCCAGAGGAGTGTCTTGCCACATGTCACCACTGGGTCTGACTGAGCGCCTCCAGGAGAGAGGCCCAAGCAAGACGCGCCCCGAGGAGCGTCAGGCCACATGTCACTACTCAGTCTGACTGAGCGCCTCCAGGAGAGAGGCCCAAGCAAGACGCGCCCCGAGGAGCGTCTTGCCACATGTCAGCACTGGGTCTGACTGAGCGCCTCCAGGAGAGAGGCCCCAGCAAGACGCGCCCCGAGGAGCGTCTTGCCACATGTCAACACTGGGTCTGACTGAGCGCCTCCAGGAGAGAGGCCCAAGCAAGACGCGCCCCGAGGAGCGTCTTGCCACATGTCAACACTGGGTCTGACTGAACGCCTCCAGGAGAGAGGCCCCAGCAAGACGCGCCCCGAGGAGCGTCTTGCCTTATGTCAGCACTCGGTCTGACTGAGCGCCTCCAGGAGAGAGGCCCAAGCAAGACGTGCCCCGAGGAGCCTCTTGTCACATGTCAACACTGGGTCTGTCTGAGCGCCTCCAGGAGAGAAGCCCAAGCAAGACGCGCCCCGAGGAGCGTCTTGCCACATGTCAACAATGGGTCTGACTGAGGGCCTCCAGGAGAGAAGCCCAAGCAAGACGCGCCCCGAGGAGCGTCTTGACACATGTCAACACTGGGTCTGACAGAGGGCCTCCAGGAGAGAGGCCCAGGCAAGACGCGCCCAGAGGAGTGTCTTGCCACATGTCACCACTGGGTCTGACTGAGCGCATCCAGGAGAGAGGCCCAAGCAAGACGCGCCCCGAGGAGCGTCAGGCCACATGTCACTACTCAGTCTGACTGAGCGCCTCCAGGAGAGAGGCCCAAGCAAGACGCGCCCCGAGGAGCGTCTTGCCACATGTCAGCACTGGGTCTGACTGAGCGCCTCCAGGAGAGAGGCCCCAGCAAGACGCGCCCCGAGGAGCGTCTTGCCTTATGTCAGCACTCGGTCTGACTGAGCGCCTCCAGGAGAAAGGCCCAAGCAAGACGCGCCCTGAGGAGCGTCTTGCCACATGTCAACAATGGGTCTGACTGAGGGCCTCCAGGAGAGAGGCCCAAGCAAGATGCGCCCGGAGGAGCGTCTTGCCACATGTCAACACTGGGTCTGACAGAGGGCCTTCAGGAGAGAGGCCCAAGCAAGACGCGCCCCGAGGAGCATCTTGCCACATGTCACCTCTGGTTCTGACTGAGCGCCTCCAGGAGAGAGGCCCAAGCAAGACGCGCCCCGAGGAGCGTCTTGTCACATGTCAACACTGGGTCTTTCTGAGCGCCTCCAGGAGAGAGGCCCAAGCAAGACGCGCCCCGAGGAGCGTCTTGCCACATGTCAACAATGGGTCTTACTGAGGGCCTCCAGGAGAGAAGCCCAAGCAAGACGCGCCCCGAGGAGCTTCTTGCCACATGTCAGCACTCGATCTGACTGAGCGCCTCCAGGAGAGAGGCCAAAGCAAGACGCGCCCCGAGGAGCGTCTTGACACATGTCAACACTGGGTCTGACAGAGGGCCTCCATGAGAGAGGCCCAAGCAAGACGCGCCCCGAGGAGCGTCTTGCCACATGTCAACAATGGGTCTTACTGAGGGCCTCCAGGAGAGAAGCCCAAGCAAGACGCGCCCCGAGGAGCGTCTTGACACATGTCAACACTGGGTCTGACAGAGGGCCTCCAGGAGAGAGGCCCAAGCAAGACGCGCCCCGAGGAGTGTCTTGCCACATGTCACCACTGGGTCTGACTAAGCGCCTCCAGGAGAGAGGCCCAAGCATGACGCGCCCCGAGGAGCGTCAGGCCACATGTCACTACTCAGTCTGACTGAGCGCCTCCAGGAGAGAGGCCCAAGCAAGACGCGCCCCGAGGAGCGTCTTGCCACATGTCAGCACTGGGTCTGACTGAGCGCCTCCAGGAGAAAGGCCACAGCAAGACGCGCCCCGAGGAGCGTCAGGCCACATGTCACTACTCAGTGTGACTGAGCGCCTCCAGGAGAGAGGCCCAAGCAAGACGCGCCCCGAGGAGCGTCTTGTCCTATGTCAACAATGGGTCTGACTGAGGGCCTCCAGGAGAGAAGCCCAAGCAAGACGCGCCCCGTGGAGCGTCTTGCCACATGTCAACACTGGGTCTTATTGAGGGCCTTCTGGAGAGAGGCCCAAGCAAGACGCGCCCCGAGGAGCGTCTTGCCACATGTCAACAATGGGTGTTACTGAGGGCCTCCAGGAGAGAGGCCCAAGCAAGATGCGCCCGGAGGAGCGTCTTGCCAAATGTCAACACTGGGTCTGACAGAGGGCCTCCAGGAGAGAGGCCCATGCAAGACACGCCCCGAGGAGCGTCTTGCCACATGTCACCTCTGGTTCTGACTGAGCGCCTCCAGGAGAGAGGCTCAAGCAAGACGCGCCCCGAGGAGCGTCTTGCCACATGTCAACACTGGGTCTGACTGAGCGCCTCCAGGAGAGAGGCCCAAGCAAGACGCGCCCCGAGGAGCGTCTTGCCACATGTCAACAATGGGTCTGACTGAGGGCCTCCAGGAGAGAAGCCCAAGCAAGACGCGCCCCGTGGAGCGTCTTGCCACATGTCAACACTGGGTCTTATTGAGGGCCTTCTGGAGAGAGGCCCAAGCAAGACGCGCCCCGAGGAGCGTCTTGCCACATGTCAACAATGGGTGTTACTGAGGGCCTCCAGGAGAGAGGCCCAAGCAAGATGCGCCCGGAGGAGCGTCTTGCCAAATGTCAACACTGGGTCTGACAGAGGGCCTCCAGGAGAGAGGCCCATGCAAGACACGCCCCGAGGAGCGTCTTGCCACATGTCACCTCTGGTTCTGACTGAGCGCCTCCAGGAGAGAGGCTCAAGCAAGACGCGCCCCGAGGAGCGTCTTGCCACATGTCAACACTGGGTCTGACTGAGCGCCTCCAGGAGAGAGGCCAAAGCAAGACGCGCCCCGAGGAGCGTCTTGCCACATGTCAACACTGGGTCTGACTGAGCGCCTCCAGGAGAGAGGCCCAAGCAAGACGCGCCCCGAGGAGCGTCTTGCCACATGTCAGCACTGGGTCTGACTGAGCGCCTCCAGGAGAGAGGCCCAAGCAAGACGTGCCCCGAGGAGCCTCTTGTCATATGTCAACACTGGGTTTGTCTGAGCGCCTCCAGGAGAGAAGCCCAAGCAATACGCGCCCCGAGGAGCGTCTTGCCACATGTCAACAATGGGTCTGACTGAGGGCCTCCAGGAGAGAAGCCCAAGCAAGACGCGCCCCTAGGAGCGTCTTGACACATGTCAACACTGGGTCTGACAGAGGGCCTCCAGGAGAGAGGCCCAAGCAAGACTCGCCCAGAGGAGTGTCTTGCCACATGTCACCACTGGGTCTGACTGAGCGCCTCCAGGAGAGAGGCCCAAGCAAGACGCGCCCCGAGGAGCGTCAGGCCACATGTCACTACTCAGTCTGACTGAGCGCCTCCAGGAGAGAGGCCCAAGCAAGACGCGCCCCGAGGAGCGTCTTGCCACATGTCAGCACTGGGTCTGACTGAGCGTCTCCAGGAGAGAGGCCCCAGCAAGACGCGCCCCGAGGAGCGTCTTGCCACATGTCAACACTGGGTCTGACTGAGCGCCTCCAGGAGAGAGGCCCAAGCAAGACGCGCCCCGAGGAGCGTCTTGCCACATGTCAACACTGGGTCTGACTGAGCGCCTCCAGGAGAGAGGCCCAAGCAAGACGCGCCCCGAGGAGCGTCTTGCCACATGTCAGCACTGGGTCTGACTGAACGCCTCCAGGAGAGAGGCCCCAGCAAGACGCGCCCCGAGGAGCGTCTTGCCTTATGTCAGCACTCGGTCTGACTGAGGTCCTCCAGGAGAGAGGCCCAAGCAAGATGCGCCCGGAGGAGCGTCTTGCCACATGTCAACACTGGGTCTGACAGAGGGCCTCCAGGAGAGAGGCCCAAGCAAGACGCGCCCCGAGGAGCGTCTTGCCACATGTCACCTCTGGTTCTGACTGAGTGCCTCCAGGAGAGAGGCCCAAGCAAGACGTGCCCCGAGGAGCCTCTTGTCACATGTCAACACTGGGTCTGTCTGAGCGCCTCCAGGAGAGAAGCCCAAGCAAGACGCGCCCCGAGGAGCGTCTTGCCACATGTCAACAATGGGTCTGACTGAGGGCCTCCAGGAGAGAAGCCCAAGCAAGACGCGCCCCGAGGAGCGTCTTGACACATGTCAACACTGGGTCTGACAGAGGGCCTCCAGGAGAGAGGCCCAAGCAAGACGCGCCCAGAGGAGTGTCTTGCCACATGTCATTACTGGGTCTGACTGAGCGCATCCAGGAGAGAGGCCCAAGCAAGACGCGCCCCGAGGAGCGTCAGGCCACATGTCACTACTCGGTCTTACTAAGCGCCTCAGGGAGAGAGGTCCAAACAAGACGCGCCCCGAGCAGCGTCTTGCCACATGTCACTACTCGGTCTGTTTGAGCGCCTCCAGGAGAGAGGCCCAAGCAAGACGTGCCCCGAGGAGCGTCTTGCCACATGTCAACATTGGGTCTGACTGAGGGCCTCCAGAAGAGAAGCCCAAGCAAGACGCGCCCCGAGGAGCGTCTTGCCACATGTCAACACTGGGTCTGACTGAGCTCCTCCAGGAGAGAGGCCCAAGCAAGACATGCCCCGAGGAGCGTCTTGCCACATGTCAACACTGGGTCTGACAGAGGGCCTCCAGGAGAGAGGCCCAAGCAAGACGCACCCCGAGGAGCGTCTTGCCACATGTCACCTCTGGTTCTGACTGAGCGCCTCCAGGAGAGAGGCGCAAGCAAGACGCGCCCCGAGGAGCGTCTTGCCACATGTCAGCACTCGGTCTGACTGAGCGCCTCCAGGAGAGAGGCCCAAGCAAGACGCGCCCCGAGGAGCGTCTTGCCACATGTCAACAATGGGTCTGACTGAGGGCCTCCAGGAGAGAAGCCCAAGCAACACACGGCCCGAGGAGCGTCTTGCCACATGTCAGCACTCGGTCTGACTGAGCGCCTCCAGGAGAGAGGCCCAAGCAAGACGCGCCCCGAGGAACGTCTTGCCACATGCCAACACTGGGTCTGACTGAGCGCCTCCAGGAGAGAGGCCCAAGCAAGACGCGCCACGAGGAGCGTCTTGCCACGTGTCAACACTGGGTCTGACTGAGCGCCTCCAGGAGAGAGGCCCAAGCAAGATGTGCCCCGAGGAGCGTCTTTCCATGTGTCACCACTGGGTCTGACTGAGCGCCTCCAGGAGAGAGGCCCAAGCAAGACGCGCCCCGAGGAGCGTCTTGCCACATGTCAACACTGGGTCTGACTGAGCGCCTCCAGGAGAGAGGCCAAAGCAAGACGCGCCCCGAGGAGCGTCTTGCCACATGTCAACACTGGGTCTGACTGAGCGCCTCCAGGAGAGAGGCCCAAGCAAGACGCGCCCCGAGGAGCGTCTTGCCACATGTCAGCACTGGGTCTGACTGAGCGCCTCCAGGAGAGAGGCCCAAGCAAGACGTGCCCCGAGGAGCCTCTTGTCATATGTCAACACTGGGTTTGTCTGAGCGCCTCCAGGAGAGAAGCCCAAGCAATACGCGCCCCGAGGAGCGTCTTGCCACATGTCAACAATGGGTCTGACTGAGGGCCTCCAGGAGAGAAGCCCAAGCAAGACGCGCCCCTAGGAGCGTCTTGACACATGTCAACACTGGGTCTGACAGAGGGCCTCCAGGAGAGAGGCCCAAGCAAGACTCGCCCAGAGGAGTGTCTTGCCACATGTCACCACTGGGTCTGACTGAGCGCCTCCAGGAGAGAGGCCCAAGCAAGACGCGCCCCGAGGAGCGTCAGGCCACATGTCACTACTCAGTCTGACTGAGCGCCTCCAGGAGAGAGGCCCAAGCAAGACGCGCCCCGAGGAGCGTCTTGCCACATGTCAGCACTGGGTCTGACTGAGCGCCTCCAGGAGAGAGGCCCCAGCAAGACGCGCCCCGAGGAGCGTCTTGCCACATGTCAACACTGGGTCTGACTGAGCGCCTCCAGGAGAGAGGCCCAAGCAAGACGCGCCCCGAGGAGCGTCTTGCCACATGTCAACACTGGGTCTGACTGAACGCCTCCAGGAGAGAGGCCCCAGCAAGACGCGCCCCGAGGAGCGTCTTGCCTTATGTCAGCACTCGGTCTGACTGAGCGCCTCCAGGAGAGAGGCCCAAGCAAGACGTGCCCCGAGGAGCCTCTTGTCACATGTCAACACTGGGTCTGTCTGAGCGCCTCCAGGAGAGAAGCCCAAGCAAGACGCGCCCCGAGGAGCGTCTTGCCACATGTCAACAATGGGTCTGACTGAGGGCCTCCAGGAGAGAAGCCCAAGCAAGACGCGCCCCGAGGAGCGTCTTGACACATGTCAACACTGGGTCTGACAGAGGGCCTCCAGGAGAGAGGCCCAGGCAAGACGCGCCCAGAGGAGTGTCTTGCCACATGTCACCACTGGGTCTGACTGAGCGCATCCAGGAGAGAGGCCCAAGCAAGACGCGCCCCGAGGAGCGTCAGGCCACATGTCACTACTCAGTCTGACTGAGCGCCTCCAGGAGAGAGGCCCAAGCAAGACGCGCCCCGAGGAGCGTCTTGCCACATGTCAGCACTGGGTCTGACTGAGCGCCTCCAGGAGAGAGGCCCCAGCAAGACGCGCCCCGAGGAGCGTCTTGCCTTATGTCAGCACTCGGTCTGACTGAGCGCCTCCAGGAGAAAGGCCCAAGCAAGACGCGCCCTGAGGAGCGTCTTGCCACATGTCAACAATGGGTCTGACTGAGGGCCTCCAGGAGAGAGGCCCAAGCAAGATGCGCCCGGAGGAGCGTCTTGCCACATGTCAACACTGGGTCTGACAGAGGGCCTTCAGGAGAGAGGCCCAAGCAAGACGCGCCCCGAGGAGCATCTTGCCACATGTCACCTCTGGTTCTGACTGAGCGCCTCCAGGAGAGAGGCCCAAGCAAGACGCGCCCCGAGGAGCGTCTTGTCACATGTCAACACTGGGTCTTTCTGAGCGCCTCCAGGAGAGAGGCCCAAGCAAGACGCGCCCCGAGGAGCGTCTTGCCACATGTCAACAATGGGTCTTACTGAGGGCCTCCAGGAGAGAAGCCCCAGCAAGACGCGCCCCGAGGAGCGTCTTGCCTTATGTCAGCACTCGGTCTGACTGAGCGCCTCCAGGAGAGAGGCCCAAGCAAGACGTGCCCCGAGGAGCCTCTTGTCACATGTCAACACTGGGTCTGTCTGAGCGCCTCCAGGAGAGAAGCCCAAGCAAGACGCGCCCCGAGGAGCGTCTTGCCACATGTCAACAATGGGTCTGACTGAGGGCCTCCAGGAGAGAAGCCCAAGCAAGACGCGCCCCGAGGAGCGTCTTGACACATGTCAACACTGGGTCTGACAGAGGGCCTCCAGGAGAGAGGCCCAGGCAAGACGCGCCCAGAGGAGTGTCTTGCCACATGTCACCACTGGGTCTGACTGAGCGCATCCAGGAGAGAGGCCCAAGCAAGACGCGCCCCGAGGAGCGTCAGGCCACATGTCACTACTCAGTCTGACTGAGCGCCTCCAGGAGAGAGGCCCAAGCAAGACGCGCCCCGAGGAGCGTCTTGCCACATGTCAGCACTGGGTCTGACTGAGCGCCTCCAGGAGAGAGGCCCCAGCAAGACGCGCCCCGAGGAGCGTCTTGCCTTATGTCAGCACTCGGTCTGACTGAGCGCCTCCAGGAGAAAGGCCCAAGCAAGACGCGCCCTGAGGAGCGTCTTGCCACATGTCAACAATGGGTCTGACTGAGGGCCTCCAGGAGAGAGGCCCAAGCAAGATGCGCCCGGAGGAGCGTCTTGCCACATGTCAACACTGGGTCTGACAGAGGGCCTTCAGGAGAGAGGCCCAAGCAAGACGCGCCCCGAGGAGCATCTTGCCACATGTCACCTCTGGTTCTGACTGAGCGCCTCCAGGAGAGAGGCCCAAGCAAGACGCGCCCCGAGGAGCGTCTTGTCACATGTCAACACTGGGTCTTTCTGAGCGCCTCCAGGAGAGAGGCCCAAGCAAGACGCGCCCCGAGGAGCGTCTTGCCACATGTCAACAATGGGTCTTACTGAGGGCCTCCAGGAGAGAAGCCCAAGCAAGACGCGCCCCGAGGAGCTTCTTGCCACATGTCAGCACTCGATCTGACTGAGCGCCTCCAGGAGAGAGGCCAAAGCAAGACGCGCCCCGAGGAGCGTCTTGACACATGTCAACACTGGGTCTGACAGAGGGCCTCCATGAGAGAGGCCCAAGCAAGACGCGCCCCGAGGAGCGTCTTGCCACATGTCAACAATGGGTCTTACTGAGGGCCTCCAGGAGAGAAGCCCAAGCAAGACGCGCCCCGAGGAGCGTCTTGAAACATGTCAACACTGGGTCTGACAGAGGGCCTCCAGGAGAGAGGCCCAAGCAAGACGCGCCCCGAGGAGTGTCTTGCCACATGTCACCACTGGGTCTGACTAAGCGCCTCCAGGAGAGAGGCCCAAGCATGACGCGCCCCGAGGAGCGTCAGGCCACATGTCACTACTCAGTCTGACTGAGCGCCTCCAGGAGAGAGGCCCAAGCAAGACGCGCCCCGAGGAGCGTCTTGCCACATGTCAGCACTGGGTCTGACTGAGCGCCTCCAGGAGAAAGGCCACAGCAAGACGCGCCCCGAGGAGCGTCAGGCCACATGTCACTACTCAGTGTGACTGAGCGCCTCCAGGAGAGAGGCCCAAGCAAGACGCGCCCCGAGGAGCGTCTTGCCCTATGTCAACAATGGGTCTGACTGAGGGCCTCCAGGAGAGAAGCCCAAGCAAGACGCGCCCCGTGGAGCGTCTTGCCACATGTCAACACTGGGTCTTATTGAGGGCCTTCTGGAGAGAGGCCCAAGCAAGACGCGCCCCGAGGAGCGTCTTGCCACATGTCAACAATGGGTGTTACTGAGGGCCTCCAGGAGAGAGGCCCAAGCAAGATGCGCCCGGAGGAGCGTCTTGCCAAATGTCAACACTGGGTCTGACAGAGGGCCTCCAGGAGAGAGGCCCATGCAAGACACGCCCCGAGGAGCGTCTTGCCACATGTCACCTCTGGTTCTGACTGAGCGCCTCCAGGAGAGAGGCTCAAGCAAGACGCGCCCCGAGGAGCGTCTTGCCACATGTCAACAATGGGTCTGACTGAGGGCCTCCAGGAGAGAAGCCCAAGCAAGACGCGCCCCGTGGAGCGTCTTGACACATGTCAACACTGGGTCTGACAGAGGGCCTCCAGGAGAGAGGCCCAAGCAAGACGCGCCCCGAGGAGTGTCTTGCCACATGTCACCACTGGGTCTGACTGAGCGCCTCCAGGAGAGAGGCCTAAGCAAGACGCGCCCCGAGGAGCGTCAGGCCACATGTCACTACTTAGTCTGACTGAGCGCCTCCAGGAGAGAGGCCCAAGCAAGACACGCCCCGAGGAGCGTCTTGCCACGTGTCAACACTGGGTCTGATTGAGGGCCTTCTGGAGAGAGGCCCAAGCAAGACGCGCCACGAGGAGCGTCTTGCCACATGTCAACAATGGGTCTTACTGAGGGCCTCCAGGAGAGAAGCCGAAGCAAGACGCGCCCCGAGGAGCTTCTTGCCACATGTCAGCACTCGGTCTGACTGAGCGCCTCCAGGAGAGAGGCCCAAGCAAGACGCGCCCCGAGGAGCGTCTTGCCACATGTCAACAATGGGTCTGACTGAGGGCCTCCAGGAGAGAAGCCCAAGCAACACGCGGCCCGAGGAGCGTCTTGCCACATGTCAGCACTCGGTATGACTGAGCGCCTCCAGGAGAGAGGCCAAAGCAAGACGCACCCCGAGGAGCGTCTTGACACATGTCAACACTGGGTCTGACAGAGGGCCTCCATGAGAGAGGCCCAAGCAAGACGCGCCCCGAGGAGTGTCTTGCCACATGTCAACACTGGGTCTGACAGAGGGCCTCCAGGAGAGAGGCCCAAGCAAGACGCGCCCCAAGAAGTGTCTTGCCGCATGTCACCACTTGGTCTGACTGAGCGCCTCCAGGAGAGAGGCCCAAGCAACACGCGCCCCGAGGAGCGTCAGACCACATGTCACTACTAAATCTGACTGAGCGCCTCCAGGAGAGAGGCCCAAGCAAGACGCGCCCCGAGGAGCGTCTTGCCACGTGTCAACACTGGGTCTGATTGAGGGCCTTCTGGAGAGAGGCCCAAGCAAGACGCGCCCCGAGGAGCGTCTTGCCACATGTCACCACTTGGTCTGACTGAGCGCCTCCAGGAGAGAGGCCCAAGGAACACGCGCCCCGAGGAGCGTCAGGCCACATGTCACTACTCAGTCTGACTGAGCGCCTCCAGGAGAGAGGCCCAAGCAAGACGCGCCCCGAGGAGCGTCTTGCAACATGTCAACAATGGGTCTTACTGAGGGCCTCCAGGAGAGAAGCCCAAGAAAGACACGCCCCGAGGAGCTTCTTGCCACATGTCAGCACTCGGTCTGACTGAGCGCCTCCAGGAGAGAGGCCAAAGCAAGACGCGCCCCGAGGAGCGTCTTGACACATGTCAACACTGGGTCTGACAGAGGGCCTCCATGAGAGAGGCCCAAGCAAGACGCGCCCCGAGGAGTGTCTTGCCACATGTCAACACTGGGTCTGACAGAGGGCCTCCAGGAGAGAGGCCCAAGCAAGACGCGCCCCGAGGAGTGTCTTGCCACAGGTCACTACTTGGTCTGACTGAGCGCCTCCAGGAGAGAGGCCCAAGCAACACGCGCCCCGAGGAGCGTCTTGACACATGTCAACACTGGGTCTGACAGAGGGCCTCCAGGAGAGAGGCCCAAGCAAGACGCGCCCCGAGGAGTGTCTTGCCACATGTCACCACTGGATCTGACTGAGCGCCTCCAGGAGAGAGGCCTAAGCAAGACGCGCCCCGAGGAGCGTCAGGCCACATGTCACTACTCAGTCTGACTGAGCGCCCACAGGAGAGAGGCCCAAGCAAGATGCGCCCCGAGGAGCGTCTTGCCACGTGTCAACACTGGGTCTGATTGAGGGCCTTCTGGAGAGAGGCCCAAGCAAGACGAGCCACGAGGAGCGTCTTGCCACATGTCAACAATGGGTCTTACTGAGGGCCTCCAGGAGAGAAGCCCAAGCAAGACACGCCCCGAGGAGCGTCTTGACACATGTCAACACTGGGTCTGACAGAGGGCCTCCATGAGAGAGGCCCAAGCAAGACGCGCCCCGAGGAGTGTCTTGCCACATGTCAACACTGGGTCTGACAGAGGGCCTCCAGGAGAGAGGCCCAAGCAAGACGCGCCCCAAGAAGTGTCTTGCCACATGTCACCACTTGGTCTGACTGAGCGCCTCCAGGAGAGAGGCCCAAGCAACACGCGCCCCGAGGAGCGTCAGACCACATGTCACTACTAAATCTGACTGAGCGCCTCCAGTCTAGAGGCCGAAGCAAGACGCGCCCCGAGGAGCATCTTGCCACGTGTCAACACTGGGTCTGATTGAGGGCCTTCTGGAGAGAGGCCCAAGCAAGACGCGCCCCGAGGAGCGTCAGGCCACATGTCACTACTCAGTCTGACTGAGCGCCTCCAGGAGAGAGGCCCAAGCAAGATGCGCCCCGAGGAGCGTCTTGCAACATGTCAACAATGGGTCTTACTGAGGGCCTCCAGGAGAGAAGCCCAAGAAAGACACGCCCCGACGAGCTTCTTGCCACATGTCAGCACTCGGTCTGACTGAGCGCCTCCAGGAGAGAGGCAGAAGCAAGACGCGCCCTGAGGAGCGTCTTGACACATGTCAACACTGGGTCTGACAGAGGGCCTCCATGAGAGAGGCCCAAGCAAGACGCGCCCCGAGGAGTGTCTTGCCACATGTCAACACTGGGTCTGACAGAGGGCCTCCAGGAGAGAGGCCCAAGCAAGAGGCGCCCCGAGGAGTGTCTTGCCACATGTCACCACTTGGTCTGACAGAGCACCTCCAGGAGAGAGGCCCAAGCAACACGCGCCCCGAGGAGCGTCAGGCCACATGTCACAACTCAGTCTGACTGAGTGCCTCCAGGAGAGGGGCCCAAGCAAGACGCGCCCCGAGGAGCGTCTTGCCACGTGTCAACACTGGGTCTGATTGAGGGCCTTCTGGAGAGAGGCCCAAGCAAGACGCGCCCCGAGGAGCGTCTTGCCACATGTCAACAATGGTTCTTACTGAGGGCCTCCAGGAGAGAAGCCCAAGCAAGACGCGCCCCGAGGAGCGTCTTGCCACATGTCAACAATGGGTCTGACTGAGGGCCTCCAGGAGAGAAGCCCAAGCAACACGCGGCCCGAGGAGCGTCTTGCCACATGTCAGCACTCGGTCTGACTGAGCGCCTCCAGGAGAGAGGCCAAAGCAAGACGCGCCCCGAGGAGCGTCTTGACACATGTCAACACTGGGTCTGACAGAGGGCCTCCATGAGAGAGGCCCAAGCAAGACGCGCCCCGAGGAGTGTCTTGCCACATGTCAACACTGGGTCTGACAGAGGGCCTCCAGGAGAGAGGCCCAAGCAAGACGCGCCCCAAGAAGTGTCTTGCCACATGTCACCACTTGGTCTGACTGAGCGCCTCCAGGAGAGAGGCCCAAGCAACACGCGCCCGGAGGAGCGTCAGACCACATGTCACTACTAAATCTGACTGAGCGCCTCCAGGAGAGAGGCCCAAGCAAGACGCGCCCCGAGGAGCGTCTTGCCACGTGTCAACACTGGGTCTGATTGAGGGCCTTCTGGAGAGAGGCCCAAGCAAGACGCGCCCCGAGGAGCGTCTTGCCACATGTCACCACTTGGTCTGACTGAGCGCCTCCAGGAGAGAGGCCCAAGGAACACGCGCCCCGAGGAGCGTCAGGCCACATGTCACTACTCAGTCTGACTGAGCGCCTCCAGGAGAGAGGCCCAAGCAAGATGCGCCCCGAGGAGCGTCTTGCAACATGTCAACAATGGGTCTTACTGAGGGCCTCCAGGAGAGAAGCCCAAGAAAGACACGCCCCGAGGAGCTTCTTGCCACATGTCAGCACTCGGTCTGACTGAGCGCCTCCAGGAGAGAGGCAGAAGCAAGACGCGCCCTGAGGAGCGTCTTGACACATGTCAACACTGGGTCTGACAGAGGGCCTCCATGAGAGAGGCCCAAGCAAGACGCGCCCCGAGGAGTGTCTTGCCACATGTCAACACTGGGTCTGACAGAGGGCCTCCAGGAGAGAGGCCCAAGCAAGACGCGCCCCGAGGAGTGTCTTGCCACAGGTCACCACTTGGTCTGACTGAGCGCCTCCAGGAGAGAGGCCCAAGCAACACGCGCCCCGAGGAGCGTCAGGCCACATGTCACTACTCAGTCTGACTGAGCGCCTCCAGGAGAGAGGCCCAAGCAAGACGCGCCCCGAGGAGCGTCTTGCCACATGTCAACACTGGGTCTGATTGAGGGCCTTCTGGAGAGAGGCCCAAGCAAGACGCGCCCCGAGGAGCGTCTTGCCACATGTCAACAATGGTTCTTACTGAGGGCCTCCAGGAGAGAAGCCCAAGCAAGACGCCCCCCGAGGAGCTTCTTGCCACATGTCAGCACTCGGTCTGACTGAGCGCCTCCAGGAGAGAGGCCAAAGCAAGACGCCCCCCGAGGAGCGTCTTGACACATGTCAACACTGGGTCTGACAGAGGGCCTCCATGAAAGAGGCCCAAGCAAGACGCGCCCCGAGGAGTGTCTTGCCAAATGTCAACACTGGGTCTGACTGAGCGCCTCAGGGAGAGAGGTCCAAGCAAGACGCGACCCGAGGAGCGTCTTGCCACATGTCAACACTGGATCTGACTGAGTGCCTCCATGAGAGAAGCCCCAGCAAGACGCGCCCCGAGGAGCGTCTTGCCACATGTCACTACTCGGTCTGTTTGAGCGCCTCCAGGAGAGAGGCCCAAGCAAGACGCGCCCCGAGGAGCGTCTTGCCACATGTCAACAATGGGTCTTACTGAGGGCCTCCAGGAGAGAAGCCCAAGCAAGACACGCCCCGAGGAGCTTCTTGCCACATGTCAGCACTCGGTCTGACTGAGCGCCTCCAGGAGAGAGGCCTAAGCAAGACGCGCCCCGAGGAGCGTCAGGCCACATGTCACTACTCAGTCTGACTGAGCGCCCACAGGAGAGAGGCCCAAGCAAGATGCGCCCCGAGGAGCGTCTTGCCACGTGTCAACACTGGGTCTGATTGAGGGCCTTCTGGAGAGAGGCCCAAGCAAGACGAGCCACGAGGAGCGTCTTGCCACATGTCAACAATGGGTCTTACTGAGGGCCTCCAGGAGAGAAGCCCAAGCAAGACACGCCCCGAGGAGCGTCTTGACACATGTCAACACTGGGTCTGACAGAGGGCCTCCATGAGAGAGGCCCAAGCAAGACGCGCCCCGAGGAGTGTCTTGCCACATGTCAACACTGGGTCTGACAGAGGGCCTCCAGGAGAGAGGCCCAAGCAAGACGCGCCCCAAGAAGTGTCTTGCCACATGTCACCACTTGGTCTGACTGAGCGCCTCCAGGAGAGAGGCCCAAGCAACACGCGCCCCGAGGAGCGTCAGACCACATGTCACTACTAAATCTGACTGAGCGCCTCCAGTCTAGAGGCCGAAGCAAGACGCGCCCCGAGGAGCATCTTGCCACGTGTCAACACTGGGTCTGATTGAGGGCCTTCTGGAGAGAGGCCCAAGCAAGACGCGCCCCGAGGAGCGTCAGGCCACATGTCACTACTCAGTCTGACTGAGCGCCTCCAGGAGAGAGGCCCAAGCAAGATGCGCCCCGAGGAGCGTCTTGCAACATGTCAACAATGGGTCTTACTGAGGGCCTCCAGGAGAGAAGCCCAAGAAAGACACGCCCCGACGAGCTTCTTGCCACATGTCAGCACTCGGTCTGACTGAGCGCCTCCAGGAGAGAGGCAGAAGCAAGACGCGCCCTGAGGAGCGTCTTGACACATGTCAACACTGGGTCTGACAGAGGGCCTCCATGAGAGAGGCCCAAGCAAGACGCGCCCCGAGGAGTGTCTTGCCACATGTCAACACTGGGTCTGACAGAGGGCCTCCAGGAGAGAGGCCCAAGCAAGAGGCGCCCCGAGGAGTGTCTTGCCACATGTCACCACTTGGTCTGACAGAGCACCTCCAGGAGAGAGGCCCAAGCAACACGCGCCCCGAGGAGCGTCAGGCCACATGTCACAACTCAGTCTGACTGAGTGCCTCCAGGAGAGGGGCCCAAGCAAGACGCGCCCCGAGGAGCGTCTTGCCACGTGTCAACACTGGGTCTGATTGAGGGCCTTCTGGAGAGAGGCCCAAGCAAGACGCGCCCCGAGGAGCGTCTTGCCACATGTCAACAATGGTTCTTACTGAGGGCCTCCAGGAGAGAAGCCCAAGCAAGACGCGCCCCGAGGAGCGTCTTGCCACATGTCAACAATGGGTCTGACTGAGGGCCTCCAGGAGAGAAGCCCAAGCAACACGCGGCCCGAGGAGCGTCTTGCCACATGTCAGCACTCGGTCTGACTGAGCGCCTCCAGGAGAGAGGCCAAAGCAAGACGCGCCCCGAGGAGCGTCTTGACACATGTCAACACTGGGTCTGACAGAGGGCCTCCATGAGAGAGGCCCAAGCAAGACGCGCCCCGAGGAGTGTCTTGCCACATGTCAACACTGGGTCTGACAGAGGGCCTCCAGGAGAGAGGCCCAAGCAAGACGCGCCCCAAGAAGTGTCTTGCCACATGTCACCACTTGGTCTGACTTAGCGCCTCCAGGAGAGAGGCCCAAGCAACACGCGCCCGGAGGAGCGTCAGACCACATGTCACTACTAAATCTGACTGAGCGCCTCCAGGAGAGAGGCCCAAGCAAGACGCGCCCCGAGGAGCGTCTTGCCACGTGTCAACACTGGGTCTGATTGAGGGCCTTCTGGAGAGAGGCCCAAGCAAGACGCGCCCCGAGGAGCGTCTTGCCACATGTCACCACTTGGTCTGACTGAGCGCCTCCAGGAGAGAGGCCCAAGGAACACGCGCCCCGAGGAGCGTCAGGCCACATGTCACTACTCAGTCTGACTGAGCGCCTCCAGGAGAGAGGCCCAAGCAAGATGCGCCCCGAGGAGCGTCTTGCAACATGTCAACAATGGGTCTTACTGAGGGCCTCCAGGAGAGAAGCCCAAGAAAGACACGCCCCGAGGAGCTTCTTGCCACATGTCAGCACTCGGTCTGACTGAGCGCCTCCAGGAGAGAGGCAGAAGCAAGACGCGCCCTGAGGAGCGTCTTGACACATGTCAACACTGGGTCTGACAGAGGGCCTCCATGAGAGAGGCCCAAGCAAGACGCGCCCCGAGGAGTGTCTTGCCACATGTCAACACTGGGTCTGACAGAGGGCCTCCAGGAGAGAGGCCCAAGCAAGACGCGCCCCGAGGAGTGTCTTGCCACAGGTCACCACTTGGTCTGACTGAGCGCCTCCAGGAGAGAGGCCCAAGCAACACGCGCCCCGAGGAGCGTCAGGCCACATGTCACTACTCAGTCTGACTGAGCGCCTCCAGGAGAGAGGCCCAAGCAAGACGCGCCCCGAGGAGCGTCTTGCCACATGTCAACACTGGGTCTGATTGAGGGCCTTCTGGAGAGAGGCCCAAGCAAGACGCGCCCCGAGGAGCGTCTTGCCACATGTCAACAATGGTTCTTACTGAGGGCCTCCAGGAGAGAAGCCCAAGCAAGACGCCCCCCGAGGAGCTTCTTGCCACATGTCAGCACTCGGTCTGACTGAGCGCCTCCAGGAGAGAGGCCAAAGCAAGACGCCCCCCGAGGAGCGTCTTGACACATGTCAACACTGGGTCTGACAGAGGGCCTCCATGAAAGAGGCCCAAGCAAGACGCGCCCCGAGGAGTGTCTTGCCAAATGTCAACACTGGGTCTGACTGAGCGCCTCAGGGAGAGAGGTCCAAGCAAGACGCGACCCGAGGAGCGTCTTGCCACATGTCAACACTGGATCTGACTGAGTGCCTCCATGAGAGAAGCCCCAGCAAGACGCGCCCCGAGGAGCGTCTTGCCACATGTCACTACTCGGTCTGTTTGAGCGCCTCCAGGAGAGAGGCCCAAGCAAGACGCGCCCCGAGGAGCGTCTTGCCACATGTCAACAATGGGTCTTACTGAGGGCCTCCAGGAGAGAAGCCCAAGCAAGACACGCCCCGAGGAGCTTCTTGCCACATGTCAGCACTCGGTCTGACTGAGCGCCTCCAGGAGAGAGGCCCAAGCAAGACGCGCCCCGAGGAGCGTCTTGCCACATGTCAACAATGGGTCTGACTGAGGGCCTCCAGGAGAGAAGCCCAAGCAACACGCGGCCCGAGGAGCGTCTTGCCACATGTCAGCACTCGGTCTGACTGAGCGCCTCCAGGAGAGAGGCCAAAGCAAGACGCCCCCCGAGGAGCGTCTTGACACATGTCAACACTGGGTCTGACAGAGGGCCTCCATGAGAGAGGCCCAAGCAAGACGCGCCCCGAGGAGTGTCTTGCCACTTGTCAACACTGGGTCTGACAGAGGGCCTCCAGGAGAGAGGCCCAAGCAAGACGCGCCCCAAGAAGTGTCTTGCCACATGTCACCACTTGGTCTGACTGAGCGCCTCCAGGAGAGAGGCCCAAGCAACACGCGCCCCGAGGAGCGTCAGACCACATGTCACTACTAAATCTGACTGAGCGCCTCCAGTCTAGAGGCCCAAGCAAGACGCGCCCCGAGGAGCGTCTTGCCACGTGTCAACACTGGGTCTGATTGAGGGCCTTCTGGAGAGAGGCCCAAGCAAGACGCGCCCCGAGGAGCGTCAGGCCACATGTCACTACTCAGTCTGACTGAGCGCCTCCAGGAGAGAGGCCCAAGCAAGATGCGCCCCGAGGAGCGTCTTGCAACATGTCAACAATGGGTCTTACTGAGGGCCTCCAGGAGAGAAGCCCAAGAAAGACACGCCCCGACGAGCTTCTTGCCACATGTCAGCACTCGGTCTGACTGAGCGCCTCCAGGAGAGAGGCAGAAGCAAGACGCGCCCTGAGGAGCGTCTTGACACATGTCAACACTGGGTCTGACAGAGGGCCTCCATGAGAGAGGCCCAAGCAAGACGCGCCCCGAGGAGTGTCTTGCCACATGTCAACACTGGGTCTGACAGAGGGCCTCCAGGAGAGAGGCCCAAGCAAGACGCGCCCCGAGCAGTGTCTTGCCACATGTCACCACTTGGTCTGACAGAGCGCCTCCAGGAGAGAGGCCCAAGCAACACGCACCCCGAGGAGCGTCAGGCCACATGTCACTACTCAGTCTGACTGAGTGCCTCCAGGAGAGGGGCCCAAGCAAGACGCGCCCCGAGGAGCGTCTTGCCACGTGTCAACACTGGGTCTGATTGAGGGCCTTCTGGAGAGAGGCCCAAGCAAGACGCGCCCCGAGGAGCGTCTTGCCACATGTCAACAATGGTTCTTACTGAGGGCCTCCAGGAGAGAAGCCCAAGCAAGACGCGCCCCGAGGAGCGTCTTGCCACATGTCAACAATGGGTCTGACTGAGGGCCTCCAGGAGAGAAGCCCAAGCAACACGCGGCCCGAGGAGCGTCTTGCCACATGTCAGCACTCGGTCTGACTGAGCGCCTCCAGGAGAGAGGCCGAAAGCAAGACGCGCCCCGAGGAGCGTCTTGACACATGTCAACACTGGGTCTGACAGAGGGCCTCCATGAGAGAGGCCCAAGCAAGACGCGCCCCGAGGAGTGTCTTGCCACATGTCAACACTGGGTCTGACAGAGGGCCTCCAGGAGAGAGGCCCAAGCAAGACGCGCCCCAAGAAGTGTCTCTCCACATGTCATCACTTGGTCTGACTGACCGCCTCCAGGAGAGAGGCCCAAGCAACACGCGCCCCGAGGAGCGTCAGACCACATGTCACTACTAAATCTGACTGAGCGCCTCCAGGAGAGAGGCCCAAGCAAGACGCGCCCCGAGGAGCGTCTTGCCACGTGTCAACACTGGGTCTGATTGAGGGCCTTCTGGAGAGAGGCCCAAGCAAGACGCGCCCCGAGGAGCGTCTTGCCACATGTCACCACTTGGTCTGACTGAGCGCCTCCAGGAGAGAGGCCCAAAGAACACGCGCCCCGAGGAGCGTCAGGCCACATGTCACTACTCAGTCTGACTGAGCGCCTCCAGGAGAGAGGCCCAAGCAAGATGCGCCCCGAGGAGCGTCTTGCAACATGTCAACAATGGGTCTTACTGAGGGCCTCCAGGAGAGAAGCCCAAGAAAGACACGCCCCGAGGAGCTTCTTGCCACATGTCAGCACTCGGTCTGACTGAGCGCCTCCAGGAGAGAGGCAGAAGCAAGACGCGCCCTGAGGAGCGTCTTGACACATGTCAACACTGGGTCTGACAGAGGGCCTCCATGAGAGAGGCCCAAGCAAGACGCGCCCCGAGGAGTGTCTTGCCACATGTCAACACTGGGTCTGACAGAGGGCCTCCAGGAGAGAGGCCCAAGCAAGACGCGCCCCGAGGAGTGTCTTGCTACAGGTCACCACTTGGTCTGACTGAGCGCCTCCAGGAGAGAGGCCCAAGCAACACGCGCCCCGAGGAGCGTCAGGCCACATGTCACTACTCAGTCTGACTGAGCGCCTCCAGGAGAGAGGCCCAAGCAAGACGCGCCCCGAGGAGCGTCTTGCCACATGTCAACACTGGGTCTGATTGAGGGCCTTCTGGAGAGAGGCCCAAGCAAGACGCGCCCCGAGGAGCGTCTTGCCACATGTCAACAATGGTTCTTACTGAGGGCCTCCAGGAGAGAAGCCCAAGCAAGACGCCCCCCGAGGAGCTTCTTGCCACATGTCAGCACTCGGTCTGACTGAGCGCCTCCAGGAGAGAGGCCAAAGCAAGACGCCCCCCGAGGAGCGTCTTGACACATGTCAACACTGGGTCTGACAGAGGGCCTCCATGAAAGAGGCCCAAGCAAGACGCGCCCCGAGGAGTGTCTTGCCAAATGTCAACACTGGGTCTGACTGAGCGCCTCAGGGAGAGAGGTCCAAGCAAGACGCGACCCGAGGAGCGTCTTGCCACATGTCAACACTGGATCTGACTGAGTGCCTCCATGAGAGAAGCCCCAGCAAGACGCGCCCCGAGGAGCGTCTTGCCACATGTCACTACTCGGTCTGTTTGAGCGCCTCCAGGAGAGAGGCCCAAGCAAGACGCGCCCCGAGGAGCGTCTTGCCACATGTCAACACTGGGTCTGACTGAGCGCCTCCAGGAGAGAGGCCCAAGCAAGACACGCCCCGAGGAGCGTCTTGACACATGTCAACACTGGGTCTGACTGAGGGCCTCCATGAGAGAAGCCCAAGCAAGACGCGCCCCGAGGAGAGTCTTGCCACATGTCAACACTCGGTCTGACAGAGGGAATCCAGGAGAGAAGCCCAAGCAATACGCGCCCCGAGGAGCGTCTTGCCACATGTCACCACTTGGTCTGACTGAGCGCCTCCAGGAGAGAGGCCCAACCAAGACGCGCCCTGAGGAGCGTCTTGCCACATGCCAACACTGGGTCTGACAGAGGGCCTCCAGGAGAGAGGCCCAAGCAAGACGCGCCCCGAGGAGTGTCTTGCCACAAGTCACCACTGGGTCTGACTGAGCGCCTCCAGGAGAGAGGCCCAAGCAAGATGCGCCCCGAGGAGCGTCTTGTCACATGTCAACACTGGGTCTTCCTGAGCGCCTCCAGGAGAGACGCCCAAGCAAGACGCGCCCGGAGGAGCGTCTTTCCACATGTCAGCACTCGGTCTGACTGAGCGCCTCCAGGAGAGAGGCCCAAGCAAGACGCGCCCAAAGGAGCTTCTTGCAACATGTCAACAATGGGTCTGACTGAGCTCCTCCAGGAGAGAGGCCCAAGCAACACGCGCCCCGAGGAGCGTCAGGCCACATGTCACTACTCAGTCTGACTGAGCGCCTCCAGCAGAGAGGCCCAAGCAAGACGCGCCCCGAGGAGCGTCTTGCCACGTGTCAACAATGGGTCTGATTGAGGGCCTTCTGGAGAGAGGCCCAAGAAAGACGCGCCCCGAGGAGCGTCTTGCCACATGTCAACAATGGGTCTTACTGAGGGCCTCCAGGAGAGAAGCCCAAGCAACACGCGCCCCGAGGAGCTTCTTGCCACATGTCAGCACTCGGTCTGACTGAGCGCCTCCAGGAGAGAGGCCAAAGCAAGACGCGCCCCGAGGAGCGTCTTGACACATGTCAACACTGGGTCTGACAGAGGGCCTCCATGAGAGAGGCCCAAGCAAGACACGACCCGAGGAGTGTCTTGCCGCATGTCAACACTGGGTCTGACTGAGCGGCTCCAGGAGAGAGGCCCAAGCAAGACGCGCCCCGAGGAGCGTCTTGCCACGTGTCAACACTGGGTCTGACTGAGCGCCTCCAGGAGAGAGGCCCAGGCAAGATGCGCCCCGAGGAGTGTCTTGCCACATGTCACCACTGGGTCTGACTGAGCGCCTCCAGGAGAGAGGCCCAAGCAAGACGCGCCCCGAGGAGCATCTTGCCTTATGTCAGCACTCGGTCTGACTGAGCGCCTCCAGGAGAGAGGCCCAAGCAAGACGCGCCCCGAGGAGCATCTTGCAACATGTCACTACTCGGTCTAACTGAGCGCCTCCAGGAGAGAGGTCCAAGCAAGACGCACCCCGAGGAGCGTCTTGCCACATGTCACTACTCGGTCTGACTGAGCGCCTCCAGGAGAGAGGCCCAAGCAAGACGTGCCCCGAGGAGCGTCTTGCCACATGTCAACAATGGGTCTGACTGAGGGCCTCCAGGAGAGAAGCCCAAGCAAGACGCGCCCCGTGGAGCGTCTTCCCACATGTCAACACTGGGTCTGACTGAGCGCCTCCAGGAGAGAGGCCCAAGCAAGACGCGCCCCGAGGAGCGTCAGGCCACATATCACTACTCAGTCTGACTGAGCGCCTCCAGGAGAGAGGCCCAAGCAAGATGCGCCCCGAGGAGCGTCTTGCCACATGTAAACACTGGGTCTGATTGAGGGCCTTCTGGAGAGAGGCCCAAGCAAGACGCGCCCCGAGGAGCGTCTTGCCACATGTCAACAATGGGTCTGACTGAGGGCCTCCAGGAGGGAAGCCCAGGCAAGACGGGCCCCGTGGAGCGTCTTGACACATGTCAACACTGGGTCTGACAGAGGGCCTCCAGGAGAGAGGCCCAAGCAAGACGCGCCCCGAGGAGTGTCTTGCCACATGTCACCACTGGGTCTGACTGAGCTCCTCCAGGAGAGAGGCCCAAGCAAGACGCGCCCCGAGGAGCGTCAGGCCACATGTCACTACTCAGTCTGACTGAGCGCCCCCAGGAGAGAGGCCCAAGCAAGACGCGCCCGGAGGAGCGTCTTGCCACAAGTCAACACTGGGTCTGATTGAGGGCCTTCTGGAGAGAGGCCCAAGCAAGACGCACCACGAGGAGCGTCTTGCCAAATGTCAACAATGGGTCTTACTGAGGGCCTCCAGGAGAGAAGCCCAAGCAAGACGCGCCCCGAGGAGCTTCTTGCCACATGTCAGCACTCGGTCTGACTGAGCGCCTCCAGGAGAGAAGCCAAAGCAAGACGCGCCCCGAGGAGCGTCTTGACACATTTCAACACTGGGTCTGACAGAGGGCCTCCATGAGAGAGGCCCAAGCAAGACGCGCCCCGAGGAGTGTCTTTCCACATGTCAACACTGGGTCTGACTGAGCGCCTCCAGGAGAGAGGCCCAAGCAAGACGCGCCCCGAGGAGCATCTTGCCACGTGTCACCACTGGGTCTGACTGAGCGCCTCCAGGAGAGAGGCCCAAGCAAGACGCGCCCCGAGGAGCGTCTTGCCACGTGTCACCACTGGGTCTGATTGAGCGCCTCCAGGAGAGAGGCCCCAGCAAGACCGGTCAGGCCTGCTGTGTACACATCAGAGACATGATGTTCTTTCACAGAACTGAGGTTGTTCATTACTAAATGACTTTTACAGGAATATTGTTATTATACTATTCAACAGGTTGATCATAATAATGTGTATTAAACCCACAACCTAGCAATGAGGACAGAGGGACATTATTTAAATTAGTACTTAATGGAAACGATACATAATGATACACAAGAGCCATGTCATACATTCAGCCTAGGAATAGTAGCATTGTGCACTATTAAAAATATACACATCAATTGCTCGAATCCCATTGTTGCAAAGTAAAACTCTAATAAAACTCTAGTCTGACATCAACAGAGAAGACTTAGTGTATGCACTACAAATACAGCATTAGGATTTCGAGTGGACCGTGCACCTTGTGAACCATCAGAGGCTTATGACGCAACATATCTTCCAGTTGCTATTAGACAAGTTATAATTCTCGACCATTTTTCAAAACTGGTTTCTTGGGTCCGTGAGTAAATGCCAAATGAGATGATAGTCCTTAAGTAAGTTCCTGGCGATCCCATGTCACGCTCTTGCCCATCAGCCGGTGAACGCTGAGACGGAACTCGATGAGAGCGATGTATTTTTTAAGTGCTCCGAATGTACTTCTAACAAGCGTGCCATTCACTTCGTGAGTAAACCGCAGCTGCAGCTGATTCAAACAGTCGAGCCAACTTTCTACATCACAATATTCGTTTTGTAGTTAGTCGAGTTACCTTTTGTGTGGCGCATGCACGGGTTGTTAGCGTCCAGCTCCCAGCTTAGAGAGTCCTGTATTGACACAGACGTCATTACATCTCGATGTCATGCAACACACAAAGTCTGTCGCATACAGGTGGGTTAACACGTACGATACCTTTTGTGTGGCGCATGCACGGGTCGTTAGCGTCCAGCTCCCGGCTTATAGAGAGTCCTGTATTGACACAGACGTCAATACATCTCGATGTCATGCAACACACAAAGTCTGTCGCATACAGGTGGGTTAACACACATGTACGATGTGTGCGATGGCACGCCCAGTTTACAATGGGACACGACGATGATCATTTTTAACCAAACTCTTGTTTCTCACGACAGGTGTTAGCGTTGTCTCCTGCACCTGGTCTTCGTGCACAGAGGGTGCTGTAATGTGCTCGTCATAGTCGCGATCGTTGTCACTCGAATCCGTTGTTCTCACGACAGGTGGTAGCGTTGTCTCCTGCATGTTGTCTTCGCGTGCGGCAAGCGTTGTGCTGTGCTCGTTATAATGGTTGTCTTCGTACAAAGGGGGTGTTGAATACTCCTTCACGAGTAGTGTAGGCGGTGGTGTGATGGGACGTATCTCAGAGGCGTTATGTGAGCGTACCACCATGGCCTGAGCAACTGCGACTACTGAGAGTACACCCAGTACAGACAGCGAGATCATTTTTTTTCTTGGGTGTTGTAAGGGCGCAAGGGCCTGTGTGTGTGTGTGTGTGTGTGCGTGTGTGTGTGTGTGTGTGTGTGTGTGTGTGTGTGTGTGTGTGTGTGTGTGTGTGTGTGTGTGTGTGTGTGTGTGTGTGTGTGTGTGTGTGTGAAACAAATAAAGATAAATATAGCTAGTGCGGCCACGAGCGGTCGTGCAGGGTAGAGGCTGCGCGAAATTGCCTCTAAAACAAGCGCGTGCCCACGCCCGATCCGTGGAAGCACGTAGAACTAGCAAACGTACTAACAGAAATCAACGATCGCACACGGGTCATTGAGTGTGTACAGGGTTCGTCTGCGTGTGTGGCATTGGGCAATCTAGCGGCAACCGAGTGGCCTGAAGGCGGAACCGGCCAACCCGTCGCCCTCACCATCGTTGTGCTTCGAGATGAACTATTGCTAAAGATGATCGTCCTCGTCAACCACGGCGCTACCAGAGTTACCACGACATGCGCCTTAAAAGCGTTCTCGTTTGGGTCAGCGCCACCAGAATTGAATCGGCAAGTCAGCGGATATTACACAACTCGTAACGAAGACCCTCTCCGCGACCTCGCGGCCAGTGTGCGCAGTGTACAGCAAATGACAAACGATGTTGCGAGCGATATATCGGAAAAACTTTGCACTGACGCGACGGTCGCCACTGCAGGTTGTGTAGGAGGTGGTGTGATGGGACGTATCTCAGAGGCGTTATGTGAGCGTACCACCATGGCCTGAGCAACTGCGACTACTGAGAGTACACCCAGTACAGACAGTGAGATCATTTTTTTACTTGGGTGTTGTACGTGTGGGTACAGCCGCTTTAATGGCAGTGCGAGCAAGTGGTCAAATGTATTTATAGGTCACTAGCAGAAACTAAGGCACGTGGTCAGAGTGTAATCGTAACCACCGTAGCTCTTGTCATAATTTAATTAACATAGAAATCAGAAACGGGCATGTCAGTATAGACATCGCGAGTGATAATGCGGCCAGTATCTGTGTGCGCTTGAGAGCACCTTGTTGTTCTACTGTGGTGCTCACGCCGCCGGGTCTGTAAATGTCATCGACCTTCTTTATATACGCATACGCTAAAGACCGTATATTCTCTATGGATTTGAACACGTCCTTTGTTTTGCGTAACACTTGAGCTGTCTCGAGCGTGATTTTGTGAGTGTACGCAGGTGTTTCGCGTGCACCGAGGTCCGAAAGGGCGTGCGCTACAACTATTAACCTTGGTTTGGGAGTGTGGCGAAACACTCGCTCCGCTGTAATGGGCAGATGCAATGTTATCACCTGGTACGTTTCGTTAGTCGGGTCGTAACACACCGGTCCGTGACACCGACCGTCACATTGTATGGGGCACAGTAAGGACAGCACGCCGCCGACCGTGACTTCGCACTCGACCGCGGTGGTGTTGTTGATTTGCAAAGGATCACATACGCCTCTCCAGTCGCAATGAGGCACATTGTAGTCGACGCGACCGTCGGTCACCATAGCTTTCGTCAGCCAACACACTCGATTGCCCTTCGAAACATCGGCGATCAACGTGAGCGTAGAGGTCGCTGTCGCTTTACTGTACGCCAGGATATCCGTGTGTGAGTGCACGCTCGACGTCGATTGACAACCGGTCATGTCAGACCTGATCAGACCTTCCGAACACATGACCATTAGTTGTTGTGCGGCCGAGAGTATCGCGATCATACCGTTGAGATGTGTAGAAAGCGCGTACACGCCAGCCTTCCACGTTTCCAAAGTTTCCAGCAATCTAGAGGGACTTGTCTTAGCGCGCACGGCTGTGCTGAATTTGCGTTGGGTAGACACAACGGCTTCTACCTCGCTTAGGATCTTGTGGGCTAATGTACCCGTGGTAGGCCAAGACGTGTATAGTCGAGCGCGGTGACGCCCCGGATACTTGACCCGGTTTTGTTGTGGCGATATGCGTGTCCAGTAACGCGGCAAAGTCCGCGTGTCTAGCGTGTATTGATTTTACAGCTCGCTCATACCCCAACAGTACGGTCCGTAGAAGTTCGTTCACTTGTTTCCATGCGCTCGTGGAACACAGGACATCGCAACCTCTGTGATAATCAAGTAAAGCGTCACACACCAGCTGCTTGCACGTTGTAAATACAATCGGTAGTAACTTCTTACTCCACTCTATGTTGAACTCGTATAGTATGTATATGGGTGGTTGCGGCGGTTTGCGCATTTTCTATCTACCCTCCGCTAATATGACTCTGTGGTCTGTCTCCTGAGATGGTGCGGTTGGAACTTGCGAGAGTGCACTATGGACGGTCGGCGTTTCCATTTCGTCAACTGTGCCATTTTCAGCCGCTGGCAAACGGCCGTCGACGGTCGATGCGAGACACCAACATAACGTTAGACCGCGACCCTCATGCCAGTTTTCTGTAGTACTGGTTGTAGTTTCTGGTGCACACTCGATACGCCATTACGATCACAATTACGTTGATTAATAAATCCAGTGTTGTAGCGACTGCAGCCAGCGCCGTCGCGCAACTCGTGTCGGTGTTATCTCTCGATACTTTCGTTGGTATTCAAGCGTATGCAGAATCTACGGATCTGGTGAAGTTGCTTGTCACTAGCTTGCGCACGTTTGATATGGCACTTTGCGCGAGACTCACACAACCTGCTGTGGCGACCGTCCCGTCAGTGCAAAGTTTTTCCGATATATCGCTCGCAACATCGTTTGTCATTTGCTGTACACTGCGCACACTGGCCGCGAGGTCGCGGAGAGGGTCTTCGTTACGAGCTACTCTGGTAGCGCCGTGGTTGACGAGGACGATCATCTTTAGCAATAGTTCATCTCGAAGCACAACGATGGTGAGCGCGAGGGGTTGGCCGATTCCGCCTTCAGGCCACTCGATTGCCGCTAGATTGCCCAATGCCACACACGCAGACGAACCCTGTACACACTCAATGACACGTGTGCGATCGTTGATTTCTGCTAGTACGTTTGCTAGTTCTAAGTGCTTCCACGGATCGGGCGTGGGAACGCGCTTGTTTTAGAGGCGTTTTCGCGCAGCCTCTACCCTGCACGACCGCTCGTGGCCGCACTACCAATATTTATCTTTATTTGTTTCACACACACACACACACACACACACACACACACACACACACACACACACATACACACACACACACACACACACACACACACACACACGCACGCACACACACACACACACACACACACACACAGGCCCTTGCGTACAAACCCCGGTCAGGCCTGCAGTGTACACATCAGAGACATGATGTGCTTTCACAGAACTGAGGTTGTTCATTACTAAATGACTTTTACAGGAATATTGTTATTATACTATTCAACAGGTTGATCATAATAATGTGTATTAAACCCACAACCTAGCACTGAGGACAGAGGGACTTTATTTAAATTAGTACTTAATGGAAACGATACATAATGATACATAAGAGCCATGTCATACATTCAGCCTAGGAATAGTAGCATTGTGCATTATTAAAAATATACAGATCAATTGCTCGAATCCCATTGTTGCAAAGTAAAACTCTAATAAAACTCTAGTCTGACATCAACAGAGAAGACTTAGTGTATGTACTACAAATACAGCATTAGGATTTCGAGTGGACCGTGCACCTTGTGAACCATCAGAGGCTTATGACGCAACATATCTTCCAGTTGCTATTAGACAAGTTATAATTCTCGACCATTTTTCGGAACTGGTTTCTTGGGTCCGTGAGTAAATGCCAAATGAGATGATAGTCCTTAAGTAAGTTCCTGGCGATCCCATGTCACGCTCTTGCCCATCAGCCGGTGAATGCTGAGACGGAACTCGATGAGAGCGATGTATTTTTTAAGTGCTCCGAATGTACTTCTAACAAGCGTGCGATTCACTTCGTGAGTAAACCGCAGCTGCAGCTGATTCAAACAGTCGAGCCAACTTTCTACATCACAATATGCGTTTTGTAGTTAGTCGAGTAACCTTTTGTGTGGCGCATGCACGGGTCGTTAGCGTCCAGCTCCCAGCTTAGAGAGTCCTGTATTGACACAGACGTCAATACATCTCGATGTCATGCAACACACAAAGTCTGTCGCATACAGGTGGGTTAACACATGTACGATACCTAATGTGTGGCGCATGCACGGGTCGTTAGCGTCCAGCTCCTGGCTTATAGAGAGTCCTGTATTGACACAGACGTCAATACATCTCGATGTCATGCAACACACAAAGTCTGTCCTATACAGGTGGGTTAACACACATGTACGATGTGTGCGATGGCACGCCCGTTTACAATGGGACACGACGATGATCATTGTTAACCAAACTCTTGTTTCTCACGACAGGTGGTAGCGTTGTCTCCTGCACCTGGTCTTCGTGCACAGAGGGTGTTGTAATGTGCTCGTCATAGTCGCGATCGTTGTCACTCGAATCCGTTGTTCTCAAGACAGGTGGTAGCGTTGTCTCCTGCATGTTGTCTTCGCGTGCGGCAAGCGTTGTGCTGTGCTCGTTATAATGGTTGTCTTCGTACAAAGGGGGTGTTGAATACTCCTTCGCAAGTAGTCTAGGAGGTGGTGTGATGGGACGTATCTCAGGGGCGTTATGTGAGCGTACCACCATGGCCTGAGCAACTGCGACTACTGAGAGTACACCCAGTACAGACAGCGAGATCATTTTTTTTCTTGGGTGTTGTACGTGTGGGTACAGCCGCTTTAATGGCAGTGAGAGCAAGTGGTCAAATGTATTTATAGGTCACTAGCAGAAACTAAGGCACGTGGTCAGAGTGTAATCGTAACCACTGTAGCTTTTGTCATAATTTAATATACATAGAAATCAGAAACGGGCATGTCAGGATAGACATCGCGAGTGATAATGCGGTCAGTATCTGTGTGCACTTGAGAGCACCTTGTTGTTCTACTGTGGTGCCCACGCCGCCGGGTCTGTAAATGTCATCGACCTTCTTTACATACGCATACGCTAAAGACCGTATATTCTCTATGGATTTGAACACGTCCTTTGTTTCGCGTAACGCTTGAGCTGTCTCGAGCGTGATGTTGTGAGTGTACACCAGTGTTTCGCGTGCACCGAGGTCTGAAAGGGCGTGCGCTACAACTATTAACCTTGGTTTGGGAGTGTGGCGAAACGCTCGCTCCGCTGTAATGGGCAGATGCAATGTTATCACCTGGTACGTTTCGTTAGTGGGGTCGTAACACACCGGTCTGTGACACGGACCGTCACATTGTATGGGGCACAGTAAGGACAACACGCCGCCGACCGTGACTTCGCACTCGACCGCGGTGGTGTTGTCGATTTGCAAAGGATCACATACGCCTCTCCAGTCGCAATGAGGCACATTGTAGTCGACGCGACTGTCGGTCACCATAGCTTTCGTCAGCCAACACACTCGATTGCCCTTCGAAACATCGGCGATCAACGTGAGCGTAGACGTCGCTGTCGCCAGGATATCCGTGTGTGAGTGCACGCTCGACGTCGATTGACAACCGGTCATGTCAGACCTGATCAGACCTTCCGAACACATGACCATTAGTTGTTGTGCGGCCGAGAGTATCGCAATCATACCGTTGAGATTTGTAGAACGCGCTTACACGCCAGCCTTCCACGTTTCCAAAGTTTCCAGCAGTCTAGAGGGACTTGTCTTAGCGCGCACGGCTGTGCTGAATTTGCGTTGGGTAGACACAACGGCTTCGACTTCGCTTAGGATCTTGTGGGCTCATGTACTCGTGGTAGGCCAAGACGTGTATAGTCGAGGGTCACACACCAGCTGCTTGCACGTTGGAAATACAATCGGTAGTAACTTCTTACTCCACTCTATGTTGAACTCGTATAGTATGTATATGGGCGGTTGTGGCGGTTTGCGCATTTTCTATCTACCCTCCGCTAATATGACTCTGTGGTCTGTCTCCTGAGATGGTGCGGTTGGAACTTGCGAGAGTGCACTATCGACGGTCGGCGTTTCCATTTCGTCAACTGTGCCATTTTTAGCTGCTGGCAAACGGCCGTCGACGGTCGATGCGAGACACCAACATAACGTTAGACCGCGACCCTCATGCCAGTTTTCTGTAGAACTGGTTTTAGTTTCTGGTGCACACTCGATACGCCATTACGATCACAATTACGTTGATTATTAAATCCAGTGTTGGAGCGACTGCAGCCAGCGCCGTCGCGCAACTCGTGTCGGTGTTATCTCTCGATACTTTCATTCGTATCCAAGCGTATGCAGAATCTACGGATCTGGTGAAGTTGCTTGTCACTAGCTTGCGCACGTTTGATATGGCACTTTGCGCGAGACTCACACAACCTGCAGTTGCGACCGTCGCGTCAGTGCAAAGTTTTTCCGATATATCGCTCGCAACATCGTTTGTCATTTGCTGTACACTGCGCACACTGGCCGCGAGGTCGCGGAGAGGGTCTTCGTTACGAGTTGTGTAATATCCGCTGACTTGCCTTATTCAATTCTGGTGGCGCTGACCCAAACGAGAACGCTTTTAAGGCGCATGTCGTGGTAACTCTGGTAGCGCCGTGGTTGACGAGGACGATCATCTTTAGCAATAGTTCATCTCGAAGCACAACGATGGTGAGGGCGACGGGTTGGCCGGTTCCGCCTTCAGGCCACTCGGTTGCCGCTAGATTGCCCAATGCCACACACGCAGACGAACCCTGTACACACTCAATGACCCGTGTGCGATCGTTGATTTCTGCTAGTACGTTTGCTAGTTCTACGTGCTTCCACGGATCGGGCGTGGGCACGCGCTTGTTTTAGAGGCAATTTCGCGCAGCCTCTACCCTGCACGACCGCTCGTGGCCGCACTAGCTATATTTATCTTTATTTGTTTCACACACACACACACACACACACACACACACACACACACACACACACACACACACACACACACACACACACACACACACACACACGCACACACACACACACACACACAGGCCCTTGCGCCCTTACAACACCCAAGAAAAAAAATGATCTCGCTGTCTGTACTGGGTGTACTCTCAGTAGTCGCAGTTGCTCAGGCCATGGTGGTACGCTCACATAACGCCTCTGAGATACGTCCCATCACACCACCTCATAGACTACTCGCGAAGGAGTATTCAACACCCCCTTTGTACGAAGACAACCATTATAACGAGCACAGCACAACGCTTGCCGCACGCGAAGACAACATGCAGGAGACAACGCTACCACCTGTCGTGAGAACAACGGATTCGAGTGACAACGATCGCGACTATGACGAGCACATTACAACACCCTCTGTGCACGAAGACCAGGTGCAGGAGACAACGCTACCACCTGTCGTGAGAAACAAGAGTTTGGTTAACAATGATCATCGTCGTGTCCCATTGTAAACGGGCGCGCCATTGCACACATCGTACATGTGTGTTAACCCACCTGTATGCGACAGACTTTGTGTGTTGCATGACATCGAGATGTATTGACGTCTGTGTCAATAAAGGACTCTCTATAAGCCGGGAGCTGGACGCTAACGACCCGTGCATGCACCACACAAAAGGTATCGCACATGTGTTAACCCACCTGTATGCGACAGACTTTGTGTGTTGCATGACATCGAGATGTATTGACGTCTGTGTCAATACAGGACTCTCTAAGCTGGGAGCTGGACGCTAATGACCCGTGCATGCGCCACATAAAAGGCAACTCGACTAACTACAAAACGAATATTGTGATGTAGAAAGTTGGCTCGACTGTTTGAATCAGCTGCAGCTGCGGTTTACTCACGAAGTGAATCGCACGCTTGTTAGAAGTACATTCGGAGCACTTAAAAAATACATCGCTCTCATCGAGTTCCGTCTCAGCGTTCACCGGCTGATGGGCAAGAGCGTGACATGGGATCGCCAGGAACTTACTTAAGGACTATCATCTCATTTGGCATTTACTCACGGACCCAAGAAACCAGTTCCGAAAAATGGTCGAGAATTATAACTTGTCTAATAGCAACTGGAAGATATGTTGCGTCATAAGCCTCTGATGGTTCACAAGGTGCACGGTCCACTCGAAATCCTAATGCTGTATTTGTAGTACATACACTAAGTCTTCTCTGTTGATGTCAGAGTAGAGTTTTATTAGAGTTTTACTTTGCAACAATGGGATTCGAGCAATTGATGTGTATATTTTTAATAGTGCACAATGCTACTATTCCTAGGCTGAATGTGTGACATGGCTCTTATGTATCATTATGTATCGTTTCCATTAAGTACTAATGGCATTTACTCACGGACCCAAGAAACCAGTTCCGAAAAATGGTCGAGAATTATAACTTGTCTAATAGCAACTGGAAGATATGTTGCGTCATAAGCCTCTGATGGTTCACAAGGTGCACGGTCCACTCGAAATCCTAATGCTGTATTTGTAGTACATACACTAAGTCTTCTCTGTTGATGTCAGACTAGAGTTTTATTAGAGTTTTACTTTGCAACAATGGGATTCGAGCAATTGATGTGTATATTTTTAATAGTGCACAATGCTATTATTCCTAGGCTGAATGTGTGACATGGCTCTTATGTATCATTATGTATCGTTTCCATTAAGTACTAATTTAAATAAAGTCCCTCTGTCCTCAGTGCTAGGTTGTGGGTTTAAGTGGCAAGACGCTCCTCGGGGCGCATATTGCTTGGGCTTCTCTCCTGGATGCCCTCTGTCAGACCGAGTGTTGACATGTGGCAAGACTCTCCTCGGGGCGCGTCTTGCTTGGGCTTCTCTCATGGAGGCCCTCAGTCAGACCCAGTGTTGACATTTGTCAAGACGCTCCTCGGGGCGTGTCTTGCTTGGGCTTCTCTCCTGGAGGCCCTCAGTCAGACCCATTGTTGACATGTGGCAAGACCCTCCTCGGGGCACGTCTTGCTTGGGCCTCTCTCCTGGAGGCGCTCAAACAGACCGAGTAGTGACATGTGGCAAGACGCTCCTCGGGGCGCGTCTTGCTTGGGCCTCTCTCATGGAGGCCCTCTGTCAGACCCAGTGTTGACATGTGTCAAGACGCTCCTCGGGGGGCGTCTTGCTTTGGCCTCTCTCCTGGAGGCACTCAGTCTGACCGAGTGCTGACATGTGGCAAGAAGCTCCTCGGGGCGCGTCTTGCTTGGACTTCTCTCCCGGAGGTCCTCAGTAAGAACCATTGTTGACATGTGGCAAGACGCTCCTCGGGGCGCGTCTTGCTTGGGCCTCTCTCCAGAAGGCCCTCAATCAGACCCAGTGTTGACACGTGGCAAGACACTCCTCGGGGCGCATCTTGCTTGGGCCTCTCTCCTAGAGGCCCTCTGTCATACCCAGTGTTGACATGTGTCAAGACGCTCCTCGGGGCGCGTCTTGCTTGGGCTTCTCTCCTGGAGGCCCTCAGTCAGACCCATTGTTGGCATGTGGCAAGACGCTCCTCGGGGCACGTCTTGCTTGGGCCTCTCTCCTGGAGGCGCTCAGTCAGACCGAGTGCTGACATGTGGCAAGACGCTCCTCGGGCCGCGTGTTGCTTGGGCTTCTCTCCTGGAGGCCCTCAGTCAGACCCATTGTTGACATGTGGCAAGACGCTCCTCGGGGCGCGTCTTGCTTGGGCCTCTCTCCTGGAGGCGCTCAGTCAGACCGAGTGCTGACATGTGGCAAGACGCTCCTCGGGGCGCGTCTTGCTTGGGCTTCTCTCCTGGAGGCGCTCAGAAAGACCCAGTGTTGACATGTGACAAGACGCTCCTCGGGGCGCGTCTTGCTTGGGCCTCTCTCCTGGAGGCGCTCAGTCAGAACCAGAGGTGACATGTGGCAAGACGCTCCTCGGGGCGCGTCTTGCTTGGGCCTCTCTCCTGGAGGCCCTCTGTCAGACCCAGTGTTGACATGTGGCAAGACGCTCCTCCGGGCGCATCTTGCTTGGGCCTCTCTCCTGGAGGCCCTCAGTCAGACCCATTGTTGACATGTGGCAAGACGCTCCTCGGGGCGCGTCTTGCTTGGGCCTCTCTCCTGGAGGCACTCAGTCAGACCGAGTGCTGACATAAGGCAAGACGCTCCTCGGGGCGCGTCTTGCTGGGGCCTCTCTCCTGGAGGCGCTCAGTCAGACCCAGTGCTGACATGTGGCAAGACGCTCCTCGGGGCGCGTCTTGCTTGGGCCTCTCTCCTGGAGGCGCTCAGTCAGACTGAGTAGTGACATGTGGCCTGACGATCCTCGGGGCACGTCTTGCTTGGGCCTCTCTCGTGGAGGCCCTCTGTCAGACCCAGTGTTGACATGTGTCAAGACGCTCCTCGGGGCGCGTCTTGCTTGGGCTTCTCTCCTGGAGGCCCTCAGTGAGACCCATTGTTGACATGTGGAAAGACGCTCCTCGGGGCGCGTCTTGCTTGGGCTTCTCTCCTGGAGGCGCTCAGACAGACCCAGTGTTGACATGTGACAAGACGCTCCTCGGGGCGCGTCTTGCTTGGGCCTCTCTCCTGGAGGCGCTGAGTCAGAACCAGAGGTGACATGTGGCAAGACGCTCCTCGGGGCGCGTCTTGCTTGGGCCTCTCTCCTGGAGGCCCTCTGTCAGACCCAGTGTTGACATGTGGCAAGACGCTCCTCCGGGCGCATCTTGCTTGGGCCTCTCTCCTGGAGGCGCTCAGTCAGACTGAGTAGTGACATGTTGCAAGACGCTCCTCGGGGCGCGTCTTGCTTGGGCCTCTCTCCTGGAGGCGCTCAGTCAGACTGAGTAGTGACATGTGGCCTGACGCTCCTCGGGGCGCGTGTTGCTTGGGCCTCTCTCCTGGAGGCGCTCAGTCTGACCAAGTGGTGACATGTGGCAAGACACTCCTCGGGGCGCGTCTTGCTTGGGCCTCTCTCCTGGAGGCCCTCTGTCATACCCAGTGTTGACATGTGTCAAGACGCTCCTCGGGGCGCGTCTTGCTTGGGCTTCTCTCCTGGAGGCCCTCAGTCAGACCCATTGTTGGCATGTGGCAAGACGCTCCTCGGGGCGCGTCTTGCTTGGGCCTCTCTGCTGGAGGCGCTCAGTCAGACCGAGTGCTGACATGTGGCAAGACGCTCCTCGGGCCGCGTGTTGCTTGGGCTTTTCTCCTGGAGGCCCTCAGTCAGACCCATTGTTGACATGTGGCAAGACGCTCCTCGGGGCGCGTCTTGCTTGGGCCTCTCTCCTGGAGGCGCTCAGTCAGACCGAGTGCTGACATGTGGCAAGACGCTCCTCGGGGCGCGTCTTGCTTGGGCTTCTCTCCTGGAGGCGCTCAGAAAGACCCAGTGTTGACATGTGACAAGACGCTCCTCGGGGCGCGTCTTGCTTGGGCCTCTCTCCTGGAGGCGCTCAGTCAGAACCAGAGGTGACATGTGGCAAGACGCTCCTCGGGGCGCGTCTTGCTTGGGCCTCTCTCCTGGAGGCCCTCTGTCAGACACAGTGTTGACATGTGGCAAGACGCTCCTCCGGGCGCATCTTGCTTGGGCCTCTCTCCTGGAGGCCCTCAGTCAGACCCATTGTTGACATGTGGCAAGACGCTCCTCGGGGCGCGTCTTGATGGGGCCTCTCTCCTGGAGGCGCTCAGTCAGACACAGTGCTGACATGTTGCAAGACGCTCCTCGGGGCGCGTCTTGCTTGGGCCTCTCTCCTGGAGGCGCTCAGTCAGACTGAGTAGTGACATGTGGCCTGACGATCCTCGGGGCACGTCTTGCTTGGGCCTCTCTCCTGGAGGCGCTCAGTCAGACCCAGTGGTGACATGTGGCAAGACACTCCTCGGGGCGCGTCTTGCTTGGGCCTCTCTCTGAGGCGCTCAGACAGACCCAGTGTTGACATGTGACAAGACGCTCCTCGGGGCACGTCTTGCTTGCGCCTCTCTCCTGGAGGCGCTCAGTCAGAACGAGAGGTGACATGTGGCAAGACGCTCCTCGGGGCGCGTCTTGCTTGGGCCTCTCTCCTGGAGGCCCTCTGTCAGACCCAGTGTTGACATGTGGCAATACGCTCCTCCGGGCGCATCTTGCTTGGGCCTCTCTCCTGGAGGCGCTCAGTCAGACTGAGTAGTGACATGTGGCAAGACACTCCTCGGGGCGCGTCTTGGTTGGGCCTCTCTCCTGGAGGCGCTCATTCAGACCCAGTGGTGACATGTGGCAAGACGCTCCTCGGGGCGCGTATTGCTTGGGCCTCTCTCCTGAATGCCCTCTGTCAGACTGAGTGTTGACATGTGGCAAGACTCTCCTCGGGGCGCGTCTTGCTTGGGCTTCTCTCATGGAGGCCCTCAGTCCGACCCAGTGTTGACATGTGTCAAGACGCTCCTCGGGCCGTGTCTTGCTTTGGCCTCTCTCCTGGAGGCGCTCAGTCAGACCCAGTGTTGACATGTGGCAAGACGCTCCTCTGGGCGCGTCTTGCTTGGGCCTCTCTCCTGGAGGCCCTCTGTCAGACCCAGTGTTGACATGTGGCAAGACGCTCCTCCGGGCGCATCTTGCTTGGGCCTCTCTCCTGGAGGCCCTCAGTCAGACCCATTGTTGACATGTGGCAAGACGCTCCTCGGGGCGCGTCTTGTTTGGGCCTCTCTCCTGGAGGCGCTCAGTCAGACCGAGTGCTGACATAAGGCAAGACGCTCCTCGGGGCGCGTCTTGATGGGGCCTCTCTCCTGGAGGCGCTCAGTCAGACACAGTGCTGACATGTTGCAAGACGCTCCTCGGGGCGCGTCTTGCTTGGGCCTCTCTCCTGGAGGCGCTCAGTCAGACTGAGTAGTGACATGTGGCCTGACGATCCTCGGGGCACGTCTTGCTTGGGCCTCTCTCCTGGAGGCGCTCAGTCAGACCCAGTGGTGACATGTGGCAAGACACTCCTCGGGGCGCGTCTTGCTTGGGCCTCTCTCCTGGAGGCCCTCTGTCAGACACAGTGTTGACATGTGGCAAGACGCTCCTCCGGGCGCATCTTGCTTGGGCCTCTCTCCTGGAGGCCCTCAGTCAGACCCATTGTTGACATGTGGCAAGACGCTCCTCGGGGCGCGTCTTGATGGGGCCTCTCTCCTGGAGGCGCTCAGTCAGACACAGTGCTGACATGTTGCAAGACGCTCCTCGGGGCGCGTCTTGCTTGGGCCTCTCTCCTGGAGGCGCTCAGTCAGACTGAGTAGTGACATGTGGCCTGACGATCCTCGGGGCACGTCTTGCTTGGGCCTCTCTCCTGGAGGCGCTCAGTCAGACCCAGTGGTGACATGTGGCAAGACACTCCTCGGGGCGCGTCTTGCTTGGGCCTCTCTCTGAGGCGCTCAGACAGACCCAGTGTTGACATGTGACAAGACGCTCCTCGGGGCACGTCTTGCTTGCGCCTCTCTCCTGGAGGCGCTCAGTCAGAACGAGAGGTGACATGTGGCAAGACGCTCCTCGGGGCGCGTCTTGCTTGGGCCTCTCTCCTGGAGGCCCTCTGTCAGACCCAGTGTTGACATGTGGCAATACGCTCCTCCGGGCGCATCTTGCTTGGGCCTCTCTCCTGGAGGCGCTCAGTCAGACTGAGTAGTGACATGTGGCAAGACACTCCTCGGGGCGCGTCTTGGTTGGGCCTCTCTCCTGGAGGCGCTCATTCAGACCCAGTGGTGACATGTGGCAAGACGCTCCTCGGGGCGCGTATTGCTTGGGCCTCTCTCCTGAATGCCCTCTGTCAGACTGAGTGTTGACATGTGGCAAGACTCTCCTCGGGGCGCGTCTTGCTTGGGCTTCTCTCATGGAGGCCCTCAGTCCGACCCAGTGTTGACAAGTGTCAAGACGCTCCTCGGGCCGTGTCTTGCTTTGGCCTCTCTCCTGGAGGCGCTCAGTCAGACCCAGTGTTGACATGTGGCAAGACGCTCCTCTGGGCGCGTCTTGCTTGGGCCTCTCTCCTGGAGGCTTTCTGTCAGACCCAGTGTTGACATGTGGCAAGACGCTCCTCCGGGCGCATCTTGCTTGGGCCTCTCTCCTGGAGGCCCTCAGTCAGACCCATTGTTGACATGTGGCAAGACGCTCCTCGGGGCGCGTCTTGTTTGGGCCTCTCTCCTGGAGGCGCTCAGTCAGACCGAGTGCTGACATAAGGCAAGACGCTCCTCGGGGCGCGTCTTGATGGGGCCTCTCTCCTGGAGGCGCTCAGTCAGACACAGTGCTGACATGTTGCAAGACGCTCCTCGGGGCGCGTCTTGCTTGGGCCTCTCTCCTGGAGGCGCTCAGTCAGACTGAGTAGTGACATGTGGCCTGACGATCCTCGGGGCACGTCTTGCTTGGGCCTCTCTCCTGGAGGCGCTCAGTCAGACCCAGTGGTGACATGTGGCAAGACACTCCTCGGGGCGCGTCTTGCTTGGGCCTCTCTCTGAGGCGCTCAGACAGACCCAGTGTTGACATGTGACAAGACGCTCCTCGGGGCACGTCTTGCTTGCGCCTCTCTCCTGGAGGCGCTCAGTCAGAACGAGAGGTGACATGTGGCAAGACGCTCCTCGGGGCGCGTCTTGCTTGGGCCTCTCTCCTGGAGGCCCTCTGTCAGACCCAGTGTTGACATGTGGCAAGACGCTCCTCCGGGCGCATCTTGCTTGGGCCTCTCTCCTGGAGGCGCTCAGTCAGACTGAGTAGTGACATGTGGCAAGACACTCCTCGGGGCGCGTCTTGGTTGGGCCTCTCTCCTGGAGGCGCTCATTCAGACCCAGTGGTGACATGTGGCAAGACGCTCCTCGGGGCGCGTATTGCTTGGGCCTCTCTCCTGAATGCCCTCTGTCAGACTGAGTGTTGACATGTGGCAAGACTCTCCTCGGGGCGCGTCTTGCTTGGGCTTCTCTCATGGAGGCCCTCAGTCCGACCCAGTGTTGACATGTGTCAAGACGCTCCTCGGGCCGTGTCTTGCTTTGGCCTCTCTCCTGGAGGCGCTCAGTCAGACCCAGTGTTGACATGTGGCAAGACGCTCCTCTGGGCGCGTCTTGCTTGGGCTTCTCTCCTGGAGGCCCTCAGTCAGACCCATTGTTGACATGTGGCAAGACGCTCCTCGGGGCACGTCTTGCTTGTGCCTCTCTCCTGGAGGCGCTCAGTCAGACCGAGTAGTGACATGTGGCAAGACGCTCCTCGGGGCGCGTCTTGCTGGGGCTTCTCTCATGGAGGCACTCAGTCAGACCCAGTGTTGACATGTGGCAAGACGCTCCTCGGGGCGCGTGTTGCTTGGACCTCTCTCCTGGAGGCGCTCAGTCAGACCGAGTAGTGACATGTGGCATGACGCTCCTCGGGGCGCGTCATGCTGGGGCCTCTCTCCTGGAGGCGCTCAGTCAGACCCAGTGTTGACATGTGGCAAGACGCTCCTCGGGCGTTTCTTGCTTGCGCCTCTCTCCTGGAGGCGCTCAGTCAGACCCAGAGGCGACATGTGGCAAGACGCTCCTCGGGCCTCTCTCCTGGAGGCGCTCAGTCAGACCCAGTGTTGACATGTGGCAAGACGTTCCTCGGGGCGCGTCTTGCTTGGGCCTCTCTCCTGGAGGCGCTCAGTCAGACCGAGTGCTGACATGTTGCAAGACGCTCCTCGGGGCGCGTCTTGCTTGGACCTCCCTCCTGGAGGCGCTCAGTCAGACCGAGTAGTGACATGTGGCAAGACGCTCCTCGGGGCGTGTCTTGCTTGGACCTCTCTCCTGGAGGCGCTCAGTTAGACCGAGTAGTGACATGTGGCAAGACGCTCCTCGGGGCGGGTCTTGCTTGGACCTCTCTCCTGGAGGCGCTCAGTCAGAACTGGAAGATATGTTGCGTCATAAGCCTCTGATGGTTCACCAGGTGCACGGTCCACTCGAAATCCTAATGCTGTATTTGTAGTACATACACTAAGTCTTCTCTGTTGATGTCAGACTAGAGTTTTATTAGAGTTTTACTTTGCAACAATGGGATTCGAGCAATTGATATGTATATTTTTAATAGTGCACAATGCTACTATTCCTAGGCTGAATGTATGACATGGCTCTTATGTATCATTATGTATTGTTTCCATTAAGTACTAATTTAAATAAAGTCCCTCTGTCCTCAGTGCTAGGTTGTGGGTTTAATACACATTATTATGATCAACCTGTTGAATAGTATAAGCCCCATACAATGTTACGGTCCGTTGTGACGGACCGGTGTGTTACGACCCGACTAACGAAACGTACCAGGTGATAACATTGCATCTGCCCATTACAGCGGAGCGAGCGTTTCGCCACACTCCCAAACCAAGGTTAATAGTTGTAGCGCACGCCCTTTCGGACCTCGGTGCACGCGAAACACTGGTGTACACTCACAACATCACGCTCAAGACAGCTCAAGCGTTACGCGAAACAAAGGACGTGTTCAAATCCATAGAGAATATATGGTCTTTAGCATATGCGTATATAAAGAAGGTCGATGACATTTACAGACCCGGCGGCGTGGGCACCACAGTAGAACAACAAGGTGCTCTCAAGCGCACACAGATACTGGCCGCATTATCACTCGCGATGTCTATCCTGACATACCCGTTTCTGATTTCTATGTATATTAAATTATGACAAGAGCTACTTTAGGGGGTTACGATTACACTCTGACCACGTGCCTTAGTTTCTGCTAGTGACCTATAAATACATTTGCCCACTTGCTCTCACTGCCATTAAAGCGGCTGTACCCACACGTACAACACCCAAGAAAAAAAATTGATCTCGCTGTCTGTACTGGGTTTACTCTCAGTAGTCGCAGTTGCTCAGGCCATGGTGGTACGCTCACATAACGCCTCTGAGATACGTTCCATCACACCACCTCCTAGACTACTCGCGAAGGAGTATTCAACACCCCCTTTGTACGAAGACAACCATTATAACGAGCACAGCACAACGCTTGCCGCACGCGAAGACAACATGCAGGAGACAACGCTACCACCTGTCGTGAGAACAACGGATTCGAGTGACAACGATCGCGACTATGACGAGCACATTATAACACCCTCTGTGCACGAAGACCAGGTGCAGGAGACAACGCTACCACCTGTCGTGAGAAACAAGAGTTTGGTTAACAATGATCATCGTCGTGTCCCATTGTAAACGGGCGCGCCATCGCACACATCGTACATCTGTGTTAACCCACCTGTATGCGACAGACTTTGTGTGTTGCATGACATCGAGATGTATTGACGTCTGTGTCAATACAGGACTCTCTATAAGCCAGGAGCTGGACGCTAACGACCCGTGCATGCGCCACACAAAAGGTATCGTACATGTGTTAGCCCACCTGTATGCGACAGACTTTGTGTGTTGCATGACATCGAGATGTATTGACGTCTGTGTCAATACAGGACTCTCTAAGCTGGGAGCTGGACGCTAACGACCCGTGCATGCGCCACACAAAAGGTAACTCGACTAACTACAAAACGCATATTGTGATGTAGAAAGTTGGCTCGACTGTTTGAATCAGCTGCAGCTGCGGTTTACTCACAAAGTGAATTGCACGCTTGTTAGAAGTACATTCGGAGCACTTAAAAAATACATCGCTCTCATCGAGTTCCGTCTCAGCATTCACCGGCTGATGGGCAAGAGCGTGACATGGGATCGCCAGGAACTTACTTAAGGACTATCATCTCATTTGGCATTTACTCACGGACCCAAGAAACCAGTTCCGAAAAATGGTCGAGAATTATAACTTGTCTAATAGCAACTGGAAGATATGTTGCGTCATAAGCCTCTGATGGTTCACAAGGTGCACGGTCCACTCGAAATCCTAATGCTGTATTTGTAGTACATACACTAAGTCTTCTCTGTTGATGTCAGACTAGAGTTTTATTAGAGTTTTACTTTGCAACAATGGGATTCGAACAATTGATCTGTATATTTTTAATAATGCACAATGCTACTATTCCTAGGCTGAATGTATGACATGGCTCTTATGTATCATTATGTATCGTTTCCATTAAGTATTAATTTAAATAAAGTCCCTCTGTCCTCAGTGCTAGGTTGTGGGTTTAATACACATTATTATGATTAACCTGTTGAATAGTATAATAACAATATTCCTGTAAAAGTCATTTAGTAATGAACAACCTCAGTTCTGTGAAAGCACATCATGTCTCTGATGTGTACACTGCAGACCTGACCGGGGTTTGCACGCAAGGGCCTGTGTGTGTGTGTGTGTGTGTGTGTGTGTGTGTGTGTATGTATGTGTGTGTGTGTGTGTGTGTGTGTGTGAGTGTGTGTGTGTGTGTGTGTGTGTGTGTGTGTGTGTGTGTGTGTGTGTGTGTGTGTGTGTGTGTGTGTGTGTGTGTGTGTGTGAAACAAATAAAGATAAATATAGCTAGTGCGGCCACGAGCGGTCGTGCAGGGTAGAGGCTGCGCGAAAACGCCTCTAAAACAAGCGCGTGCCCACGCCCGATCCGTGGAAGCACATAGAACTAGCAAACGTACTAGCAGAAATCAACGATCGCACACGGGTCATTGAGTGTGTACAGGGTTCGTCTGCGTGTGTGGCATTGGGCAATCTAGCGGCAACCGAGTGGCCTGAAGGCGGAACCGGCCAACCCGTCGCCCTCACCATCGTTGTGCTTCGAAATGAACTATTGCTAAAGATGATCGTCCTCGTCAACCACGGCGCTACCAGAGTTACCACGACATGCGCCTTAAAAGCGTTCTCGTTTGGGTCAGCGCCACCAGAATTGAATCGGCAAGTCAGCGGATATTACACAACTCGTAACGAAGACCCTCTCCGCGACCTCGCGGCCAGTGTGCGCAGTGTACAGCAAATGACAAACGATGTTGCGTGCGATATATCGGAAAAACTTTGCACTGACGCGACGGTCGCCACTGCAGGTTGTGTGAGGCTCGCGCAAAGTGCCATATCAAACGTGCGCAAGCTAGTGACAAGCAACTTCACCAGATCCGTAGATTCTGCATACGCTCGGATACGAATGAAAGTATCGAGAGATAACACCGACACGATTTGCGCGACGGCGCTGGCTGCAGTCGCTACAACACTGGATTTATTAATCAACGTAATTGTGATCGTAATGGCGTTTCGAGTGTGCACCAGAAACTACAACCAGTACTACAGAAAACTGGCATGAGGGTCGCGGTCTAACGTTATGTTGGTGTCTCGCATCGACCGTCGACGGCCGTTTGCCAGCGGCTGAAAATGGCACAGTTGACGAAATGGAAACGCCGACCGTCGATAGCGCACTCTCGCAAGTTCCAACCGCACCATCTCAGGAGACAGACCACAGAGTCATATTAGCGGAGGGTAGATAGAAAATGCGCAAACCGCCGCAACCGCCCATATACATACTATAGGAGTTCAACATAGAGTGGAGTAAGAAGTTACTACCGATTGTATTTCCAACGTGCAAGCAGCTGGTGTGTGACGCTTTACTTGAGTATCACAGAGGTTGCGATGTCCTGTGTTCCACGAGCGCATGGAAACAAGTGAACGAACTTCTACCGACCGTACTATTGGGGTATGAGCGAGCTGTAAAATCAATATACGCTAGGCACGCGGACTTTGCCGTGTTACTGGACACGCATATCGCAACAACAAAACCGGGTCAAGTGTTCGGGGCGTCACCGCGCTCGACTATACACGTCTTGGCCTACCACGAGTACATGAGCCCACAAGATCCTAAGCGAGGTCGAAGCCGTTGTGTCTACCCAACGCAAATTCAGCACAGCCGTGCGCGCTAAGACAGGTCCCTCTAGACTGCTGGAAACTTTGGAAACGTGGAAGGCTGGCGTGTACGCGCTTTCTACACATCTCAACGGTATGATCGCGATACTCTCGGCCGCACAACAACTAATGGTCATGTGTTCGGAATGTCTGATCAGGTCTGACATGACCGGTTGTCAATCGACGTCGAGCGTGCACTCACACACGGATATCCTGGCATACAGTAAAGCGACAGCGACCTCTATGCTCACGTTGATCCTCGATGTTTCGAAGGGCAATCGAGTGTGTTGGCTGACGAAAGCTATGGTGACCGACGGTCGCGTCGACTACAATGTGCCTCATTGCGACTGGAGAGGCGTATGTGATCCTTTGCAAATCGACAACACCACCGCGGTCGAGTGCGAAGTCACGGTCGGCGGCGTGTTGTCCTTACTGTGCCCCATACAATGTGACAGTCCGTGTGACGGACCGGTGTGTTACGACCCGACTAACGAAACGTACCAGGTGATAACATTGCATCTGCCCATTACAGCGGAGCGAGCGTTTCGCCACACTCCCAAACCAAGGTTAATAGTTGTAGCGCACGCCCTTTCGGACCTCGGTGCACGCGAAACACTGGTGTACACTCACAACATCACGCTCGAGACAGCTCAAGCGTTACGCGAAACAAAGGACGTGTTCAAATCCATAGAGAATATACGGTCTTTAGCGTATGCGTATATAAAGAAGGTCGATGACATTTACAGACCCGGTGGCGTGGGCACCACAGTAGAACAACAAGGTGCTCTCAAGCGCACACAGATACTGGCCGCATTATCACTCGCGATGTCTATCCTGACATACCCGTTTCTGATTTCTATGTATATTAAATTATGACAAGAGCTACTTTTGGTGGTTACGATTACACTCTGACCACGTGCCTTAGTTTCTGCTAGTGACCTATAAATACATTTGCCCACTTGCTCTCACTGCCATTAAAGCGGCTGTACCCACACGTACAACACCCAAGAAAAAAAAAAGATCTTGCTGTCTGTACTGGGTGTACTCTCAGTAGTCGCAGTTGCTCAGGCCATGGTGGTACGCTCACATAACGCCTCTGAGATACGTTCCATCACACCACCTCCTAGACTACTCGCGAAGGAGTATTCAACACCCCCTTTGTACGAAGACAACCATGATAACGAGCACAGCACAACGCTTGCCACACGCGAAGACAACATGCAGGAGACAACGCTACCACCTGTCGTGAGAACAACGGATTCGAGTGACAACGATCGCGACTATGACGAGCACATTACAAAACCCTCTATGCACGAAGACCAGGTGCAGGAGACAACGCTACCACCTGTCGTGAGAAACAAGAGTTTGGTTAACAATGATCATCGTCGTGTCCCATTGTAAACGGGAGCGCCATCGCACACATCGTACATGTGTGTTAACCCACCTGTATGCGACAGACTTTGTGTGTTGCATGACATCGAGATGTATTGACGTCTGTGTCAATACAGGACTCTCTATAAGCCAGGAGCTGGACGCTAACGACCCGTGCATGCGCCACACAAAAGGTATCGTACATGTGTTAACCCACCTGTATGCGACGGACTTTGTGTGTTGCATGACATCGAGATGTATTGACGTCTGTGTAACCGACCCAATATAAATACATATACCCACTTGCTCTCACTGCCATTAAAGCGGCTGTACCCACACGTACAACACCCAAGAAAAAAAATGATCTCGCTGTCTGTACTGGGTGTACTCTCAGTAGTCGCAGTTGCTCAGGCCATGGTGATACGCTCACATAACGCCTCTGAGATACGTCCCATCACACCACCTCCTAGACTACTCGCGAAGGAGTATTCAACACCCCCTTTGTACGAAGACAACCATTATAACGAGCACAGCACATTGCTTGCCGCACGCGATGACAACATACAGGAGACAACGCTACCACCTGTCGTGAGAACAACGGATTCGAGTGACAACGATCGCGACTATGACGAGCACATTACACCACCCTCTGTGCACGAAGACCAGGTGCAGGAGACAACGCTACCACCTGTCGTGAGAAACAAGAGTTTGGTTAACAATGATCATCGTCGTGTGCCATTGTAAATGGGCTCGCCATCGCACACATCGTACATGTGTGTTAACCCACCTGTATGCGACAGACTTTGTGTGTTGCATGACATCGAGATGTATTGACGTCTGTGTCAATACAGGACTCTCTATAAGCCGGGAGCTGGACGCTAACAACCAGTGCATGCGCCACACAAAAGGTATCGTACATGTGTTAACCCACCTGTATACGACAGACTTTGTGTGTTGCATGACATCGAGATGTATTGACGTCTGTGTCAATACAGGACTCTATAAGCTGGGAGCTGGACGCTAACGACCCGTGCATGCGCCACACAAAAGGTAACTCGACTAACTACAAAACGCATATTGTGATGTAGAAAGTTGGCTCGACTGTTTGAATCAGCTGCAGCTGCGGTTTACTCACGAAGTGAATCGCACGCTTGTTAGAAGTACATTCGGAGCACTTAAAAAATACATCGCTCTCATCGAGTTCCGTCTCAGCGTTCACCGGCTGATGGGCAAGAGCGTGACATGGGATCGCCAGGAACTTACTTAAGGACTATCATCTCATTTGGCATTTACTCACGGACCCAAGAAACCAGTTTCGAAAAATGGTCGAGAATTATAACTTGTCTAATAGCAACTGGAAGATATGTTGCGTCATAAGCCTCTGATGGTTCACAAGGTGCACGGTCCACTCGAAATCCTAATGCTGTATTTGTAGTACATACACTAAGTCTTCTCTGTTGATGTCAGACTAGAGTTTTATTAGAGTTTTACTTTGCAACAATGGGATTCGATCAATTGATGTGTATATTTTTAATAGTGCACAATGCTACTATTCCTAGGCTGAATGTATGACATGGCTCTTATGTATCATTATGTATCGTTTCCATTAAGTACTAATTTAAATAAAGTCCCTCTGTCCTCAGTGCTAGGTTGTGGGTTTAATACACATTATTATGATCAACCTGTTGATTAGTATAATAACAATATTCCTGTAAAAGTCATTTAGTAATGAACAACCTCAGTTCTGTGAAAGAACATCATGTCTCTGATGTGTACACTGCAGGCCTGACCAGGGTTTGCACGCAAGGGCCTGTGTGTGTGTGTGTGTGTGTGTGTGTGTGTGTGTGTGTGTGTGTGTGTGTGTGTGTGTGTGTGTGTGTGTGTGTGTGTGTGTGTGTGTGTGTGTGTGTGTGTGTGAAACAAATAAAGATAAACATAGCTAGTGTGGCCACGAGCGGTCGTGCAGGGTAGAGGCTGCGCGAAAACGCCTCTAAAACAAGCGCGTGCCCACGCCCGATCCGTGGAAGCACGTAGAACTAGCAAACGTACTAGCAGAAATCAACGATCGCACACGGGTCTTTGAGTGTGTACAGGGTTCGTCTGCGTGTGTGGCATTGGGCAATCTAGCGGCAACCGAGTGGCCTGAAGGCAGAACCGGCCAACCCGTCGCCCTCACCATCGTTGCGCTTCGAGATGAACTATTGCTAAAGATGATCGTCCTCATCAACCACGGCGCTACCAGAGTAGCTCGTAACGAAGACCCTCTCTGCGACCTCGTGGCCAGTGTGTGCAGTGTACAGCAAATGACAAACGATGTTGCGAGCGATATATCGGAAAAACTTTGCACTGACGCGACGGTCGCCACTGCAGGTTGTGTGAGTCTCGCGCAACGTGCCATATCAAACATGCGCAAGCTAGTGACAAGCAACTTCACCAGATCCGTAGATTCTGCATATGCTCGGATACGAATGAAAGTATCGAGAGACAACACCGACACGAGTTGCGCGACGGCGCTGGTTGCAGTCGCTACAACACTGGATTTATTAATCAACGTAATTGTGGTCATAATGGCGTTTCGAGTGTGCACCAGAAACTACAACCAGCACTACAGAAAACTGGCATGAGGGTCGCGGTCTAACGTTATGTTGGTGTCTCGCATCGATCGTCGACGGCCGTTTGCCAGCGGCTGAAAATGGCACAGTTTACGAAATGGAAACGCCGACCGTCGATAGCGCTCTCTTAAGTTCCAACCGCACCATCTCAGGAGACAGACCACAGAGTCATATTAGCGGAGGGTAGATAGAAAATGCGCAAACCGCCGCAACCACCCATATACATACTATACGAGTTCAACATAGAGTGGAGTAAGAAGTTACTACCCATTGTATTTTCAACGTGCAAGCAACTGGTGTGTGACGCTTTACTTGAGTATCACAGAGGTTGCGATGTCCTGTGTTCCACGAGCGCATGGAAACAAGTGAACGAACTTCTACGGACCGTACTGTTGGGGTATGAGCGAGCTGTAAAATCAATACACGCTAGACACGCGGACTTTGCCGCGTTACTGGACACGCATATCGCCACAACAAAACCGGGTAAGGTGTTCGGGGCGTCACCGCGCTCGACTATACACGTCTTGGCCTACCACGAGTACATGAGCCCACAGATCCTAAGCGAGGTCGAAGCCGTTGTGTCTACACAACGCAAATTCAGCACTGCCATGCGAGCTAAGACAAGTCCCTCTAGACTGCTGGAAACTTTGGAAACGTGGAAGGCTGGCGTGTACGGACTTTCTACACATCTCAACGGTATGATCGCGATACTCTCAGCCGCACAACAACTAATGGTCATGTGTTCGGAAGGTCTGATCAGGTCTGACATGACCGGTTGTCAATCGACGTCGAGCCTGCACTCACACACGGATATCCTGGCGTACAGTAAAGCGACGGCGACCTCTACGCTCACGTTGATCGCCGATGTTTCGAAGGGCAATCGAGTGTGTTGGCTGACGAAAGCTATGGTGACCGACGGTCGCGTCGACTACAATGTGCCTCATTAAGACTGGAGAGGCATATGTGATCCTTTGCAAATCGACAACAACACCGCGGTCGAGTGCGAAGTCACGGTCGGCGGCGTGTTGTCCTTACTGTGCCCCATACAATGTGATGGTCCGTGTCACGGACCGGTGTGTTACGACCCGACTAACGAAACGTACCAGGTGATAACATTGCATCCGCCCATTACAGCGGAGCGAGCGTTTCGCCACACTCCCAAACCAAGGTTAATAGTTGTAGCGCACGCCCTATCGGACCTCGGTGCACGCGAAACACTGGCGTACACTCACAACATCAAGCTCGAGACAGCTCAAGCGTTACGCAAAACAAAGGACGTGTTCAAATCCATAGAGAATATACGGTCTTTAGCGTATGCGTATATAAAGAAGGTCGATGACATTTACAGACCCGGCGGCGTGGGCACCACAGTAGAACAACAAGGTGCTCTCAAGCGCACACAGATACTGGCTGCATTATCACTCGCGATGTCTATCCTGACATGCCCATTTCTGATTTCTATGTATATTAAATTATGACAAGAGCTACGGTGGTTACGATTACACTCTGACCACGTGCCTTAGTTTCTGCTAGTGACCTATAAATACATTTGCCCACTTGCTCCCACTGCCATTAAAGCGGCTGTACCCACACGTACAACACCCAAGTAAAAAAATGATCTCGCTGTCTGTACTGGGTGTACTCTCAGTAGTCGCAGTTGCTCAGGCCATGGTGGTACGCTCACATAACGCCTCTGAGATACGTCCCATCACACCACCTCCTAGACTACTCGCGAAGGAGTATTCAACACCCCCTTTGTACGAAGACAACCATTATAACGAGCACAGCACAACTCTTGCCGCACGCGAAGACAACATGCAGGAGACAACGCTACCACCTGTCGTGAGAAACACGGATTCGAGTGACAACGATCGCGACTATGACGAGCACATTACAGCACCCTCTGTGCACGAAGACCAGGTGCAGGAGACAACGCTACCACCTGTCCTGAGAAACAAGAGTTTGGTTAACAATGATCATCGTCGTGTCCCATTGTAAACGGGCGCGCCATCGCACACATCGTACATGTGTGTTAACCCACCTGTATGCGACAGACTTTGTGTGTTGCATGACATCGAGATGTATTGACGTCTGTGTCAATACAGGACTCTCTATACGCCGGGAGCTGGACGCTAACGACCCTTGCATGCGCCACACAAAAGGTATCGTACATGTGTTAACCCACCTGTATGCGACAGACTTTGTGTGTTGCATGACATCGAGATGTATTGACGTCTGTGTCTATACAGGACTCTATAAGCTGGGAGCTGGACGCTAACAACCCGTGCATGCGCCACACAAAAGGTATCGTACATGTGTTAACCCACCTGTATGCGACAGACTTTGTGTGTTGCATGACATCGAGATGTATTGACGTCTGTGTCAATACAGGACTCTCTAAGCTGGGAGCTGGACGCTAACGACCCGTGCATGCGCCACACAAAAGGTAACTCGACTAACTACAAAACGCATATTGTGATGTAGAAAGTTGGCTCGACTGTTTGAATCAGCTGCAGCTGCGGTTTACTCACAAAGTGAATTGCACGCTTGTTAGAAGTACATTCGGAGCACTAAAAAAAGACATCGCTCTCATCGAGTTCCGTCTCAGCGTTCACCGGCTGATGGGCAAGAGCGTGACATGGGATCGCCAGGAACTTACTTAAGGACTATCATCTCATTTGGCCTTTACTCAAGGACCCAAGAAACCTGTTCCGAAAAATGGTCGAGAATTATAACTTGTCTAATAGCAACTGGAAGATATGTTGCGTCATAAGCCTCTGATGGTTCACAAGGTGCACGGTCCACTCGAAATCCTAATGCTGTATTTGTAGTACATACACTAAGTCTTCTCTGTTGATGTCAGACTAGAGTTTTATTAGAGTTTTACTTTGCAACAATGGGATTCGAGCAATTGATGTGTATATTTTTAATAGTGCACAATGCTACTATTCCTAGGCTGAATGTACGACATGGCTCTTATGTATCATTATGTATCGTTTCCATTAAGTACTAATGGCATTTACTCACGGACCCAAGAAACCAGTTCCGAAATGGAACATTCACAAACAATTCAGATGCATTTTTGCCTAATTTAAAAACTGACAACGCAAAAAAAAAAAAAAATCTGGTAAGTATAACTCGCTCAATCTGGAGGTAAGTGAAGAAAATTTAGAAAGTTTACAGAACTTTATTGACGGAGTTTTCGAGTTATTTGTTATGGGTCCGAAGAAATCAGCAGGTGAACCTGAAACACCTGGGACGAAGCGGAGCCGCCCTCAGGACTCGCCTGAGGCCTCATCTCCCCGGAAGGACATATTGGAATTATTAGAATCCATAGATAAACGGCTTCTGGGATTTGAGGGGCGTCTTCATCTGCTTGAGGTTCTGCACCAGGAGTTTCAGAACCTCCGCCAGTCCCTGGAATTCAGCCAGGAGCAGGTGGAGCGGCTCGCTGCTGAGAACGCGTCTCTGCGGGAGTCCGTTTCTTCCCTGGAGGAGGGAATGACGCGGATCACCCAGGACAACAAAACTCTGAAGGAGACGGTTTTGGACCTTCAGGCCCGTAGCATGAGGGATAATTTGGTGTTTGCAGGTCTGTCGGAGGAGGTGGGAGGGGCCGAGGACTGCGAACGCACTGTTAAACACTTTCTCCAGACCCAAATGAAGATACCCGAAGAAACGGTAAAAAACATCACCTTCGACCGAGTACATCGCCTTGGAGCTAAAAGAGGGGACAGCAGACGACCTCGTCCCATCGTGGCTAAATTTGAACATTTTAAGCAGAAGGATCTGGTTAAAAGTTACGGAAGAGAGCTCAAAGGCAAAGACTTCAGCGTTAATGACCAGTTTCCTAAGGAAATCCTGGATCGGCGCAGAGTTCTCTTTCCGCTGCGTAAAAAGTTTATCCAAGATGGGAAGAGAGCTGTCATCTCAGTGGATAAGCTTTATGTGGATAATAAACTTTACAAGGAGCGAGGAGTGACAGACTGGCTGTATTAGCCCAACATCAGGTCAGACCTTTATTTTTCTTATCAGATTCACTGGGTTTGAGCACGTCAGCAATAAACAGCTGCTAGATCCGTGTTTTAGATGATGAGTTCACCTGTTCATCATCACCTCACACCCCATCACCTTTTCTTTTTAGTTCTTTCTTCTTTTTTAACCTGTTTCTGTATTTTCCTTTCCTCTTTTTATCTGCTTCTTTACACCTGTATGGCACAACCACACAACTTTCCAACACTGCGTCAGACTCCACACACACACACACACGCACACGCACGCACACACACATACACACACATGCACACACAGACCCACACACACACACACAGGAACACGCACACACACACACACACACACACACACACACACACACACACACACACACACATGGATATATTTAAGTCACAACACAATATCATAATTTATGCGTCAAATAATACAACCACAAACACTGTTGAATCCTTATTATTATTTACTTTTCTGTTATTTATTAACATACTATTTTATACATTTAGATACTTATTCCATCTTATTCACATGAAGGCGTCATATTTTAGCTACTCACACACACATCTATGGGTGCACTAAGATTTGTCTCATGGAACGTACATGGAACTGGCTCAAGAGATAAAAGATTAAAGATTTTTGATCAGTTAAAAAGAATGCAAGCAGACGTAATATTATTACAGGAGACTCATAGATCTGCCACATCGGCAGATGAACTTAAAACACCTGAGTTTCCCAGCATGTTCTCTGCCTGCTATAACTCTAGGCAAAGAGGGGTAGCTATTTTAATACACAAAAACATCAATTTCACAGTACTGGACACAGTTTCTGATCCAGAAGGTAGATTTATAATGTTAAAAATAACTATACAGAACCAACGCTTATGTATTGTGAGCATATACTGTCCAAATATTGATGACCCTCCATTCTTTCATAATTTTTTCTCTGTACTCTCTGAACACTTGGACTGTCCACTTATACTTGGAGGTGATTTTAATTTTTGGATGCATTCCTTAGACAGGCTCAGTACAGCTGGGACTCGGCGCAATTGGCAATCCACTTATATAGTTAAACAGTACATGAGTGATTATGGGCTTTGTGATGCATGGCGATCTCTTCATCCTAACCGTAGAGAGTATACTTTTTTCTCACACGTCCATCACTCTCACTCACGTTTGGATTATTTTCTAGTCAGCAGCTCATTGCTGGCTGACATTTCAGACACTGAGATGCACCCTATTGTTGTCAGCGACCATGCTCCGGTTTCTTTAACTCTAGTAAACAAGAAAGCAATCCCACCAAGCAAAAACTGGAGGTTTAATACATCACTGCTTAAAGATGAAGGTTTTATAGAATTTTTTAAAAAGGAGTGGGCTTTATATTTAGAACATAATGACCTGCCTGGAACATCAGCATCTATTCTCTGGGAGGCAGGAAAGGCAGTGATGAGAGGTAAAATAATCTCTTTCTCATCACATAAGAAAAAAACAGAAAATAAACGTATCCAGGAGTTAGAAGAAATCATTAAGTCTTTAGAGACATCCACAGAAGAAGAGTTACTGAGCAAATTACGTAAAGCTAAATTAGAACTTCATGGAATTATTGACAAAAAAACACAATTTTTAGCACAAAGACTACGAATAGAAAACTTTGAACATAGTAATAAATCCGGTAAATTTCTGGCCAGCCAATTAAAAATTAATAAAGAGAAAACTACCATATCTGCTGTTAAAGACTCAACTGGGAATATAGTTTATGACCCTGAAAGAATAAACAACACTTTCAGAGACTTTTACCAAACTTTGTACTCACCACAGATAAACCCATCAGAGGACGAGATCGATGAGTTCCTTGATAGGATAACACTTCCTAAATTAACAGACAGCCAAGTTGCAGTCCTGGACTCGCCACTAACATCAGCAGAGCTCCAGGAAGCACTTAAATCCATGACTAATGGGAAAGCTCCAGGTCCAGACGGGTTCCCAGCAGAGTTCTACAAAGAATTCTGGACCATTTTGGCTCCAACATTTTTCAGAATGGTGAGGGAAATCGAAGAGAGTGGCAGATTACAGCCAAACATGAACTCAGCCAATATTAGTCTCTTGTTAAAACCAGGCAAAGACCCAGCATTTCCAACCAGCTATCGCCCAATTTCTCTTATTAATGTTGATCTCAAAATAATTTGTAAAGCCCTGGCAAAAAGATTAGAGAAGGTAACCCCCTTCTTAATACACCCTGACCAAACTGGTTTCATAAAGGGTAGACAGTCGTCCACTAATTCGCGTAGATTACTTAATTTGATAGATTTCTCTTACAGTAGAAACATAGAAACTAGTATATTATCTCTAGATGCAGAAAAGGCTTTTGATAGAGTTAACTGGAAGTTCTTATTTGCAACTTTACATAAATTTGGTTTTGGGAACTTCTTCATAAACTGGCTACAAACATTATACAGTTCGCCAATTGCACGTGTTAGGACGAACGACCAAATATCAGCTAGCTTCTGTCTTCAGAGGGGGACCAGGCAGGGATGCCCACTCTCCCCCTCACTGTTTGCTATCTTTATCGAACCACTAGCAGCAGCAATTAGGCAAACAACAGGTATTAAAGGGATAAAGTGTAATAAAATAGAACATAAGATCAGTCTTTATGCAGATGATGTTTTACTCTTCCTCCAGAATTCTCAATCGTCTCTGTCTCATTCAATAGAACTGATAAACTCTTTTTCAAAAGTTTCAGATTACTCTATAAACTGGTTAAAATCAACAGTTCTACCAATTAATTTCTCTTTTGTCAATTTACTTAATACTCAACTGGAGTCAGGTAATATCACATACCTGGGAATTAATGTCTCTCCCAAGTTAGCAGATCTAACCAAATTAAACTACATCCCACTTTTAAAGAAAGTGGAGGATGATCTTGCTAGATGGAAATCCTTACCAATATCACTGATGGGAAGAGTTGCTACAATTAAAATGATGGTCTTACCCAGAATAAATTACTTATTTTCAATGATCCCAAACAAACCACCAGCTGACTGGTTTAGATCTCTGGACTCCTCAATTACCAAATTCCTCTGGCAGGATAAACCTCCACGAATTAGCTTAAAAACGCTTCAGAAGAGCAAAGACAGAGGAGGACTGGATCTACCCAACTTTTATTATTATTTTTTAGCCAACAGGCTGCAATATATACCAAGATGGTTGCAAGATAACCCACTAGATGAGTCCTGGTTAGACATAGAACAGACAATTTGCAATACGATAGAGCTTTCAGACTTACCATTTATTAGCTCAAGCGTAAGAAAACATGAAGGCTTCAAAAGTATTAGTATCAGCACTTCTCTGACAGCATGGTGGGAGTATCTTAAAATGACAGAGTCTTCACTAGTACCATGCAGACGCACACCTATCTGGAATAATCCTGATATTTTGCAAAATAATAAAATGATGAACCTTCTGGACTGGAAAAATAAAGGAATCCTATACCTGGAAAACATATATGAAGGATTGGACTTCATCCCATTTAATAGAATAGTCTCCCAATTTGGAATAGAAAAGAATAGCTTTTTAGAATACCACCAAATCAAATCTGTAGTCAAACAAAAATTTAAGCTCAATAAAATAGAATTACAAACCCCGCCAAGGGTTTTAGACTTCTGCAATCTCAAACCCCCTAAACTACTGTCTAAAGTATATAAGACACTGTCCAAAATAGACGATAGAATAGCAATCCCTATTGAAAAATGGGAGGTGGATCTATCAGTCAGCTTTGACCAGAACTTCTGGTCCCAAACTTGTTTAAAAACTTTTAAAATGATCAGACACCCCAATTTACAATTAATTCAGTACAAAGTTCTACACAGAGTACACTATACAGGTCATCGGATGTTCAAGATGGGGTTTGTGTCGTCTGACATCTGTACACACTGCACAAACAACATTCCTGACAATTACGTTCATGCACTGTGGTCCTGTCCACCTGTCCAGGAATTTTGGGGTAGAGTATGTGAAGACCTGTCAAAGTCTCTGAAATGTCATATCCCAATCACCCCCTCTCTTTGTTTACTGGGAAACCTGGATGATGTCCCGATTGAAAAATCTTTGGTTCACGTGGTTCTGACTGCCATATGCATCGCTAAGAAAACTATCCTCTTGAATTGGAAAAATAGAGAAAATCTCTGCATTAACCAGTATAGAAATCTTTTGTTAGATCATATTGCACTTGATTTAGCCTCTGCTTCCACTTCAAATAAATCTCTCTGGGCTCCTTTGATCGGTTCCATCACATAGCGGTGATGGGGGGCCGTTGATGATGTCCTGCGGGATGATGTGGGTGGGGGGGTGGAGGGTCTGAGTTTGGAGTATCTGGATGTTCCCTGGGGATGGGTTCACTGGGGATGTCTGGCACTGGGGGGCTGTTCCCCCCCTCTGGAGGTGCTTGGGTTGCCTCGGGGGGTGTACTGCTGGCGGTTGTGAGTGGGGCCCCTTGGAGGTCTTGGCGGCGGCCATGGGTTACTGCCTGGCGGCTGCATTGCCCCTGGGTGGGTCTGGGTGGGGGCCTGGGGGCTCGGGGTGTTGGGGTGGCCGGCCCCGTGTGGGGATCTGGGCTGGGCCTTGGGGGTCGGGTCCCTACATGTACGCTGCCGGGAAGAAGGCAGGAATACGCAGAAGTACCTGGCCCGGGTTCGGGGGCGTAGGGCAGGCCCTGGCTCCTCTGTTGTCCCATCACAGGGGAGGGGGAGGTCCAGGAGGGGGAGGACCCAACCTTACCTGGATGTCTTATGTCTTATATATTCTGGAAGTTGTGCAAATGCAGGGATGGGCATAGATATTCTGCTGGGGTGGGGCTGGGTCGGCTCCCTCGGGCTCTGTGGGGCTCTGTGATGCTGCTGCTTTGGGCCCTGGCAGGATGGGCTGGGGTCTCCATGCCCTGGGCGGCGGTATGACAACGGAGGTGCCTATTGGGGTCAGTGGGGGAGCTGGCTCCCTGGAGGGCTAAGCCCTACCAGCCATTCCTCCCCATCCCCGTTTATTTCTCTCCTCCTGCTCCCTCACATCATCACACAAACATGCACATAGGACCTTGGGGGGTGGACAAGTCGAGGAGTGCGGGTATGGACCCCATTTCCGCATTCCTGTGGCTTCCTGCCCCCCAATTTTATTTGCACCTTATGCACTTCCACCGACGACATTCCACGCAAACATACACTTAGGGCCTTGGGAGTGAGCACATTCAACGGCACTTGGCAGGGGGAGTTCTCAGCCTCCTCCCGAGTGCCGGTGCCCACTTCGAATTTTAAACTGCATTTAGACACCAAGGGCTGTGGGTGCAAGTAGGGTGGTGCAGTGGCATCAGCTGGCATAGGCCAGAAAATGCCCGCACTGCCCGCTCACCACAGCAATAGAATACACCTCATTAACACACAACACTATGTTGGAGCAGGTGGAGGGAGACCAGGGGGTCTTAGCACACCTCTGTTGTTGCTTGGCTGCCTGGGGCTGGAGACTAGGAGGGAGATCTGGCCGTCTGGTTGGGGTCTGGGGTGGTGGGTTGCTGTGCTCGGCGGTGGGCGGGGGAGCCTGCTCATCAGCACCCCAGCAGAAAGGGTCAAACTCTGGTAACCGGTGGTGGTTGTACCCCATGTGCAGCATTACCGGGACCAGAGTGAATAGGGTGTGTATGGGGAGCATGAATGGGTGTCCGGCGTGTATTTTTGTAAGTCTTTGGTTGTATGTGCATGTGTGAGCATGAGGGAGGGAGTGTGTGACTGTGTTTGTGTATGACTGTATATGTCAGGTGGGGCCTTTGACTCCTCCCTTCTCCTGGGACCTCCTTTGATGATATAGATCTTCGTCTCCCCTCCCCCCTGTCACACCTGGTGGGGGTGTGATGCCTTGGTCTGCCTGAGTGTTCGTGGCTCCCGGGTCAGGGAGTTTAAGATTTTTGGCATCTGCCTGATCAATCCCGGTGGCGGCCTGGGGGGGTCTGGGTCCCTGGGCTCTGCTGGGTCCCCGGCGGGGGTGGTCGCCCCTGGGTCCCGGGTCGCTGGGTCCCGGACTCGGCCGGCTAGGGGGTGGGAGGCTGCGGGCAGGCCTGAGGACTTGCCGCTGATATCTCCCGGGGCTCTGCCGGCTGCTGGTTGTGGCCCCCCGGGGCGATCCTCTGTGCCTCTCGAGGGGGGCGGGGGCCTTTCTGGTTGCGGGCTCCTTGGGGTTCCTGTGTTCTGGGGCAGCGCCTGGATCTCTGGGACTTGGAGCTCCCCCCCGTCTCCTACGCGTCTTTGGGGGGCAGATCTGTGGTCCCTCACACTCTCTATTGGACGCTCCTATAGATAAACCTTACATAAACAAGCGCGTGTACACACACAGGTGCTCACATGGTGCTCTCATAAGTATGGGCTTGGGCACGTTCAACACATGTCTTAAGACTATGGTGGGCACTCAATGCACTGTGGTATATTATCGTGTGACTGTTTAGTTAAACAATGATTGATTATATATTTCTTCATCAAGTTGACGCAGTGATAGCTTGATTTTGTTATATTGGTGTTGTGTCCCATTTTTTTTGTTATGTTTTGCTTTTTTCTCGTCTCATTTTGCAGGTCTAGAAGCAGACTCTTGTTCATTATTGTTTATTTTTGTTGAATCCCCCCCCCACCTAACCCCCTCTCTCCCCACCTTTTCTCTTTTCCTTTCTCTTTCACCTCTGTCTCCGTGTCTGGTCGAAATTACAAAGCATTCAAAAACAATAACAATAAAGTTTTAAATATCAGGTGCGACATTAAAAGCAGACTCTTTGATGCTCCACCTGAGACATTAAAAGCAGATGCTCTGATGCTCCACCTGAGAGTAAAACTGTAAGGCTTGTTACCAGCATTCAGACATCAATTCTGCTTGCTTCACAGCCAGACAGGACACGTTTAAAAAAAAAAAAAAAAAAAAAAAAAAAAAAAGAGATGTATTGACGTCTGTGTCAATACAGGACTCTCTAAGCTGGGAGCTGGACGCTAACGACCCGTGCATGCGCCACACAAAAGGTAACTCGACTAACTACAAAACGCATATTGTGATGTAGAAAGTTGGCTCGACTGTTTGAATCAGCTGCAGCTGCGGTTTACTCACAAAGTGAATTGCACGCTTGTTAGAAGTACATTCGGAGCACTAAAAAAAGACATCGCTCTCATCGAGTTCCGTCTCAGCGTTCACCGGCTGATGGGCAAGAGCGTGACATGGGATCGCCAGGAACTTACTTAAGGACTATCATCTCATTTGGCCTTTACTCAAGGACCCAAGAAACCTGTTCCGAAAAATGGTCGAGAATTATAACTTGTCTAATAGCAACTGGAAGATATGTTGCGTCATAAGCCTCTGATGGTTCACAAGGTGCACGGTCCACTCGAAATCCTAATGCTGTATTTGTAGTACATACACTAAGTCTTCTCTGTTGATGTCAGACTAGAGTTTTATTAGAGTTTTACTTTGCAACAATGGGATTCGAGCAATTGATGTGTATATTTTTAATAGTGCACAATGCTACTATTCCTAGGCTGAATGTACGACATGGCTCTTATGTATCATTATGTATCGTTTCCATTAAGTACTAATGGCATTTACTCACGGACCCAAGAAACCAGTTCCGAAAAATGGTCGAGAATTATAACTTGTCTAATAGCAACTGGAAGATATGTTGCGTCATAAGCCTCTGATGGTTCACAAGGTGCACGGTCCACTCTAAATCCTAATGCTGTATTTGTAGTACATACACTAAGTCTTCTCTGTTGATGTCAGACTAGAGTTTTATTAGAGTTTTACTTTGCAACAATGGGATTCGAGCAATTGATGTGCATATTTTTAATAGTGCACAATGCTACTATTCCTAGGCTGAATGTGTGACATGGCTCTTATGTATCATTATGTATCGTTTCCATTAAGTACTAATTTAAATAAAGTCCCTCTGTCCTCAGTGCTAGGTTGTGGGTTTAAGTGGCAAGACGCTCCTCGGGGCGCATATTGCTTGGGCCTCTCTCCTGGATGCCCTCTGTCAGACCCAGTGTTGACATATGTCAAGACGCTCCTCGGGGCGTGTCTTGCTTGGGCCTCTCTCCTGGAGGCGCTCAGTCAGACCCAGTGTTGACATGTGGCAAGACTCTCCTCGGGGCGCGTCTTGCTTGGGCTTCTCTCATGGAGGCCGTCAGTCAGACCCAGTGTTGACATATGTCAAGACGCTCCTCGGGGCGTGTCTTGCTTGGGCCTCTCTCCTGGAGGCGCTCAGTCAGACCCAGTGTTGACATGTGGCAAGACGCTCCTCGGGGCGCGTCTTGCTTGGGCTTCTCTCCTGGAGGCCCTCAGTCAGACCCATTGTTGACATGTGGCAAGACACTCCTCGGGGCACGTCTTGCTTGGGCCTCTCTCCTGGAGGCGCTCAAACAGACCGAGTAGTGACATGTGGCAAGACGCTCCTCTGGGCGCGTCTTGCTGGGGCTTCTCTCATGGAGGCACTCTGTCAGACCCAGTGTTGACATGTGGCAAGACGCTCCTCGGGGCGCGTCTGGCTTGGACCTCTCTCCCTGAGGCGCTCAGTAAGACCGAGTAGTGACATGTGGCAAGACGCTCCTCGGGGCGCGTCTTGCTTGGGCCTCTCTCATGGAGGCCCTCTGTCAGACCCAGTGTTGACATGTGTCAAGACGCTCCTCTGGGGGCGTCTTGCTTTGGCCTCTCTCCTGGAGGCACTCAGTTAGACCGAGTGCTGACATGTGGCAAGAAGCTCCTCGGGGCGCGTCTTGCTTGGACTTCTCTCCCGGAGGCCCTCAGTAAGAACCATTGTTGACATGTGGCAAGACGCTCCTCGGGACGTGTCTTGCTTGGGCCTCTCTCCAGAAGGCCCTCATTCAGACCCAGTGTTGACACGTGGCAAGACTCTCCTCGGGGCGCGTCTTGCTTGGGCCTCTCTCCTGGAGGCGCTCAGTCAGACTGAGTAGTGACATGTGGCCTGACGCTCCTCGGGGCGCGTGTTGCTTGGGCCTCTCTCCTGGAGGCGCTCAGTCAGACCAAGTGGTGACATGTGGCAAGACAATCCTCGGGGCGCATCTTGCTTGGGCCTCTCTCCTGGAGGCTCTCTGTCAGACCCAGTGTTGACATGTGGCAAGACACTCCTCGGGGCGCGTCTTGCTTGGGCCTCTCTCATGGAGGCCCTCTGTCAGACCCAGTGTTGACATGTGTCAAGACGCTCCTCGGGGCGCGTCTTGCTTTGGCCTCTCTCCTGGAGGCGCTCAGTCAGACCGAGTGCTGACATGTGGAAAGAAGCTCCTCGGGGCGCGTCTTGCTTGGGCTTCTCTCCTTGAGGCCCTCAGTAAGACCCATTGTTGACATGTGGCAAGACGCTCCTCGGGGCGCGTCCTGCTTGGGCCTCTCTCCTGGAGGCGCTCAGTCAGACCAAGTGGTGACATGTGGCAAGACACTCCTCGGGGCGCGTCTTGCTTGGACTTCTCTCCTGGAGGCCCTCTGTCATACCCAGTGTTGACATGTGTCAAGACGCTCCTCGGGGCGCGTCTTGCTTGGGCTTCTCTCCTGGAGGCCCTCAGTCAGACCCATTGTTGGCATGTGGCAAGACGCTCCTCGGGGCGCGTCTTGCTTGGGCCTCTCTCCTGGAGGCGCTCAGTCAGACCGAGTGCTGACATGTGGCAAGACGCTCCTCGGGCCGCGTGTTGCTTGGACTTCTCTCCTGGAGGCCCTCTGTCATACCCAGTGTTGATATGTGTCAAGATGCTCCTCGGGGCGCGTCTTGCTTGGGCTTCTCTCCTGGAGGCCCTCAGTCAGACCCAGTGTTGACATGTGGCAAGACGCTCGTCGGGCCTCTCTCCTGGAGGCGCTCAGTCAGACCCAGTGTTGACATGTGGCAAGACGCTCCTCGGGGCGCGTCTTGCTTGGGCCTCTCTCCTGGAGGTGCTCAGTCAGACCCAGTGTTGACATGTGGCAACACGCTCCTCGGGGCGCGTCTTGCTGGGGATTCTCTCATGGAGGCACTCAGTCAGACCCAGTGTTGACATGTGGCAAGATGCTCCTCGGGGCACGTCTTGCTTGGGCCTCTCTCCTGGAGGCGCTCAGTCAGACCCAGAGGAGACATGTGTCGAGACGCTCCTCGGGGAGCGTCTTGCTTGGGCCTCTCTCCTGGAGGCGCTCAGTCAGACCGAGTGCTGACATGTTGCAAGACGCTCCTCCGGGCGCGTCTTGCTTGGGCCTCTCTCCTGGAGGTGCTCAGTCAGACCCAGTGTTCACATGTGGCAAGACGCTCCTCGGGGCGCGTCTTGCTTGGGCCTCTCTCCTGGAGGCGCTCAGTCAGACCCAGTGTTGACATGTGGCAAGACGCTCCTCGGGGCGCGTCTTGCTTGGGCTTCTCTCCTTGAGGCCCTCAGTAAGACCCATTGTTGACATGTGGCAAGACGCTCCTCGGGGCGCGTCCTGCTTGGGCCTCTCTCCTGGAGGCGCTCAGTCAGACTGAGTAGTGACATGTGGCCTGACGCTCCTCGGGGCGCGTGTTGCTTGGGCCTCTCTCCTGCAGGCACTCAGTCAGACCAAGTGGTGACATGTGGCAAGACACTCCTCGGGGCGCGTCTTGCTTGGACTTCTCTCCTGGAGGCCCTCTGTCATACCCAGTGTTGACATGTGTCAAGACGCTCCTCGGGGCGCGTCTTGCTTGGGCTTCTCTCCTGGAGGCCCTCAGTCAGACCCATTGTTGGCATGTGGCAAGACGCTCCTCGGGGCGCGTCTTGCTTGGGCCTCTCTCCTGGAGGCGCTCAGTCAGACCCAGTGTTGACATGTGGCAAGACGCTCCTCGGGGCGCGTCTTGCTTGGGCTTCTCTCCTGGAGGCCCTCAGTCAGACCCATTGTTGACATGTGGCAAGACGCTCCTCGGGGCACGTCTTGCTTGGGCCTCTCTCCTGGAGGCGCTCAAACAGACCGAGTAGTGACATGTGGCAAGACGCTCCTCTGGGCGCGTCTTGCTGGGGCTTCTCTCATGGAGGCACTCTGTCAGACCCAGTGTTGACATGTGGCAAGACGCTCCTCGGGGCGCGTCTTGCTTGGACCTCTCTCCCTGAGGCGCTCAGTAAGACCGAGTAGTGACATGTGGCAAGACGCTCCTCGGGGCGCGTCTTGCTTGGGCCTCTCTCATGGAGGCCCTCTGTCAGACCCAGTGTTGACATGTGTCAAGACGCTCCTCTGGGGGCGTCTTGCTTTGGCCTCTCTCCTGGAGGCACTCAGTTAGACCGAGTGCTGACATGTGGCAAGAAGCTCCTCGGGGCGCGTCTTGCTTGGACTTCTCTCCCGGAGGCCCTCAGTAAGAACCATTGTTGACATGTGGCAAGACGCTCCTCGGGACGTGTCTTGCTTGGGCCTCTCTCCAGAAGGCCCTCAATCAGACCCAGTGTTGACACGTGGCAAGACGCTCCTCGGGGCGCGTCTTGCTTGGGCCTCTCTCCTGGAGGCGCTCAGTCAGACTGAGTAGTGACATGTGGCCTGACGCTCCTCGGGGCGCGTGTTGCTTGGGCCTCTCTCCTGGAGGCGCTCAGTCAGACCAAGTGGTGACATGTGGCAAGACAATCCTCGGGGCGCATCTTGCTTGGGCCTCTCTCCTGGAGGCTCTCTGTCAGACCCAGTGTTGACATGTGGCAAGACACTCCTCGGGCCGCGTGTTGCTTGGACTTCTCTCCTGGAGGCCCTCTGTCATACCCAGTGTTGATATGTGTCAAGATGCTCCTCGGGGCGCGTCTTGCTTGGGCTTCTCTCCTGGAGGCCCTCAGTCAGACCCAGTGTTGACATGTGGCAAGACGCTCGTCGGGCCTCTCTCCTGGAGGCGCTCAGTCAGACCCAGTGTTGACATGTGGCAAGACGCTCCTCGGGGCGCGTCTTGCTTGGGCCTCTCTCCTGGAGGTGCTCAGTCAGACCCAGTGTTGACATGTGGCAAGACGCTCCTCGGGGCGCGTCTTGCTGGGGATTCTCTCATGGAGGCACTCAGTCAGACCCAGTGTTGACATGTGGCAAGATGCTCCTCGGGGCACGTCTTGCTTGGGCCTCTCTCCTGGAGGCGCTCAGTCAGACCCAGAGGAGACGTGTCGAGACGCTCCTCGGGGAGCGTCTTGCTTGGGCCTCTCTCCTGGAGGCGCTCAGTCAGACCGAGTGCTGACATGTTGCAAGACGCTCCTCCGGGCGCGTCTTGCTTGGGCCTCTCTCCTGGAGGTGCTCAGTCAGACCCAGTGTTGACACGTGGCAAGACGCTCCTCGGGGCGCGTCCTGCTTGGGCCTCTCTCCTGGAGGCGCTCAGTCAGACTGAGTAGTGACATGTGGCCTGACGCTCCTCGGGGCGCGTGTTGCTTGGGCCTCTCTCCTGCAGGCGCTCAGTCAGACCAAGTGGTGACATGTGGCAAGACACTCCTCGGGGCGCGTCTTGCTTGGACTTCTCTCCTGGAGGCCCTCTGTCATACCCAGTGTTGACATGTGTCAAGACGCTCCTCGGGGCGCGTCTTGCTTGGGCTTCTCTCCTGGAGGCCCTCAGTCAGACCCATTGTTGGCATGTGGCAAGACGCTCCTCGGGGCGCGTCTTGCTTGGGCCTCTCTCCTGGAGGCGCTCAGTCAGACCGAGTGCTGACATGTGGCAAGACGCTCCTCGGGCCGCGTGTTGCTTGGGCTTCTCTCCTGGAGGCCCTCAGTCAGACCCATTGTTGATATGTGGCCTGACGCTCCTCGGGGCGCGTGTTGCTTGGGCCTCTCTCCTGGAGGCGCTCAGTCAGACCAAGTGGTGACATGTGGCAAGACACTCCTCGGGGTGCGTCTTGCTTGGGCCTCTCTCCTGGAGGCCCTCTGTCATACCCAGTGTTGATATGTGTCAAGACGCTCCTCGGGGCGCGTCTTGCTTGGGCTTCTCTCCTGGAGGCCCTCAGTCAGACCCAGTGTTGACATGTGGCAAGACGCTCCTCGGGCCTCTCTCCTGGAGGCGCTCAGTCAGACCCAGTGTTGACATGTGGCAAGACGCTCCTCGGGGCGCGTCTTGCTTGGGCCTCTCTCCTGGAGGTGCTCAGTCAGACCCAGTGTTGACATGTGGCAAGACGCTCCTCGGGGCGCGTCTTGCTGGGGCTTCTCTCATGGAGGCGCTCAGTCAGACCCAGTGTTGACATGTGGCAAGATGCTCCTCGGGGCACGTCTTGCTTGGGCCTCTCTCCTGGAGGCGCTCAGTCAGACCCAGAGGAGACATGTGTCGAGACGCTCCTCGGGGAGCGTCTTGCTTGGGCCTCTCTCCTGGAGGCGCTCAGTCAGACCGAGTGCTGACATGTTGCAAGACGCTCCTCCGGGCGCGTCTTGCTTGGGCCTCTCTCCTGGAGGTGCTCAGTCAGACCCAGTGTTCACATGTGGCAAGACGCTCCTCGGGGCGCGTCTTGCTTGGGCCTCTCTCCTGGAGGCGCTCAGTCAGACCCAGTGTTGACATGTGGCAAGACGCTCCTCGGGGCGCGTCTTGCTTGGGCCTCCTTCCTGGAGGCGCTCAGTCAGACCGAGTGCTGACATGGGGCAAGACGCTCCTCGGGGCGCATCTTGCTTGGGCTTCTCTCCTGGAGGCCCTAAGTCAGACCCAGTGTTGACATGTTGCAAAACTCTCCTTGGGGCGCGTCTTATTTGGGCCTCTCTCCTGGGGGCCCTCAGTCAGACCCAGTTTTGACATGTGGCAAGACGCTCCTTCGGGCGCATGTTGCTTGGGCCTCTCTCCTGGAGGCCCTCAGTCAGACCCATTGTTGACATGTGGCAAGATGCTCCTCGGGGCGCATCTTGCTTGGGCCTCTCTCCTGGAGGCGCTCAGTCAGACCCAGTGTTGACATGTGGCAAGACGCTCCTCGGGGCGCGTCTTGCTTGGGCCTCTCTCCTGGAGGCGCTCAGTCAGACCCAGTGTTGACATGTGGCAAGACGCTCCTCGGGGCGCGTCTTGCTTGGGCCTCTCTCCTGAAGGCGCTCAGTCAGACCCAGTGGTGACACGTGGAAAGACGCTCCTCGGGGCACGTCTTGCTTGGGCCTTTCTCCTGGAGGCGCTCAGTCAGACCCAGTGTTGACACGTGGCAAGACGCTCCTCAGGGCGCGTCTTGCTTGGGCCTCTCTCCTGGAGGCGCTCAGTCAGACCCAGTGTTGGCATGTGGCAAGACACTCCTCGGGGCGCGTCTTGGTTGGGCCTCTCTCCTGGAGGCGCTCATTCAGACCCAGTGGTGACATGTGGCAAGACGCTCCTCGGGGCGCGTATTGCTTGGGCCTCTCTCCTGAATGCCCTCTGTCAGACCGAGTGTTGACATGTGGCAAGACTCTCCTCGGGGCGCGTCTTGCTTGGGCTTCTCTCATGGAGGCTCTCAGTCCGACCCAGTGTTGACATGTGTCAAGACGCTCCTCGGGGCGTGTCTTGCTTGGGCCTCTCTCCTGGAGGCGCTCAGTCAGACCCAGTGTTGACATGTGGCAAGACGCTCCTCGGGGCATGTCTTGCTTGGGCCTCTCTCCTGAAGGCGCTCAGTCAGACAGAGTAGTGACATGTGGCAAGACGCTCCTCGGGGCGCGTCTTGCTTGGACCTCCCTCCTGGAGGCGCTCAGTCAGACCGAGTAGTGACATTTGGCAAGACGCTCCTCGGAACGCGTCTTGCTTGGACCTCTCTCCTGGAGGCGCTCAGTTAGACCGAGTAGTGACATGTGGCAAGACGCTCCTCGGGGCGCGTCTTGCTTGGGCCTCTCTCCTGGAGGCGCTCAGTCAGACCGAGTGCTGACATAAGGCAAGACGCTCCTCGGGGCGCGTGTTGCTTGGGCCTCTCTCCTGGAGGCGCTCAGTCAGACCAAGTGGTGACATGTGGCAAGACACTCCTCGGGGCGCGTCTTGCTTGGGCCTCTCTCCTGGAGGCCCTCTGTCATACCCAGTGTTGATATGTGTCAAGACGCTCCTCGGGGCGCGTCTTGCTTGGGCTTCTCTCCTGGAGGCCCTCAGTCAGACCCAGTGTTGACATGTGGCAAGACGCTCCTCGGGCCTCTCTCTTGGAGGCGCTCAGTCAGACCCAGTGTTGACATGTGGCAAGACGCTCCTCGGGGCGCGTCTTGCTTGGGCCTCTCTCCTGGAGGTGCTCAGTCAGACCCCGTGTTGACATGTGGCAAGACGCTCCTCGGGGCGCGTCTTGCTGGGGCTTCTCTCATGGAGGCACTCAGTCAGACCCAGTGTTGACATGTGGCAAGATGCTCCTCGGGGCACGTCTTGCTTGGGCCTCTCTCCTGGAGGCGCTCAGTCAGACCCAGAGGAGACATGTGTCGAGACGCTCCTCGGGGAGCGTCTTGCTTGGGCCTCTCTCCTGGAGGCGCTCAGTCAGACCGAGTGCTGACATGTTGCAAGACGCTCCTCCGGGCGCGTCTTGCTTGGGCCTCTCTCCTGGAGGCGCTCAGTCAGACCCAGTGTTCACATGTGGCAAGACGCTCCTCGGGGCGCGTCTTGCTTGGGCCTCTCTCCTGGAGGCGCTCAGTCAGACCCAGTGTTGACATGTGGCAAGACGCTCCTCGGGGCGCGTCTTGCTTGGGCCTCCTTCCTGGAGGCGCTCAGTCAGACCGAGTGCTGACATGTGGCAAGACGCTCCTCGGGGCGCATCTTGCTTGGGCTTCTCTCCTGGAGGCCCTCAGTCAGACCCAGTGTTGACATGTGGCAAAACGCTCCTCGGGGCGCGTCTTATTTGGGCCTCTCTCCTGGGGGCCCTCAGTCAGACCCAGTGTTGACATGTGGCAAGACGCTCCTTCGGGCGCATCTTGCTTGGGCCTCTCTCCTGGAGGCCCTCAGTCAGACCCATTGTTGACATGTGGCAAGACGCTCCTCGGGGCGCATCTTGCTTGGACCTCTCTCCCTGAGGCGCTCAGTCAGACCCAGTGTTGACATTTGGCAAGACACTCCTCGGGGCGCGTCTTGCTTGGGCCTCTCTCATGGAGGCCCTCTGTCAGACCCAGTGTTGACATGTGTCAAGACGCTCCTCGGGGGGCGTCTTGCTTTGGCCTCTCTCCTGGAGGCGCTCAGTCTGACCGAGTGCTGACATGTGGCAAGAAGCTCCTCGGGGCGCGTCTTGCTTGGGCTTCTCACCTGGAGGCCCTATGTAAGAACCATTGTTGACATGTGGCAAGACGCTCCTCGGGGCGCGTCTTGCTTGGGCCTCTCTCCAGAAGGCCCTCAATCAGACCCAGTGTTGACACGTGGCAAGACGCTCCTCGGGGCGCGTCTTGCTTGGGCCTCTCTCCTGGAGGCACTCAGTCAGACCAAGTGGTGACATTTGGCAAGACACTCCTCGGGGCGCGTCTTGCTTGGGCCTCTCTCCTGGAGGCCCTCTGTCAGACCCAGTGTTGACATGTGGCAAGAAGCTCCTCGGGGCGCATCTTGCTTGGGCTTCTCTCCTGGAGGCCCTCAGTAAGACTCATTGATGACATGTGGCAAGACGCTCCTCGGGGCGCGTCTTGCTTGGGCCTCTCTCCTGGAGGCGCTCAGTCAGACTGAGTAGTGACATGTGGCCTGACGCTCCTCGGGGCGCGTGTTGCTTGGGCCTCTCTCCTGGAGGCGCTCAGTCAGACCAAGTGGTGACATGTGGCAAGACGCTCCTCGGGGCGCATCTTGCTTCGGCCTCTCTCCAGAAGGCCCTCAATCAGACCCGGTGTTGACACGTGGCAAGACGCTCCTCGGGGCGCGTCTTGCTTGGGCCTCTCTCCTGGAGGCGCTCAGTCAGAATGAGTAGTGACATGCGGTCTGACGCTCCTCGGGGCGCTTGTTGCTTGGGCCTCTCTCCTGGAGGCGCTCAGTCAGACCAAGTGGTGACATGTGGCAAGACTCTTCTCGGGGCGCGTCTTGCTTGGGCCTCTCTCCTGGAGGCCCTCAGTCAGACCCATTGTTGACATGTGGCAAGACGCTCCTCGGGGCACGTCTTGCTTGGGCCTCTCTCCTGGAGGCGCTCAGTCAGACCGAGTAGTGACATGTGGCAAGACGCTCCTCGGGGCGCGTCTTGCTTGGACCTCTCTCCTGGAGGCGCTCAGTTAGACCGAGTAGTGACATGTCGCAAGACGCTCCTCGGGGCGCGTCTTGCTTGGGCCTCTCTCATAGAGGCCCTCTGTCAGACCCAGTGTTGACATGTGGCAAGACGCTCCTCGGGGTGCGTCTTGCTTGGGCCTCTCTCCTGGAGGCCCTCTGTCAGACCCAGTGTTGACATGTGGCAAAACGCTCCTCCGGGCGCATCTTGCTTGGGCCTCTCTCCTGGAGGCCCTCAGTAAGACCCATTGTATACATGTGGCAAGACGCTCCTCGGGGCGCGTCTTGCCTGGGCCTCTCTCCTGGAGGCGCTCAGTCAGACCCAGTGGTGACATGTGGCAAGACACTCCTCGGGGCGCGTCTTTCTTGGGCCCCTCTCCTGGAGGCCCTCTGTCAGACCCAGTGTTGACATGTGTCAAGACGCTCCACGGGGCGCGTCTTGCTTGGGCTTCTCTCCTGGAGGCCCTCAGTCAGACCCATTGTTGACATGTGGCAAGACGCTCCTCGGGGCGCGTCTTGCTTGGGCCTCTCTCCTGGAGGCGCTCAGTCAGAACCAGAGGTGACATGTGGCAAGACGCTCCTCGGGGCGCGTCTTGCTTGGGCCTCTCTCCTGGAGGCCCTCTGTCAGACCCAGTGTTGACATGTGGCAAGACGCTCCTCCCGGCGCATCTTGCTTGGGCCTCTCTCCTGGAGGCCCTCAGTAAGACCCATTGTTGACATTTGGCAAGACGCTCCTCGGGGCGCGTATTGCTTGGGCCTCTCTCCAGAAGGCCCTCAATAAGACCCAGTGTTGACATGTGGCAAGACGCTCCACGGGGCGCGTCTTGCTTGGGCTTCTCTCCTGGAGGCCCTCAGTCAGACCCATTGTTGACATGTGGCAAGACGCTCCTCGGGGCGCGTCTTGCTTGGGCCTCTCTCCTGGAGGCGCTCAGTCAGACCCAGTGTTGACATGTGGCAAGACGCTCCACGGGGCGCGTCTTGCTTGGGCTTCTCTCCTGGAGGCCCTCAGTCAGACCCATTGTTGACATGTGGCAAGACACTCCTCGGGGCACGTCTTGCTTGGGCCTCTCTCCTGGAGGCGCTCAGTCAGACCGAGTAGTGACATGTGGCAAGACGCTCCTCGGGGCGCGTCTTGCTTGGACCTCTCTCCTGGAGGCGCTCAGTTAGACCGAGTAGTGACATGTCGCAAGACGCTCCTCGGGGCGCGTCTTGCTTGGGCCTCTCACATAGAGGCCCTCTGTCAGACCCAGTGTTGACATGTGGCAAAACGCTCCTCCGGGCGCATCTTGCTTGGGCCTCTCTCCTGGAGGCCCTCAGTAAGACCCATTGTACACATGTGGCAAGATGCTCCTCGGGGCGCGTCTTGCTTGGGCCTCTCTCCAGAAGGCCCTCAATCAGACCCAGTGTTGACATGTGGCAAGACGCTCCTCGGGGCGCGTCTTGCTTGGGCTTCTCTCATGGAGGCCCTCAGTCAGACCCAGTGTTGACATGTGTCAAGACGCTCCTAGGGGCGTGTCTTGCTTGGGCCTCTCTCCTGGAGGCGCTCAAACAGACAGAGTAGTGACATGTGGCAAGACGCTCCTCGGGGCGCGTCTTGCTAGGGCTTCTCTCATGGAGGCACTCAGTCAGATCCAGTGTTGACATGTGGCAAGACGCTCCTCGGGGCACGTCTTGCTTGGACATCTCTCCCTGAGGCGCTCAGTCTGACCGAGTAGTGACATGTGGCAAGACGCTCCTCGGGGCGCGTCTTGCTTGGACCTCTCTCCCTGAGGCGCTCAGTCAGACCCAGTGTTGACATTTGGCAAGACACTCCTCGGGGCGCGTCTTGCTTGGGCCTCTCTCATGGAGGCCCTCTGTCAGACCCAGTGTTGACATGTGTCAAGACGCTCCTCGGGGGGCGTCTTGCTTTGGCCTCTCTCCTGGAGGCGCTCAGTCTGACCGAGTGCTGACATGTGGCAAGAAGCTCCTCGGGGCGCGTCTTGCTTGGGCCTCTCTCCTGGAGGCACTCAGTCAGACCAAGTGGTGACATTTGGCAAGACACTCCTCGGGGCGCGTCTTGCTTGGGCCTCTCTCCTGGAGGCCCTCTGTCAGACCCAGTGTTGACATTTGGCAAGAAGCTCCTCGGGGCGCATCTTGCTTGGGCTTCTCTCCTGGAGGCCCTCAGTAAGACTCATTGATGACATGTGGCAAGACGCTCCTCGGGGCGCGTCTTGCTTGGGCCTCTCTCCTGGAGGCGCTCAGTCAGACTGAGTAGTGACATGTGGCCTGACGCTCCTCGGGGCGCGTGTTGCTTGGGCCTCTCTCCTGGAGGCGCTCAGTCAGACCAAGTGGTGACATGTGGCAAGACGCTCCTCGGGGCGCATCTTGCTTGGGCCTCTCTCCAGAAGGCCCTCAATCAGACCCGGTGTTGACACGTGGCAAGACGCTCCTCGGGGCGCGTCTTGCTACGGCCTCTCTCCTGGAGGCGCTCAGTCAGAATGAGTAGTGACATGCGGTCTGACGCTCCTCGGGGCGCGTGTTGCTTGGGCCTCTCTCCTGGAGGCGCTCAGTCAGACCAAGTGGTGACATGTGGCAAGACACTTCTCGGGGCGCGTCTTGCTTGGGCCTCTCTCCTGGAGGCCCTCAGTCAGACCCATTGTTGACATGTGGCAAGACGCTCCTCGGGGCACGTCTTGCTTGGGCCTCTCTCCTGGAGGCGCTCAGTCAGACCGAGTAGTGACATGTGGCAAGACGCTCCTCGGGGCGCGTCTTGCTTGGACCTCTCTCCTGGAGGCGCTCAGTTAGACCGAGTAGTGACATGTCGCAAGACGCTCCTCGGGGCGCGTCTTGCTTGGGCCTCTCACATAGAGGCCCTCTGTCAGACCCAGTGTTGACATGTGGCAAAACGCTCCTCCGGGCGCATCTTGCTTGGGCCTCTCTCCTGGAGGCCCTCAGTAAGACCCATTGTACACATGTGGCAAGATGCTCCTCGGGGCGCGTCTTGCTTGGGCCTCTCTCCAGAAGGCCCTCAATCAGACCCAGTGTTGACATGTGGCAAGACGCTCCTCGGGGCGCGTCTTGCTTGGGCTTCTCTCATGGAGGCCCTCAGTCAGACCCAGTGTTGACATGTGTCAAGACGCTCCTAGGGGCGTGTCTTGCTTGGGCCTCTCTCCTGGAGGCGCTCAAACAGACCGAGTAGTGACATGTGGCAAGACGCTCCTCGGGGCGCGTCTTGCTAGGGCTTCTCTCATGGAGGCACTCAGTCAGATCCAGTGTTGACATGTGGCAAGACGCTCCTCGGGGCACGTCTTGCTTGGACATCTCTCCCTGAGGCGCTCAGTCTGACCGAGTAGTGACATGTGGCAAGACGCTCCTCGGGGCGCGTCTTGCTTGGACCTCTCTCCCTGAGGCGCTCAGTCAGACCCAGTGTTGACATTTGGCAAGACACTCCTCGGGGCGCGTCTTGCTTGGGCCTCTCTCATGGAGGCCCTCTGTCAGACCCAGTGTTGACATGTGTCAAGACGCTCCTCGGGGGGCGTCTTGCTTTGGCCTCTCTCCTGGAGGCGCTCAGTCTGACCGAGTGCTGACATGTGGCAAGAAGCTCCTCGGGGCGCGTCTTGCTTGGGCCTCTCTCCTGGAGGCACTCAGTCAGACCAAGTGGTGACATTTGGCAAGACACTCCTCGGGGCGCGTCTTGCTTGGGCCTCTCTCCTGGAGGCCCTCTGTCAGACCCAGTGTTGACATTTGGCAAGAAGCTCCTCGGGGCGCATCTTGCTTGGGCTTCTCTCCTGGAGGCCCTCAGTAAGACTCATTGATGACATGTGGCAAGACGCTCCTCGGGGCGCGTCTTGCTTGGGCCTCTCTCCTGGAGGCGCTCAGTCAGACTGAGTAGTGACATGTGGCCTGACGCTCCTCGGGGCGCGTGTTGCTTGGGCCTCTCTCCTGGAGGCGCTCAGTCAGACCAAGTGGTGACATGTGGCAAGACGCTCCTCGGGGCGCATCTTGCTTGGGCCTCTCTCCAGAAGGCCCTCAATCAGACCCGGTGTTGACACGTGGCAAGACGCTCCTCGGGGCGCGTCTTGCTACGGCCTCTCTCCTGGAGGCGCTCAGTCAGAATGAGTAGTGACATGCGGTCTGACGCTCCTCGGGGCGCGTGTTGCTTGGGCCTCTCTCCTGGAGGCGCTCAGTCAGACCAAGTGGTGACATGTGGCAAGACACTTCTCGGGGCGCGTCTTGCTTGGGCCTCTCTCCTGGAGGCCCTCAGTCAGACCCATTGTTGACATGTGGCAAGACGCTCCTCGGGGCACGTCTTGCTTGGGCCTCTCTCCTGGAGGCGCTCAGTCAGACCGAGTAGTGACATGTGGCAAGACGCTCCTCGGGGCGCGTCTTGCTTGGACCTCTCTCCTGGAGGCGCTCAGTTAGACCGAGTAGTGACATGTCGCAAGACGCTCCTCGGGGCGCGTCTTGCTTGGGCCTCTCTCATAGAGGCCCTCTGTCAGACCCAGTGTTGACATGTGGCAAGACGCTCCTCGGGGTGCGTCTTGCTTGGGCCTCTCTCCTGGAGGCCCTCTGTCAGACCCAGTGTTGACATGTGGCAAAACGCTCCTCCGGGCGCATCTTGCTTGGGCCTCTCTCCTGGAGGCCCTCAGTAAGACCCATTGTATACATGTGGCAAGACGCTCCTCGGGGCGCGTCTTGCCTGGGCCTCTCTCCTGGAGGCGCTCAGTCAGACCCAGTGGTGACATGTGGCAAGACACTCCTCGGGGCGCGTCTTTCTTGGGCCCCTCTCCTGGAGGCCCTCTGTCAGACCCAGTGTTGACATGTGTCAAGACGCTCCACGGGGCGCGTCTTGCTTGGGCTTCTCTCCTGGAGGCCCTCAGTCAGACCCATTGTTGACATGTGGCAAGACGCTCCTCGGGGCGCGTCTTGCTTGGGCCTCTCTCCTGGAGGCGCTCAGTCAGAACCAGAGGTGACATGTGGCAAGACGCTCCTCGGGGCGCGTCTTGCTTGGGCCTCTCTCCTGGAGGCCCTCTGTCAGACCCAGTGTTGACATGTGGCAAGACGCTCCTCCGGGCGCATCTTGCTTGGGCCTCTCTCCTGGAGGCCCTCAGTAAGACCCATTGTTGACATTTGGCAAGACGCTCCTCGGGGCGCGTATTTCTTGGGCCTCTCTCCAGAAGGCCCTCAATAAGACCCAGTGTTGACATGTGGCAAGACGCTCCACGGGGCGCGTCTTGCTTGGGCTTCTCTCCTGGAGGCCCTCAGTCAGACCCATTGTTGACATGTGGCAAGACGCTCCTCGGGGCGCGTCTTGCTTGGGCCTCTCTCCTGGAGGCGCTCAGTCAGACCCAGTGTTGACATGTGGCAAGACGCTCCACGGGGCGCGTCTTGCTTGGGCTTCTCTCCTGGAGGCCCTCAGTCAGACCCATTGTTGACATGTGGCAAGACACTCCTCGGGGCACGTCTTGCTTGGGCCTCTCTCCTGGAGGCGCTCAGTCAGACCGAGTAGTGACATGTGGCAAGACGCTCCTCGGGGCGCGTCTTGCTTGGACCTCTCTCCTGGAGGCGCTCAGTTAGACCGAGTAGTGACATGTCGCAAGACGCTCCTCGGGGCGCGTCTTGCTTGGGCCTCTCACATAGAGGCCCTCTGTCAGACCCAGTGTTGACATGTGGCAAAACGCTCCTCCGGGCGCATCTTGCTTGGGCCTCTCTCCTGGAGGCCCTCAGTAAGACCCATTGTACACATGTGGCAAGATGCTCCTCGGGGCGCGTCTTGCTTGGGCCTCTCTCCAGAAGGCCCTCAATCAGACCCAGTGTTGACATGTGGCAAGACGCTCCTCGGGGCGCGTCTTGCTTGGGCTTCTCTCATGGAGGCCCTCAGTCAGACCCAGTGTTGACATGTGTCAAGACGCTCCTAGGGGCGTGTCTTGCTTGGGCCTCTCTCCTGGAGGCGCTCAAACAGACCGAGTAGTGACATGTGGCAAGACGCTCCTCGGGGCGCGTCTTGCTTGGGCCTCTCTCCTGGAGGCGCTCAGTCAAACTGAGTAGTGACATGTGGCCTGACGCTCCTCGGGGCGCGTGTTGCTTGGGCCTCTCTCCTGGAGGCGCTCAGTCAGACCAAGTGGTGACATGTGGCAAGACGCTCCTCGGGGCGCATCTTGCTTGGGCCTCTCTCCAGAAGGCCCTCAATCAGACCCGGTGTTGACACGTGGCAAGACGCTCCTCGGGGCGCGTCTTGCTTGGGCCTCTCTCCTGGAGGCGCTTAGTCAGACCAAGTGGTGACATGTGGTAAGACACTTCTCGGGGCGCGTCTTGCTTGGGCCTCTCTCCTGGAGGCCCTCAGTCAGACCCATTGTTGACATGTGGCAAGACGCTCCTCGGGGCACGTCTTGCTTGGGCCTCTCTCCTGGAGGCGCTCAGTCAGACCGAGTAGTGACATGTGGCAAGACGCTCCTCGGGGCGCGTCTTGCTTGGACCTCTCTCCTGGAGGCGCTCAGTTAGACCGAGTAGTGACATGTCGCAAGACGCTCCTCGGGGCGCGTCTTGCTTGGGCCTCTCTCATAGAGGCCCTCTGTCAGACCCAGTGTTGACATGTGGCAAGACGCTCCTCGGGGTGCGTCTTGCTTGGGCCTCTCTCCTGGAGGCCCTCTGTCAGACCCAGTGTTGACATGTGGCAAAACGCTCCTCCGGGCGCATCTTGCTTGGGCCTCTCTCCTGGAGGCCCTCAGTAAGACCCATTGTATACATGTGGCAAGACGCTCCTCGGGGCGCGTCTTGCCTGGGCCTCTCTCCTGGAGGCGCTCAGTCAGACCCAGTGGTGACATGTGGCAAGACACTCCTCGGGGCGCGTCTTTCTTGGGCCCCTCTCCTGGAGGCCCTCTGTCAGACCCAGTGTTGACATGTGTCAAGACGCTCCACGGGGCGCGTCTTGCTTGGGCTTCTCTCCTGGAGGCCCTCAGTCAGACCCATTGTTGACATGTGGCAAGACGCTCCTCGGGGCGCGTCTTGCTTGGGCCTCTCTCCTGGAGGCGCTCAGTCAGAACCAGAGGTGACATGTGGCAAGACGCTCCTCGGGGCGCGTCTTGCTTGGGCCTCTCTCCTGGAGGCCCTCTGTCAGACCCAGTGTTGACATGTGGCAAGACGCTCCTCCGGGCGCATCTTGCTTGGGCCTCTCTCCTGGAGGCCCTCAGTAAGACCCATTGTTGACATTTGGCAAGACGCTCCTCGGGGCGCGTATTGCTTGGGCCTCTCTCCAGAAGGCCCTCAATAAGACCCAGTGTTGACATGTGGCAAGACGCTCCACGGGGCGCGTCTTGCTTGGGCTTCTCTCCTGGAGGCCCTCAGTCAGACCCATTGTTGACATGTGGCAAGACGCTCCTCGGGGCGCGTCTTGCTTGGGCCTCTCTCCTGGAGGCGCTCAGTCAGACCCAGTGTTGACATGTGGCAAGACGCTCCACGGGGCGCGTCTTGCTTGGGCTTCTCTCCTGGAGGCCCTCAGTCAGACCCATTGTTGACATGTGGCAAGACACTCCTCGGGGCACGTCTTGCTTGGGCCTCTCTCCTGGAGGCGCTCAGTCAGACCGAGTAGTGACATGTGGCAAGACGCTCCTCGGGGCGCGTCTTGCTTGGACCTCTCTCCTGGAGGCGCTCAGTTAGACCGAGTAGTGACATGTCGCAAGACGCTCCTCGGGGCGCGTCTTGCTTGGGCCTCTCACATAGAGGCCCTCTGTCAGACCCAGTGTTGACATGTGGCAAAACGCTCCTCCGGGCGCATCTTGCTTGGGCCTCTCTCCTGGAGGCCCTCAGTAAGACCCATTGTACACATGTGGCAAGATGCTCCTCGGGGCGCGTCTTGCTTGGGCTTCTCTCATGGAGGCCCTCAGTCAGACCCAGTGTTGACATGTGTCAAGACGCTCCTAGGGGCGTGTCTTGCTTGGGCCTCTCTCGTGGAGGCGCTCAAACAGACCGAGTAGTGACATGTGGCAAGACGCTCCTCGGGGCGCGTCTTGCTAGGGCTTCTCTCATGGAGGCACTCAGTCAGATCCAGTGTTGACATGTGGCAAGACGCTCCTCGGGGCACGTCTTGCTTGGACCTCTCTCCCTGAGGCGCTCAGTCTGACCGAGTAGTGACATGTGGCAAGACGCTCCTCGGGGCGCGTCTTGCTTGGACCTCTCTCCCTGAGGCGCTCAGTCAGACCCAGTGTTGACATTTGGCAAGACACTCCTCGGGGCGCGTCTTGCTTGGGCCTCTCTCATGGAGGCCCTCTGTCAGACCCAGTGTTGACATGTGTCAAGACCCTCCTCGGGGGGCGTCTTGCTTTGGCCTCTCTCCTGGAGGCGCTCAGTCTGACCGAGTGCTGACATGTGGCAAGAAGCTCCTCGGGGCGCGTCTTGCTTGGGCTTCTCACCTGGAGGCCCTCAGTAAGAACCATTGTTGACATGTGGCAAGACGCTCCTCGGGGCGCGTCTTGCTTGGGCCTCTCTCCAGAAGGCCCTCAATCAGACCCAGTGTTGACACGTGGCAAGACGCTCCTCGGGGCGCATCTTGCTTGGGCCTCTCTCCTGGAGGCGCTCAGTCAGACCAAGTGGTGACATGTGGCAAGACACTCCTCGGGGCGCGTCTTGCTTGGGCCTCTCTCCTGGAGGCCCTCTGTCAGACCCAGTGTTGACATGTGGCAAGAAGCTCCTCGGGGCGCATCTTGCTTGGGCTTCTCTCCTGGAGGCCCTCAGTAAGACTCATTGATGACATGTGGCAAGACGCTCCTCGGGGCGCGTCTTGCTTGGGCCTCTCTCCTGGAGGCGCTCAGTCAGACTGAGTAGTTACATGTGGCCTGACGCTCCTCGGGGCGCGTGTTGCTTGGGCCTCTCTCCTTGGAGGCGCTCAGTCAGACCAAGTGGTGACATGTGGCAAGACGCTCCTCGGGGCGCATCTTGCTTGGGCCTCTCTCCAGAAGGCCCTCAATCAGACCCGGTGTTGACACGTGGCAAGACGCTCCTCGGGGCGCGTCTTGCTTGGGCCTCTCTCCTGGAGGCGCTCAGTCAGAATGAGTAGTGACATGCGGTCTGACGCTCCTCGGGGCGCATGTTGCTTGGGCCTCTCTCCTGGAGGCGCTCAGTCAGACCAAGTGGTGACATGTGGCAAGACACTTCTCGGGGCGCGTCTTGCTTGGGCCTCTCTCCTGGAGGCCCTCAGTCAGACCCATTGTTGACATGTGGCAAGACGCTCCTCGGGGCATGTCTTGCTTGGGCCTCTCTCCTGGAGGCGCTCAGTCAGACCGAGTAGTGACATGTGGCAAGACGCTCCTCGGGGCGCGTCTTGCTTGGACCTCTCTCCTGGAGGCGCTCAGTTAGACCGAGTAGTGACATGTCGCAAGACGCTCCTCGGGGCGCGTCTTGCTTGGGCCTCTCTCATAGAGGCCCTCTGTCAGACCCAGTGTTGACATGTGGCAAGACGCTCCTCGGGGTGCGTCTTGCTTGGGCCTCTCTCCTGGAGGCCCTCTGTCAGACCCAGTGTTGACATGTGGCAAAACGCTCCTCCGGGCGCATCTTGCTTGGGCCTCTCTCCTGGAGGCCCTCAGTAAGACCCATTGTATACATGTGGCAAGACGCTCCTCGGGGCGCGTCTTGCTTGGGCCTCTCTCCAGAAGGCCCTCAATCAGACCCAGTGTTGACATGTGGCAAGACGCTCCTCGGGGCGCGTCTTGCTTGGGCTTCTCTCATGGAGGCCCTCAGTCAGACCCAGTGTTGACATGTGTCAAGACGCTCCTCGGGGCGTGTCTTGCTTGGGCCTCTCTCCTGGAGGCGCTCAAACAGAACGAGTAGTGACATGTGGCAAGACGCTCCTCGGGGCGCGTCTTGCTGGGGCTTCTCTCATGGAGGCACTCAGTCAGATCCAGTGTTGACATGTGGCAAGACGCTCCTCGGGGCACGTCTTGCTTGGACCTCTCTCCCTGAGGCGCTCAGTCAGACCGAGTAGTGACATGTGGCAAGACGCTCCTCGGGGCGCGTCTTGCTTGGACCTCTCTCCCTGAGGCGCTCAGTCAGACCCAGTGTTGACATTTGGCAAGACACTCCTCGGGGCGCGTCTTGCTTGGGCCTCTCTCCTGGAGGCGCTCAGTCAGACCAAGTGGTGACATGTGGCAAGACACTCCTCGGGGCGCGTCTTGCTTGGGCCTCTCTCCTGGAGGCCCTCTGTCAGACCCAGTGTTGACATGTGGCAAGACACTCCTCGGGGCGCGTCTTGCTTGGGCCTCTCTCATGGAGGCGCTCAGTCAGACCGAGTGCTGACATGTGGCAAGAAGCTCCTCGGGGCGCGTCTTGCTTGGGCTTCTCTCCTGGATGCCCTCAGTAAGACTCATTGTTGACATGTGGCAAGACGCTCCTCGGGGCGCGTCTTGCTTGGGCCTCTCTCCTGGAGGCGCTCAGTCACACTGAGTAGTGACATGTGGCCTGACGCTCCTCGGGGCGCGTGTTGCTTGGGCCTCTCTCCTGGAGGCGCTCAGTCAGACCAAGTGGTGACATGTGGCAAGACGCTCCTCGGGGCGCGTCTTGCTTGGGCCTCTCTCCAGAAGGCCCTCAATCAGACCCAGTGTTGACACGTGGCAAGACGCTCCTCGCGGCGCGTCTTGCTTGGGCCTCTCTCCTGGAGGCGCTCAGTCAGAATGAGTAGTGACATGCGGTCTGACGCTCCTCGGGGCGCGTGTTGCTTGGGCCTCTCTCCTGGAGGCGCTCAGTCAGACCAAGTGGTGACATGTGGCAAGACACTTCTCGGGGCGCGTCTTGCTTGGGCCTCTCTCCTGGAGGCCCTCTGTCAGACCCAGTGTTGACATGTGGCAAGACACTCCTCGGGGCGCGTCTTGCTTGGGCCTCTCTCATGGAGGCCCTCTGTCAGACCCAGTGTTGACATGTGTCAAGACGCTCCTCGGGGTGCGTCTTGCTTTGGCCTCTCTCCTGGAGGCGCTCAGTCAGACCGAGTGCTGACATGTGGCAAGACGCTCCTCGGGCCGCGTGTTGCTTGGGCTTCTCTCCTGGAGGCCCTCAGTCAGACCCATTGTTGACATGTGGCAAGACGCTCCTCGGGGCGCGTCTTGCTTGGGCCTCTCTCCTGGAGGCGCTCAGTCAGACCGAGTGCTGACATTTGGCAAGACACTCCTCGGTGCGCGTCTTGCTTGGGCTTCTCTCCTGGAGGCGCTCAGACAGACCCAGTGTTGACATGTGACAAGACGCTCTTCGGGGCGCGTCTTGCTTGGGCCTCTCTCCTGGAGGCGCTCAGTCAGAACCAGAGGTGACATGTGGCAAGACGCTCCTCGGGGCGCGTCTTGCTTGGGCCTCTCTCCTGGAGGCCCTCTGTCAGACCCAGTGTTGACATGTGGCAAGACGCTCCTCCGGGCGCATCTTGCTTGGGCCTCTCTCCTGGAGGCCCTCGGTCAGACCCATTGTTGACATGTGGCAAGACGCTCCTCGGGGCGCGTCTTGCTTGGGCCTCTCTCCTGGAGGCGCTCAGTAAGACCGAGTGCTGACATAAGGCAAGACGCTCCTCGGGGCGCTCATTGCTTGGGCCTCTCTCCTGAATTCCCTCTGTCAGACCGAGTGTTGACATGTGGCAAGACTCTCCTCGGGGCGCGTCTTGCTTGGGCTTCTCTCATGGAGGCCCTCAGTCCGACCCAGTGTTGACATGTGTCAAGACGCTCCTCGGGGCGTGTCTTGCTTGGGCCTCTCTCCTGGAGGCGCTCAGTCAGACCCAGTGTTGACATGTGGCAAGACGCTCCTCTGGGCGCGTCTTGCTTGGGCTTCTCTCCTGGAGGCCCTCAGTCAGACCCATTGTTGACATGTGGCAAGACGCTCCTCGGGGCACGTCTTGCTTGGGCCTCTCTCCTGGAGGCGCTCAGTCAGACCGAGTAGTGACATGTGGCAAGACGCTCCTCGGGGCGCGTCTTGCTTGGACCTCCCTCCTGGAGGTGCTCAGTCAGACCGAGTAGTGACATTTGGCAAGACGCTCCTCGGGGCGCGTCTTGCTTGGGCCTCTCTCCTGGAGGCGCTCAGTCAGACCAAGTGCTGACATAAGGCAAGACGCTCCTCGGGAAGCGTCTTGCTTGGGCCTCTCTCCTGGAGGAGCTCAGTCAGACCCAGTGGTGACACGTGGCAAGACGCTCCTCGAGGCGCATCTTGCTTGGGCCTCTCTCCTGGAGGCGCTAAGTCAGACCCAGTGTTGACACGTGGCAAGACGCTCCTCGGGGCGCGTCTTGCTTGGGCCTCTCTCCTGGAGGCGCTCAGTCAGACACAGTGTTGACATGTGGCAAGACACTCCTCGGGGCGGGTCTTGCTTGGCCTTCTCTCCTGGGGGCCCTCAGTGAGACCCATTGTTGACATGTGGCAAGAAGCTCCTCGGGGCGCTTCTTGCTTGGGCCTCTCTCCTGGAGGCGCTCAGTCAGACCGAGTGCTGACATGTGGCAAGACGCTCCTCGGGGCGCGTCTTGCTGGGGCCTCTCTCCTGGAGGCGCTCAGTCAGACCCAGTGTTGACATGTGGCCTGACGCTCCTCGGGGCGCGTCTTGCTTGGGCTTCTCTCCTGGAGGCCCTCAGTCAGACCCATTGTTGACATGTGGCAAGACGCTCCTCGGGGCACGTCTTGCTTGGGCCTCTCTCCTGGAGGCACTCAGTCAGACCGAGTAGTGACATGTGGCAAGACGCTCCTCGGGGCGCATCTTGCTTGGGCCTCTCTCCTGGAGGCGCTCAGTCAGACCCATTGTTGACATGTGGCAAGACGCTCCTCGGGGCACGTCTTGCTTGGGCCTCTCTCCTGGAGGCGCTCAGTCAGACCCAGTGGTGACATGTGGCAAGACGCTCCTCGGGGCGCATCTTGCTTGGGCCTCTCTCCTGGAGGCGCTCAGTCAGACCCAGTGTTGACACGTGGCAAGACGCTCCTCGGGGCGCGTCTTGCTTGGGCCTCTCTCCTGGAGGCGCTCAGTCAGACCCAGTGTTGACATGTGGCAAGACACTCCTCGGGGCGCGTCTTGCTTGGGCCTCTCTCCTGGAGGCGCTCAGTCAGACCGAGTGCTGACATGTGGCAAGAAGCTCCTCGGGGTGCGTGTTGCTTGGGCTTCTCTCCTGGAGGCCCTCAGTAAGACCCATTGTTGACATGTGGCAAGACGCTCCTCGGGGCGCGTCTTGCTTGGGCCTCTCTCCAGAAGGCCCTCAATCAGACCCAGTGTTGACATGTGGCAAGACGCTCCTCGGGGCGCGTCTTGCTTGGGCCTCTCTCCTGGAGGCGCTCAGTCAGACTGAGTAGTGACATGTGGCCTGACGCTCCTCGGGGCGCGTGTTGCTTGGGCCTCTCTCCTGGAGGCGCTCAGTCAGACCCATTGTTGACATGTTGCAAGACGCTCCTTTGGGCGCGTCTTGCTTGGGCCTCTCTCCTGGAGGCGCTCAGTCAGACCCATTGTTGACATGTGGCAAGACGCTCCTCGGGGCGCGTCTTGCTTGGGCCTCTCTCCTGGAGGCGCTCAGTCAGACCGAGTGCTGACATTTGGCAAGACACTCCTCGGGGCGCGTCTTGCTTGGGCTTCTCTCCTGGAGGCGCTCAGACAGACCCAGTGTTGACATGTGACAAGACGCTCCTCGGGGCGCGTCTTGCTTGGGCCTCTCTCCTGGAGGCGCTCAGTCAGAACCAGAGGTGACATGTGGCAAGACGCTCCTCGGGGTGCGTCTTGCTTGGGCCTCTCTCCTGGAGGCCCTCTGTCAGACCCAGTGTTGACATGTGGCAAGACGCTCCTCGGGGCGCGTCTTGCTTGGGCCTCTCTCCTGGAGGCGCTCAGTCAGACCGAGTGCTGACATTTGGCAAGACACTCCTCGGGGCGCGTCTTGCTTGGGCTTCTCTCCTGGAGGCGCTCAGACAGACCCAGTGTTGACATGTGACAAGACGCTCCTCGGGGCGCGTCTTGCTTGGGCCTCTCTCCTGGAGGCGCTCAGTCAGAACCAGAGGTGACATGTGGCAAGACGCTCCTCGGGGCGCGTCTTGCTTGGGCCTCTCTCCTGGAGGCCCTCTGTCAGACCCAGTGTTGACATGTGGCAAGACGCTCCTCCGGGCGCATCTTGCTTGGGCCTCTCTCCTGGAGGCCCTCGGTCAGACCCATTGTTGACATGTGGCAAGACGCTCCTCGGGGCGCGTCTTGCTTGGGCCTCTCTCCTGGAGGCGCTCAGTAAGACCGAGTGCTGACATAAGGCAAGACGCTCCTCTGGGCGCTCATTGCTTGGGCCTCTCTCCTGAATTCCCTCTGTCAGACCGAGTGTTGACATGTGGCAAGACTCTCCTCGGGGCGCGTCTTGCTTGGGCTTCTCTCATGGAGGCCCTCAGTCCGACCCAGTGTTGACATGTGTCAAGACGCTCCTCGGGGCGTGTCTTGCTTGGGCCTCTCTCCTGGAGGCGCTCAGTCAGACCCAGTGTTGACATGTGGCAAGACGCTCCTCTGGGCGCGTCTTGCTTGGGCTTCTCTCCTGGAGGCCCTCAGTCAGACCCATTGTTGACATGTGGCAAGACGCTCCTCGGGGCACGTCTTGCTTGGGCCTCTCTCCTGGAGAATCTCAGTCAGACCGAGTAGTGACATGTGGCAAGACGCTCCTCGGGGCGCGTCTTGCTTGGACCTCCCTCCTGGAGGTGCTCAGTCAGACCGAGTAGTGACATTTGGCAAGACGCTCCTCAGGGCGCGTCTTGCTTGGGCCTCTCTCCTGGAGGCGCTCAGTCAGACCGAGTGCTGACATAAGGCAAGACGCTCCTCGGGGCGCGTCTTGCTGGGGCCTCTCTCCTGGAGGTGCTCAATCAGACCCAGTGGTGACAAGTGGCAAGACGCTCCTCTGGGCGCGTCTTGCTTGGGCCTCTCTCCTGGAGGAGCTCAGTCAGACCCAGTGGTGACACGTGGCAAGACGCTCCTCGAGGCGCATCTTGCTTGGGCCTCTCTCCTGGAGGCGCTAAGTCAGACCCAGTGTTGACACGTGGCAAGACGCTCCTCGGGGCGCGTCTTGCTTGGGCCTCTCTCCTGGAGGCGCTCAGTCAGACACAGTGTTGACATGTGGCAAGACACTCCTCGGGGCGGGTCTTGCTTGGGCTTCTCTCCTGGAGGCCCTCAGTGAGACCCATTGTTGACATGTGGCAAGAAGCTCCTCGGGGCGCTTCTTGCTTGGGCCTCTCTCCTGGAGGCGCTCAGTCAGACCGAGTGCTGACATGTGGCAAGACGCTCCTCGGGGCGCGTCTTGCTGGGGCCTCTCTCCTGGAGGCGCTCAGTCAGACCCAGTGTTGACATGTGGCCTGACGCTCCTCGGGGCGCGTCTTGCTTGGGCTTCTCTCCTGGAGGCCCTCAGTCAGACCCATTGTTGACATGTGGCAAGACGCTCCTCGGGGCACGTCTTGCTTGGGCCTCTCTCCTGGAGGCACTCAGTCAGACCGAGTAGTGACATGTGGCAAGACGCTCCTCGGGGTGCGTCTTGCTTGGACCTCTCTCCTGGAGGCGCTCAGTCAGACCCAGTGGTGACATGTGGCAAGACGCTCCTCGGGGCGCATCTTGCTTGGGCCTCTCTCCTGGAGGCGCTCAGTCAGACCCAGTGTTGACACGTGGCAAGACGCTCCTCGGGGCGCGTCTTGCTTGGGCCTCTCTCCTGGAGGCGCTCAGTCAGACCCAGTGTTGACATGTGGCAAGACACTCCTCGGGGCGCGTCTTGCTTGGGCCTCTCTCCTGGAGGCGCTCAGTCAGACCGAGTGCTGACATGTGGCAAGAAGCTCCTCGGGGTGCGTGTTGCTTGGGCTTCTCTCCTGGAGGCCCTCAGTAAGACCCATTGTTGACATGTGGCAAGACGCTCCTCGGGGCGCGTCTTGCTTGGGCCTCTCTCCAGAAGGCCCTCAATCAGACCCAGTGTTGACATGTGGCAAGACGCTCCTCGGGGCGCGTCTTGCTTGGGCCTCTCTCCTGGAGGCGCTCAGTCAGACTGAGTAGTGACATGTGGCCTGACGCTCCTCGGGGCGCGTGTTGCTTGGGCCTCTCTCCTGGAGGCGCTCAGTCAGACCCATTGTTGACATGTTGCAAGACGCTCCTTTGGGCGCGTCTTGCTTGGGCCTCTCTCCTGGAGGCGCTCAGTCAGACCCATTGTTGACATGTGGCAAGACGCTCCTCGGGGCGCGTCTTGCTTGGGCCTCTCTCCTGGAGGCGCTCAGTCAGACCGAGTGCTGACATTTGGCAAGACACTCCTCGGGGCGCGTCTTGCTTGGGCTTCTCTCCTGGAGGCGCTCAGACAGACCCAGTGTTGACATGTGACAAGACGCTCCTCGGGGCGCGTCTTGCTTGGGCCTCTCTCCTGGAGGCGCTCAGTCAGAACCAGAGGTGACATGTGGCAAGACGCTCCTCGGGGCGCGTCTTGCTTGGGCCTCTCTCCTGGAGGCCCTCTGTCAGACCCAGTGTTGACATGTGGCAAGACGCTCCTCCGGGCGCTTCTTGCTTGGGCCTCTCTCATGGAGGCCCTCTGTCAGACCCAGTGTTGACATGTGTCAAGACGCTCCTCGGGGCGCGTCTTGCTTTGGCCTCTCTCCTGGAGGCGCTCAGTCAGACCGAGTGCTGACATGTGGCAAGACGCTCCTCGGGCCGCGTGTTCCTTGGGCTTCTCTCCTGGAGGCCCTCAGTCAGACCCATTGTTGACATGTGGCAAGACGCTCCTCGGGGCGCGTCTTGCTTGGGCCTCTCTCCTGGAGGCGCTCAGTCAGACCGAGTGCTGACATTTGGCAAGACACTCCTCGGGGCGCGTCTTGCTTGGGCTTCTCTCCTGGAGGCGCTCAGACAGACACAGTGTTGACATGTGGCAAGACACTCCTCGGGGCGGGTCTTGCTTGGGCTTCTCTCCTGGGGGCCCTCAGTGAGACCCATTGTTGACATGTGGCAAGAAGCTCCTCGGGGCGCTTCTTGCTTGGGCCTCTCTCCTGGAGGCGCTCAGTCAGACCGAGTGCTGACATGTGGCAAGACGCTCCTCGGGGCGCGTCTTGCTGGGGCCTCTCTCCTGGAGGCGCTCAGTCAGACCCAGTGTTGACATGTGGCCTGACGCTCCTCGGGGCGCGTCTTGCTTGGGCTTCTCTCCTGGAGGCCCTCAGTCAGACCCATTGTTGACATGTGGCAAGACGCTCCTCGGGGCACGTCTTGCTTGGGCCTCTCTCCTGGAGGCACTCAGTCAGACCGAGTAGTGACATGTGGCAAGACGCTCCTCGGGGCGCATCTTGCTTGGGCCTCTCTCCTGGAGGCGCTCAGTCAGACCCATTGTTGACATGTGGCAAGACGCTCCTCGGGGCACGTCTTGCTTGGGCCTCTCTCCTGGAGGCGCTCAGTCAGACCCAGTGGTGACATGTGGCAAGACGCTCCTCGGGGCGCATCTTGCTTGGGCCTCTCTCCTGGAGGCGCTCAGTCAGACCCAGTGTTGACACGTGGCAAGACGCTCCTCGGGGCGCGTCTTGCTTGGGCCTCTCTCCTGGAGGCGCTCAGTCAGACCCAGTGTTGACATGTGGCAAGACACTCCTCGGGGCGCGTCTTGCTTGGGCCTCTCTCCTGGAGGCGCTCAGTCAGACCGAGTGCTGACATGTGGCAAGAAGCTCCTCGGGGTGCGTGTTGCTTGGGCTTCTCTCCTGGAGGCCCTCAGTAAGACCCATTGTTGACATGTGGCAAGACGCTCCTCGGGGCGCGTCTTGCTTGGGCCTCTCTCCAGAAGGCCCTCAATCAGACCCAGTGTTGACATGTGGCAAGACGCTCCTCGGGGCGCGTCTTGCTTGGGCCTCTCTCCTGGAGGCGCTCAGTCAGACTGAGTAGTGACATGTGGCCTGACGCTCCTCGGGGCGCGTGTTGCTTGGGCCTCTCTCCTGGAGGCGCTCAGTCAGACCCATTGTTGACATGTTGCAAGACGCTCCTTTGGGCGCGTCTTGCTTGGGCCTCTCTCCTGGAGGCGCTCAGTCAGACCCATTGTTGACATGTGGCAAGACGCTCCTCGGGGCGCGTCTTGCTTGGGCCTCTCTCCTGGAGGCGCTCAGTCAGACCGAGTGCTGACATTTGGCAAGACACTCCTCGGGGCGCGTCTTGCTTGGGCTTCTCTCCTGGAGGCGCTCAGACAGACCCAGTGTTGACATGTGACAAGACGCTCCTCGGGGCGCGTCTTGCTTGGGCCTCTCTCCTGGAGGCGCTCAGTCAGAACCAGAGGTGACATGTGGCAAGACGCTCCTCGGGGTGCGTCTTGCTTGGGCCTCTCTCCTGGAGGCCCTCTGTCAGACCCAGTGTTGACATGTGGCAAGACGCTCCTCGGGGCGCGTCTTGCTTGGGCCTCTCTCCTGGAGGCGCTCAGTCAGACCGAGTGCTGACATTTGGCAAGACACTCCTCGGGGCGCGTCTTGCTTGGGCTTCTCTCCTGGAGGCGCTCAGACAGACCCAGTGTTGACATGTGACAAGACGCTCCTCGGGGCGCGTCTTGCTTGGGCCTCTCTCCTGGAGGCGCTCAGTCAGAACCAGAGGTGACATGTGGCAAGACGCTCCTCGGGGCGCGTCTTGCTTGGGCCTCTCTCCTGGAGGCCCTCTGTCAGACCCAGTGTTGACATGTGGCAAGACGCTCCTCCGGGCGCATCTTGCTTGGGCCTCTCTCCTGGAGGCCCTCGGTCAGACCCATTGTTGACATGTGGCAAGACGCTCCTCGGGGCGCGTCTTGCTTGGGCCTCTCTCCTGGAGGCGCTCAGTAAGACCGAGTGCTGACATAAGGCAAGACGCTCCTCTGGGCGCTCATTGCTTGGGCCTCTCTCCTGAATTCCCTCTGTCAGACCGAGTGTTGACATGTGGCAAGACTCTCCTCGGGGCGCGTCTTGCTTGGGCTTCTCTCATGGAGGCCCTCAGTCCGACCCAGTGTTGACATGTGTCAAGACGCTCCTCGGGGCGTGTCTTGCTTGGGCCTCTCTCCTGGAGGCGCTCAGTCAGACCCAGTGTTGACATGTGGCAAGACGCTCCTCTGGGCGCGTCTTGCTTGGGCTTCTCTCCTGGAGGCCCTCAGTCAGACCCATTGTTGACATGTGGCAAGACGCTCCTCGGGGCACGTCTTGCTTGGGCCTCTCTCCTGGAGAATCTCAGTCAGACCGAGTAGTGACATGTGGCAAGACGCTCCTCGGGGCGCGTCTTGCTTGGACCTCCCTCCTGGAGGTGCTCAGTCAGACCGAGTAGTGACATTTGGCAAGACGCTCCTCAGGGCGCGTCTTGCTTGGGCCTCTCTCCTGGAGGCGCTCAGTCAGACCGAGTGCTGACATAAGGCAAGACGCTCCTCGGGGCGCGTCTTGCTGGGGCCTCTCTCCTGGAGGTGCTCAATCAGACCCAGTGGTGACAAGTGGCAAGACGCTCCTCTGGGCGCGTCTTGCTTGGGCCTCTCTCCTGGAGGAGCTCAGTCAGACCCAGTGGTGACACGTGGCAAGACGCTCCTCGAGGCGCATCTTGCTTGGGCCTCTCTCCTGGAGGCGCTAAGTCAGACCCAGTGTTGACACGTGGCAAGACGCTCCTCGGGGCGCGTCTTGCTTGGGCCTCTCTCCTGGAGGCGCTCAGTCAGACACAGTGTTGACATGTGGCAAGACACTCCTCGGGGCGGGTCTTGCTTGGGCTTCTCTCCTGGAGGCCCTCAGTGAGACCCATTGTTGACATGTGGCAAGAAGCTCCTCGGGGCGCTTCTTGCTTGGGCCTCTCTCCTGGAGGCGCTCAGTCAGACCGAGTGCTGACATGTGGCAAGACGCTCCTCGGGGCGCGTCTTGCTGGGGCCTCTCTCCTGGAGGCGCTCAGTCAGACCCAGTGTTGACATGTGGCCTGACGCTCCTCGGGGCGCGTCTTGCTTGGGCTTCTCTCCTGGAGGCCCTCAGTCAGACCCATTGTTGACATGTGGCAAGACGCTCCTCGGGGCACGTCTTGCTTGGGCCTCTCTCCTGGAGGCACTCAGTCAGACCGAGTAGTGACATGTGGCAAGACGCTCCTCGGGGTGCGTCTTGCTTGGACCTCTCTCCTGGAGGCGCTCAGTCAGACCCAGTGGTGACATGTGGCAAGACGCTCCTCGGGGCGCATCTTGCTTGGGCCTCTCTCCTGGAGGCGCTCAGTCAGACCCAGTGTTGACACGTGGCAAGACGCTCCTCGGGGCGCGTCTTGCTTGGGCCTCTCTCCTGGAGGCGCTCAGTCAGACCCAGTGTTGACATGTGGCAAGACACTCCTCGGGGCGCGTCTTGCTTGGGCCTCTCTCCTGGAGGCGCTCAGTCAGACCGAGTGCTGACATGTGGCAAGAAGCTCCTCGGGGTGCGTGTTGCTTGGGCTTCTCTCCTGGAGGCCCTCAGTAAGACCCATTGTTGACATGTGGCAAGACGCTCCTCGGGGCGCGTCTTGCTTGGGCCTCTCTCCAGAAGGCCCTCAATCAGACCCAGTGTTGACATGTGGCAAGACGCTCCTCGGGGCGCGTCTTGCTTGGGCCTCTCTCCTGGAGGCGCTCAGTCAGACTGAGTAGTGACATGTGGCCTGACGCTCCTCGGGGCGCGTGTTGCTTGGGCCTCTCTCCTGGAGGCGCTCAGTCAGACCCATTGTTGACATGTGTCAAGACGCTCCTTTGGGCGCGTCTTGCTTGGGCCTCTCTCCTGGAGGCGCTCAGTCAGACCCATTGTTGACATGTGGCAAGACGCTCCTCGGGGCGCGTCTTGCTTGGGCCTCTCTCCTGGAGGCGCTCAGTCAGACCGAGTGCTGACATTTGGCAAGACACTCCTCGGGGCGCGTCTTGCTTGGGCTTCTCTCCTGGAGGCGCTCAGACAGACCCAGTGTTGACATGTGACAAGACGCTCCTCGGGGCGCGTCTTGCTTGGGCCTCTCTCCTGGAGGCGCTCAGTCAGAACCAGAGGTGACATGTGGCAAGACGCTCCTCGGGGCGCGTCTTGCTTGGGCCTCTCTCCTGGAGGCCCTCAGTCAGACCCAGTGTTGACATGTGGCAAGACGCTCCTCCGGGCGCTTCTTGCTTGGGCCTCTCTCATGGAGGCCCTCTGTCAGACCCAGTGTTGACATGTGTCAAGACGCTCCTCGGGGCGCGTCTTGCTTTGGCCTCTCTCCTGGAGGCGCTCAGTCAGACCGAGTGCTGACATGTGGCAAGACGCTCCTCGGGCCGCGTGTTCCTTGGGCTTCTCTCCTGGAGGCCCTCAGTCAGACCCATTGTTGACATGTGGCAAGACGCTCCTCGGGGCGCGTCTTGCTTGGGCCTCTCTCCTGGAGGCGCTCAGTCAGACCGAGTGCTGACATTTGGCAAGACACTCCTCGGGGCGCGTCTTGCTTGGGCTTCTCTCCTGGAGGCGCTCAGACAGACCCAGTGTTGACATGTGACAAGACGCTCCTCGGGGCGCGTCTTGCTTGGGCCTCTCTCCTGGAGGCGCTCAGTCGGAACCAGAGGTGACATGTGGCAAGACGCTCCTCGGGGCGCGTCTTGCTTGGGCCTCTCTCCTGGAGGCCCTCTGTCAGACCCAGTGTTGACATGTGGCAAGACGCTCCTCCGGGCGCATCTTGCTTGGGCCTCTCTCCTGGAGGCCCTCAGTCAGACCCATTGTTGACATGTGGCAAAACGCTCCTCGGGTCGCGTCTTGCTTGGGCCTCTCTCCTGGAGGCGCTCAGTAAGACCGAGTGCTGACATAAGGCAAGATGCTCCTCGGGGCGCTCATTGCTTGGGCCTCTCTCCTGAATTCCCTCTGTCAGACCAAGTGTTGACATGTGGCAAGACTCTCCTCGGGGCGCGTCTTGCTTGGGCTTCTCTCATGGAGGCCCTCAGTCCGACCCAGTGTTGACATGTGTCAAGACGCTCCTCGGGGCGTGTCTTGCTTGGGCCTCTCTCCTGGAGGCGCTCAGTCAGACCCAGTGTTGACATGTGGCAAGACGCTCCTCTGGGCGCGTCTTGCTTGGGCTTCTCTCCTGGAGGCCCTCAGTCAGACCCATTGTTGACATGTGGCAAGACGCTCCTCGGGGCACGTCTTGCTTGGGCCTCTCTCCTGGAGGCGCTCAGTCAGACCGAGTAGTGACATGTGGCAAGACGCTCCTCGGGGCGCGTCTTGCTTGGGCCTCTCTCCTGGAGGCGCTTAGTCAGACCGAGTGCTGACATAAGGCAAGACGCTCCTCGGGGCGCGTCTTGCTTGGGCCTCTCTACTGGAGGTGCTCAATCAGACCCAGTGGTGACAAGTGGCAAGACGCTCCTCTGGGCGCGTCTTGCTTGGGCCTCTCTCCTGGAGGAGCTCAGTCTGACCCAGTGGTGACACGTGGCAAGACGCTCCTCGAGGCGCATCTTGCTTGGGCCTCTCTCCTGGAGGCGCTAAGTGAGACCCAGTGTTGACACGTGGCAAGACGCTCCTCGGGGCGCGTCTTGCTTGGGCCTCTCTTCTGGAGGCGCTCAGTCAGACACAGTGTTGACATGTGGCAAGACACTCCTCGGGGCGCGTCTTGGTTGGGCCTCTCTCCCTGAGGCGCTCAGTCAGACCCAGTGTTGACATTTGGCAAGACACTCCTCGGGGCGCGTCTTGCTTGGGCCTCTCTCATGGAGGCCCTCTGTCAGACCCAGTGTTGACATGTGTCAAGATGCTCCTCGGGGGGCGTCTTGCTTTGGCCTCTCTCCTGGAGGCGCTCAGTCTGACCGAGTGCTGACATGTGGCAAGAAGCTCCTCGGGGCGCGTCTTGCTTTGGCTTCTCACCTGGAGGCCCTCAGTAAGAACCATTGTTGACATGTGGCAAGACGCTCCTCGGGGCGCGTCTTGCTTGGGCCTCTCTCCAGAAGGCCCTCAATCAGACCCAGTGTTGACACGTGGCAAGACGCTCCTCGGGGCGCGTCTTGCTTGGGCCTCTCTCCTGGAGGCGCTCAGTCAGACCAAGTGGTGACATGTGGCAAGACACTCCTCGGGGCGCGTCTTGCTTGGGCCTCTCTCCTGGAGGCCCTCTGTCAGACCCAGTGTTGACATGTGGCAAGACACTCCTCGGGGCGCGTCTTGCTTGGGCCTCTCTCATGGAGGCGCTCAGTCAGACCGAGTGCTGACATGTGGCAAGAAGCTCCTCGGGGCGCGTCTTGCTTGGGCTTCTCTCCTGGATGCCCTCAGTAAGACTCATTGTTGACATGTGGCAAGACGCTCCTCGGGGCGCGTCTTGCTTGGGCCTCTCTCCTGGAGGCGCTCAGTCACACTGAGTAGTGACATGTGGCCTGACGCTCCTCGGGGCGCGTGTTGCTTGGGCCTCTCTCCTGGAGGCGCTCAGTCAGACCAAGTGGTGACATGTGGCAAGACCCTCCTCGGGGCGCGTCTTGCTTGGGCCTCTCTCCAGAAGGCCCTCAATCAGACCCAGTGTTGACACGTGGCAAGACGCTCCTCGCGGCGCGTCTTGCTTGGGCCTCTCTCCTGGAGGCGCTCAGTCAGAATGAGTAGTGACATGCGGTCTGACGCTCCTCGGGGCGCGTGTTGCTTGGGCCTCTCTCCTGGAGGCGCTCAGTCAGACCAAGTGGTGACATGTGGCAAGACACTTCTCGGGGCGCGTCTTGCTTGGGCCTCTCTCCTGGAGGCCCTCTGTCAGACCCAGTGTTGACATGTGGCAAGACGCTCCTCGGGGCGCATCTTGCTTGGGCCTCTCTCCTGGAGGCGCTCAGTCAGACCCAGTGTTGACATGTGACAAGACGCTCCTCGGGGCGCGTGTTGCTTGGGCCTCTCTCCTGGAGGCGCTCAGTCAGACCCATTGTTGACATGTTGCAAGACGCTCCTTTGGGCGCGTCTTGCTTGGGCCTCTCTCCTGGAGGCGCTCAGTCAGACCCATTGTTGACATGTGGCAAGACGCTCCTCGGGGCGCGTCTTGCTTGGGCCTCTCTCCTGGAGGCGCTCAGTCAGACCGAGTGCTGACATTTGGCAAGACACTCCTCGGGGCGCGTCTTGCTTGGGCTTCTCTCCTGGAGGCGCTCAGACAGACCCAGTGTTGACATGTGACAAGACGCTCCTCGGGGCGCGTCTTGCTTGGGCCTCTCTCCTGGAGGCGCTCAGTCAGAACCAGAGGTGACATGTGGCAAGACGCTCCTCGGGGCGCGTCTTGCTTGGGCCTCTCTCCTGGAGGCCCTCTGTCAGACCCAGTGTTGACATGTGGCAAGACGCTCCTCCGGGCGCTTCTTGCTTGGGCCTCTCTCATGGAGGCCCTCTGTCAGACCCAGTGTTGACATGTGTCAAGACGCTCCTCGGGGCGCGTCTTGCTTTGGCCTCTCTCCTGGAGGCGCTCAGTCAGACCGAGTGCTGACATGTGGCAAGACGCTCCTCGGGCCGCGTGTTGCTTGGGCTTCTCTCCTGGAGGCCCTCAGTCAGACCCATTGTTGACATGTGGCAAGACGCTCCTCGGGGCGCGTCTTGCTTGGGCCTCTCTCCTGGAGGCGCTCAGTCAGACCGAGTGCTGACATTTGGCAAGACACTCCTCGGGGCGCGTCTTGCTTGGGCTTCTCTCCTGGAGGCGCTCAGACAGACCCAGTGTTGACATATGACAAGACGCTCCTCGGGGCGCGTCTTGCTTGGGCCTCTCTCCTGGAGGCGCTCAGTCGGAACCAGAGGTGACATGTGGCAAGACGCTCCTCGGGGCGCGTCTTGCTTGGGCCTCTCTCCTGGAGGCCCTCTGTCAGACCCAGTGTTGACATGTGGCAAGACGCTCCTCCGGGCGCATCTTGCTTGGGCCTCTCTCCTGGAGGCCCTCAGTCAGACCCATTGTTGACATGTGGCAAAACGCTCCTCGGGTCGCGTCTTGCTTGGGCCTCTCTCCTGGAGGCGCTCAGTAAGACCGAGTGCTGACATAAGGCAAGACGCTCCTCGGGGCGCTCATTGCTTGGGCCTCTCTCCTGAATTCCCTCTGTCAGACCGAGTGTTGACATGTGGCAAGACTCTCCTCGGGGCGCGTCTTGCTTGGGCTTCTCTCATGGAGGCCCTCAGTCCGACCCAGTGTTGACATGTGTCAAGACGCTCCTCGGGGCGTGTCTTGCTTAGGCCTCTCTCCTGGAGGCGCTCAGTCAGACCCAGTGTTGACATGTGGCAAGACGCTCCTCTGGGCGCGTCTTGCTTGGGCTTCTCTCCTGGAGGCCCTCAGTCAGACCCATTGTTGACATGTGGCAAGACGCTCCTCGGGGCGCGTCTTGCTTGGGCCTCTCTCCTGGAGGCGCTCAGTCAGACCGAGTGCTGACATTTGGCAAGACACTCCTCGGGGCGCGTCTTGCTTGGGCTTCTCTCCTGGAGGCGCTCAGACAGACCCAGTGTTGACATATGACAAGACGCTCCTCGGGGCGCGTCTTGCTTGGGCCTCTCTCCTGGAGGCGCTCAGTCGGAACCAGAGGTGACATGTGGCAAGACGCTCCTCGGGGCGCGTCTTGCTTGGGCCTCTCTCCTGGAGGCCCTCTGTCAGACCCAGTGTTGACATGTGGCAAGACGCTCCTCCGGGCGCATCTTGCTTGGGCCTCTCTCCTGGAGGCCCTCAGTCAGACCCATTGTTGACATGTGGCAAAACGCTCCTCGGGTCGCGTCTTGCTTGGGCCTCTCTCCTGGAGGCGCTCAGTAAGACCGAGTGCTGACATAAGGCAAGACGCTCCTCGGGGCGCTCATTGCTTGGGCCTCTCTCCTGAATTCCCTCTGTCAGACCGAGTGTTGACATGTGGCAAGACTCTCCTCGGGGCGCGTCTTGCTTGGGCTTCTCTCATGGAGGCCCTCAGTCCGACCCAGTGTTGACATGTGTCAAGACGCTCCTCGGGGCGTGTCTTGCTTAGGCCTCTCTCCTGGAGGCGCTCAGTCAGACCCAGTGTTGACATGTGGCAAGACGCTCCTCTGGGCGCGTCTTGCTTGGGCTTCTCTCCTGGAGGCCCTCAGTCAGACCCATTGTTGACATGTGGCAAGACGCTCCTCGGGGCACGTCTTGCTTGGGCCTCTCTCCTGGAGGCGCTCAGTCAGACCGAGTGCTGACATAAGGCAAGACGCTCCTCGGGGCGCGTCTTGCTTGGGCCTCTCTACTGGAGGTGCTCAATCAGACCCAGTGGTGACAAGTGGCAAGACGCTCCTCTGGGCGCGTCTTGCTTGGGCCTCTCTCCTGGAGGAGCTCAGTCAGACCCAGTGGTGACACGTGGCAAGACGCTCCTCGAGGCGCATCTTGCTTGGGCCTCTCTCCTGGAGGCGCTAAGTCAAACCCAGTGTTGACACGTGGCAAGACGCTCCTCGGGGCGCGTCTTGCTTGGGCCTCTCTTCTGGAGGCGCTCAGTCAGACACAGTGTTGACATGTGGCAAGACACTCCTCGGGGCGCGTCTTGGTTGGGCCTCTCTCCCTGAGGCGCTCAGTCAGACCCAGTGTTGACATGTGGCAAGACACTCCTCGGGGCGGGTCTTGCTTGGGCTTCTCTCCTGGAGGCCCTCAGTGAGACCCATTGTTGACATGTGGCAAGAAGCTCCTCGGGGCGCTTCTTGCTTGGGCCTCTCTCCTGGAGGCGCTCAGTCAGACCGAGTGCTGACATGTGGCAAGACGCTCCTCGGGGCGCGTCTTGCTGGGGCCTCTCTCCTGGAGGCGCTCAGTCAGACCCAGTGTTGACATGTGGCCTGACGCTCCTTGGGGCGCGTCTTGCTTGGGCTTCTCTCCTGGAGGCCCTCAGTCAGACCCATTGTTGACATGTGGCAAGACGCTCCTCGGGGCACGTCTTGCTTGGGCCTCTCTCCTGGAGGCACTCAGTCAGACCGAGTAGTGACATGTGGCAAGACGCTCCTCGGGGTGCGTCTTGCTTGGACCTCTCTCCTGGAGGCGCTCAGTCAGACCCAGTGGTGACATGTGGCAAGACGCTCCTCGGGGCGCATCTTGCTTGGGCCTCTCTCCTGGAGGCGCTCAGTCAGACCCAGTGTTGACACGTGGCAAGACGCTCCTCGGGGCGCGTCTTGCTTGGGCCTCTCTCCTGGAGGCGCTCAGTCAGACCCAGTGTTGACATGTGGCAAGACACTCCTCGGGGCGCGTCTTGCTTGGGCCTCTCTCCTGGAGGCGCTCAGTCAGACCGAGTGCTGACATGTGGCAAGAAGCTCCTCGGGGTGCGTGTTGCTTGGGCTTCTCTCCTGGAGGCCCTCAGTAAGACCCATTGTTGACATGTGGCAAGACGCTCCTCGGGGCGCGTCTTGCTTGGGCCTCTCTCCAGAAGGCCCTCAATCAGACCCAGTGTTGACATGTGGCAAGACGCTCCTCGGGGCGCGTCTTGCTTGGGCCTCTCTCCTGGAGGCGCTCAGTCAGACTGAGTAGTGACATGTGGCCTGACGCTCCTCGGGGCGCGTGTTGCTTGGGCCTCTCTCCTGGAGGCGCTCAGTCAGACCCATTGTTGACATGTTGCAAGACGCTCCTTTGGGCGCGTCTTGCTTGGGCCTCTCTCCTGGAGGCGCTCAGTCAGACCCATTGTTGACATGTGGCAAGACGCTCCTCGGGGCGCGTCTTGCTTGGGCCTCTCTCCTGGAGGCGCTCAGTCAGACCGAGTGCTGACATTTGGCAAGACACTCCTCGGGGCGCGTCTTGCTTGGGCTTCTCTCCTGGAGGCGCTCAGACAGACCCAGTGTTGACATGTGACAAGACGCTCCTCGGGGCGCGTCTTGCTTGGGCCTCTCTCCTGGAGGCGCTCAGTCAGAACCAGAGGTGACATGTGGCAAGACGCTCCTCGGGGCGCGTCTTGCTTGGGCCTCTCTCCTGGAGGCCCTCTGTCAGACCCAGTGTTGACATGTGGCAAGACGCTCCTCCGGGCGCTTCTTGCTTGGGCCTCTCTCATGGAGGCCCTCTGTCAGACCCAGTGTTGACATGTGTCAAGACGCTCCTCGGGGCGCGTCTTGCTTTGGCCTCTCTCCTGGAGGCGCTCAGTCAGACCGAGTGCTGACATGTGGCAAGACGCTCCTCGGGCCGCGTGTTCCTTGGGCTTCTCTCCTGGAGGCCCTCAGCCAGACCCATTGTTGACATGTGGCAAGACGCTCCTCGGGGCGCGTCTTGCTTGGGCCTCTCTCCTGGAGGCGCTCAGTCAGACCGAGTGCTGACATTTGGCAAGACACTCCTCAGGGCGCGTCTTGCTTGGGCTTCTCTCCTGGAGGCGCTCAGACAGACCCAGTGTTGACATGTGACAAGACGCTCCTCGGGGCGCGTCTTGCTTGGGCCTCTCTCCTGGAGGCGCTCAGTCGGAACCAGAGGTGACATGTGGCAAGACGCTCCTCGGGGCGCGTCTTGCTTGGGCCTCTCTCCTGGAGGCCCTCTGTCAGACCCAGTGTTGACATGTGGCAAGACGCTCCTCCGGGCGCATCTTGCTTGGGCCTCTCTCCTGGAGGCCCTCAGTCAGACCCATTGTTGACATGTGGCAAAACGCTCCTCGGGTCGCGTCTTGCTTGGGCCTCTCTCCTGGAGGCGCTCAGTAAGACCGAGTGCTGACATAAGGCAAGACGCTCCTCGGGGCGCTCATTGCTTGGGCCTCTCTCCTGAATTCCCTCTGTCAGACCGAGTGTTGACATGTGGCAAGACTCTCCTCGGGGCGCGTCTTGCTTGGGCTTCTCTCATGGAGGCCCTCAGTCCGACCCAGTGTTGACATGTGTCAAGACGCTCCTCGGGGCGTGTCTTGCTTGGGCCTCTCTCCTGGAGGCGCTCAGTCAGACCCAGTGTTGACATGTGGCAAGACGCTCCTCTGGGCGCGTCTTGCTTGGGCTTCTCTCCTGGAGGCCCTCAGTCAGACCCATTGTTGACATGTGGCAAGACGCTCCTCGGGGCACGTCTTGCTTGGGCCTCTCTCCTGGAGGCGCTCGGTCAGACCGAGTAGTGACATGTGGCAAGACGCTCCTCGGGGCGCGTCTTGCTTGGGCCTCTCTCCTGGAGGCGCTCAGTCAGACCGAGTGCTGACATAAGGCAAGACGCTCCTCGGGGCGCGTCTTGCTTGGGCCTCTCTACTGGAGGTGCTCAATCAGACCCAGTGGTGACAAGTGGCAAGACGCTCCTCTGGGCGCGTCTTGCTTGGGCCTCTCTCCTGGAGGAGCTCAGTCAGACCCAGTGGTGACACGTGGCAAGACGCTCCTCGAGGCGCATCTTGCTTGGGCCTCTCTCCTGGAGGCGCTAAGTCAGACCCAGTGTTGACACGTGGCAAGACGCTCCTCGGGGCGCGTCTTGCTTGGGCCTCTCTTCTGGAGGCGCTCAGTCAGACACAGTGTTGACATGTGGCAAGACACTCCTCGGGGCGCGTCTTGGTTGGGCCTCTCTCCCTGAGGCGCTCAGTCAGACCCAGTGTTGACATTTGGCAAGACACTCCTCGGGGCGCGTCTTGCTTGGGCCTCTCTCATGGAGGCCCTCTGTCAGACCCAGTGTTGACATGTGTCAAGATGCTCCTCGGGGGGCGTCTTGCTTTGGCCTCTCTCCTGGAGGCGCTCAGTCTGACCGAGTGCTGACATGTGGCAAGAAGCTCCTCGGGGCGCGTCTTGCTTTGGCTTCTCACCTGGAGGCCCTCAGTAAGAACCATTGTTGACATGTGGCAAGACGCTCCTCGGGGCGCGTCTTGCTTGGGCCTCTCTCCAGAAGGCCCTCAATCAGACCCAGTGTTGACACGTGGCAAGACGCTCCTCGGGGCGCGTCTTGCTTGGGCCTCTCTCCTGGAGGCGCTCAGTCAGACCAAGTGGTGACATGTGGCAAGACACTCCTCGGGGCGCGTCTTGCTTGGGCCTCTCTCCTGGAGGCCCTCTGTCAGACCCAGTGTTGACATGTGGCAAGACACTCCTCGGGGCGCGTCTTGCTTGGGCCTCTCTCATGGAGGCGCTCAGTCAGACCGAGTGCTGACATGTGGCAAGAAGCTCCTCGGGGCGCGTCTTGCTTGGGCTTCTCTCCTGGATGCCCTCAGTAAGACTCATTGTTGACATGTGGCAAGACGCTCCTCGGGGCGCGTCTTGCTTGGGCCTCTCTCCTGGAGGCGCTCAGTCACACTGAGTAGTGACATGTGGCCTGACGCTCCTCGGGGCGCGTGTTGCTTGGGCCTCTCTCCTGGAGGCGCTCAGTCAGACCAAGTGGTGACATGTGGCAAGACCCTCCTCGGGGCGCGTCTTGCTTGGGCCTCTCTCCAGAAGGCCCTCAATCAGACCCAGTGTTGACACGTGGCAAGACGCTCCTCGCGGCGCGTCTTGCTTGGGCCTCTCTCCTGGAGGCGCTCAGTCAGAATGAGTAGTGACATGCGGTCTGACGCTCCTCGGGGCGCGTGTTGCTTGGGCCTCTCTCCTGGAGGCGCTCAGTCAGACCAAGTGGTGACATGTGGCAAGACACTTCTCGGGGCGCGTCTTGCTTGGCCCTCTCTCCTGGAGGCCCTCTGTCAGACCCAGTGTTGACATGTGGCAAGACGCTCCTCGGGGCGCATCTTGCTTGGGCCTCTCTCCTGGAGGCGCTCAGTCAGACCCAGTGTTGACATGTGACAAGACGCTCCTCGGGGCGCGTGTTGCTTGGGCCTCTCTCCTGGAGGCGCTCAGTCAGACCCATTGTTGACATGTTGCAAGACGCTCCTTTGGGCGCGTCTTGCTTGGGCCTCTCTCCTGGAGGCGCTCAGTCAGACCCATTGTTGACATGTGGCAAGACGCTCCTCGGGGCGCGTCTTGCTTGGGCCTCTCTCCTGGAGGCGCTCAGTCAGACCGAGTGCTGACATTTGGCAAGACACTCCTCGGGGCGCGTCTTGCTTGGGCTTCTCTCCTGGAGGCGCTCAGACAGACCCAGTGTTGACATGTGACAAGACGCTCCTCGGGGCGCGTCTTGCTTGGGCCTCTCTCCTGGAGGCGCTCAGTCAGAACCAGAGGTGACATGTGGCAAGACGCTCCTCGGGGCGCGTCTTGCTTGGGCCTCTCTCCTGGAGGCCCTCTGTCAGACCCAGTGTTGACATGTGGCAAGACGCTCCTCCGGGCGCTTCTTGCTTGGGCCTCTCTCATGGAGGCCCTCTGTCAGACCCAGTGTTGACATGTGTCAAGACGCTCCTCGGGGCGCGTCTTGCTTTGGCCTCTCTCCTGGAGGCGCTCAGTCAGACCGAGTGCTGACATGTGGCAAGACGCTCCTCGGGCCGCGTGTTGCTTGGGCTTCTCTCCTGGAGGCCCTCAGTCAGACCCATTGTTGACATGTGGCAAGACGCTCCTCGGGGCGCGTCTTGCTTGGGCCTCTCTCCTGGAGGCGCTCAGTCAGACCGAGTGCTGACATTTGGCAAGACACTCCTCGGGGCGCGTCTTGCTTGGGCTTCTCTCCTGGAGGCGCTCAGACAGACCCAGTGTTGACATATGACAAGACGCTCCTCGGGGCGCGTCTTGCTTGGGCCTCTCTCCTGGAGGCGCTCAGTCGGAACCAGAGGTGACATGTGGCAAGACGCTCCTCGGGGCGCGTCTTGCTTGGGCCTCTCTCCTGGAGGCCCTCTGTCAGACCCAGTGTTGACATGTGGCAAGACGCTCCTCCGGGCGCATCTTGCTTGGGCCTCTCTCCTGGAGGCCCTCAGTCAGACCCATTGTTGACATGTGGCAAAACGCTCCTCGGGTCGCGTCTTGCTTGGGCCTCTCTCCTGGAGGCGCTCAGTAAGACCGAGTGCTGACATAAGGCAAGACGCTCCTCGGGGCGCTCATTGCTTGGGCCTCTCTCCTGAATTCCCTCTGTCAGACCGAGTGTTGACATGTGGCAAGACTCTCCTCGGGGCGCGTCTTGCTTAGGCTTCTCTCATGGAGGCCCTCAGTCCGACCCAGTGTTGACATGTGTCAAGACGCTCCTCGGGGCGTGTCTTGCTTGGGCCTCTCTCCTGGAGGCGCTCAGTCAGACCCAGTGTTGACATGTGGCAAGACGCTCCTCTGGGCGCGTCTTGCTTGGGCTTCTCTCCTGGAGGCCCTCAGTCAGACCCATTGTTGACATGTGGCAAGACGCTCCTCGGGGCACGTCTTGCTTGGGCCTCTCTCCTGGAGGCGCTCAGTCAGACCGAGTAGTGACATGTGGCAAGACGCTCCTCGGGGCGCGTCTTGCTTGGGCCTCTCTCCTGGAGGCGCTCAGTCAGACCGAGTGCTGACATAAGGCAAGACGCTCCTCGGGGCGCGTCTTGCTTGGGCCTCTCTACTGGAGGTGCTCAATCAGACCCAGTGGTGACAAGTGGCAAGACGCTCCTCTGGGCGCGTCTTGCTTGGGCCTCTCTCCTGGAGGAGCTCAGTCAGACCCAGTGGTGACACGTGGCAAGACGCTCCTCGAGGCGCATCTTGCTTGGGCCTCTCTCCTGGAGGCGCTAAGTCAGACCCAGTGTTGACACGTGGCAAGACGCTCCTCGGGGCGCGTCTTGCTTGGGCCTCTCTTCTGGAGGCGCTCAGTCAGACACAGTGTTGACATGTGGCAAGACACTCCTCGGGGCGCGTCTTGGTTGGGCCTCTCTCCCTGAGGCGCTCAGTCAGACCCAGTGTTGACATGTGGCAAGACACTCCTCGGGGCGGGTCTTGCTTGGGCTTCTCTCCTGGAGGCCCTCAGTGAGACCCATTGTTGACATGTGGCAAGAAGCTCCTCGGGGCGCTTCTTGCTTGGGCCTCTCTCCTGGAGGCGCTCAGTCAGACCGAGTGCTGACATGTGGCAAGACGCTCCTCGGGGCGCGTCTTGCTGGGGCCTCTCTCCTGGAGGCGCTCAGTCAGACCCAGTGTTGACATGTGGCCTGACGCTCCTCGGGGCGCGTTTTGCTTGGGCTTCTCTCCTGGAGGCCCTCAGTCAGACCCATTGTTGACATGTGGCAAGACGCTCCTCGGGGCACGTCTTGCTTGGGCCTCTCTCCTGGAGGCACTCAGTCAGACCGAGTAGTGACATGTGGCAAGACGCTCCTCGGGGTGCGTCTTGCTTGGACCTCTCTCCTGGAGAAGCTCAGTCAGACCCAGTGGTGACATGTGGCAAGACGCTCCTCGGGGCGCATCTTGCTTGGGCCTCTCTCCTGGAGGCGCTCAGTCAGACCCAGTGTTGACACGTGGCAAGACGCTCCTCGGGGCGCGTCTTGCTTGGGCCTCTCTCCTGGAGGCGCTCAGTCAGACCCAGTGTTGACATGTGGCAAGACACTCCTCGGGGCGCGTCTTGCTTGGGCCTCTCTCCTGGAGGCGCTCAGTCAGACCGAGTGCTGACATGTGGCAAGAAGCTCCTCGGGGTGCGTGTTGCTTGGGCTTCTCTCCTGGAGGCCCTCAGTAAGACCCATTGTTGACATGTGGCAAGACGCTCCTCGGGGCGCGTCTTGCTTGGGCCTCTCTCCAGAAGGCCCTCAATCAGACCCAGTGTTGACATGTGGCAAGACGCTCCTCGGGGCGCGTCTTTCTTGGGCCTCTCTCCTGGAGGCGCTCAGTCAGACTGAGTAGTGACATGTGGCCTGACGCTCCTCGGGGCGCGTGTTGCTTGGGCCTCTCTCCTGGAGGCGCTCAGTCAGACCCATTGTTGACATGTTGCAAGACGCTCCTTTGGGCGCGTCTTGCTTGGGCCTCTCTCCTGGAGGCGCTCAGTCAGACCCATTGTTGACATGTGGCAAGACGCTCCTCGGGGCGCGTCTTGCTTGGGCTTCTCTCCTGGAGGCGCTCAGACAGACCCAGTGTTGACATGTGACAAGACGCTCCTCGGGGCGCGTCTTGCTTGGGCCTCTCTCCTGGAGGCGCTCAGTCAGAACCAGAGGTGACATGTGGCAAGACGCTCCTCGGGGCGCGTCTTGCTTGGGCCTCTCTCCTGGAGGCCCTCTGTCAGACCCAGTGTTGACATGTGGCAAGACGCTCCTCCGGGCGCTTCTTGCTTGGGCCTCTCTCATGGAGGCCCTCTGTCAGACCCAGTGTTGACATGTGTCAAGACGCTCCTCGGGGCGCGTCTTGCTTTGGCCTCTCTCCTGGAGGCGCTCAGTCTGACCGAGTGCTGACATGTGGCAAGACGCTCCTCGGGCCGCGTGTTGCTTGGGCTTCTCTCCTGGAGGCCCTCAGTCAGACCCATTGTTGACATGTGGCAAGACGCTCCTCGGGGCGCGTCTTGCTTGGGCCTCTCTCCTGGAGGCGCTCAGTCAGACCGAGTGCTGACATTTGGCAAGACACTCCTCGGGGCGCGTCTTGCTTGGGCTTCTCTCCTGGAGGCGCTCAGACAGACCCAGTGTTGACATGTGACAAGACGCTCCTCGGGGCGCGTCTTGCTTGGGCCTCTCTCCTGGAGGCGCTCAGTCGGAACCAGAGGTGACATGTGGCAAGACGCTCCTCGGGGCGCGTCTTGCTTGGGCCTCTCTCCTGGAGGCCCTCTGTCAGACCCAGTGTTGACATGTGGCAAGACGCTCCTCCGGGCGCATCTTGCTTGGGCCTCTCTCCTGGAGGCCCTCAGTCAGACCCATTGTTGACATGTGGCAAAACGCTCCTCGGGTCGCGTCTTGCTTGGGCCTCTCTCCTGGAGGCGCTCAGTAAGACCGAGTGCTGACATAAGGCAAGACGCTCCTCGGGGCGCTCATTGCTTGGGCCTCTCTCCTGAATTCCCTCTGTCAGACCGAGTGTTGACATGTGGCAAGACTCTCCTCGGGGCGCGTCTTGCTTGGGCTTCTCTCATGGAGGCCCTCAGTCCGACCCAGTGTTGACATGTGTCAAGACGCTCCTCGGGGCGTGTCTTGCTTGGGCCTCTCTCCTGGAGGCGCTCTGTCAGACCCAGTGTTGACATGTGGCAAGACGCTCCTCTGGGCGCGTCTTGCTTGGGCTTCTCTCCTGGAGGCCCTCAGTCAGACCCATTGTTGACATGTGGCAAGACGCTCCTCGGGGCACGTCTTGCTTGGGCCTCTCTCCTGGAGGCGCTCAGTCAGACCGAGTAGTGACATGTGGCAAGACGCTCCTCGGGGCGCGTCTTGCTTGGGCCTCTCTCCTGGAGGCGCTCAGTCAGACCGAGTGCTGACATAAGGCAAGACGCTCCTCGGGGCGCGTCTTGCTTGGGCCTCTCTACTGGAGGTGCTCAATCAGACCCAGTGGTGACAAGTGGCAAGACGCTCCTCTGGGCGCGTCTTGCTTGGGCCTCTCTCCTGGAGGAGCTCAGTCAGACCCAGTGGTGACACGTGGCAAGACGCTCCTCGAGGCGCATCTTGCTTGGGCCTCTCTCCTGGAGGCGCTAAGTCAGACCCAGTGTTGACACGTGGCAAGACGCTCCTCGGGGCGCGTCTTGCTTGGGCCTCTCTTCTGGAGGCGCTCAGTCAGACACAGTGTTGACGTGTGGCAAGACACTCCTCGGGGCGCGTCTTGGTTGGGCCTCTCTCCCTGAGGCGCTCAGTCAGACCCAGTGTTGACATTTGGCAAGACACTCCTCGGGGCGCGTCTTGCTTGGGCCTCTCTCATGGAGGCCCTCTGTCAGACCCAGTGTTGACATGTGTCAAGATGCTCCTCGGGGGGCGTCTTGCTTTGGCCTCTCTCCTGGAGGCGCTCAGTCTGACCGAGTGCTGACATGTGGCAAGAAGCTCCTCGGGGCGCGTCTTGCTTGGGCTTCTCACCTGGAGGCCCTCAGTAAGAACTATTGTTTACATGTGGCAAGACGCTCCTCGGGGCGCGTCTTGCTTGGGCCTCTCTCCAGAAGGCCCTCAATCAGACCCAGTGTTGACACGTGGCAAGACGCTCCTCGGGGCGCGTCTTGCTTGGGCCTCTCTCCTGGAGGCGCTCAGTCAGACCAAGTGGTGACATGTGGCAAGACACTCCTCGGGGCGCGTCTTGCTTGGGCCTCTCTCCTGGAGGCCCTCTGTCAGACCCAGTGTTGACATGTGGCAAGACACTCCTCGGGGCGCGTCTTGCTTGGGCCTCTCTCATGGAGGCGCTCAGTCAGACCGAGTGCTGACATGTGGCAAGAAGCTCCTCGGGGCGCGTCTTGCTTGGGCTTCTCTCCTGGATGCCCTCAGTAAGACTCATTGTTGACATGTGGCAAGACGCTCCTCGGGGCGCGTCTTGCTTGGGCCTCTCTCCTGGAGGCGCTCAGTCACACTGAGTAGTGACATGTGGCCTGACGCTCCTCGGGGCGCGTGTTGCTTGGGCCTCTCTCCTGGAGGCGCTCAGTCAGACCAAGTGGTGACATGTGGCAAGACGCTCCTCGGGGCGCGTCTTGCTTGGGCCTCTCTCCAGAAGGCCCTCAATCAGACCCAGTGTTGACACGTGGCAAGACGCTCCTCGCGGCGCGTCTTGCTTGGGCCTCTCTCCTGGAGGCGCTCAGTCAGAATGAGTAGTGACATGCGGTCTGACGCTCCTCGGGGCGCGTGTTGCTTGGGCCTCTCTCCTGGAGGCGCTCAGTCAGACCAAGTGGTGACATGTGGCAAGACACTTCTCGGGGCGCGTCTTGCTTGGGCCTCTCTCCTGGAGGCCCTCTGTCAGACCCAGTGTTGACATGTGGCAAGACACTCCTCGGGGCGCGTCTTGCTTGGGCCTCTCTCATGGAGGCCCTCTGTCAGACCCAGTGTTGACATGTGTCAAGACGCTCCTCAGGGTGCGTCTTGCTTTGGCCTCTCTCCTGGAGGCGCTCAGTCAGACCGAGTGCTGACATGTGGCAAGACGCTCCTCGGGCCGCGTGTTGCTTGGGCTTCTCTCCTGGAGGCCCTCAGTCAGACCCATTGTTGACATGTGGCAAGACGCTCCTCGGGGCGCGTCTTGCTTGGGCCTCTCTCCTGGAGGCGCTCAGTCAGACCGAGTGCTGACATTTGGCGAGACACTCCTCGGGGCGCGTCTTGCTTGGGCTTCTCTCCTGGAGGCGCTCAGACAGACCCAGTGTTGACATGTGACAAGACGCTCCTCGGGGCGCGTCTTGCTTGGGCCTCTCTCCTGGAGGCGCTCAGTCAGAACCAGAGGTGACATGTGGCAAGACGCTCCTCGGGGCGCGTCTTGCTTGGGCCTCTCTCCTGGAGGCCCTCTGTCAGACCCAGTGTTGACATGTGGCAAGACGCTCCTCCGGGCGCATCTTGCTTGGGCCTCTCTCCTGGAGGCCCTCGGTCAGACCCATTGTTGACATGTGGCAAGACGCTCCTCGGGGCGCGTCTTGCTTGGGCCTCTCTCCTGGAGGCGCTCAGTAAGACCGAGTGCTGACATAAGGCAAGACGCTCCTCGGGGCGCTCATTGCTTGGGCCTCTCTCCTGAATTCCCTCTGTCAGACCGAGTGTTGACATGTGGCAAGACTCTCCTCGGGGCGCGTCCTGCTTGGGCTTCTCTCATGGAGGCCCTCAGTCCGACCCAGTGTTGACATGTGTCAAGACGCTCCTCGGGGCGTGTCTTGCTTGGGCCTCTCTCCTGGAGGCGCTCAGTCAGACCCAGTGTTGACATGTGGCAAGACGCTCCTCTGGGCGCGTCTTGCTTGGGCTTCTCTCCTGGAGGCCCTCAGTCAGACCCATTGTTGACATGTGGCAAGACGCTCCTCGGGGCACGTCTTGCTTGGGCCTCTCTCCTGGAGGCGCTCAGTCAGACCGAGTAGTGACATGTGGCAAGACGCTCCTCGGGGCGCGTCTTGCTTGGACCTCTCTCCTGGAGGCGCTCAGTCAGACCGAGTGCTGACATAAGGCAAGACGCTCCTCGGGGCGCGTCTTGCTGGGGCCTCTCTCCTGGAGGTGCTCAATCAGACCCAGTGGTGACAAGTGGCAAGACACTTCTCGGGGCGCGTCTTGCTTGGGCCTCTCTCCTGGAGGCCCTCTGTCAGACCCAGTGTTGACATGTGGCAAGACACTCCTCGGGGCGCGTCTTGCTTGGGCCTCTCTCATGGAGGCCCTCTGTCAGACCCAGTGTTGACATGTGTCAAGACGCTCCTCAGGGTGCGTCTTGCTTTGGCCTCTCTCCTGGAGGCGCTCAGTCAGACCGAGTGCTGACATGTGGCAAGACGCTCCTCGGGCCGCGTGTTGCTTGGGCTTCTCTCCTGGAGGCCCTCAGTCAGACCCATTGTTGACATGTGGCAAGACGCTCCTCGGGGCGCGTCTTGCTTGGGCCTCTCTCCTGGAGGCGCTCAGTCAGACCGAGTGCTGACATTTGGCGAGACACTCCTCGGGGCGCGTCTTGCTTGGGCTTCTCTCCTGGAGGCGCTCAGACAGACCCAGTGTTGACATGTGACAAGACGCTCCTCGGGGCGCGTCTTGCTTGGGCCTCTCTCCTGGAGGCGCTCAGTCAGAACCAGAGGTGACATGTGGCAAGACGCTCCTCGGGGCGCGTCTTGCTTGGGCCTCTCTCCTGGAGGCCCTCTGTCAGACCCAGTGTTGACATGTGGCAAGACGCTCCTCCGGGCGCATCTTGCTTGGGCCTCTCTCCTGGAGGCCCTCGGTCAGACCCATTGTTGACATGTGGCAAGACGCTCCTCGGGGCGCGTCTTGCTTGGGCCTCTCTCCTGGAGGCGCTCAGTAAGACCGAGTGCTGACATAAGGCAAGACGCTCCTCGGGGCGCTCATTGCTTGGGCCTCTCTCCTGAATTCCCTCTGTCAGACCGAGTGTTGACATGTGGCAAGACTCTCCTCGGGGCGCGTCCTGCTTGGGCTTCTCTCATGGAGGCCCTCAGTCCGACCCAGTGTTGACATGTGTCAAGACGCTCCTCGGGGCGTGTCTTGCTTGGGCCTCTCTCCTGGAGGCGCTCAGTCAGACCCAGTGTTGACATGTGGCAAGACGCTCCTCTGGGCGCGTCTTGCTTGGGCTTCTCTCCTGGAGGCCCTCAGTCAGACCCATTGTTGACATGTGGCAAGACGCTCCTCGGGGCACGTCTTGCTTGGGCCTCTCTCCTGGAGGCGCTCAGTCAGACCGAGTAGTGACATGTGGCAAGACGCTCCTCGGGGCGCGTCTTGCTTGGACCTCTCTCCTGGAGGCGCTCAGTCAGACCGAGTGCTGACATAAGGCAAGACGCTCCTCGGGGCGCGTCTTGCTGGGGCCTCTCTCCTGGAGGTGCTCAATCAGACCCAGTGGTGACAAGTGGCAAGACGCTCCTCTGGGCGCGTCTTGCTTGGGCCTCTCTCCTGGAGGAGCTCAGTCAGACCCAGTGGTGACACGTGGCAAGACGCTCCTCGAGGCGCATCTTGCTTGGGCCTCTCTCCTGGAGGCGCTAAGTCAGACCCAGTGTTGACACGTGGCAAGACGCTCCTCGGGGCGCGTCTTGCTTGGGCCTCTCTCCTGGAGGCGCTCAGTCAGACACAGTGTTGACATGTGGCAAGACACTCCTCGGGGCGGGTCTTGCTTGGGCTTCTCTCCTGGAGGCCCTCAGTGAGACCCATTGTTGACATGTGGCAAGAAGCTCCTCGGGGCGCTTCTTGCTTGGGCCTCTCTCCTGGAGGCGCTCAGTCAGACCGAGTGCTGACATGTGGCAAGACGCTCCTCGGGGCGCGTCTTGCTGGGGCCTCTCTCCTGGAGGCGCTCAGTCAGACCCAGTGTTGACATGTGGCCTGACGCTCCTCGGGGCGCGTCTTGCTTGGGCTTCTCTCCTGGAGGACCTCAGTCAGACCCATTGTTGACATGTGGCAAGACGCTCCTCGGGGCACGTCTTGCTTGGGCCTCTCTCCTGGAGGTACTCAGTCAGACCGAGTAGTGACATGTGGCAAGACGCTCCTTGGGGCGCGTCTTGCTTGGGCCTCTCTCCTGGAGGCGCTCAGTCAGACCCAGTGTTGACACGTGGCAAGACGCTCCTCGGGGCGCGTCTTGCTTGGGCCTCTCTCCTGGAGGCGCTCAGTCAGACCGAGTGCTGACATGTGGCAAGAAGCTCCTCGGGGTGCGTGTTGCTTGGGCTTCTCTCCTGGAGGCCCTCAGTAAGACCCATTGTTGACATGTGGCAAGACGCTCCTCGGGGCGCGTCTTGCTTGGGCCTCTCTCCAGAAGGCCCTCAATCTGACCCAGTGTTGACATGTGGCAAGACGCTCCTCGGGGCGCGTCTTGCTTGGGCCTCTCTCCTGGAGGCCCTCAGTCAGACCCATTGTTGACATGTGGCAAGACGCTCCTCGGGGCACGTCTTGCTTGGGCCTCTCTCCTGGAGGCGCTCAGTCAGACCGAGTAGTGACATGTGGCAAGACGCTCCTCGGGGCGCGTCTTGCTTGGACCTCTCTCCTGGAGGCGCTCAGTCAGACCGAGTGCTGACATAAGGCAAGACGCTCCTCGGGGCGCGTCTTGCTGGGGCCTCTCTCCTGGAGGTGCTCAATCAGACCCAGTGGTGACAAGTGGCAAGACACTTCTCGGGGCGCGTCTTGCTTGGGCCTCTCTCCTGGAGGCCCTCTGTCAGACCCAGTGTTGACATGTGGCAAGACACTCCTCGGGGCGCGTCTTGCTTGGGCCTCTCTCATGGAGGCCCTCTGTCAGACCCAGTGTTGACATGTGTCAAGACGCTCCTCAGGGTGCGTCTTGCTTTGGCCTCTCTCCTGGAGGCGCTCAGTCAGACCGAGTGCTGACATGTGGCAAGACGCTCCTCGGGCCGCGTGTTGCTTGGGCTTCTCTCCTGGAGGCCCTCAGTCAGACCCATTGTTGACATGTGGCAAGACGCTCCTCGGGGCGCGTCTTGCTTGGGCCTCTCTCCTGGAGGCGCTCAGTCAGACCGAGTGCTGACATTTGGCGAGACACTCCTCGGGGCGCGTCTTGCTTGGGCTTCTCTCCTGGAGGCGCTCAGACAGACCCAGTGTTGACATGTGACAAGACGCTCCTCGGGGCGCGTCTTGCTTGGGCCTCTCTCCTGGAGGCGCTCAGTCAGAACCAGAGGTGACATGTGGCAAGACGCTCCTCGGGGCGCGTCTTGCTTGGGCCTCTCTCCTGGAGGCCCTCTGTCAGACCCAGTGTTGACATGTGGCAAGACGCTCCTCCGGGCGCATCTTGCTTGGGCCTCTCTCCTGGAGGCCCTCGGTCAGACCCATTGTTGACATGTGGCAAGACGCTCCTCGGGGCGCGTCTTGCTTGGGCCTCTCTCCTGGAGGCGCTCAGTAAGACCGAGTGCTGACATAAGGCAAGACGCTCCTCGGGGCGCTCATTGCTTGGGCCTCTCTCCTGAATTCCCTCTGTCAGACCGAGTGTTGACATGTGGCAAGACTCTCCTCGGGGCGCGTCCTGCTTGGGCTTCTCTCATGGAGGCCCTCAGTCCGACCCAGTGTTGACATGTGTCAAGACGCTCCTCGGGGCGTGTCTTGCTTGGGCCTCTCTCCTGGAGGCGCTCAGTCAGACCCAGTGTTGACATGTGGCAAGACGCTCCTCTGGGCGCGTCTTGCTTGGGCTTCTCTCCTGGAGGCCCTCAGTCAGACCCATTGTTGACATGTGGCAAGACGCTCCTCGGGGCACGTCTTGCTTGGGCCTCTCTCCTGGAGGCGCTCAGTCAGACCGAGTAGTGACATGTGGCAAGACGCTCCTCGGGGCGCGTCTTGCTTGGACCTCTCTCCTGGAGGCGCTCAGTCAGACCGAGTGCTGACATAAGGCAAGACGCTCCTCGGGGCGCGTCTTGCTGGGGCCTCTCTCCTGGAGGTGCTCAATCAGACCCAGTGGTGACAAGTGGCAAGACGCTCCTCTGGGCGCGTCTTGCTTGGGCCTCTCTCCTGGAGGAGCTCAGTCAGACCCAGTGGTGACACGTGGCAAGACGCTCCTCGAGGCGCATCTTGCTTGGGCCTCTCTCCTGGAGGCGCTAAGTCAGACCCAGTGTTGACACGTGGCAAGACGCTCCTCGGGGCGCGTCTTGCTTGGGCCTCTCTCCTGGAGGCGCTCAGTCAGACACAGTGTTGACATGTGGCAAGACACTCCTCGGGGCGGGTCTTGCTTGGGCTTCTCTCCTGGAGGCCCTCAGTGAGACCCATTGTTGACATGTGGCAAGAAGCTCCTCGGGGCGCTTCTTGCTTGGGCCTCTCTCCTGGAGGCGCTCAGTCAGACCGAGTGCTGACATGTGGCAAGACGCTCCTCGGGGCGCGTCTTGCTGGGGCCTCTCTCCTGGAGGCGCTCAGTCAGACCCAGTGTTGACATGTGGCCTGACGCTCCTCGGGGCGCGTCTTGCTTGGGCTTCTCTCCTGGAGGACCTCAGTCAGACCCATTGTTGACATGTGGCAAGACGCTCCTCGGGGCACGTCTTGCTTGGGCCTCTCTCCTGGAGGTACTCAGTCAGACCGAGTAGTGACATGTGGCAAGACGCTCCTTGGGGCGCGTCTTGCTTGGGCCTCTCTCCTGGAGGCGCTCAGTCAGACCCAGTGTTGACACGTGGCAAGACGCTCCTCGGGGCGCGTCTTGCTTGGGCCTCTCTCCTGGAGGCGCTCAGTCAGACCGAGTGCTGACATGTGGCAAGAAGCTCCTCGGGGTGCGTGTTGCTTGGGCTTCTCTCCTGGAGGCCCTCAGTAAGACCCATTGTTGACATGTGGCAAGACGCTCCTCGGGGCGCGTCTTGCTTGGGCCTCTCTCCAGAAGGCCCTCAATCTGACCCAGTGTTGACATGTGGCAAGACGCTCCTCGGGGCGCGTCTTGCTTGGGCCTCTCTCCTGGAGGCGCTCAGTCAGACTGAGTAGTGACATGTGGCCTGACGCTCCTCGGGGCGCGTGTTGCTTGGGCCTCTCTCCTGGAGGCGCTCAGTCAGACCCATTGTTGACATGTTGCAAGACGCTCCTTTGGGCGCGTCTTGCTTGGGCCTCTCTCCTGGAGGCGCTCAGTCAGACCCATTGTTGACATGTGGCAAGACGCTCCTCGGGGCGCGTCTTGCTTGGGCCTCTCTCCTGGAGGCGCTCAGTCAGACCGAGTGCTGACATTTGGCAAGACACTCCTCGGGGCGCGTCTTGCTTGGGCTTCTCTCCTGGAGGCGCTCAGACAGACCCAGTGTTGACATGTGACAAGACGCTCCTCGGGGCGCGTCTTGCTTGGGCCTCTCTCCTGGAGGCGCTCAGTCAGAACCAGAGGTGACATGTGGCAAGACGCTCCTCGGGGCGCGTCTTGCTTGGGCCTCTCTCCTGGAGGCCCTCTGTCAGACCCAGTGTTGACATGTGGCAAGACGCTCCTCCGGGCGCTTCTTGCTTGGGCCTCTCTCATGGAGGCCCTCTGTCAGACCCAGTGTTGACATGTGTCAAGACGCTCCTCGGGGCGCGTCTTGCTTTGGCCTCTCTCCTGGAGGCGCTCAGTCAGACCGAGTGCTGACATGTGGCAAGACGCTCTTCGGGCCGCGTGTTGCTTGGGCTTCTCTCCTGGAGGCCCTCAGTCAGACCCATTGTTGACATGTGGCAAGACGCTCCTCGGGGCGCGTCTTGCTTGGGCCTCTCTCCTGGAGGCGCTCAGTCAGACCGACTGCTGACATTTGGCAAGACACTCCTCGGGGCGCGTCTTGCTTGGGCTTCTCTCCTGGAGGCGCTCAGACAGACCCAGTGTTGACATGTGACAAGACGCTCCTCGGGGCGAGTCTTGCTTGGGCCTCTCTCCTGGAGGCGCTCAGTCAGAACCAGAGGTGACATGTGGCAAGACGCTCCTCGGGGCGCATCTTGCTTGGGCCTCTCTCCTGGAGGCCCTCTGTCAGACCCAGTGTTGACATGTGGCAAGACGCTCCTCCGGGCGCATCTTGCTTGGGCCTCTCTCCTGGAGGCCCTCGGTCAGACCCATTGTTGACATGTGGCAAGACGCTCCTCGGGGCGCGTCTTGCTTGGGCCTCTCTCCTGGAGGCGCTCAGTAAGACCGAGTGCTGACATAAGGCAAGACGCTCCTCGGGGCGCTCATTGCTTGGGCCTCTCTCCTGAATTCCCTCTGTCAGACCGAGTGTTGACATGTGGCAAGACTCTCCTCGGGGCGCGTCTTGCTTGGGCTTCTCTCATGGAGGCCCTCAGTCCGACCCAGTGTTGACATGTGTCAAGACGCTCCTCGGGGCGTGTCTTGCTTGGGCCTCTCTCCTGGAGGCGCTCAGTCAGACCCAGTGTTGACATGTGGCAAGACGCTCCTCTGGGCGCGTCTTGCTTGGGCTTCTCTCCTGGAGGCCCTCAGTCAGACCCATTGTTGACATGTGGCAAGACGCTCCTCGGGGCACGTCTTGCTTGGGCCTCTCTCCTGGAGGCGCTCAGTCAGACCGAGTAGTGACATGTGGCAAGACGCTCCTCGGGGCGCGTCTTGCTTGGACCTCCCTCCTGGAGGTGCTCAGTCAGACCGAGTAGTGACATTTGGCAAGACGCTCCTCAGGGCGCGTCTTGCTTGGGCCTCTCTCCTGGAGGCGCTCAGTCAGACCGAGTGCTGACATAAGGCAAGACGCTCCTCGGGGCGCGTCTTGCTGGGGCCTCTCTCCTGGAGGTGCTCAATCAGACCCAGTGGTGACAAGTGGCAAGACGCTCCTCTGGGCGCGTCTTGCTTGGGCCTCTCTCCTGGAGGAGCTCAGTCAGACCCAGTGGTGACACGTGGCAAGACGCTCCTCGAGGCGCATCTTGCTTGGGCCTCTCTCCTGGAGGCGCTAAGTCAGACCCAGTGTTGACACATGGCAAGACGCTCCTCGGGGCGCGTCTTGCTTGGGCCTCTCTCCTGGAGGCGCTCAGTCAGACACAGTGTTGACATGTGGCAAGACACTCCTCGGGGCGGGTCTTGCTTGGGCTTCTCTCCTGGAGGCCCTCAGTGAGACCCATTGTTGACATGTGGCAAGAAGCTCCTCGGGGCGCTTCTTGCTTGGGCCTCTCTCCTGGAGGAGCTCAGTCAGACCGAGTGCTGACATGTGGCAAGACGCTCCTCGGGGCGCGTCTTGCTGGGGCCTCTCTCCTGGAGGCGCTCAGTCAGACCCAGTGTTGACATGTGGCCTGACGCTCCTCGGGGCGCGTCTTAATTGGGCTTCTCTCCTGGAGGCCCTCAGTCAGACCCATTGTTGACATGTGGCAAGACGCTCCTCGGGGCACGTCTTGCTTGGGCCTCTCTCCTGGAGGCACTCAGTCAGACCGAGTAGTGACATGTGGCAAGACGCTCCTCGGGGTGCGTCTTGCTTGGACCTCTCTCCTGGAGGCGCTCAGTCAGACCCAGTGGTGACATGTGGCAAGACGCTCCTCGGGGCGCATCTTGCTTGGGCCTCTCTCCTGGAGGCGCTCAGTCAGACCCAGTGTTGACACGTGGCAAGACGCTCCTCGGGGCGCGTCTTGCTTGGGCCTCTCTCCTGGAGGCGCTCAGTCAGAGCCAGAGGTGACATGTGGCAAGACGCTCCTCGGGGCGCGTCTTGCTTGGGCCTCTCTCCTGGAGGCCCTCTGTCAGACCCAGTGTTGACATGTGGCAAGACGCTCCTCCGGGCGCTTCTTGCTTGGGCCTCTCTCATGGAGGCCCTCTGTCAGACCCAGTGTTGACATGTGTCAAGACGCTCCTCGGGGCGCGTCTTGCTTTGGCCTCTCTCCTGGAGGCGCTCAGTCAGACCGAGTGCTGACATGTGGCAAGACGCTCCTCGGGCCGCGTGTTGCTTGGGCTTCTCTCCTGGAGGCCCTCAGTCAGACCCATTGTTGACATGTGGCAAGACGCTCCTCGGGGCGCGTCTTGCTTGGGCCTCTCTCCTGGAGGCGCTCAGTCAGACCGAGTGCTGACATTTGGCAAGACACTCCTCGGGGCGCGTCTTGCTTGGGCTTCTCTCCTGGAGGGGCTCAGACAGACACAGTGTTGACATGTGACAAGACTCTCCTCGGGGCGCGTCTTGCTTGGGCCTCTCTCCTGGAGGCGCTCAGTCAGACCCATTGTTGACATGTGGCAAGACGCTCCTCGGGGCGCGTCTTGCTTGGGCCTCTCTCCTGGAGGCGCTCAGTCAGACCGAGTGCTGACATTTGGCAAGACACTCCTCGGGGCGCGTCTTGCTTGGGCTTCTCTCCTGGAGGCGCTCAGACAGACCCAGTGTTGACATGTGACAAGACGCTCCTCGGGGCGCGTCTTGCTTGGGCCTCTCTCCTGGAGGCGCTCAGTCAGAACCAGAGGTGACTTGTGGCAAGACGCTCCTCGGGGCGCGTCTTGATTGGGCCTCTCTCCTGGAGGCCCTCTGTCAGACCCAGTGTTGACATGTGGCAAGACGCTCCTCCGGGCGCTTCTTGCTTGGGCCTCTCTCATGGAGGCCCTCTGTCAGACCCAGTGTTGACATGTGTCAAGACGCTCCTCGGGGCGCGTCTTGCTTTGGCCTCTCTCCTGGAGGCGCTCAGTCAGACCGAGTGCTGACATGTGGCAAGACGCTCCTCGGGCCGCGTGTTGCTTGGGCTTCTCTCCTGGAGGCCCTCAGTCAGACCCATTGTTGACATGTGGCAAGACGCTCCTCGGGGCGCGTCTTGCTTGGGCCTCTCTCCTGGAGGCGCTCAGTCAGACCGAGTGCTGACATTTGGCAAGACACTCCTCGGGGCGCGTCTTGCTTGGGCTTCTCTCCTGGAGGCGCTCAGACAGACCCAGTGTTGACATGTGACAAGACGCTCCTCGGGGCGCGTCTTGCTTGGGCCTCTCTCCTGGAGGCGCTCAGTCGGAACCAGAGGTGACATGTGGCAAGACGCTCCTCGGGGCGCGTCTTGCTTGGGCCTCTCTCCTGGAGGCCCTCTGTCAGACCCAGTGTTGACATGTGGCAAGACGCTCCTCCGGGCGCATCTTGCTTGGGCCTCTCTCCTGGAGGCCCTCAGTCAGACCCATTGTTGAGATGTGGCAAAACGCTCCTCGGGTCGCGTCTTGGTTGGGCCTCTCTCCTGGAGGCGCTCAGTAAGACCGAGTGCTGACATAAGGCAAGACGCTCCTCGGGGCGCTCATTGCTTGGGCCTCTCTCCTGAATTCCCTCTGTCAGACCGAGTGTTGACATGTGGCAAGACTCTCCTCGGGGCGCGTCTTGCTTGAGCTTCTCTCATGGAGGCCCTCAGTCCGACCCAGTGTTGACATGTGTCAAGACGCTCCTCGGGGCGTGTCTTGCTTGGGCCTCTCTCCTGGAGGCGCTCAGTCAGACCCAGTGTTGACATGTGGCAAGACGCTCCTCTGGGCGCGTCTTGCTTGGGCTTCTCTCCTGGAGGCCCTCAGTCAGACCCATTGTTGACATGTGGCAAGACGCTCCTCGGGGCACGTCTTGCTTGGGCCTCTCTCCTGGAGGCGCTCAGTCAGACCGAGTAGTGACATGTGGCAAGACGCTCCTCGGGGCGCGTCTTGCTTGGGCCTCTCTCCTGGAGGCGCTCAGTCAGACCGAGTGCTGACATAAGGCAAGACGCTCCTCGGGGCGCGTCTTGCTTGGGCCTCTCTACTGGAGGTGCTCAATCAGACCCAGTGGTGACAAGTGGCAAGACGCTCCTCTGGGCGCGTCTTGCTTGGGCCTCTCTCCTGGAGGAGCTCAGTCAGACCCAGTGGTGACACGTGGCAAGACGCTCCTCGAGGCGCATCTTGCTTGGGCCTCTCTCCTGGAGGCGCTAAGTCAGACCCAGTGTTGACACGTGGCAAGACGCTCCTCGGGGCGCGTCTTGCTTGGGCCTCTCTCCTGGAGGCGCTCAGTCAGACACAGTGTTGACATGTGGCAAGACACTCCTCGGGGCGCGTCTTGCTTGGGCTTCTCTCATGGAGGCCCTCAGTAAGACCCATTGTTGACATGTGGAAAGAAGCTCCTCGGGGCGCGTCTTGCTTTGGCTTCTCTCCTGGAGGCCCTCAGTCAGACCCATTGTTGACATGTGGCAAGACGCTCCTCGGGGCGCGTATTGCTTGGGCCTCTCTCCTGGATGCCCTCTGTCAGACCCAGTGTTGACATGTGGCAAGACTCTCCTCGGGGCGCGTCTTGCTTGGGCTTCTCTCATGGAGGCCCTCAGTCAGACCCAGTGTTGACATGTGTCAAGACGCTCCTCGGGGCGTGTCTTGCTTGGGCCTCTCTCCTGGAGGCGCTCAGTCAGACCCAGTGTTGACATGTGGCAAGACGCTCCTCGGGGCGCTTCTTGCTTGGGCTTCTCTCCTGGAGGCCCTCAGTCAGACCCATTGTTGACATGTGGCAAGACGCTCCTCGGGGCACGTGTTGCTTGGACCTCTCTCCTGGAGGCGCTCAGTCAGACCGAGTAGTGACATGTGGTAAGACGCTCCTCGGGGTATGTCTTGCTTGGGCATCTCTCCTGGAGGCGCTCAATTAGACCCAGTGTTGACATGTGGCAAGACGCTCCTCGGGGCGCGTCTTGCTTGGGCTTCTCTCCTGGAGGCCCTCAGTGAGACCCATTGTTGACATGTGGCAAGAAGCTCCTCGGGGCGCTTCTTGCTTGGGCCTCTCTCCTGGAGGCGCTCAGTCAGACCGAGTGCTGACATGTGGCAAGACGCTCCTCGGGGCGCGTCTTGCTGGGGCCTCTCTCCTGGAGGCGCTCAGTCAGACCCAGTGTTGACATGTGGCCTGACGCTCCTCGGGGCGCGTCTTGCTTGGGCTTCTCTCCTGGAGGCCCTCAGTCAGACCCATTGTTGACATGTGGCAAGACGCTCCTCGGGGCACGTCTTGCTTGGGCCTCTCTCCTGGAGGCACTCAGTCAGACCGAGTAGTGACATGTGGCAAGACGCTCCTCGGGGTGCGTCTTGCTTGGACCTCTCTCCTGGAGGCGCTCAGTTAGACCGAGTAGTGACATGTCGCAAGACGCTCCTCGGGGCGCGTCTTGCTTGGGCCTCTCTCCTGGAGGCGCTCAGTCAGGCCGAGTGCTGACATAAGGCAAGACGCTCCTCGGGGCGCGTCTTGCTGGGGCCTCTCTCCTGGAGGCACTCAGTCAGACTGAGTAGTGACATGTGGCCTGACGCTCCCCGGGGCACGTCTTGCTTGGGCCTCTCTCCTGGAGGCGCTCAGTCAGACCCAGTGGTGACATGTGGCAAGACACTCCTCGGGGCGCGTCTTGCTTGGGCCTCTCTCCTGGAGGCCCTCAGTCATACCCAGTGTTGACATGTGTCAAGACGCTCCTCGGGGCGCGTCTTGCTTGGGCCTCTCTCCTGGAGGCCCTCAGTCAGACCCATTGTTGACATGTGGCAAGACGCTCCTCGGGGCGCGTCTTGCTTGGGCTTCTCTCCTGGAGGCGCTCAGACAGACCCAGTGTTGACATGTGACAAGACGCTCCTCGGGGCGCGTCTTGCTTGGGCCTCTCTGCTGGAGGCGCTCAGTCAGAACCAGAGGTGACATGTGGCAAGTCAACAATGGGTCTTACTGAGGGCCTCCATGAGAGAAGCCCAAGCAAGACACGCCCCGAGGAGTGTCTTGCCACATGTCAACACTGTGTCTGACTGAGCACCTCCAGGAGAGAGGCCCAAGCAAGACGCGCCCCGAGGAGCGTCTTGCCACATGTCACTACTCGGTCTGACTGAGCGCCTCCAGGAGAGAGGCCCAAGCAAGACGTGCCCCGAGGAGCGTCTTGCCACATGTCAACAATGGGTCTGACTGAGGGCCTCCAGGAGAGAAGCTTAAGCAAGACGCGCCCAGAGGAGCGTATTGCCACATGTCAACACTGGGTCTGACTGAGCGCCTCCAGGAGAGAGGCCCAAGCAAGACACGCCCCGAGGAGTGTCTTGACACATGTCAACACTGGGTCAGACTGAGGGCCTCCATGAGAGAAGCCCAAACTAGACGCGCCCCGAGGAGAGTCTTGCCACATGTCAACACTCGGTCTGACAGAGGGCATTCAGGAGAGAGGCCGAAGCAATACGCGCCCCGAGGAGCGTCTTGCCACATGTCACCACTGGGTCTGAATGAGCGCCTCCAGGAGAGAGGCCCAACCAAGACGCGCCCCGAGGAGTGTCTTGCCACATGCCAACACTGGGTCTGACTGAGCGCCTCCAGGAGAGAGGCCCAAGTAAGACGCGCCCCGAGGAGCGTCTTGCCACATGTCAACACTGGGTCTGACTGAGCGCCTCCAGGAGAGAGGCCCAAGCAAGACGCGCCCCGAGGAGCGTCTTGTCACATGTCAACACTGGGTCTGTCTGAGCGCCTCCAGGAGAGAAGCCCAAGCAAGACACGCCCCGAGGAGCGTCTTGCCACATGTCAACAATGGGTCTGACTGAGGGCCTCCAGGAGAGAGGCCCAAGCAAGACGCGCCCCGAGGAGCGTCTTGACACATGTCAACACTGGGTATGACTGAGGGCCTCCAGGAGAGAGGCCCAAGCAAGACGCGCCCCGAGGAGTGTCTTGCCACATGTCACCACTGGGTCTGACTGAGCTCCTCCAGGATTGAGGCCCAAGCAAGACGCGCCCCGGGGAGCGTCAGGCCACATGTCACTACTCAGTCTGACTGAGCGCCTCCAGGAGAGAGGCCCAAGCAAGATGCGCCCCGAGGAGCGTCTTGCCACATGTCAGCACTCGGTCTGACTGAGCGCCTCCAGGAGAAAGGCCCAAGCAAGACGCGCCCCGAGGAGCGTCTTGCCACATGTAAACAATGGGTCTGACTGAGGGCCTCCAGGAGAGAGGCCCAAGCAAGATGTGCCCGGAGGAGCGTCTTGCCACATGTCAACACTGGGTCTGACAGAGGGCCTCCAGGAGAGAGGCCCAAGCAAGACGCGCCCCGAGGAGCGTCTTTCCACATGTCAGCACTCGGTCTGACTGAGCGCCTCCAGGAGAGAGGCCCAAGCAAGACGCGCCCAAAGGAGCGTCTTGCAACATGTCAACAATGGGTCTGACTGAGCGCCTCCAGGAGAGAGGCCCAAGCAACACGCGCCCCGAGGAGCGTCAGGCCACATGTCACTACTCAGTCTGACTGAGCGCCTCCAGGAGAGAGGCCCAAGCAAGACGCGCCCCGAGGAGCGTCTTGCCACGTGTCAACACTGGGTCTGATTGAGGGCCTTCTGGAGAGAGGCCCAAGCAAGACGCGCCCCGAGGAGCTTCTTGCCACATGTCAACAATGGGTCTTACTGAGGGCCTCCAGGAGAGAAGCCCAACCAACACGCGCCCCGAGGAGCTTCTTGCCACATGTCAGCACTCTGTCTGACTGAGCGCCTCCAGGAGAGAGGCCGAAGCAAGACGCGACCCGAGGAGCGTCTTGCCACATGTCACCACTGGGTCTGAATGAGCGCCTCCAGGAGAGAGGCCCAACCAAGACGCGCCCCGAGGAGTGTCTTGCCACATGCCAACACTGGGTCTGACTGAGCGCCTCCAGGAGAGAGGCCCAAGTAAGACGCGCCCCGAGGAGCGTCTTGCCACATGTCAACACTGGGTCTGACTGAGCGCCTCCAGGAGAGAGGCCCAAGCAAGACGCGCCCCGAGGAGCGTCTTGCCACATGTCAACACTGGGTCTGACTGAGCGCCTCCAGGAGAGAGGCCCAAGCAAGACGCGCCCTGAGGAGCGTCTTGCCACATGTCAACAATGTGTCTGACTGAGGGCCTCCAGGAGAGAGGCCCAAGCAAGATGCGCCCGGAGGAGCGTCTTGCCACATGTCAACACTGGGTCTGACAGAGGGCCTCAGGGAGAGAAGCCCAAGCAAGACGCGCCCCGAGGAGCGTCTTGCCACATGTCAACAATGGGTCTGACTGAGGGCCTCCAGGAGAGAGGCCCAAGCAAGACGCTCCCCGAGGAGCGTCTTGACACATGTCAGCACTGGGTATGACTGAGGGCCTCCAGGAGAGAGGCCCAAGCAAGACGCGCCCCGAGGAGCGTCTTGCCACATATCACCTCTGGTTCTGACTGAGCGCCTCCAGGAGAGAGGCCCAAGCAAGACGCGCCCCGAGGAGCGTCTTGTCACATGTCAACACTGGGTCTGTCTGAGCGCCTCCAGGAGAGAAGCCCAAGCAAGACACGCCCCGAGGAGCATCTTGCCACATGTCAACAATGGGTCTGACTGAGGGCCTCCAGGAGAGAGGCCCAAGCAAGACCCGCCCCGAGGAGCGTCTTGACACATGTCAACACTGGGTATGACTGAGGGCCTCCAGGAGAGAGGCCCAAGCAAGACGCGCCCCGAGGAGTGTCTTGCCACATGTCACCACTGGGTCTGACTGAGCGCCTCCAGGAGAGAGGCCCAAGCAAGACGCGCCCCGGGGAGCGTCAGGCCACATGTCACTACTCAGTCTGACTGAGCGCCTCCAGGAGAGAGGCCCAAGCAAGATGCGCCCCGAGGAGCGTCTTGCCACATGTCAGCACTCGGTCTGACTGAGCGCCTCCAGGAGAAAGGCCCAAGCAAGACGCGCCCCGAGGAGCGTCTTGCCACATGTCAACAATGGGTCTGACTGAGGGCCTCCAGGAGAGAGGCCCAAGCAAGATGTGCCCGGAGGAGCGTCTTGCCACATGTCAACACTGGGTCTGACAGAGGGCCTCCAGGAGAGAGGCCCAAGCAAGACGCGCCCCGAGGAGCGTCTTTCCACATGTCAGCACTCGGTCTGACTGAGCGCCTCCAGGAGAGAGGCCCAAGCAAGACGCGCCCAAAGGAGCGTCTTGCAACATGTCAACAATGGGTCTGACTGAGCGCCTCCAGGAGAGAGGCCCAAGCAACACGCGCCCCGAGGAGCGTCAGGCCACATGTCACTACTCAGTCTGACTGAGCGCCTCCAGGAGAGAGGCCCAAGCAAGACGCGCCCCGAGGAGCGTCTTGCCACGTGTCAACACTGGGTCTGATTGAGGGCCTTCTGGAGAGAGGCCCAAGCAAGACGCGCCCCGAGGAGCGTCTTGCCACATGTCAACAATGGGTCTTACTGAGGGCCTCCAGGAGAGAAGCCCAACCAACACGCGCCCCGAGGAGCTTCTTGCCACATGTCAGCACTCTGTCTGACTGAGCGCCTCCAGGAGAGAGGCCGAAGCAAGACGCGACCCGAGGAGCGTCTTGACACATGTCAACACTGGGTCTGACAGAGGGCCTCCATGAGAGAGGCCCAAGCAAGACGCGCCCCGAGGAGTGTCTTGCCACATGTCAACACTGGGTCTGACTGAGCGGCTCCAGGAGAGAGGCCCAAGCAAGACGCTTCCCGAGGAGCATCTTGCCACGTGTCAACACTGGGTCTGACTGAGCGCCTCCAGGAGAGAGGCCCAAGCAAGACGCGCCCCGAGGAGCGTCTTGCCTTATGTCAGCACTCGGTCTGACTGAGCGCCTCCAGGAGAGAGGCCCAAGCAAGACGCGCCCCGAGGAGAGTCTTGCGACATCTCTCTACTCGGTCTAACTGAGCGCCTCCAGGAGAGAGGTCCAAGCAAGACGCACCCCGAGGAGCGTCTTGCCACATGTCAACAATGGGTCTGACTGAGGGCCTCCAGGAGAGAAGCCCAAGCAAGACGCGCCCCGAGGAGCGTCAGGCCACATGTCAACACTGGGTCTGACTGAGCGCCTCCAGGAGAGAGGCCCCAGCAAGACGCGCCCCGAGGAGCGTCTTGCCACATGTCAGCACTCGGTCTGACTGAGCGCCTCCAGGAGAGAGGCCCAAGCAAGAAGCGCCCCGAGGAGCTTCTTGCCACATGTCAACAATGGGTCTCACTGAGGGCCTCCAGGAGAGAAGCCCAACCAAGACGCGCCCCGAGGAGCGTCTTGCCACATGTCAACACTGGGTCTAATTGAGTGCCTCCAGGAGAGAGGCCCAAGCAAGACATACCCCGAGGAGCGTCTTGCCACATGTCACTACTCGGTCTGACTGAGCGCCTCCAGGAGAGAGGTCCAAGCAACACGTGCCCCGAGGAGCGTCTTGCCACATGTCAACACTGGGTCTGACAGAGGGCATCCAGGAGAGAGGCCCAAGCAATACGCGCCCCGAGGAGCGTCTTGCCACATGTCAACAATTGGTCTGACTGAGGGCCTCCAGGAGAGAAGCCAAAGCAAGACGCGCCCCGAGGAGCTTCTTTCCACATGTCAACAATGGGTCTTACTGAGGGCCTCCATGAGAGAAGCCCAAGCAAGACGCGCCCCGAGGAGTGTCTTGCCACATGTCAACACTGTGTCTGACTGAGCGCCTCCAGGAGAGAGGCCCAAGCAAGACGCGCCCCGAGGAGCGTCTTGCCACGTGTCAACACTGGGTCTGACTTAGCGCCTCCAGGAGAGAGGCCCAAGCAAGATGCGCCTCGAGGAGCGTCTTGCCACGTGTCATCACTGAGTCTGACTGAGCTCCTCCAGGAGAGAGCCCCAAGCAAGACGCGCCCAGAGGAGCGTCTTGCCACGTGTCACCACTGGGTCTGATTGAGCACCTCCAGGAGAGAGGCCCCAGCAAGACGCGCCCCGAGGAGCGTCTTGCCTTATGTCAGCACTCGGTCTGACTGAGCGCCTCCAGGAGAGAGGCCCAAGCAAGACGCGCCCCGAGGAGCGTCTTGCCAAATGTCACTACTCGGTCTGACTGAGCGCCTCCAGGAGGGAGGTCCAAGCAAGACGCGCCCCGAGGAGCGTCTTGCCACATGTCACTACTCGGTCTGACTGAGCGCCTCCAGGAGAGAGGCCCAAGCAAGACGTGCCCCGAGGAGCGTCTTGCCACATGTCAACAATGGGTCTGACTGAGAGCCTCCAGGAGAGAAGCCCAAGCAAGACGCGCCCAGAGGAGCGTCTTGCCACATGTCAACACTGGGTCTGACTGAGCGCCTCCAGGAGAGAGGCCCAAGCAAGACACGCCCCGAGGAGCGTCTTGACACATGTCAACACTGGGTCGGACTGAGGGCCTCCATGAGAGAAGCCCAAGCAAGACGCGCCCCGAGGAGAGTCTTGCCACATGTCAACACTCGGTCTGACAGAGGGAATTCAGGAGAGAGGCCCAAGCAATGAGCGCCCCGAGGAGCGTCTTGCCTTATGTCAGCACTCGGTCTTACTGAGCGCCTCCAGGAGAGAGGCCCAAGCAAGACGCGCCCCGAGGAGCGTCTTGCCACATGTCAACAATGGGTCTGACTGAGGGCCTCCAGGAGACAGGCCCAAGCAAGATGCGCCCGGAGGAGCGTCTTGCCACATGTCAACACTGGGTCTGACAGAGGGCCTCCAGGAGAGAGGCCCAAGCAAGACGCGCCCCGAGGAGCGTCTTGTCACATGTCACCTCTGGTTCTGACTGAGCGCCTCCAGGAGAGAGGCCCAAGCAAGACGCGCCCCGAGGAGCGTCTTGTCACATGTCAACAATGGGTCTGACTGAGGGCCTCCAGGAGAGAAGCCCAAGCAAGACGCGCCACGTGGAGCGTCTTGCCACATGTCACTACTCGGTCTGTTTGAGCGCCTCCAGGAGAGAGGCCCAAGCAAGACACGCCCCGAGGAGCGTCTTGACACATGTCAACACTGGGTCTGACTGAGGGCCTCCATGAGAGAAGCCCAAGCAAGACGTGCCCCGAGGAGCGTCTTGCCACATGTCAACACTGGGTCTGATTGAGGGCCTTCTGGAGAGAGGCCCAAGCAAGACGCGCCCCGAGGAGCGTCTTGCCACATGTATACAATGGGTCTGACTGAGGGCCTCCAGGAGAGAAGCCCAAGCAAGACGCACCTCGTGGAGCGTCTTGCCACATGTCACCTCTGGTTCTGACTGAGCGCCTCCAGGAGAGAGGCCCAAGCAAGACGTGCCCCGAGGAGCGTCTTGCCACATGTCAACACTGGGTCTGACACAGGGCCTCCATGAGAGAGGCCCAAGCAAGACGCGCCCCGAGGAGCGTCTTGCCACATGTCACTACTCGGTCTGACTGAGCGCCTCCAGGAGAGAGGCCCAAGCAAGACGTGCCCCGAGGAGCGTCTTGCCACATGTCAACAATGGGTCTGACTGAGGGCCTCCAGGAGAGAAGCCCAAGCAAGACGCGCCACGTGGAGCGTCTTGCCACATGTCAACACTGGGTCTGACTGAGCGCCTGCAGGAGAGAGGCCCAAGCAAGACGCGCCCCGAGGAGCGTCTTGCCACATGTCAACAATGGGTCTGACTGAGGGCCTCCAGGAGAGAAGCCCAAGCAAGACGCGCCCCGTGGAGCGTCTTGCCACATGTCAACACTGGGTCTTATTGAGGGCCTTCTGGAGAGAGGCCCAAGCAATACGCGCCCCGAGGAGCGTCTTGCCACATGTCAACAATGGGTCTTACTGAGGGCCTCCAGGAGAGAGGCCCAAGCAAGACGCTCCCCGAGGAGCGTCTTGCCACGTGTCAACACTGGGTCTGATTGAGGGCCTTCTGGAGAGAGGCCCAAGCAAGACGCGCCCCGAGGAGCGTCTTGCCACATGTCAACAATGGTTCTTACTGAGGGCCTCCAGGTGAGAAGCCCAAGCAAGACGCGCCCCGAGGAGCTTCTTGCCACATGTCAGCACTCGGTCAGACTGAGCGCCTCCAGGAGAGAGGCCAAAGCAAGACGCCCCCCGAGGAGCGTCTTGACACATGTCAACACTGGGTCTGACAGAGGGCCTCCATGAGAGAGGCCCAAGCAAGACGCGCCCCGAGGAGTGTCTTGCCACATGTCAACACTGGGTCTGACAGAGGGCCTCCAGGAGAGAGGCCCAAGCAAGACGCGCCCCGAGGAGTGTCTTGCCACATGTCACTACTCGGTCTGACTGAGCGCCTCAGGGAGAGAGGTCCAAGCAAGACGCGCCCCGAGGAGCGTCTTGCCACATGTCAACACTGGATCTGACTGAGTGCCTCCATGAGAGAAGCCCCAGCAAGACGCGCCCCGAGGAGCGTCTTGCCACATGTCACTACTCGGTCTGTTTGAGCGCCTCCAGGAGAGAGGCCCAAGCAAGACACGCCCCGAGGAGCGTCTTGACACATGTCAACACTGGGTCTGGCTGAGGGCCTCCATGAGAGAAGCCCAAGCAAGACGCGCCCCGAGGAGCGTCTTGCCACATGTCAACACTGGGTCTGATTGAGGGCCTTCTGGAGAGAGGCCCAAGCAAGACGCGCCCCGAGGAGCGTCTTGCCACATGTATACAATGGGTATGACTGAGGGCCTCCAGGAGAGAAGCCCAAGCAAGACGCGCCCCGTGGAGCGTCTTGCCACATGTCACCTCTGGTTCTGACTGAGCGCCTCCAGGAGAGAGGCCCAAGCAAGACGTGCCCCGAGCAGCGTCTTGCCACATGTCAACACTGGGTCTGACACAGGGCCTCCATGAGAGAGGCCCAAGCAAGACGCGCCCCGAGGAGCGTCTTGCGACATGTAACTACTCGGTCTAACTGAGCGCCTCCAGGAGAGAGGTCCAAGCAAGACGCGCCCCGAGGAGCGTCTTGCCACATGTCACTACTCGGTCTGACTGAGCGCCTCCAGGAGAGAGGCCCAAGCAAGACGTGCCCCGAGGAGCGTCTTGCCACATGTCAACAATGGGTCTGACTGAGGGCCTCCAGGAGAGAAGCCCAAGCAAGACGCGCCCCGTGGAGCGTCTTGCCACATGTCAACACTGGGTCTGACTGAGCGCCTCCAGGAGAGAGGCCCAAGCAAGACGCGCCCCGAGGAGCGTCTTGCCACATGTCAACAATGGGTCTGACTGAGGGCCTCCAGGAGAGAAGCCCAAGCAAGACGCGTCCCGTGGAGCGTCTTGACACATGTCAACACTGGGTCTTATTGAGGGCCTTCTGGAGAGAGGCCCAAGCAATACGCGCCCCGAGGAGCGTCTTGCCACATGTCAACAATGGGTCTTACTGAGGGCCTCCAGGAGAGAGGCCCAAGCAAGATGCGCCCGGAGGAGCGTCTTGCCACATGTCAACACTGGGTCTGACAGAGGGCCTCCAGGAGAGAGGCCCAAGCAAGACGCGCCCCGAGGAGCGTCTTGCCACATGTCACCTCTGGTTCTGACTGAGCGCCTCCAGGAGAGAGGCCCAAGCAAGACGCGCCCCGAGGAGCGTCTTGCCACAAGTCAACAATGGGTCTGACTGAGGGCCTCCAGGAGAGAAGCCCAAGCAAGACGCGCCCCGTGGAGCGTCTTGACACATGTCAACACTGGGTCTGACAGAGGGCCTCCAGGAGAGGGGCCCAAGAAAGACGCGCCCCGAGGAGTGTCTTGCCACATGTCACCACTGGGTCTGACTGAGCGCCTCCAGGAGAGAGGCCCAAGCAAGACGCGCCCCGAGGAGCGTCTTGCCACGTGTCAACACTGGGTCTGATTGAGGGCCTTCTGGAGAGAGGCCCAAGCAAGACGCACCACGAGGAGCGTCTTGCCACATGTCAACAATGGGTCTTACTGAGGGCCTCCAGGAGAGAAGCCCAAGCAAGACGCGCCCCGAGGAGCTTCTTGCCACATGTCAGCACTCGGTCTGACTGAGCGCCTCCAGGAGAGAGGCCAAAGCAAGACGCGCCCCGAGGAGCGTCTTGACACATGTCAACACTGGGTCTGATAGAGGGCCTCCATGAGAGAGGCCCAAGCAAGACGCGCCCCGAGGAGTGTCTTGCCACATGTCAACACTGGGTCTGACAGAGGGCCTCCAGGAGAGAGGCCCAAGCAAGACGCGCCCCGAGGAGTGTCTTGCCACATGTCACCACTTGGTCTGACTGAGCACCTCCAGGAGAGAGGCCCAAGCAAGACGCGCCCCGAGGAGCGTCTTGCCACGTGTCAACACTCGGTCTGATTGAGGGCCTTCTGGAGAGAGGCCCAAGCAAGACGCGCCCCGAGGAGCGTCTTGCCACATGTCAACAATGGTTCTTACTGAGGGCCTCCAGGTGAGAAGCCCAAGCAAGACGCGCCCCGAGGAGCTTCTTGCCACAAGTCAGCACTCGGTCAGACTGAGCGCCTCCAGGAGAGAGGCCAAAGCAAGACGCCCCCCGAGGAGCGTCTTGACACATGTCAACACTGGGTCTGACAGAGGGCCTCCATGAGAGAGGCCCAAGCAAGACGTGCCCCGAGGAGTGTCTTGCCAAATGTCAACACTGGGTCTGACTGAGCGCCTCAGGGAGAGAGGTCCAAGCAAGACGCGCCCCGAGGAGCGTCTTGCCACATGTCACTACTCGGTCTGACTCAGCGCCTCAGGGAGAGAGGTCCAAGCAAGACGCGCCCCGAGGAGCGTCTTGCCACATGTCAACACTGGATCTGACTGAGTGCCTCCATGAGAGAAGCCCCAGCAAGACGCGCCCCGAGGAGCGTCTTGCCACATGTCACTAGTCAGTCTGTTTGAGCGCCTCCAGGAGAGAGGCCCAAGCAAGACACGCCCCGAGGAGCGTCTTGACACATGTCAACACTGGGTCTGACTGAGGGCCTCCATGAGAGAAGCCCAAGCAAGACGCGCCCCGAGGAGCGTCTTGCCACATGTCAACACTGGGTCTGATTGAGGGCCTTCTGGAGAGAGGCCCAAGCAATACGCGCCCCGAGGAGCGTCTTGCCACATGTATACAATGGGTCTTACTGAGGGCCTCCAGGAGAGACGCCCAAGCAAGATGCGCCCGGAGGAGCGTTTTGCCACATGTCAACACTGGGTCTGACAGAGGGCCTCCAGGAGAGAGGCCCAAGCAAGACGCACCCCGAGGAGCGTCTTGCCACATGTCACCTCTGGTTCTGACTGAGCGCCTCCAGGAGAGAGGCCCAAGCAAGACGCGCCCCGAGGAGCGTCTTGCCACATGTCAACAATGGGTCTGACTGAGGGCCTCCAGGAGAGAAGCCCAAGCAAGACGCGCCCCGTGGAGCGTCTTTCCACATGTCAACACTGGGTCTGACAGAGGGCCTCCATGAGAGAGGCCCAAGCAAGACGCGCCCCGAGGAGCGTCTTGCCACATGTCACTACTCGGTCTGACTGAGCGCCTCCAGGAGAGAGGCCCAAGCAAGACGTGCCCCGAGGAGCGTCTTGCCACATGTCAAAAATGGGTCTGACTGAGGGCCTCCAGGAGAGAAGACCAAGCAAGAAGCGCCCCGAGGAGCGTCTTGCCACATGTCAACACTGGGTCTGACTGAGCGCCTCCAGGAGAGAGGCCCAAGCAAGACACGCCCCGAGGAGCGTCTTGACACATGTCAACACTGGGTCTGACTGAGGGCCTCCATGAGAGAAGCCCAAGCAAGACGCGCCCCGAGGAGAGTCTTGCCACATGTCAACACTGAGTCTGACTGAGCGCCTCCAGGAGAGAGGCCCAAGCAAGACGCGCCCCGAGGAGCGTCTTGCCACGTGTCAACACTGGGTCTGACTTAGCGCCTCCAGGAGAGAGGCCCAAGCAAGATGCGCCTCGAGGAGCGTCTTGCCACGTGTCACCACTGGGTCTGACTGAGCTCCTCCAGGAGAGAGGCCCAAGCAAGACGCGCCCCGAGGAGCGTCTTGCCAAATGTCACTACTCGGTCTTACTGAGCGCCTCCAGGAGGGAGGTCCAAGCAAGACGCGCCCCGAGGAGCGTCTTGCCACATTTCACTACTCGGTCTGACTGAGCGCCTCCAGGAGAGAGGCCCAAGCAAGACGTGCCCCGAGGAGCGTCTTGCCACATGTCAACAATGGGTCTGACTGAGGGCCTCCAGGAGAGAAGCCCAAGCAAGACGCGCCCAGAGGAGCGTCTTGCCACATGTCATCACTGGGTCTGACTGAGCGCCTCCAGGAGAGAGGCCCAAGCAAGACACGCCCCGAGGAGCGTCTTGACACATGTCAAAACTGGGTCGGACTGAGGGCCTCCATGAGAGAAGCCCAAGCAAGACGCGCCCCGAGGAGAGTCTTGCTACATGTCAACACTCGGTCTGACAGAGGGCATTCAGGAGAGAGGCCCAAGCAATGAGCGCCCCGAGGAGCGTCTTGCCTTCTGTCAGCACTCGGTCTTACTGAGCGCCTCCAGGAGAGAGGCCCAAGCAAGACGCGCCCCGAGGAGCGTCTTGCCACATGTCAACAATGGGTCTGACTGAGGGCCTCCAGGAGAGAGGCCCAAGCAAGATGCGCCCGGAGGAGCGTCTTGCCACATGTCAACACTGGGTCTGACAGAGGGCTTCCAGGAGAGAGGCCCAAGCAAGTCGCGCCCCGAGGAGCGTCTTGCCACATGTCACCTCTGGTTCTGACTGAGCGCCTCCAGGAGAGAGGCCCAAGCAAGACGCGCCCCGAGGAGCGTCTTGTCACATGTCAACACTGGGTCTGTCTGAGCGCCTCCAGGAGAGAAGCCCAAGCAAGACGCGCCCCGAGGAGCGTCTTGCCAAATGTCAGCACTCGGTCTGACTGAGCGCCTCCAGGAGAGAGGCCCAAGCAAGACGCGCCCCGAGGAGCGTCTTGCCACATGTCAACAATGGGTCTGACTGAGGGCCTCCAGGAGAGAAGCCCAAGCAACAAGCGGCCCGAGGAGCGTCTTGCCACATGTCAGCACTCGGTCTGACTGAGCGCCTCCAGGAGAGAGGGCAAAGCAAGACGCGCCCCGAGGAGCGTCTTGACACATGTCAACACTGGGTCTGACAGAGGGCCTCCATGAGAGAGGCCCAAGCAAGACGCGCCCCGAGGAGTGTCTTGCCACATGTCAACACTGGGTCTGACAGAGGGCCTCCAGGAGAGAGGCCCAAGCAAGACGCGCCCCGAGAAGTGTCTTGCCACATGTCACCACTTGGTCTGACTGAGCGCCTCCAGGAGAGAGGCCCAAGCAACACGCGCCCCGAGGAGCGTCATACCGCATGTCACTACTCATTCTGACTGAGCGCCTCCAGGAGAGAGGCCCAAGCAAGACGCGCCCCGAGGAGCGTCTTGCCACTTGTCAACACTGGGTCTGATTGACGGCCTTCTGGAGAGAGGCCCAAGCAAGACGCGCCCCGAGGAGCGTCAGGCCACATGTCACTACTCAGTCTGACTGAGCGCCTCCAGTAGAGAGGCCCAAGCAAGACGCGCCCCGAGGAGCGTCTTGCCACATGTCAACAATGGGTCTTACTGAGGGCCTCCAGGAGAGAAGCCCAAGCAAGACGCGCCCCGAGGAGCTTCTTGCCACATGTCAGCACTCTGTCTGACTGAGCGCCTCCAGGAGAGAGGCCAAAGCAAGACGCGCCCCGAGGAGCGTCTTGACACATGTCAACACTGGGTCTGACAGAGGGCCTCCATGAGAGAGGCCCAAGCAAGACGAGCCCCGAGGAGTGTCTTGCCACATGTCACCACTTGGTCTGACTGAGCGCCTCCAGGAGAGAGGCCCAAGCAAGACGCGCCCCGAGGAGCGTCTTGCCACGTGTCAACACTGGGTCTGATTGAGGGCCTTCTGGAGAGAGGCCCAAGCAAGACGCGCCCCGAGGAGCGTCTTGCCACATGTCAACAATGGTTCTTACTGAGGGCCTCCAGGTGAGAAGCCCAAGCAAGACACGCCCCGAGGAGCGTCTTGACACATGTCAACACTGGGTCGGACTGAGGGCCTCCATGAGAGAAGCCCAAGCAAGACGCGCCCCGAGGAGAGTCTTGCCACATGTCAACACTCGGTCTGACAGAGGGCATTCAGGAGAGAGGCCCAAGCAATGAGCGCCCCGAGGAGCGTCTTGCCTTCTGTCAGCACTCGGTCTTACTGAGCGCCTCCAGGAGAGAGGCCCAAGCAAGACGAGTCCCGAGGAGCGTCTTGCCACATGTCAACAATGGGTCTGACTGAGGGCCTCCAGGATAGAGGCCCAAGCAAGATGCGCCCGGAGGAGCGTCTTGCCACATGTCAACACTGGGTCTGACAGAGGGCCTCCAGGAGAGAGGCCCAAGCAAGACGCGCCCCGAGGAGCGTCTTGCCACATGTCACCTCTGGTTCTGACTGAGCGCCTCCAGGAGAGAGGCCCAAGCAAGACGCGCCCCGAGGAGCGTCTTGTCACATGTCAACACTGGGTCTGTCTGAGCGCCTCCAGGAGAGAAGCCCAAGCAAGAAGCGCCCCGAGGAGCGTCTTGCCAAATGTCAGCACTCGGTCTGACTGAGCGCCTCCAGGAGAGAGGCCCAAGCAAGACGCGCCCCGAGGAGCGTCTTGCCACATGTCAACAATGGGTCTGACTGAGGGCCTCCAGGAGAGAAGCCCAAGCAAAAAGCGGCCCGAGGAGCGTCTTGCCACATGTCAGCACTCGGTCTGACTGAGCGCCTCCAGGAGAGAGGCCAAAGCAAGACGCGCCCCGAGGAGCGTCTTGACACATGTCAACACTGGGTCTGACAGAGGGCCTCCATGAGAGAGGCCCAAGCAAGACGCGCCCCGAGGAGTGTCTTGCCACATGTCAACACTGGGTCTGACAGAGGGCCTCCAGGAGAGAGGCCCAAGCAAGACGCGCCCCGAGAAGTGTCTTGCCACATGTCACCACTTGGTCTGACTGAGCGCCTCCAGGAGAGAGGCCCAAGCAACACGTGCCCCGAGGAGCGTCAGACCGCATGTCACTACTCATTCTGACTGAGCGCCTCCAGGAGAGAGGCCCAAGCAAGACGCGCCCCGAGGAGCGTCTTGCCACTTGTCAACACTGGGTCTGATTGAGGGCCTTCTGGAGAGAGGCCCAAGCAAGACGCGCCCCGAGGAGCGTCTTGCCACATGTCACCACTTGGTCTGACTGAGCGCCTCCAGGAGAGAGTCCCAAGCAACACGCGCCCCGAGGAGCGTCAGGCCACATGTCACTACTCAGTCTGACTGAGCGCCTCCAGGAGAGAGGCCCAAGCAAGACGCGCCCCGAGGAGCGTCTTGCCACATGTCAACAATGGGTCTTACTGAGGGCCTCCAGGAGAGAAGCCCAAGCAAGACGCGCCCCGAGGAGCTTCTTGCCACATGTCAGCACTCGGTCTGACTGAGCGCCTCCAGGAGAGAGGCCAAAGCAAGACGCGCCCCGAGGAGCGTCTTGACACATGTCAACAATGGGTCTGACAGAGGGCCTCCATGAGAGAGGCCCAAGCAAGACGCGCCCCGAGGAGTGTCTTGCCACATGTCACCACTTGGTCTGACTGAGCGCCTCCAGGAGAGAGGCCCAAGCAAGACGCGCCCCGAGGAGCGTCTTGCCACATGTCAACAATGGTTCTTACTGAGGGCCTCCAGGTGAGAAGCCCAAGCAAGACGCGCCCCGAGGAGCTTCTTGCCACATGTCAGCACTCGGTCAGACTGAGCGCCTCCAGGAGAGAGGCCAAAGCAAGACGCCCCCCGAGGAGCGTCTTGACACATGTCAACACTGGGTCTGACAGAGGGCCTCCATGAGAGAGGCCCAAGCAAGACGCACCCCGAGGAGTGTCTTGCCAAATGTCAACACTGGGTCTGACTGAGCGCCTCAGGGAGAGAGGTCCAAGCAAGACGCGCCCCGAGGAGCGTCTTGCCACGTGTCAACACTGGGTCTGATTGAGGGCCTTCTGGAGAGAGGCCCAAGCAAGACGCGCCCGGAGGAGCGTCTGGCCACATGTCAACAATGGTTCTTACTGAGGGCCTCCAGGTGAGAAGCCCAAGCAAGACGCGCCCCGAGGAGCTTCTTGCCAAATGTCAGCACTCGGTCAGACTGAGCGCCTCCAGGAGAGAGGCCAAAGCAAGACGCCCCCCGAGGAGCGTCTTGACACATGTCAACACTGGGTCTGACAGAGGGCCTCCATGAGAGAGGCCCAAGCAAGACGCGCCCCGAGGAGTGTCTTGCCAAATGTCAACACTGGGTCTGACTGAGCGCCTCAGGGAGAGAGGTCCAAGCAAGACGCGCCCCGAGGAGCGTCTTGCCACATGTCACTACTCGGTCTGACTGAGCGCCTCAGGGAGAGAGGTCCAAGCAAGACGCGCCCCGAGGAGCGTCGTGCCACATGTCAACACTGGATCTGACTGAGTGCCTCCATGAGAGAAGCCCCAGCAAGACGCGCCCCGAGGAGCGTCTTGCCACATGTCACTACTCGGTCTGTTTGAGCGCCTCCAGGAGAGAGGCCCAAGCAAGACACGCCCCGAGGAGCGTCTTGACACATGTCAACAATGGTTCTTACTGAGGGCCTCCAGGTGAGAAGCCCAAGCAAGACACGCCCCGAGGAGCGTCTTGACACATGTCAACACTGGGTCGGACTGAGGGCCTCCATGAGAGAAGCCCAAGCAAGACGCGCCCCGAGGAGAGTCTTGCCACATGTCAACACTCGGTCTGACAGAGGGCATTCAGGAGAGAGGCCCAAGCAATGAGCGCCCCGAGGAGCGTCTTGCCTTCTGTCAGCACTCGGTCTTACTGAGCGCCTCCAGGAGAGAGGCCCAAGCAAGACGAGTCCCGAGGAGCGTCTTGCCACATGTCAACAATGGGTCTGACTGAGGGCCTCCAGGATAGAGGCCCAAGCAAGATGCGCCCGGAGGAGCGTCTTGCCACATGTCAACACTGGGTCTGACAGAGGGCCTCCAGGAGAGAGGCCCAAGCAAGACGCGCCCCGAGGAGCGTCTTGCCACATGTCACCTCTGGTTCTGACTGAGCGCCTCCAGGAGAGAGGCCCAAGCAAGACGCGCCCCGAGGAGCGTCTTGTCACATGTCAACACTGGGTCTGTCTGAGCGCCTCCAGGAGAGAAGCCCAAGCAAGAAGCGCCCCGAGGAGCGTCTTGCCAAATGTCAGCACTCGGTCTGACTGAGCGCCTCCAGGAGAGAGGCCCAAGCAAGACGCGCCCCGAGGAGCGTCTTGCCACATGTCAACAATGGGTCTGACTGAGGGCCTCCAGGAGAGAAGCCCAAGCAACAAGCGGCCCGAGGAGCGTCTTGCCACATGTCAGCACTCGGTCTGACTGAGCGCCTCCAGGAGAGAGGCCAAAGCAAGACGCGCCCCGAGGAGCGTCTTGACACATGTCAACACTGGGTCTGACAGAGGGCCTCCATGAGAGAGGCCCAAGCAAGACGCGCCCCGAGGAGTGTCTTGCCACATGTCAACACTGGGTCTGACAGAGGGCCTCCAGGAGAGAGGCCCAAGCAAGACGCGCCCCGAGAAGTGTCTTGCCACATGTCACCACTTGGTCTGACTGAGCGCCTCCAGGAGAGAGGCCCAAGCAACACGTGCCCCGAGGAGCGTCAGACCGCATGTCACTACTCATTCTGACTGAGCGCCTCCAGGAGAGAGGCCCAAGCAAGACGCGCCCCGAGGAGCGTCTTGCCACTTGTCAACACTGGGTCTGATTGAGGGCCTTCTGGAGAGAGGCCCAAGCAAGACGCGCCCCGAGGAGCGTCTTGCCACATGTCACCACTTGGTCTGACTGAGCGCCTCCAGGAGAGAGGCCCAAGCAACACGCGCCCCGAGGAGCGTCAGGCCACATGTCACTACTCAGTCTGACTGAGCGCCTCCAGGAGAGAGGCCCAAGCAAGACGCGCCCCGAGGAGCGTCTTGCCACATGTCAACAATGGGTCTTACTGAGGGCCTCCAGGAGAGAAGCCCAAGCAAGACGCGCCCCGAGGAGCTTCTTGCCACATGTCAGCACTCGGTCTGACTGAGCGCCTCCAGGAGAGAGGCCAAAGCAAGACGCGCCCCGAGGAGCGTCTTGACACATGTCAACAATGGGTCTGACAGAGGGCCTCCATGAGAGAGGCCCAAGCAAGACGCGCCCCGAGGAGTGTCTTGCCACATGTCACCACTTGGTCTGACTGAGCGCCTCCAGGAGAGAGGCCCAAGCAAGACGCGCCCCGAGGAGCGTCTTGCCACATGTCAACAATGGTTCTTACTGAGGGCCTCCAGGTGAGAAGCCCAAGCAAGACGCGCCCCGAGGAGCTTCTTGCCACATGTCAGCACTCGGTCAGACTGAGCGCCTCCAGGAGAGAGGCCAAAGCAAGACGCCCCCCGAGGAGCGTCTTGACACATGTCAACACTGGGTCTGACAGAGGGCCTCCATGAGAGAGGCCCAAGCAAGACGCACCCCGAGGAGTGTCTTGCCAAATGTCAACACTGGGTCTGACTGAGCGCCTCAGGGAGAGAGGTCCAAGCAAGACGCGCCCCGAGGAGCGTCTTGCCACGTGTCAACACTGGGTCTGATTGAGGGCCTTCTGGAGAGAGGCCCAAGCAAGACGCGCCCGGAGGAGCGTCTGGCCACATGTCAACAATGGTTCTTACTGAGGGCCTCCAGGTGAGAAGCCCAAGCAAGACGCGCCCCGAGGAGCTTCTTGCCAAATGTCAGCACTCGGTCAGACTGAGCGCCTCCAGGAGAGAGGCCAAAGCAAGACGCCCCCCGAGGAGCGTCTTGACACATGTCAACACTGGGTCTGACAGAGGGCCTCCATGAGAGAGGCCCAAGCAAGACGCGCCCCGAGGAGTGTCTTGCCAAATGTCAACACTGGGTCTGACTGAGCGCCTCAGGGAGAGAGGTCCAAGCAAGACGCGCCCCGAGGAGCGTCTTGCCACATGTCACTACTCGGTCTGACTGAGCGCCTCAGGGAGAGAGGTCCAAGCAAGACGCGCCCCGAGGAGCGTCGTGCCACATGTCAACACTGGATCTGACTGAGGGCCTCCATGAGAGAAGCCCCAGCAAGACGCGCCCCGAGGAGCGTCTTGCCACATGTCACTACTCGGTCTGTTTGAGCGCCTCCAGGAGAGAGGCCCAAGCAAGACACGCCCCGAGGAGCGTCTTGACACATGTCAACACTGGGTCTGACTGAGGGCCTCCATGAGAGAAGCCCAAGCAAGACGCGCCCCGAGGAGTGTCTTGCCACATGTCAACACTGGGTCTGATTGAGGGCCTTCTGGAGAGAGGCCCAAGCAAGACGCGCCCCTAGGAGCGTCTTGCCACATGTATACAATGGGTCTTACTGAGGGCCTCCAGGAGAGAGGCCCAAGCAAGATGCGCCCCGAGGAGCGTCTTGCCACATGTCACCTCTGGTTCTGACTGAGCGCCTCCAGGAGAGAGGCCCAAGCAAGACGCGCCCCGAGGAGCGTCTTGCCACATGTCAACACTGGGTCTGACAGAGGGCCTCCATGAGAGAGGCCCAAGCAAGACGCACCCCGAGGAGCGTCTTGCGACATGTCACTACTCGGTCTAACTGAGCGCCTCCAGGAGAGAGGTCCAAGCAAGACGCGCCCCGAGGAGCGTCTTGCCACATGTCACTACTCGGTCTGACTGAGCGCCTCCAGGAGAGAGGCCTAAGCAAGACGTGCCCCGAGGAGCGTCTTGCCACATGTCAACAATGGGTCTGACTGAGGGCCTCCAGGAGAGAAGCCCAAGCAAGACGCGCCCCGTGGAGCGTCTTGCCACATGTCAACACTGGGTCTGACTGAGCGCCTCCAGGAGAGAGGCCCAAGCAAGACGCGCCCCGAGGAGCGTCTTGCCACATGTCAACAATGGGTCTGACTGAGGGCCTCCAGGAGAGAAGCCCAAGCAAGACGCGCCCCGTGGAGCGTCTTGCCACATGTCAACACTGGGTCTTATTGAGGGCCTTCTGGAGAGAGGCCCAAGCATTACGCACCCCGAGGAGCGTCTTGCCACATGTCAACAATGGGTCTTACTGAGGGCCTCCAGGAGAGAGGCCCAAGCAAGATGCACCCGGAGGAGCGTCTTGCCACATGTCAACACTGGGTCTGACAGAGGGCCTCCAGGAGAGAGGCCCAAGCAAGACGCGCCCCGAGGAGCGTCTTGCCACATGTCACCTCTGGTTCTGACTGAGCGCCTCCAGGAGAGAGGCCCAAGCAAGATGCGCCCCGAGGAGCGTCTTGCCACATGTCAACAATGGGTCTTACTGAGGGCCTCCAGGAGAGAAGCCCAAGCAAGACGCGCCCCGTGGAGCGTCTTGACACATGTCAACACTGGGTCTGACAGAGGGCCTCCAGGAGAGGGGCCCAGGAAAGACGCGCCCCGAGGAGTGTCTTGCCACATGTCACCACTGGGTCTGACTGAGCGCCTCCAGGAGAGAGGCCCAGGCAAGACGCGCCCCGAGGAGCGTCAGGCCACATGTCACTACTCAGTCTGACTGAACTCCTCAAGGAGAGAGGCCCAAGCAAGACGCGCCCCGAGGAGCGTCTTGCCACGTGTCAACACTGGGTCTGATTGAGGGCCTTCTGGAGAGAGTCCCAAGCAAGACGCACCACGAGGAGCGTCTTGCCACATGTCAACAATGGGTCTTACTGAGGGCCTCCAGGAGAGAAGCCCAAGCAAGACGCACCCAGAGGAGCGTCTTGCCACATGTCAACACTGGGTCTGACTGAGCGCCTCCAGTAGAGAGGCCCAAGCAAGACACGCCCCGAGGAGCATCTTGACATATGTCAACACTGGGTCGGACTGAGGGCCTCCATGAGAGAAGCCCAAGCAAGACGCGCCCCGAGGAGAGTCTTGCCACATGTCAACACTCGGTCTGACAGAGGGCATTCAGGAGAGAAGCCGAAGCAATACGCGCCCCGAGGAGCGTCTTGCCACATGTCACCACTGGGTCTGAATGAGCGCCTCCAGGAGAGAGGCCCAACCAAGACGCGCCCCGAGGAGTGTCTTGCCACATGCCAACACTGGGTCTGACTGAGCGCCTCCAGGAGAGAGGCCCAAGCAAGATGTGCCCCGAGGAGCGTCTTTCCATGTGTCACCACTGGGTCTGACTGAGTGCCTCCAGGAGAGAGGCCCAAGCAAGACGCGCCCCGAGGAGCGTCTTGCCACATGTAAGCACTGGGTCTGACTGAGCGCCTCCAGGAGAGAGGCCCCTGCAAGACGCGCCCCGAGGAGCGTCTTGCCTTATGTCAGCACTCGGTCTGACTGAGCGCCTCCAGGAGAGAGGCCCAAGCAAGACGCGCCCCGGGGAGCGTCTTGCCACATGTCAACAATGGGTCTGACTGAGGGCCTCCAGGAGAGAGGCCCAAGCAAGATGCGCCCGGAGGAGCGTCTTGCCACATGTCAACACTGGGTCTGACAGAGGGCCTCCAGGAGAGAGGCCCAAGCAAGACGCGCCCCGAGGAGCATGTTGCCACATGTCACCTCTGGTTCTGACTGAGCGCCTCCAGGAGAGAGGCCCAAGCAAGACGTGCCCCGAGGAGCCTCTTGTCACATGTCAACACTGGGTCTGTCTGAGCGCCTCCAGGAGAGAGGCCCAAGCAAGACGCGCCCCGAGGAGCGTCTTGCCACATGTCACCTCTGGTTCTGACTGAGCGCCTCCAGGAGAGAGGCCCAAGCAAGATGCGCCACGAGGAGCGTCTTGCCACATGTCAACAATGGGTCTTAATGAGGGCATCCAGGAGAGAAGCCCAAACAAGACGCGCCCCGTGGAGCGTCTTGACACATGTCAACACTGGGTCTGACAGAGGGCCTCCAGGAGAGGGGCCCAGGAAAGACGCGCCCCGAGGAGTGTCTTGCCACATGTCACCACTGGGTCTGACTGAGCGCCTCCAGGAGAGAGGCCCAGGCAAGACGCGCCCCGAGGAGCGTCAGGCCACATGTCACTACTCAGTCTGACTGAACTCCTCAAGGAGAGAGGCCCAAGCAAGACGCGCCCCGAGGAGCGTCTTGCCACGTGTCAACACTGGGTCTGATTGAGGGCCTTCTGGAGAGAGTCCCAAGCAAGACGCACCACGAGGAGCGTCTTGCCACATGTCAACAATGGGTCTTACTGAGGGCCTCCAGGAGAGAAGCCCAAGCAAGACGCACCCAGAGGAGCGTCTTGCCACATGTCAACACTGGGTCTGACTGAGCGCCTCCAGTAGAGAGGCCCAAGCAAGACACGCCCCGAGGAGCATCTTGACATATGTCAACACTGGGTCGGACTGAGGGCCTCCATGAGAGAAGCCCAAGCAAGACGCGCCCCGAGGAGAGTCTTGCCACATGTCAACACTCGGTCTGACAGAGGGCATTCAGGAGAGAAGCCGAAGCAATACGCGCCCCGAGGAGCGTCTTGCCACATGTCACCACTGGGTCTGAATGAGCGCCTCCAGGAGAGAGGCCCAACCAAGACGCGCCCCGAGGAGTGTCTTGCCACATGCCAACACTGGGTCTGACTGAGCGCCTCCAGGAGAGAGGCCCAAGCAAGATGTGCCCCGAGGAGCGTCTTTCCATGTGTCACCACTGGGTCTGACTGAGTGCCTCCAGGAAAGAGGCCCAAGCAAGACGCGCCCCGAGGAGCGTCTTGCCACATGTAAGCACTGGGTCTGACTGAGCGCCTCCAGGAGAGAGGCCCCTGCAAGACGCGCCCCGAGGAGCGTCTTGCCTTATGTCAGCACTCGGTCTGACTGAGCGCCTCCAGGAGAGAGGCCCAAGCAAGACGCGCCCCGGGGAGCGTCTTGCCACATGTCAACAATGGGTCTGACTGAGGGCCTCCAGGAGAGAGGCCCAAGCAAGATGCGCCCGGAGGAGCGTCTTGCCACATGTCAACACTGGGTCTGACAGAGGGCCTCCAGGAGAGAGGCCCAAGCAAGACGCGCCCCGAGGAGCATCTTGCCACATGTCACCTCTGGTTCTGACTGAGCGCCTCCAGGAGAGAGGCCCAAGCAAGACGTGCCCCGAGGAGCCTCTTGTCACATGTCAACACTGGGTCTGTCTGAGCGCCTCCAGGAGAGAAGCCCAAGCAAGACGCGCCCCAAGGAGCGTCTTGCCACATGTCAAAAATGGGTCTGACTGAGGGCCTCCAGGAGAGAAGCCCAAGCAAGACGCGCCCCGAGGAGCGTCTTGACACATGTCAACACTGGGTCTGACAGAGGGCCTCCAGGAGAGAGGCCAAAGCAAGACGCGCCCAGAGGAGTGTCTTGCCACATGTCACCACTGGGTCTGACTGAGCGCCTCCAGGAGAGAGGCCCAAGCAAGACGCGCCCCGAGGAGCGTCAGGCCACATGTCACTACTCAGTCTGACTGAGCGCCTCCAGGAGAGAGGCCCAAGCAAGACTTGCCCCGAGGAGCGTCTTGCCACATGTCAACAATGGGTCTGACTGAGGGTCTCCAGGAGAGAAGCCCAAGCAAGACGCGCCCAGAGGAGCGTCTTGCCACATGTCAACACTGGGTCTGACTGAGCGCCTCCAGTAGAGAGGCCCAAGCAAGACACGCCCCGAGGAGCGTCTTGACATATGTCAACACTGGGTCGGACTGAGGGCCTCCATGAGAGAAGCCCAAGCAAGACGCGCCCCGAGGAGAGTCTTGCCACATGTCAACACTCGGTCTGACAGAGGGCATTCAGGAGAGAGGCCGAAGCAATACGCGCCCCGAGGAGCGTCTTGCCACATGTCACCACTGGGTCACACTGAGCGCCTCCAGGAGAGAGGCCCAAGCAAGACGCGCCCCGAGAAGCGTCAGGCCACATGTCACTACTCGGTCTGACTGAGCGCCTCCAGGAGAGAGGCCCAAGCAAGACTTACCCCGAGGAGCGTCTGTCCATATGTCAACAATGGGTCTGACTGAGGGTTTCCAGGAGAGAAGCCCAAGCAAGACGCGCCCAGAGGAGCGTCTTGCCACATGTCAACACTGGGTCTTACTGAGCGCCTCCAGTAGAGAGGCCCAAGCAAGACACGCCCCAAGGAGCGTCTTGACATATGTCAACACTGGGTCGGACTAAGGCCTCCATGAGAGAAGCCCAAGCAAGACGCGCCCCGAGGAGAGTCTTGCCACATGTCAACACTCGGTCTGACAGAGGGCATTCAGGAGAGAGGCCGAAGCAATACGCGCCCCGAGGAGCGTCTTGCCACATGTCACCACTGGGTCTGAATGAGCGCCTCCAGGAGAGAGGCCCAACCAAGACGCGCCCCGAGGAGTGTCTTGCCACATGCCAACACTGGGTCTGACTGAGCGCCTCCAGGAGAGAGGCCCAAGCAAGACGCGCCACGAGGAGAGTCTTGCCACGTGTCATCACTGGGTCTGACTGAGCGCCTCCAGGAGAGAGGCCCAAGCAAGATGTGCCCCGAGGAGCGTCTTTCCATGTGTCATCACTGGGTCTGACTGAGCGCCTCCAGGAGAGAGGCCCAAGCAAGACGCGCCCCGAGGAGCGTCTTGCAACATGTCAACACTGGGTCTGACTGAGCGCCTCCAGGAGAGAGGCCCAAGCAAGACGCGCCCCGAGGAGCGTCTTGCCACATGTCAGCACTGGGTCTGACTGAGCGCCTCCAGGAGAGAGGCCCCAGCAAGATGCGCCCCGAGGAGCGTCTTGCCTTATGTCAGCACTCGGTCTGACTGAGCGCCTCCAGGAGAGAGGCCCAAGCAAGACGCGCCCCGAGGAGCGTCTTGCCACATGTCAACAATGGGTCTGACTGAGGGCCTCCAGAAGAGAGGCCCAAGCAAGATGCGCCCGGAGGAGCGTCTTGCCACATGTCAACACTGGGTCTGACTGAGCGCCTCCAGGAGAGAGGCCCAAGCAAGATGCGCCCCGAGGAGCGTCTTGCCACATGTCACCACTGGGTCTGACTGAGCGCCTCCAGGAGAGAGGCCCAAGCAAGACGCGCCCCGAGGAGCGTCTTGCCTTATGTCAGCACTCGGGCTGACTGAGCGCCTCCAGGAGAGAGGCCCAAGCAAGACGCGCCCCGAGGAGCGTCTTGCGACATGTCACTACTCGGTCTAACTGAGCGCCTCCAGCAGAGAGGTCCAAGCAAGACGCACCCCGAGGAGCGTCTTGCCACATGTCACTACTCGGTCTGACTGAGTGCCTCCAGGAGAGAAGCCCAAGCAAGACGCGCCCCGAGGAGCGTCAGGCCACATGTCAACACTGGGTCTGACTGAGCGCCTCCAGGAGAGAGGCCCCAGCAAGACGCGCCCCGAGGAGCGTCTTGCCACATGTCAGCACTCGGTCTGACTGAGCGCCTCCAGGAGAGAGGCCCAAGCAAGAAGCGCCCCGAGGAGCTTCTTGCCACATGTCAACAATGGGTCTCACTGAGGGCCTCCAGGAGAGAAGCCCAAGCAAGACGCGCCCCGAGGAGCGTCTTGCCACATGTCAACACTGGGTCTAATTGAGCGCCTCCAGGAGAGAGGCCCAAGCAAGACATACCCCGAGGAGCGTCTTGCCACATGTCACTACTCGGTCTGACTGAGCGCCTCCAGGAGAGAGGTCCAAGCAACACGTGCCCCGAGGAGCGTCTTGCCACATGTCAACAATGGGTCTGACTGAGGGCCTCCAGGAGAGAAGCCCAAGCAAGAAGCGCCCCGAGGCGCGTCTTGCCACTTGTCAACACTGGGTCTGACTGAGCGCCTCCAGGAGAGAGGCCCAAGCAAGACACGCCCCGAGGAGCGTCTTGACACATGTCAACAATGGGTCTCACTGAGGGCCTCCAGGAGAGAAGCCCAAGCAAGACGCGCCCCGAGGAGCGTCTTGCCACATGTCAACACTGGGTCTAATTGAGTGCCTCCAGGAGAGAGGCCCAAGCAAGACATACCCTGAGGAGCGACTTGCCACATGTCACTACTCGGTCTGACTGAGCGCCTCCAGGAGAGAGGTCCAAGCAACACGTGCCCCGAGGAGCGTCTTGCCACATGTCAACAATGGGTCTGACTGAGGGCCTCCAGGAGAGAAGCCCAAGCAAGAAGCGCCCCGAGGAGCGTCTTGCCACATGTCAACACTGGGTCTGACTGAGCGCCTCCAGGAGAGAGGCCCAAGCAAAACGCGCCCCGAGGAGCGTCTTGCCACATGTCAACAATGGGTCTGACTGAGGGCCTCCAGGAGAGAAGCCAAAGCAAGACGCGTCCCGAGGAGCTTCTTTCCACATGTCAACAATGGGTCTTACTGAGGGCCTCCATGAGAGAAGCCCAAGCAAGACGCGCCCCGAGGAGTGTCTTGCCACATGTCAACACTGTGTCTGACTGAGCGCCTCCAGGAGAGAGGCCCAAGCAAGACGCGCCCCGAGGAGCGTCTTGCCACGTGTCAACACTGGGTCTGACTTAGCGCCTCCAGGAGAGAGGCCCAAGCAAGATGCGCCTCGAGGAGCGTCTTGCCACGTGTCACCACTGGGTCTGACTGAGCTCCTCCAGGAGAGAGGCCCAAGCAAGACGCGCCCAGAGGAGCGTCTTGCCACTTGTCACCACTGGGTCTGATTGAGCACCTCCAGGAGAGAGGCCCCAGCAAGACGCGCCCCGAGGAGCGTCTTGCCAAATGTCACTACTCGGTCTGACTGAGCGCCTCCAGGAGGGAGGTCCAAGCAAGACGCGCCCCGAGGAGCGTCTTGATACATTTCACTACTCGGTCTGACTGAGCGCCTCCAGGAGAGAGGCCCAAGCAAGACGTGCCCAGAGGAGCGTCTTGCCACATGTCAACACTGGGTCTTACTGAGCGCCTCCAGGAGAGAGGCCCAAGCAAGACACGCCCCGAGGAGCGTCTTGACACATGTCAACACTGGGTCGGACTGAGGGCCTCCATGAGAGAAGCCCAAGCAAGACGCGCCCCGAGGAGAGTCTTGCCACATGTCAACACTCGGTCTGACAGAGGGAATTCAGGAGAGAGGCCCAAGCAATGAGCGCCCCGAGGAGCGTCTTGCCTTATGTCAGCACTCGGTCTTACTGAGCGCCTCCAGGAGAGAGGCCCAAGCAAGACGCGCCCCGAGGAGCGTCTTGCCACATGTCAACAATGGGTCTGACTGAGGGCCTCCAGGAGAGAGGCCCAAATAAGACGCGCCCCGAGGAGCGTCTTGCCACATGTCACCTCTGGTTCTGACTGAGCGCCTCCAGGAGAGAGGCCCAAGCAAGACGCGCCCCGAGGAGCGTCTTGCCACATGTCAACAATGGGTCTGACTGAGGGCCTCCAGGAGAGAAGCCCAAGCAACACGCGGCCCGAGGAGCGTCTTGCCACATGTCAGCACTCGGTCTGACTGAGCGCCTCCAGGAGAGAGGCCAAAGCAAGACGCGCCCCGAGGAGCGTCTTGACACATGTCAACACTGGGTCTGACAGAGGGCCTCCATGAGAGAGGCCCAAGCAAGACGTGCCCCGAGGAGTGTCTTGCCACATGTCAACACTGGGTCTGACAGAGGGCCTCCAGGAGAGAGGCCCAAGCAAGATGCGCCCCGAGAAGTGTCTTGCCACATGTCACCACTTGGTCTGACTGAGCGCCTCCAGGAGAGAGGCCCAAGCAACACGCGCCCCGAGGAGGGTCAGAAAGCATGTCACTACTCATTCTGACTGAGCGCCTCCAGGAGAGAGGCCCAAGCAAGACGCGCCCCGAGGAGCGTCTTGCCACGTGTCAACACTGGGTCTGATTGAGGGCCTTCTGGAGAGAGGCCCAAGCAAGACTTGCCCCGAGGAGCGTCTTGCCACATGTCACCACTTGGTTTGACTGAGCGCCTCCAGGAGAGAGGCCCAAGCAACACGCGCCCCGAGGAGCGTCAGGCCACATGTCACTACTCAGTCTGACTGAGCGCCTCCAGGAGAGAGGCCCAAGCAAGACGCGCCCCGAGGAGCTCCTTGCCACATGTCAGCACTCGGTCTGACTGAGCGCCTCCATGAGAGAGGCCCAAGCAAGACGCGCCCCGAGGAGTGTCTTGCCACATGTCAACACTGGGTCTGACAGAGGGCCTCCAGGAGAGAGGCCCAAGCAAGACGCGCCCCGAGGAGTGTCTTGCCACATGTCACCACTTGGTCTGACTGAGCGCCTCCAGGAGAGAGGCCCAAGCAAGACGCGCCCCGAGGAGCGTCTTGCCACGTGTCAACACTGGGTCTGATTGAGGGCCTTCTGGAGAGAGGCCCAAGCAAGACGCGCCCCGAGGAGCGTCTTGCCACATGTCAACAATGGTTCTTACTGAGGGCCTCCAGGTGAGAAGCCCAAGCAAGACGCGCCCCGAGGAGCTTCTTGCCACATGTCAGCACTCGGTCAGACTGAGCGCCTCCAGGATAGAGGCCAAAGCAAGACGCCCCCCGAGGAGCGTCTTGACACATGTCAACACTGGGTCTGACAGAGGGCCTCCATGAGAGAGGCCCAAGCAAGACGCGCCCCGAGGAGTGTCTTGCCAAATGTCAACACTGGGTCTGACTGAGCGCCTCCATAAGAGAAGCCCCAGCAAGACGCGCCCCGAGGAGCGTCTTGCCTAATGTCACTACTCGGTCTGTTTGAGCGCCTCCAGGAGAGAGGCCCAAGCAAGACTTGCCCCGAGGAGCGTCTTGCCACATGTCAACAATGGGTCTGACTGAGGGCCTCCAGGAGAGAGGCCCAAGCAAGATGCGCCCGGAGGAGCGTCTTGCCACATGTCAACACTGGGTCTGACAGAGGGCCTCCAGGAGAGAGGCCCAAGCAAGACGCGCCCCGAGGAGCATCTTGCCACATGTCACCTCTGGTTCTGACTGAGCGCCTCCAGGAGAGAGGCCCAAGCAAGACGTGCCCCGAGGAGCCTCTTGTCACATGTCAACACTGGGTCTGTCTGAGCGCCTCCAGGAGAGAAGCCCAAGCAAGACGCGCCCCAAGGAGCGTCTTGCCACATGTCAAAAATGGGTCTGACTGAGGGCCTCCAGGAGAGAAGCCCAAGCAAGACGCGCCCCGAGGAGCGTCTTGACACATGTCAACACTGGGTCTGACAGAGGGCCTCCAGGAGAGAGGCCCAAGCAAGACGCGCCCAGAGGAGTGTCTTGCCACATGTCACCACTGGGTCTGACTGAGCGCCTCCAGGAGAGAGGCCCAAGCAAGACGCGCCCCGAGGAGCGTCAGGCCACATGTCACTACTCAGTCTGACTGAGCGCCTCCAGGAGAGAGGCCCAAGCAAGACGTGCCCCGAGGAGCCTCTTGTCACATGTCAACACTGGGTCTGTCTGAGCGCCTCCAGGAGAGAAGCCCAAGCAAGACGCGCCCCAAGGAGCGTCTTGCCACATGTCAAAAATGGGTCTGACTGAGGGCCTCCAGGAGAGAAGCCCAAGCAAGACGCGCCCCGAGGAGCGTCTTGACACATGTCAACACTGGGTCTGACAGAGGGCCTCCAGGAGAGAGGCCCAAGCAAGACGCGCCCAGAGGAGTGTCTTGCCACATGTCACCACTGGGTCTGACTGAGCGCCTCCAGGAGAGAGGCCCAAGCAAGACGCGCCCCGAGGAGCGTCAGGCCACATGTCACTACTCAGTCTGACTGAGCGCCTCCAGGAGAGAGGCCCAAGCAAGACTTGCCCCGAGGAGCGTCTTGCCACATGTCAACAATGGGTCTGACTGAGGGTCTCCAGGAGAGAAGCCCAAGCAAGACGCGCCCAGAGGAGCGTCTTGCCACATGTCAACACTGGGTCTGACTGAGCGCCTCCAGTAGAGAGGCCCAAGCAAGACACGCCCCGAGGAGCGTCTTGACATATGTCAACACTGGGTCGGACTGAGGGCCTCCATGAGAGAAGCCCAAGCAAGACGCGCCCCGAGGAGAGTCTTGCCACATGTCAACACTCGGTCTGACAGAGGGCATTCAGGAGAGAGGCCGAAGCAATACGCGCCCCGAGGAGCGTCTTGCCACATGTCACCACTGGGTCACACTGAGCGCCTCCAGGAGAGAGGCCCAAGCAAGACGCGCCCCGAGAAGCGTCAGGCCACATGTCACTACTCGGTCTGACTGAGCGCCTCCAGGAGAGAGGCCCAAGCAAGACTTGCCCCGAGGAGCGTCTGTCCATATGTCAACAATGGGTCTGACTGAGGGTTTCCAGGAGAGAAGCCCAAGCAAGACGCGCCCAGAGGAGCGTCTTGCCACATGTCAACACTGGGTCTTACTGAGCGCCTCCAGTAGAGTGGCCCAAGCAAGACACGCCCCAAGGAGCGTCTTGACATATGTCAACACTGGGTCGGACTAAGGCCTCCATGAGAGAAGCCCAAGCAAGACGCGCCCCGAGGAGAGTCTTGCCACATGTCAACACTCGGTCTGACAGAGGGCATTCAGGAGAGAGGCCGAAGCAATACGCGCCCCGAGGAGCGTCTTGCCACATGTCACCACTGGGTCTGAATGAGCGCCTCCAGGAGAGAGGCCCAACCAAGACGCGCCCCGAGGAGTGTCTTGCCACATGCCAACACTGGGTCTGACTGAGCGCCTCCAGGAGAGAGGCCCAAGCAAGACGCACCACGAGGAGAGTCTTGCCACGTGTCATCACTGGGTCTGACTGAGCGCCTCCAGGAGAGAGGCCCAAGCAAGATGTGCCCCGAGGAGCGTCTTTCCATGTGTCATCACTGGGTCTGACTGAGCGCCTCCAGGAGAGAGGCCCAAGCAAGACGCGCCCCGAGGAGCGTCTTGCAACATGTCAACACTGGGTCTGACTGAGCGCCTCCAGGAGAGAGGCCCAAGCAAGACGCGCCCCGAGGAGCGTCTTGCCACATGTCAGCACTGGGTCTGACTGAGCGCCTCCAGGAGAGAGGCCCCAGCAAGATGCGCCCCGAGGAGCGTCTTGCCTTATGTCAGCACTCGGTCTGACTGAGCGCCTCCAGGAGAGAGGCCCAAGCAAGACGCGCCCCGAGGAGCGTCTTGCCACATGTCAACAATGGGTCTGACTGAGGGCCTCCAGAAGAGAGGCCCAAGCAAGATGCGCCCGGAGGAGCGTCTTGCCACATGTCAACACTGGGGCTGACTGAGCGCCTCCAGGAGAGAGGCCCAAGCAAGATGCGCCCCGAGGAGCGTCTTGCCACATGTCACCACTGGGTCTGACTGAGCGCCTCCAGGAGAGAGGCCCAAGCAAGACGCGCCCCGAGGAGCGTCTTGCCTTATGTCAGCACTCGGGCTGACTGAGCGCCTCCAGGAGAGAGGCCCAAGCAAGACGCGCCCCGAGGAGCGTCTTGCGACATGTCACTACTCGGTCTAACTGAGCGCCTCCAGCAGAGAGGTCCAAGCAAGACGCACCCCGAGGAGCGTCTTGCCACATGTCACTACTCGGTCTGACTGAGTGCCTCCAGGAGAGAAGCCCAAGCAAGACGCGCCCCGAGGAGCGTCAGGCCACATGTCAACACTGGGTCTGACTGAGCGCCTCCAGGAGAGAGGCCCCAGCAAGACGCGCCCCGAGGAGCGTCTTGCCACATGTCAGCACTCGGTCTGACTGAGCGCCTCCAGGAGAGAGGCCCAAGCAAGAAGCGCCCCGAGGAGCTTCTTGCCACATGTCAACAATGGGTCTCACTGAGGGCCTCCAGGAGAGAAGCCCAAGCAAGACGCGCCCCGAGGAGCGTCTTGCCACATGTCAACACTGGGTCTAATTGAGCGCCTCCAGGAGAGAGGCCCAAGCAAGACATACCCCGAGGAGCGTCTTGCCACATGTCACTACTCGGTCTGACTGAGCGCCTCCAGGAGAGAGGTCCAAGCAACACGTGCCCCGAGGAGCGTCTTGCCACATGTCAACAATGGGTCTGACTGAGGGCCTCCAGGAGAGAAGCCCAAGCAAGAAGCGCCCCGAGGCGCGTCTTGCCACATGTCAACACTGGGTCTGACTGAGCGCCTCCAGGAGAGAGGCCCAAGCAAGACACGCCCCGAGGAGCGTCTTGACACATGTCAACAATGGGTCTCACTGAGGGCCTCCAGGAGAGAAGCCCAAGCAAGACGCGCCCCGAGGAGCGTCTTGCCACATGTCAACACTGGGTCTAATTGAGTGCCTCCAGGAGAGAGGCCCAAGCAAGACATACCCCGAGGAGCGTCTTGCCACATGTCACTACTCGGTCTGACTGAGCGCCTCCAGGAGGGAGGTCCAAGCAAGACGCGCCCCGAGGAGCGTCTTGATACATTTCACTACTCGGTCTGACTGAGCGCCTCCAGGAGAGAGGCCCAAGCAAGACGTGCCCCGAGGAGCGTCTTGCCACATGTCAACAATGGGTCTGACTGAGGGCCTCCAGGAGAGAAGCCCAAGCAAGACGCGCCCAGAGGAGCGTCTTGCCACATGTCAACACTGGGTCTTACTGAGCGCCTCCAGGAGAGAGGCCCAAGCAAGACACGCCCCGAGGAGCGTCTTGACACATGTCAACACTGGGTCGGACTGAGGGCCTCCATGAGAGAAGCCCAAGCAAGACGCGCCCCGAGGAGAGTCTTGCCACATGTCAACACTCGGTCTGACAGAGGGAATTCAGGAGAGAGGCCCAAGCAATGAGCGCCCCGAGGAGCGTCTTGCCTTATGTCAGCACTCGGTCTTACTGAGCGCCTCCAGGAGAGAGGCCCAAGCAAGACGCGCCCCGAGGAGCGTCTTGCCACATGTCAACAATGGGTCTGACTGAGGGCCTCCAGGAGAGAGGCCCAAATAAGACGCGCCCCGAGGAGCGTCTTGCCACATGTCACCTCTGGTTCTGACTGAGCGCCTCCAGGAGAGAGGCCCAAGCAAGACGCGCCCCGAGGAGCGTCTTGCCACATGTCAACAATCGGTCTGACTGAGGGCCTCCAGGAGAGAAGCCCAAGCAACACGCGGCCCGAGGAGCGTCTTGCCACATGTCAGCACTCGGTCTGACTGAGCGCCTCCAGGAGAGAGGCCAAAGCAAGACGCGCCCCGAGGAGCGTCTTGACACATGTCAACACTGGGTCTGACAGAGGGCCTCCATGAGAGAGGCCCAAGCAAGACGTGCCCCGAGGAGTGTCTTGCCACATGTCAACACTGGGTCTGACAGAGGGCCTCCAGGAGAGAGGCCCAAGCAAGATGCGCCCCGAGAAGTGTCTTGCCACATGTCACCACTTGGTCTGACTGAGCGCCTCCAGGAGAGAGGCCCAAGCAACACGCGCCCCGAGGAGGGTCAGAAAGCATGTCACTACTCATTCTGACGGAGCGCCTCCAGGAGAGAGGCCCAAGCAAGACGCGCCCCGAGGAGCGTCTTGCCACGTGTCAACACTGGGTCTGATTGAGGGCCTTCTGGAGAGAGGCCCAAGCAAGACGCGCCCCGAGGAGCGTCTTGCCACATGTCACCACTTGGTTTGACTGAGCGCCTCCAGGAGAGAGGCCCAAGCAACACGCGCCCCGAGGAGCGTCAAGCCACATGTCACTACTCAGTCTGACTGAGCGCCTCCAGGAGAGAGGCCCAAGCAAGACGCGCCCCGAGGAGCTCCTTGCCACATGTCAGCACTCGGTCTGACTGAGCGCCTCCATGAGAGAGGCCCAAGCAAGACGCGCCCCGAGGAGTGTCTTGCCACATGTCAACACTGGGTCTGACAGAGGGCCTCCAGGAGAGAGGCCCAAGCAAGACGCGCCCCGAGGAGTGTCTTGCCACATGTCACCACTTGGTCTGACTGAGCGCCTCCAGGAGAGAGGCCCAAGCAAGACGCGCCCCGAGGAGCGTCTTGCCACGTGTCAACACTGGGTCTGATTGAGGGCCTTCTGGAGAGAGGCCCAAGCAAGACGCGCCCCGAGGAGTGTCTTGCCAAATGTCAACACTGGGTCTGACTGAGCGCCTCCATAAGAGAAGCCCCAGCAAGACGCGCCCCGAGGAGCGTCTTGCCTAATGTCACTACTCGGTCTGTTTGAGCGCCTCCAGGAGAGAGGCCCAAGCAAGACTCGCCCCGAGGAGCGTCTTGACACATGTAAACACTGGGTCTGACTGAGGGCCTCCATGAGAGAAGCCCAAGCAAGACGCGCCCCGAGGAGCGTCTTGCCACATGTCAACACTGGGTCTGATGGAGGGCCTTCTGGAGAGAGGCCCAAGCAAGATGCGCCCCGAGGAGCGTCTTGCCACATGTATACAATGGGTCTTACTGAGGGCCTCCAGGAGAGAGGCCCAAGCAAGATGCGCCCGGAGGAGCGTTTTGCCACATGTCAACACTGGGTCTGACAGAGGGCCTCCAGGAGAGAGGCCCAAGCAAGACGCACCCCGAGGAGCGTCTTGCCACATGTCAACACTGGGTCTGACAGAGGGCCTCTATGAGAGAGGCCCAAGCAAGACGCGCCCCGAGGAGCGTCTTGCGACATGTCACTACTCGGTCTTACTGAGCGCCTCCAGGAGAGAGGTCCAAGCAAGACGCGCCCCGAGGAGCGTCTTGCCACATGTCACTACTCGGTCTGACTGAGCGCCTCCAGGAGAGAGGCCCAAGCAAGACGTGCCCCGAGGAGCGTCTTGCCACATGTCACCACTTGGTCTGACTGAGCGCCTCCAGGAGAGAGGCCCAAGCAACACGCGCCCCGAGGAGCGTCAGGCCGCATGTCACTACTCAGTCTGACTGAGCGCCTCCAGGAGAGAGGCCCAAGCAAGACGCGCCCCGAGGAGCGTCTTGCCACATGTCAACAATGAGTCTTACTGAGGGCATCCAGGAGAGAAGCCCAAGCAAGACGCGCCCCGAGGAGTGTCTTGCCACATGTCAACACTGGGTCTGACAGAGGGCCTCCAGGAGAGAGGCCCAAGCAAGACGCGCCCCGAGGAGCGTCTTGCCACATGTCACCACTTGGTCTGACTGAGCGCCTCCAGGAGAGAGGCCCAAGCAACACGCGCCCCGAGGAGCGTCAGGCCACATGTCACTACTCAGTCTGCCTGAGCGCCTCCAGGAGAGAGGCCCAAGCAAGACGCGCCCCGAGGAGCGTCTTGCCACATGTCAACAATGAGTCTTACTGAGGGCATCCAGGAGAGAAGCCCAAGCAAGACGCGCCACGAGGAGCTTCTTGCCACATGTCAGCACTCGGTCTGACTGAGCGCCTCTATGAGAGAGGCCCAAGCAAGACGCGCCCCGAGGAGTGTCTTGCCACATGTCAACACTGGGTCTGACAGAGGGCCTCCAGGAGAGAGGCCCAAGCAAGACGCGCCCCGAGGAGTGTCTTGCCACATGTCACCACTTGGTCTGACTGAGCGCCTCCAGGAGAGAGGCCCAAGCAAGACGCGCCCCGAGGAGCGTCTTGCCACATGTCACTACTCGGTCTGACTGAGCGCCTCCAGGAGAGAGGTCCAAGCAACACGTGCCCCGAGGAGCGTCTTGCCACATGTCAACAATGGGTCTGACTGAGGGCCTCCAGGAGAGAAGCCCAAGCAAGAAGCGCCCCGAGGAGCGTCTTGCCACATGTCAACACTGGGTCTGACTGAGCGCCTCCAGGAGAGAGGCCCAAGCAAAACGCGCCCCGAGGAGCGTCTTGCCACATGTCAACAATGGGTCTGACTGAGGGCCTCCAGGAGAGAAGCCAAAGCAAGACGCGTCCCGAGGAGCTTCTTTCCACATGTCAACAATGGGTCTTACTGAGGGCCTCCATGAGAGAAGCCCAAGCAAGACGCGCCCCGAGGAGTGTCTTGCCACATGTCAACACTGTGTCTGACTGAGCGCCTCCAGGAGAGAGGCCCAAGCAAGACGCGCCCCGAGGAGCGTCTTGCCACGTGTCAACACTGGGTCTGACTTAGCGCCTCCAGGAGAGAGGCCCAAGCAAGATGCGCCTCGAGGAGCGTCTTGCCACGTGTCACCACTGGGTCTGACTGAGCTCCTCCAGGAGAGAGGCCCAAGCAAGACGCGCCCAGAGGAGCGTCTTGCCACTTGTCACCACTGGGTCTGATTGAGCACCTCCAGGAGAGAGGCCCCAGCAAGACGCGCCCCGAGGAGCGTCTTGCCAAATGTCACTACTCGGTCTGACTGAGCGCCTCCAGGAGGGAGGTCCAAGCAAGACGCGCCCCGAGGAGCGTCTTGATACATTTCACTACTCGGTCTGACTGAGCGCCTCCAGGAGAGAGGCCCAAGCAAGACGTGCCCCGAGGAGCGTCTTGCCACATGTCAACAATGGGTCTGACTGAGGGCCTCCAGGAGAGAAGCCCAAGCAAGACGCGCCCAGAGGAGCGTCTTGCCACATGTCAACACTGGGTCTTACTGAGCGCCTCCAGGAGAGAGGCCCAAGCAAGACACGCCCCGAGGAGCGTCTTGACACATGTCAACACTGGGTCGGACTGAGGGCCTCCATGAGAGAAGCCCAAGCAAGACGCGCCCCGAGGAGAGTCTTGCCACATGTCAACACTCGGTCTGACAGAGGGAATTCAGGAGAGAGGCCCAAGCAATGAGCGCCCCGAGGAGCGTCTTGCCTTATGTCAGCACTCGGTCTTACTGAGCGCCTCCAGGAGAGAGGCCCAAGCAAGACGCGCCCCGAGGAGCGTCTTGCCACATGTCAACAATGGGTCTGACTGAGGGCCTCCAGGAGAGAGGCCCAAATAAGACGCGCCCCGAGGAGCGTCTTGCCACATGTCACCTCTGGTTCTGACTGAGCGCCTCCAGGAGAGAGGCCCAAGCAAGACGCGCCCCGAGGAGCGTCTTGCCACATGTCAACAATGGGTCTGACTGAGGGCCTCCAGGAGAGAAGCCCAAGCAACACGCGGCCCGAGGATTGTCTTGCCACATGTCAGCACTCGGTCTGACTGAGCGCCTCCAGGAGAGAGGCCAAAGCAAGACGCGCCCCGAGGAGCGTCTTGACACATGTCAACACTGGGTCTGACAGAGGGCCTCCATGAGAGAGGCCCAAGCAAGACGTGCCCCGAGGAGTGTCTTGCCACATGTCAACACTGGGTCTGACAGAGGGTCTCCAGGAGAGAGGCCCAAGCAAGATGCGCCCCGAGAAGTGTCTTGCCACATGTCACCACTTGGTCTGACTGAGCGCCTCCAGGAGAGAGGCCCAAGCAACACGCGCCCCGAGGAGGGTCAGAAAGCATGTCACTACTCATTCTGACTGAGCGCCTCCAGGAGAGAGGCCCAAGCAAGACGCGCCCCGAGGAGCGTCTTGCCACGTGTCAACACTGGGTCTGATTGAGGGCCTTCTGGAGAGAGGCCCAAGCAAGACGCGCCCCGAGGAGCGTCTTGCCACATGTCACCACTTGGTTTGACTGAGCGCCTCCAGGAGAGAGGCCCAAGCAACACGCGCCCCGAGGAGCGTCAGGCCACATGTCACTACTCAGTCTGACTGAGCGCCTCCAGGAGAGAGGCCCAAGCAAGACGCGCCCCGAGGAGCTCCTTGCCACATGTCAGCACTCGGTCTGACTGAGCGCCTCCATGAGAGAGGCCCAAGCAAGACGCGCCCCGAGGAGTGTCTTGCCACATGTCAACACTGGGTCTGACAGAGGGCCTCCAGGAGAGAGGCCCAAGCAAGACGCGCCCCGAGGAGTGTCTTGCCACATGTCACCACTTGGTCTGACTGAGCGCCTCCAGGAGAGAGGCCCAAGCAAGACGCGCCCCGAGGAGCGTCTTGCCACATGTCAACAATGGTTCTTACTGAGGGCCTCCAGGTGAGAAGCCCAAGCAAGACGCGCCCCGAGGAGCTTCTTGCCACATGTCAGCACTCGGTCAGACTGAGCGCCTCCAGGAGAGAGGCCAAAGCAAGACGCCCCCCGAGGAGCGTCTTGACACATGTCAACACTGGGTCTGACAGAGGGCCTCCATGAGAGAGGCCCAAGCAAGACGCGCCCCGAGGAGTGTCTTGCCAAATGTCAACACTGGGTCTGACTGAGCGCCTCCATAAGAGAAGCCCCAGCAAGACGCGCCCCGAGGAGCGTCTTGCCTAATGTCACTACTCGGTCTGTTTGAGCGCCTCCAGGAGAGAGGCCCAAGCAAGACACGCCCCGAGGAGCGTCTTGACACATGTAAACACTGGGTCTGACTGAGGGCCTCCATGAGAGAAGCCCAAGCAAGACGCGCCCCGAGGAGCGTCTTGCCACATGTCAACACTGGGTCTGATGGAGGGCCTTCTGGAGAGAGGCCCAAGCAAGATGCGCCCCGAGGAGCGTCTTGCCACATGTATACAATGGGTCTTACTGAGGGCCTCCAGGAGAGAGGCCCAAGCAAGATGCGCCCGGAGGAGCGTTTTGCCACATGTCAACACTGGGTCTGACAGAGGGCCTCCAGGAGAGAGGCCCAAGCAAGACGCACCCCGAGGAGCGTCTTGCCACATGTCAACACTGGGTCTGACAGAGGGCCTCTATGAGAGAGGCCCAAGCAAGACGCGCCCCGAGGAGCGTCTTGCGACATGTCTCTACTCGGTCTTACTGAGCGCCTCCAGGAGAGAGGTCCAAGCAAGACGCGCCCCGAGGAGCGTCTTGCCACATGTCACTACTCGGTCTGACTGAGCGCCTCCAGGAGAGAGGCCCAAGCAAGACGTGCCCCGAGGAGCGTCAGGCCACATGTCACTACTCAGTCTGACTGAGCGCCTCCAGGAGAGAGGCCCAAGCAAGACGCGCCCCGAGGAGCGTCTTGCCACATGTCAACAATGAGTCTTACTGAGGGCATCCAGGAGAGAAGCCCAAGCAAGACGCGCCCCGAGGAGTGTCTTGCCACATGTCAACACTGGGTCTGACAGAGGGCCTCCAGGAGAGAGGCCCAAGCAAGACGCGCCCCGAGGAGCGTCTTGCCACATGTCACCACTTGGTCTGACTGAGCGCCTCCAGGAGAGAGGCCCAAGCAACACGCGCCCCGAGGAGCGTCAGGCCACATGTCACTACTCAGTCTGCCTGAGCGCCTCCAGGAGAGAGGCCCAAGCAAGACGCGCCCCGAGGAGCGTCTTGCCACATGTCAACAATGAGTCTTACTGAGGGCATCCAGGAGAGAAGCCCAAGCAAGACGCGCCACGAGGAGCTTCTTGCCACATGTCAGCACTCGGTCTGACTGAGCGCCTCTATGAGAGAGGCCCAAGCAAGACGCGCCCCGAGGAGTGTCTTGCCACATGTCAACACTGGGTCTGACAGAGGGCCTCCAGGAGAGAGGCCCAAGCAAGACGCGCCCCGAGGAGTGTCTTGCCACATGTCACCACTTGGTCTGACTGAGCGCCTCCAGGAGAGAGGCCCAAGCAAGACGCGCCCCGAGGAGCGTCTTGCCACATGTCACTACTCGGTCTGACTGAGCGCCTCCAGGAGAGAGGTCCAAGCAACACGTGCCCCGAGGAGCGTCTTGCCACATGTCAACAATGGGTCTGTCTGAGGGCCTCCAGGAGAGAAGCCCAAGCAAGAAGCGCCCCGAGGAGCGTCTTGCCACATGTCAACACTGGGTCTGACTGAGCGCCTCCAGGAGAGAGGCCCAAGCAAAACGCGCCCCGAGGAGCGTCTTGCCACATGTCAACAATGGGTCTGACTGAGGGCCTCCAGGAGAGAAGCCAAAGCAAGACGCGTCCCGAGGAGCTTCTTTCCACATGTCAACAATGGGTCTTACTGAGGGCCTCCATGAGAGAAGCCCAAGCAAGACGCGCCCCGAGGAGTGTCTTGCCACATGTCAACACTGTGTCTGACTGAGCGCCTCCAGGAGAGAGGCCCAAGCAAGACGCGCCCCGAGGAGCGTCTTGCCACGTGTCAACACTGGGTCTGACTTAGCGCCTCCAGGAGAGAGGCCCAAGCAAGATGCGCCTCGAGGAGCGTCTTGCCACGTGTCACCACTGGGTCTGACTGAGCTCCTCCAGGAGAGAGGCCCAAGCAAGACGCGCCCAGAGGAGCGTCTTGCCACTTGTCACCACTGGGTCTGATTGAGCACCTCCAGGAGAGAGGCCCCAGCAAGACGCGCCCCGAGGAGCGTCTTGCCAAATGTCACTACTCGGTCTGACTGAGCGCCTCCAGGAGGGAGGTCCAAGCAAGACGCGCCCCGAGGAGCGTCTTGATACATTTCACTACTCGGTCTGACTGAGCGCCTCCAGGAGAGAGGCCCAAGCAAGACGTGCCCCGAGGAGCGTCTTGCCACATGTCAACAATGGGTCTGACTGAGGGCCTCCAGGAGAGAAGCCCAAGCAAGACGCGCCCAGAGGAGCGTCTTGCCACATGTCAACACTGGGTCTTACTGAGCGCCTCCAGGAGAGAGGCCCAAGCAAGACACGCCCCGAGGAGCGTCTTGACACATGTCAACACTGGGTCGGACTGAGGGCCTCCATGAGAGAAGCCCAAGCAAGACGCGCCCCGAGGAGAGTCTTGCCACATGTCAACACTCGGTCTGACAGAGGGAATTCAGGAGAGAGGCCCAAGCAATGAGCGCCCCGAGGAGCGTCTTGCCTTATGTCAGCACTCGGTCTTACTGAGCGCCTCCAGGAGAGAGGCCCAAGCAAGACGCGCCCCGAGGAGCGTCTTGCCACATGTCAACAATGGGTCTGACTGAGGGCCTCCAGGAGAGAGGCCCAAATAAGACGCGCCCCGAGGAGCATCTTGCCACATGTCACCTCTGGTTCTGACTGAGCGCCTCCAGGAGAGAGGCCCAAGCAAGACGCGCCCCGAGGAGCGTCTTGCCACATGTCAACAATGGGTCTGACTGAGGGCCTCCAGGAGAGAAGCCCAAGCAACACGCGGCCCGAGGATTGTCTTGCCACATGTCAGCACTCGGTCTGACTGAGCGCCTCCAGGAGAGAGGCCAAAGCAAGACGCGCCCCGAGGAGCGTCTTGACACATGTCAACACTGGGTCTGACAGAGGGCCTCCATGAGAGAGGCCCAAGCAAGACGTGCCCCGAGGAGTGTCTTGCCACATGTCAACACTGGGTCTGACAGAGGGTCTCCAGGAGAGAGGCCCAAGCAAGATGCGCCCCGAGAAGTGTCTTGCCACATGTCACCACTTGGTCTGACTGAGCGCCTCCAGGAGAGAGGCCCAAGCAACACGCGCCCCGAGGAGGGTCAGAAAGCATGTCACTACTCATTCTGACTGAGCGCCTCCAGGAGAGAGGCCCAAGCAAGACGCGCCCCGAGGAGCGTCTTGCCACGTGTCAACACTGGGTCTGATTGAGGGCCTTCTGGAGAGAGGCCCAAGCAAGACGCGCCCCGAGGAGCGTCTTGCCACATGTCACCACTTGGTTTGACTGAGCGCCTCCAGGAGAGAGGCCCAAGCAACACGCGCCCCGAGGAGCGTCAGGCCACATGTCACTACTCAGTCTGACTGAGCGCCTCCAGGAGAGAGGCCCAAGCAAGACGCGCCCCGAGGAGCTCCTTGCCACATGTCAGCACTCGGTCTGACTGAGCGCCTCCATGAGAGAGGCCCAAGCAAGACGCGCCCCGAGGAGTGTCTTGCCACATGTCAACACTGGGTCTGACAGAGGGCCTCCAGGAGAGAGGCCCAAGCAAGACGCGCCCCGAGGAGTGTCTTGCCACATGTCACCACTTGGTCTGACTGAGCGCCTCCAGGAGAGAGGCCCAAGCAAGACGCGCCCCGAGGAGCGTCTTGCCACATGTCAACAATGGTTCTTACTGAGGGCCTCCAGGTGAGAAGCCCAAGCAAGACGCGCCCCGAGGAGCTTCTTGCCACATGTCAGCACTCGGTCAGACTGAGCGCCTCCAGGAGAGAGGCCAAAGCAAGACGCCCCCCGAGGAGCGTCTTGACACATGTCAACACTGGGTCTGACAGAGGGCCTCCATGAGAGAGGCCCAAGCAAGACGCGCCCCGAGGAGTGTCTTGCCAAATGTCAACACTGGGTCTGACTGAGCGCCTCCATAAGAGAAGCCCCAGCAAGACGCGCCCCGAGGAGCGTCTTGCCTAATGTCACTACTCGGTCTGTTTGAGCGCCTCCAGGAGAGAGGCCCAAGCAAGACACGCCCCGAGGAGCGTCTTGACACATGTAAACACTGGGTCTGACTGAGGGCCTCCATGAGAGAAGCCCAAGCAAGACGCGCCCCGAGGAGCGTCTTGCCACATGTCAACACTGGGTCTGATGGAGGGCCTTCTGGAGAGAGGCCCAAGCAAGATGCGCCCCGAGGAGCGTCTTGCCACATGTATACAATGGGTCTTACTGAGGGCCTCCAGGAGAGAGGCCCAAGCAAGATGCGCCCGGAGGAGCGTTTTGCCACATGTCAACACTGGGTCTGACAGAGGGCCTCCAGGAGAGAGGCCCAAGCAAGACGCACCCCGAGGAGCGTCTTGCCACATGTCAACACTGGGTCTGACAGAGGGCCTCTATGAGAGAGGCCCAAGCAAGACGCGCCCCGAGGAGCGTCTTGCGACATGTCACTACTCGGTCTTACTGAGCGCCTCCAGGAGAGAGGTCCAAGCAAGACGCGCCCCGAGGAGCGTCTTGCCACATGTCACTACTCGGTCTGACTGAGCGCCTCCAGGAGAGAGGCCCAAGCAAGACGTGCCCCGAGGAGCGTCTTGCCACATGTCACCACTTGGTCTGACTGAGCGCCTCCAGGAGAGAGGCCCAAGCAACACGCGCCCCGAGGAGCGTCAGGCCACATGTCACTACTCAGTCTGACTGAGCGCCTCCAGGAGAGAGGCCCAAGCAAGACGCGCCCCGAGGAGCGTCTTGCCACATGTCAACAATGAGTCTTACTGAGGGCATCCAGGAGAGAAGCCCAAGCAAGACGCGCCCCGAGGAGTGTCTTGCCACATGTCAACACTGGGTCTGACAGAGGGCCTCCAGGAGAGAGGCCCAAGCAAGACGCGCCCCGAGGAGCGTCTTGCCACATGTCACCACTTGGTCTGACTGAGCGCCTCCAGGAGAGAGGCCCAAGCAACACGCGCCCCGAGGAGCGTCAGGCCACATGTCACTACTCAGTCTGCCTGAGCGCCTCCAGGAGAGAGGCCCAAGCAAGACGCGCCCCGAGGAGCGTCTTGCCACATGTCAACAATGAGTCTTACTGAGGGCATCCAGGAGAGAAGCCCAAGCAAGACGCGCCACGAGGAGCTTCTTGCCACATGTCAGCACTCGGTCTGACTGAGCGCCTCTATGAGAGAGGCCCAAGCAAGACGCGCCCCGAGGAGTGTCTTGCCACATGTCAACACTGGGTCTGACAGAGGGCCTCCAGGAGAGAGGCCCAAGCAAGACGCGCCCCGAGGAGTGTCTTGCCACATGTCACCACTTGGTCTGACTGAGCGCCTCCAGGAGAGAGGCCCAAGCAAGACGCGCCCCGAGGAGCGTCTTGCCACGTGTCAACACTGGGTCTGATTGAGGGCCTTCTGGAGAGAGGCCCAAGCAAGACGCGCCCCGAGGAGCGTCTTGCCACATGTCAACAATGGTTCTTACTGAGGGCCTCCAGGTGAGAAGCCCAAGCAAGACGCGCCCCGAGGAGCTTCTTGCCACATGTCAGCACTCGGTCAGACTGAGCGCCTCCAGGAGAGAGGCCAAAGCAAGACGCCCCCCGAGGAGCGTCTTGACACATGTCAACACTGGGTCTGACAGAGGGCCTCCATGAGAGAGGCCCAAGCAAGACGCGCCCCGAGGAGTGTCTTGCCAAATGTCAACACTGGGTCTGACTGAGCGCCTCAGGGAGAGAGGTCCAAGCAAGATGCGCCCCGAGGAGCGTCTTGCCACATGTCACTACTCGGTCTGACTGAGCGCCTCCAGGAGAGAGGTCCAAGCAAGACGCGCCCCGAGGAGCGTCTTGCCACATGTCACTACTCGGTCTGACTGAGCGCCTCCAGGAGAGAGGCCCAAGCAAGACGTGCCCAGAGGAGCGTCTTGCCACATGTCAACAATGGGTCTGACTGAGGGCCTCCAGGAGAGAAGCCCAAGCAAGACGCGCCCCGTGGAGCGTCTTGCCACATGTCTCCTCAGGGTCTGACAGAGGGCCTCCAGGAGAGAGGCCCAAGCAAGACGCGCCCCGAGAAGTGTCTTGCCACATGTCACCACTTGGTCTGACTGAGCGCCTCCAGGAGAGAGGCCCAAGCAACACGCGCCCCGAGGAGCGTCAGACCGCATGTCACTACTCATTCTGACTGAGCGCCTCCAGGAGAGAGGCCCAAGCAAGACGCGCCCCGAGGAGCGTCTTGCCACGTGTCAACACTGGGTCTGATTGAGGGCCTTCTGGAGAGAGGCCCAAGCAAGACGCGCCCCGAGGAGCGTCTTGCCACATGTCACCACTTGGTCTGACTGAGCGCCTCCAGGAGAGAGGCCCAAGCAACACGTTCCCCGAGGAGCGTCAGGCCACATGTCACTACTAAGTCTGACTGAGCGCCTCCAGGAGAGAGGCCCAAGCAAGACGCGCCCCGAGGAGCGTCTTGCCACATGTCATCAATGAGTCTTACTGAGGGCCTACAGGAGAGAAGCCCAAGCAAGATGCGCCCCGAGGAGCTTCTTGCCACATGTCAGCACTCGGTCTGACTGAGCGCCTCCATGAGAGAGGCCCAAGCAAGACGCGCCCCGAGGAGTGTCTTGCCACATGTCAACACTGGGTCTGACAGAGGGCCTCCAGGAGAGAGGCCCAAGCAAGACGCGCCCCGAGTAGTGTCTTGCCACATGTCACCACTTGGTCTGACTGAGCGCCTCCAGGAGAGAGGCCCAAGCAAGACGCGCCCCGAGGAGCGTCTTGCCACGTGTCAACACTTGGTCTGATTGAAGGCCTTCTGGAGAGAGGCCCAAGCAAGACGCGCCCCGAGGAGCGTCTTGCCACATGTCAACAATGGTTCTTACTGAGGGCCTCCAGGTGAGAAGCCCAAGCAAGACGCGCCCCGAGGAGCTTCTTGCCACATGTCAGCACTCGGTCAGACTGAGCGCCTCCAGGAGAGAGGCCAAAGCAAGACGCCCCCCGAGGAGCGTCTTGACACATGTAAACACTGGGTCTGACAGAGGGCCTCCATGAGAGAGGCCCAAGCAAGACGCGCCCCGAGGAGCGTCTTGCCACATGTCACTACTCAGTCTGACTGAGCGCCTCAGGGAGAGAGGTCCAAGCAAGACGTGCCCCGAGGAGCGTCTTGCCACATGTCAACACTGGATCTGACTGAGTGCCTCCATGAGAGAAGCCACAGCAAGACGCGCCCCGAGGAGCGTCTTGCCACATGTCACTACTCGGTCTGTTTGAGCGCCTCCAGGAGAGAGGCCCAAGCAAGACACGCCCCGAGGAGCGTCTTGACACATGTCAACACTGGGTCTGACTGAGGGCCTCCATGAGAGAAGCCCAAGCAAGACGCGCCCCGAGGAGCGTCTTGCCACATGTCAACACTGGGTCTGATTGAGGGCCTTCTGGAGAGAGGCCCAAGCAAGACGCGCCCCGAGGAGCGTCTTGCCACATGTATACAATGGGCCTTACTGAGGGCCTCCAGGAGAGAGGCCCAAGCAAGATGCGCCTGGAGGAGCGTTTTGCCACATGTCACCACTGGGTCTGACAGAGGGCCTCCAGGAGAGAGGCCTAAGCAAGACGCACCCCGAGGAGCGTCTTGCCACATGTCAACACTGGGTCTGACAGAGGGCCTCTATGAGAGAGGCCCAAGCAAGACGCGCCCCGAGGAGCGTCTTGCGACATGTCACTACTCGGTCTAACTGAGCGCCTCCAGGAGAGAGGTCCAAGCAAGACGCGCCCCGAGGAGCGTCTTGCCACATGTCACTACTCGGTCTGACTGAGCGCCTCCAGGAGAGAGGCCCAAGCAAGACGTGCCCCGAGGAGCGTCTTGCCACATGTCAACAATGGGTCTGACTGAGGGCCTCCAGGAGAGAAGCCCAAGCAAGACGCGCCCCGTGGAGCGTCTTGCCACATGTCAACACTGGGTCTGACTGAGCGCCTCCAGGAGAGAGGCCCAAGCAAGACGCGCCCCGAGGAGCGTCTTGCCACATGTCAACAATGGGTCTGACTGAGGGCCTCCAGGAGAGAAGCCCAAGCAAGACGCGCCCCGTGGAGCGTCTTGCCACATGTCAACACTGGGTCTTATTGAGGGCCTTCTGGAGAGAGGCCCAAGCAATACGCGCCCCGAGGAGCGTCTTGCCACATGTCAACAATGGGTCTTACTGAGGGCCTCCAGGAGAGAGGCCCAAGCAAGATGCGCCCGGAGGAGCGTCTTGCCACATGTCAAAACTGGGTCTGACAGAGGGCCTCCAGGAGAGAGGCCCAAGCAAGACGCGCCCCGAGGAGCGTCTTGCCACATGTCACCTCTGGTTCTGACTGAGCGCCTCCAGGAGAGAGGCCCAAGCAAGACGCGCCCCGAGGAGCGTCTTGCCACATGTCAACAATGGGTCTGACTGAGGGCCTCCAGGAGAGAAGCCCAAGCAAGACGCGCCCCGTGGAGCGTCTTGACACATGTCAACACTGGGTCTGACAGAGGGCCTCCAGGAGAGGGGCCCAAGAAAGACGCGCCCCGAGGAGTGTCTTGCCACATGTCACCACTGGGTCTGACTGAGCGCCTCCAGGAGAGAGGCCCAGGCAAGACGCGCCCCGAGGAGCGTCAGGCCACATGTCACTACTCAGTCTGACTGAGCGCCTCCAGGAGAGAGGCCCAAGCAAGACGCGCCCCGAGGAGCGTCTTGCCACGTGTCAACACTGGGTCTGATTGAGGGCCTTCTGGAGAGAGGCCCAAGCATGACGCACCACGAGGAGCGTCTTGCCACATGTCAACAAAGGGTCTTACTGAGGGCCTCCAGGAGAGAAGCCCAAGCAAGACGCGCCCCGAGGAGCTTCTTGCCACATGTCAGCACTCGGTCTGACTGAGCGCCTCCAGGAGAGAGGCCAAAGCAAGACGCGCCCCGAGGAGCGTCTTGACACATGTCAACACTGGGTCTGACAGAGGGCCTCCATGAGAGAGGCCCAAGCAAGACGCGCCCCCAGGAGTGTCTTGCCACATGTCAACACTGGGTCTGACAGAGGGCCTCCAGGAGAGAGGCCCAAGCAAGACGCGCCCCGAGGAGTGTCTTGCCACATGTCACCACTTGGTCTGACTGAGCGCCTCCAGGAGAGAGGCCCAAGCAAGACGCGCCCCGAGGAGCGTCTTGCCACGTGTCAACACTGGGTCTGATTGAGGGCCTTCTGGAGAGAGGCCCAAGCAAGACGCGCCCCGAGGAGCGTCTTGCCACATGTCAACAATGGTTCTTACTGAGGGCCTCCAGGTGAGAAGCCCAAGCAAGACGCGCCCCGAGGAGCTTCTTGCCACATGTCAGCACTCGGTCAGACTGAGCGCCTCCAGGAGAGAGGCCAAAGCAAGACGCCCCCCGAGGAGCGTCTTGACACATGTCAACACTGGGTCTGACAGAGGGCCTCCATGAGAGAGGCCCAAGCAAGACGCGCCCCGAGGAGTGTCTTGCCAAATGTCAACACTGGGTCTGACTGAGCGCCTCAGGGAGAGAGGTCCAAGCAAGACGCGCCCCGAGGAGCGTCTTGCCACATGTCACTACTCGGTCTGACTGAGCGCCTCAGGGAGAGAGGTCCAAGCAAGACGCGCCCCGAGGAGCGTCTTGCCACATGTCACTACTCAGTCTGTTTGAGCGCCTCCAGGAGAGAGGCCCAAGCAAGACACGCCCCGAGGAGCGTCTTGACACATGTCAACACTGGGTCTGACTGAGGGCCTCCATGAGAGAAGCCCAAGCAAGACGCGCCCCGAGGAGCGTCTTGCCACATGTCAACACTGGGTCTGATTGAGGGCCTTCTGGAGAGAGGCCCAAGCAAGACGCGCCCCGAGGAGCGTCTTGCCACATGTATACAATGGGTCTTACTGAGGGCCTCCAGGAGAGAGGCCCAAGCAAGATGCGCCCGGAGGAGCGTTTTGCCACATGTCAACACTGGGTCTGACAGAGGGCCTCCAGGAGAGAGGCCCAAGCAAGACGCACCCCGAGGAGCGTCTTGCCACATGTCACCTCTGGTTCTGACTGAGCGCCTCCAGGAGAGAGGCCCAAGCAAGACGCGCCCCGAGGAGCGTCTTGCCACATGTCAACACTGGGTCTGACAGAGGGCCTCCATGAGAGAGGCCCAAGCAAGACGCGCCCCGAGGAGTGTCTTGCGACATGTCACTACTCGGTCTAACTGAGCGCCTCCAGGAGAGAGGTCCAAGCAAGATGCGCCCCGAGGAGCGTCTTGCCACATGTCACTACTCGGTCTGACTGAGCGCCTCCAGGAGAGAGGCCCAAGCAAGACGTGCCCCGAGGAGCGTCTTGCCACATGTCAACAATGGGTCTGACTGAGGGCCTCCAGGAGAGAAGCCCAAGCAAGACGCGCCCCGTGGAGCGTCTTGCCACATGTCAACACTAGGTCTGACTGAGCGCCTCCAGGAGAGAGGCCCAAGCAAGACGCGCCCCGAGGAGCGTCTTGCCACATGTCAACAATGGGTCTGACTGAGGGCCTCCAGGAGAGAAGCCCAAGCAAGAAGCGCCCCGAGGAGCGTCTTGCCACATGTCAACACTGGGTCTGACTGAGCGCCTCCAGGAGAGAGGCCCAAGCAAGGCACGCCCCGAGGAGCGTCTTGACACATGTCAACACTGGGTCTGACTGAGGGCCTCCATGAGAGAAGCCCAAGCAAGACGCGCCCCGAGGAGAGTCTTGCCACATGTCAACACTGGGTCTGACAGAGGGCATCCAGGAGAGAGGCCCAAGCAATACGCGCCCCGAGGAGCGTCTTGCCACATGTAAACAATGGGTCTGACTGAGGGCCTCCAGGAGAGAAGCCAAAGCAAGACGCGCCCCGAGGAGCTTCTTTCCACATGTCAACAATGGGTCTTACTGAGGGCCTCCATGAGAGAAGCCCAAGCAAGACGCGCCCCGAGGAGCGTCTTGCGACATGTCACTACTCGGTCTAACTGAGCGCCTCCAGGAGAGAGGTCCAAGCAAGACGCGCCCCGAGGAGCGTCTTGCCACATGTCACTACTCGGTCTGACTGAGCGCCTCCAGGAGAGAGGCCCAAGCAAGACGTGCCCCGAGGAGCGTCTTGCCACATGTCAACACTGGGTCTGACAGAGGGCATCCAGGAGAGAGGCCCAAGCAATACGCGCCCCGAGGAGCGTCTTGCCACATGTCAACAATGGGTCTGACTGAGGGCCTCCAGGAGAGAAGCCAAAGCAAGACGCGCCCCGAGGAGCTTCTTTCCACATGTCAACAATGGGTCTTACTGAGGGCCTCCATGAGAGAAGCCCAAGCAAGACGCGCCCCGAGGAGTGTCTTGCCACATGTCAACACTGTGTCTGACTGAGCGCCTCCAGGAGAGAGGCCCAAGCAAGACGCGCCCCGAGGAACGTCTTGCCACATGTCAACACTGGGTCTGACTTAGCGCCTCCAGGAGAGAGGCCCAAGCAAGATGCGCCTCGAGGAGCGTCTTGCCACGTGTCACCACTGGGTCTGACTGAGCTCCTCCAGGAGAGATGCCCAAGCAAGACGCGCCCAGAGGAGCGTCTTGCCACGTGTCACCACTGGGTCTGATTGAGCACCTCCAGGAGAGAGGCCCCAGCAAGACGCGCCCCGAGGAGCGTCTTGCCTTATGTCAGCACTCGGTCTGACTGAGCGCCTCCAGGAGAGAGGCCCAAGCAAGACGCGCCCCGAGGAGCGTCTTGCCAAATGTCACTACTCGGTCTGACTGAGCGCCTCCAGGAGGGAGGTCCAAGCAAGACGCGCCCCGAGGAGCGTCTTGCCACATGTCACTACTCGGTCTGACTGAGCGCCTCCAGGAGAGAGGCCCAAGCAAGACGTGCCCCGAGGAGCGTCTTGCCACATGTCAACAATGGGTCTGACTGAGGGCCTCCAGGAGAGAAGACCAAGCAAGACACGCCCAGAGGAGCGTCTTGACACATGTCAACACTGGGTCTGACTGAGCGCCTCCAAGAGAGAGGCCAAAGCAAGACACGCCCCGAGGAGCGTCTTGACACATGTCAACACTGGGTCGGACTGAGGGCCTCCATGAGAGAAGCCCAAGCAAGACGCGCCCCGAGGAGAGTCTTGCCACATGTCAACACTCGGTCTGACAGAGGGCATTCAGGATAGAGGCCCAAGCAATGAGCGCCCCGAGGAGCGTCTTGCCTTCTGTCAGCACTCGGTCTTACTGAGCGCCTCCAGGAGAGAGGCCCAAGCAAGACGCGCCCCGAGGAGCGTCTTGATACATGTCAACAATGGGTCTGACTGAGGGCCTCCAGGAGAGAGGCCCAAGCAAGATGCGCCCGGAGGAGCGTCTTGCCACATGTCAACACTGGGTCTGACAGAGGGCCTCCAGGAGAGAGGCCCAAGCAAGACGCGCCCCGAGGAGCGTCTTGCCACATGTCACCTCTGGTTCTGACTGAGCGCCTCCAGGAGAGAGACCCAAGCAAGACGCGCCCCAAGGACCGTCTTGTCACATGTCAACACTGGGTCTGTCTGAGCGCCTCCAGGAGAGAAGCCCAAGCAAGACGCGCCCCGATGAGGGTCTTGCCAAATGTCAGCACTCGGTCTGACTGAGCGCCTCCAGGAGAGAGGCCCAAGCAAGACGCGCCCCGAGGAGCGTCTTGCCACATGTCAACAATGGGTCTGACTGAGGGCCTCCAGGAGAGAAGCCCAAGCAACACGCGGCCCGAGGAGCGTCTTGCCACATGTCAGCACTCGGTCTGACTGAGCGCCTCCAGGAGAGAGGCCAAAGCAAGACGCGCCCCGAGGAGCGTCTTGACACATGTCAACACTGGGTCTGACAGAGGGCCTCCGTGAGAGAGGCCCAAGCAAGACGCGCCCCGAGGAGTGTCTTGCCACATGTCAACACTGGGTCTGACAGAGGGCCTCCAGGAGAGAGGCCCAAGCAAGACGCGCCCCGAGAAGTGTCTTGCCACATGTCACCACTTGGTCTGACTGAGCGCCTCCAGGAGAGAGGCCCAAGCAACACGCGCCCCGAGGAGCGTCAGACCGCATGTCACTACTCATTCTGACTGAGCGCCTCCAGGAGAGAGGCCCAAGCAAGACGCGCCCCGAGGAGCGTCTTGCCACTTGTCAACACTGGGTCTGATTGAGGGCCTTCTGGAGAGAGGCCCAAGCAAGACGCGCCCCGAGGAGCGTCTTGCCACATGTCACCACTTGGTCTGACTGAGCGCCTCCAGGAGAGAGGCCCAAGCAACACGCGCCCCGAGGAGCGTCAGGCCACATGTCACTACTCAGTCTGACTGAGCGCCTCCAGGAGAGAGGCCCAAGCAAGACGCGCCCCGAGGAGCGTCTTGCCACATGTCAACAATGGGTCTTACTGAGGGCCTCCAGGAGAGAAGCCCAAGCAAGACGCGCCCCGAGGAGCTTCTTGCCACATGTCAGCACTCGGTCTGACTGAGCGCCTCCAGGAGAGAGGCCAAAGCAAGACGCGCCCCGAGGAGCGTCTTGACACATGTCAACACTGGGTCTGACAGAGGGCCTCCATGAGAGAGGCCCAAGCAAGACGCGCCCCGAGGAGTGTCTTGCCACATGTCAACACTGGGTCTGACAGAGGGCCTCCAGGAGAGAGGCCCAAGCAAGACGCGCCCCGAGGAGTGTCTTGCCACATGTCACCACTTGGTCTGACTGAGCGCCTCCAGGAGAGAGGCCCAAGCAAGACGCGCCCCGAGGAGCGTCTTGCCACGTGTCAACACTGGGTCTGATTGAGGGCCTTCTGGAGAGAGGCCCAAGCAAGATGCCCCCCGAGGAGCGTCTTGACACATGTCAACACTGGGTCTGACAGAGGGCCTCCATGAGAGAGGCCCAAGCAAGACGCGCCCCGAGGAGCGTCTTGCCACATGTCAACAATGGGTCTTACTGAGGGCCTCCAGGAGAGAAGCCCAAGCAAGACGCGCCCCGAGGAGCTTCTTGCCACATGTCAGCACTCGGTCTGACTGAGCGCCTCCAGGAGAGAGGCCAAAGCAAGACGCGCCCCGAGGAGCGTCTTGACACATGTCAACACTGGGTCTGACAGAGGGCCTCCATGAGAGAGGCCCAAGCAAGACGCGCCCCGAGGAGTGTCTTGCCACATGTCAACACTGGGTCTGACAGAGGGCCTCCAGGAGAGAGGCCCAAGCAAGACGCGCCCCGAGGAGTGTCTTGCCACATGTCACCACTTGGTCTGACTGAGCGCCTCCAGGAGAGAGGCCCAAGCAAGACGCGCCCCGAGGAGCGTCTTGCCACGTGTCAACACTGGGTCTGATTGAGGGCCTTCTGGAGAGAGGCCCAAGCAAGATGCCCCCCGAGGAGCGTCTTGACACATGTCAACACTGGGTCTGACAGAGGGCCTCCATGAGAGAGGCCCAAGCAAAACGCGCCCCGAGGAGTGTCTTGCCAAATGTCAACACTGGGTCTGACTGAGCGCCTCAGGGAGAGAGGTCCAAGCAAGACGCGCCCCGAGGAGCGTCTTGCCACATGTCACTACTCGGTCTGACTGAGCGCCTCAGGGAGAGAGGTCCAAGCAAGACGCGCCCCGAGGAGCGTCTTGCCACATGTCAACACTGGATCTGACTGAGTGCCTCCATGAGAGAAGCCCCAGCAAGACGCGCCCCGAGGAGCGTCTTGCCACATGTCACTACTCGGTCTGTTTGAGCGCCTCCAGGAGAGAGGCCCAAGCAAGACACGCCCCGAGGAGCGTCTTGACACATGTCAACACTGGGTCTGACTGAGGGCCTCCATGAGAGAAGCCCAAGCAAGACGCGCCCCGAGGAGCGTCTTGCCACATGTCAACACTGGGTCTGATTGAGGGCCTCCAGGAGAGAGGCCCAAGCAAGACGCGCCCCGAGAAGTGTCTTGCCACATGTCACCACTTGGTCTGACTGAGCGCCTCCAGGAGAGAGGCCCAAGCAACACGCGCCCCGAGGAGCGTCAGACCGCATGTCACTACTCATTCTGACTGAGCGCCTCCAGGAGAGAGGCCCAAGCAAGACGCGCCCCGAGGAGCGTCTTGCCACATGTCAACAATGGGTCTTACTGAGGGCCTCCAGGAGAGAAGCCCAAGCAAGACGCGCCCCGAGGAGCTTCTTGCCACATGTCAGCACTCGGTCTGACTGAGCGCCTCCAGGAGAGAGGCCAAAGCAAGACGCGCCCCGAGGAGCGTCTTGACACATGTCAACACTGGGTCTGACAGAGGGCCTCCATGAGAGAGGCCCAAGCAAGACGCGCCCCGAGGAGTGTCTTGCCACATGTCAACACTGGGTCTGACAGAGGGCCTCCAGGAGAGAGGCCCAAGCAAGACGCGCCCCGAGGAGTGTCTTGCCACATGTCACCACTTGGTCTGACTGAGCGCCTCCAGGAGAGAGGCCCAAGCAAGACGCGCCCCGAGGAGCGTCTTGCCACGTGTCAACACTGGGTCTGATTGAGGGCCTTCTGGAGAGAGGCCCAAGCAAGATGCCCCCCGAGGAGCGTCTTGACACATGTCAACACTGGGTCTGACAGAGGGCCTCCATGAGAGAGGCCCAAGCAAAACGCGCCCCGAGGAGTGTCTTGCCAAATGTCAACACTGGGTCTGACTGAGCGCCTCAGGGAGAGAGGTCCAAGCAAGACGCGCCCCGAGGAGCGTCTTGCCACATGTCACTACTCGGTCTGACTGAGCGCCTCAGGGAGAGAGGTCCAAGCAAGACGCGCCCCGAGGAGCGTCTTGCCACATGTCAACACTGGATCTGACTGAGTGCCTCCATGAGAGAAGCCCCAGCAAGACGCGCCCCGAGGAGCGTCTTGCCACATGTCACTACTCGGTCTGTTTGAGCGCCTCCAGGAGAGAGGCCCAAGCAAGACACGCCCCGAGGAGCGTCTTGACACATGTCAACACTGGGTCTGACTGAGGGCCTCCATGAGAGAAGCCCAAGCAAGACGCGCCCCGAGGAGCGTCTTGCCACATGTCAACACTGGGTCTGATTGAGGGCCTCCAGGAGAGAGGCCCAAGCAAGACGCGCCCCGAGAAGTGTCTTGCCACATGTCACCACTTGGTCTGACTGAGCGCCTCCAGGAGAGAGGCCCAAGCAACACGCGCCCCGAGGAGCGTCAGACCGCATGTCACTACTCATTCTGACTGAGCGCCTCCAGGAGAGAGGCCCAAGCAAGACGCGCCCCGAGGAGCGTCTTGCCACTTGTCAACACTGGGTCTGATTGAGGGCCTTCTGGAGAGAGGCCCAAGCAAGACGCGCCCCGAGGGGCGTCTTGCCACATGTCACCACTTGGTCTGACTGAGCGCCTCCAGGAGAGAGGCACAAGCAACACGCGCCCCGAGGAGCGTCAGGCCACATGTCACTACTCAGTCTGACTGAGCGCCTCCAGGAGAGAGGCCCAAGCAAGACGCCCCCCGAGGAGCGTCTTGCCACATGTCAACAATGGGTCTTACTGAGGGCCTCCAGGAGAGAAGCCCAAGCAAGACGCGGCCCGAGGAGCTTCTTGCCACATGTCAGCACTCGGTCTGACTGAGCGCCTCCAGGAGAGAGGCCAAAGCAAGACGCGCCCCGAGGAGCGTCTTGACACATGTCAACACTGGGTCTGACAGAGGGCCTCCATGAGAGAGGCCCAAGCAAGACGCGCCCCGAGGAGTGTCTTGCCACATGTCAACACTGGGTCTGACAGAGGGCCTCCAGGAGAGAGGCCCAAGCAAGACGCGCCCCGAGGAGTGTCTTGCCACATGTCACCACTTGGTCTGACTGAGCGCCTCCAGGAGAGAGGCCCAAGCAAGACGCGCCCCGAGGAGCGTCTTGCCACGTGTCAACACTGGGTCTGACAGAGGGCCTCCATGAGAGAGGCCCAAGCAAGACGCGCCCCGAGGAGTGTCTTGCCACATGTCAACACTGGGTCTGACAGAGGGCCTCCGGGTGAGAAGCCCAAGCAAGACGCGCCCCGAGGAGCTTCTTGCCACATGTCAGCACTCGGTCAGACTGAGCGCCTCCAGGAGAGAGGCCAAAGCAAGATGCCCCCCGAGGAGCGTCTTGACACATGTCAACACTGGGTCTGACAGAGGGCCTCCATGAGAGAGGCCCAAGCAAAACGCGCCCCGAGGAGTGTCTTGCCAAATGTCAACACTGGGTCTGACTGAGCGCCTCAGGGAGAGAGGTCCAAGCAAGACGCGCCCCGAGGAGCGTCTTGCCACATGTCACTACTCGGTTTGACTGAGCGCCTCAGGGAGAGAGGTCCAAGCAAGACGCGCCCCGAGGAGCGTCTTGCCACATGTCAACACTGGATCTGACTGAGTGCCTCCATGAGAGAAGCCCCAGCAAGACGCGCCCCGAGGAGCGTCTTGCCACATGTCACTACTCGGTCTGTTTGAGCGCCTCCAGGAGAGAGGCCCAAGCAAGACACGCCCCGAGGAGCGTCTTGACACATGTCAACACTGGGTCTGACTGAGGGCCTCCATGAGAGAAGCCCAAGCAAGACGCGCCCCGAGGAGCGTCTTGCCACATGTCAACACTGGGTCTGATTGAGGGCCTTCTGGAGAGAGGCCCAAGCAAGACGCGCCCCGAGGAGCGTCTTGCCACATGTATACAATGGGTCTTACTGAGGGCCTCCAGGAGAGAGGCCCAAGCAATATGCGCCCGGAGGAGCGTTTTGCCACATGTCAACACTGGGTCTGACAGAGGGCCTCCAGGAGAGAGGCCCAAGCAAGACGCACCCCGAGGAGCGTCTTGCCACATGTCACCTCTGGTTCTGACTGAGCGCCTCCAGGAGAGAGGCCCAAGCAAGACGCGCCCCGAGGAGCGTCTTGCCACATGTCAACACTGGGTCTGACAGAGGGCCTCCATGAGAGAGGCCCAAGCAAGACGCGCCCCGAGGAGCGTCTTGCGACATGTCACTACTCGGTCTAACTGAGCGCCCCCAGGAGAGAGGTCCAAGCAAGACGCGCCCCGAGGAGCGTCTTGCCACATGTCACAACTCGGTCTGACTGAGCGCCTCCAGGAGAGAGGCCCAAGCAAGACGTGCCCCGAGGAGCGTCTTGCCACATGTCAACAATGGGTCTGACTGAGGGCCTCCAGGAGAGAAGCCCAAGCAAGACGCGCCCCGTGGAGCGTCTTGCCACATGTCAACACTGGGTCTGACTGAGCGCCTCCAGGAGAGAGGCCCAAGCAAGACGCGCCCCGAGGAGCGTCTTGTCACATGTCAACAATGGGTCTGACTGAGGGCCTCCAGGAGAGAAGCCCAAGCAAGAAGCGCCCCGTGGAGCGTCTTGCCACATGTAAACACTGGGTCTTATTGAGGGCCTTCTGGAGAGAGGCCCAAGCAATACGCGCCCCGAGGAGCGTCTTGCCACATGTCAACAATGGGTCTTACTGAGGGCCTCCAGGAGAGAGGCCCAAGCAAGATGCGCCCGGAGGAGCGTCTTGCCACATGTCAACACTGGGTCTGACAGAGGGCCTCCAGGAGAGAGGCCCAAGCAAGACGCGCCCCGAGGAGCGTCTTGCCACATGTCACCTCTGGTTCTGACTGAGCGCCTCCAGGAGAGAGGTCCAAGCAAGACGCGCCCCGAGGAGCGTCTTGCAACATGTCAACACTGGGTCTGACAGAGGGCCTCCAGGAGAGAGGCCCAAGCAAGATGCGCCCCGAGAAGTGTCTTGCCACATGTCACCACTTGGTCTGACTGAGCGCCTCCAGGAGAGAGGCCCAAGCAACACGCGCCCCGAGGAGGGTCAGAAAGCATGTCACTACTCATTCTGACTGAGCGCCTCCAGGAGAGAGGCCCAAGCAAGACGCGCCCCGAGGAGCGTCTTGCCACGTGTCAACACTGGGTCTGATTGAGGGCCTTCTGGAGAGAGGCCCAAGCAAGACGCGCCCCGAGGAGCGTCTTGCCACATGTCACAACTTGGTTTGACTGAGCGCCTCCAGGAGAGAGGCCCAAGCAACACGCGCCCCGAGGAGCGTCAGGCCACATGTCACTACTCAGTCTGACTGAGCGCCTCCAGGAGAGAGGCCCAAGCAAGACGCGCCCCGAGGAGCTTCTTGCCACATGTCAGCACTCGGTCAGACTGAGCGCCTCCAGGAGAGAGGCCAAAGCAAGACGCCCCCCGAGGAGCGTCTTGACACATGTCAACACTGGGTCCGACAGAGGGCCTCCATGAGAGAGGCCCAAGCAAGACGCGCCCCGAGGAGTGTCTTGCCAAATGTCAACACTGGGTCTGACTGAGCGCCTCCATAAGAGAAGCCCCAGCAAGACGCGCCCCGAGGAGCGTCTTGCCTAATGTCACTACTCGGTCTGTTTGAGCGCCTCCAGGAGAGAGGCCCAAGCAAGACACGCCCCGAGGAGCGTCTTGACACATGTCAACACTGGGTCTGACTGAGGGCCTCCATGAGAGAAGCCCAAGCAAGACGCGCCCCGAGGAGCGTCTTGCCACATGTCAACACTGGGTCTGATTGAGGGCCTTCTGGAGAGAGGCCCAAGCAAGATGCGCCCGGAGGAGCGTTTTGCCACATGTCAACACTGGGTCTGACAGAGGGCCTCCAGGAGAGAGGCCCAAGCAAGACGCACCCCGAGAAGCGTCTTGCCACATGTCAACACTGGGTCTGACAGAGGGCCTCTATGAGAGAGGCCCAAGCAAGACGCGCCCCGAGGAGCGTCTTGCGACATGTCACTACTCGGTCTTACTGAGCGCCTCCAGGAGAGAGGTCCAAGCAAGACGCGCCCCGAGGAGCGTCTTGCCACATGTCACTACTCGGTCTGACTGAGCGCCTCCAGGAGAGAGGCCCAAGCAAGACGTGCCCCGAGGAGCGTCTTGCCACATGTCACCACTTGGTCTGACTGAGCGCCTCCAGGAGAGAGGCCCAAGCAACACGCGCCCCGAGGAGCGTCAGGCCACATGTCACTACTCAGTCTGACTGAGCGCCTCCAGGAGAGAGGCCCAAGCAAGACGCGCCCCGAGGAGCGTCTTGCCACATGTCAACAATGAGTCTTACTGAGGGCATCCAGGAGAAAAGCCCAAGCAAGACGCGCCCCGAGGAGTGTCTTGCCACATGTCAACACTGGGTCTGACAGAGGGCCTCCAGGAGAGAGGCCCAAGCAAGACGCGCCCCGAGAAGTGTCTTGCCACATGTCACCACTTGGTCTGACTGAGCGCCTCCAGGAGAGAGGCCCAAGCAACACGCGCCCCGAGGAGCGTCAGACCGCATGTCACTACTCATTCTGACAGAGCGCCTCCAGGAGAGAGGCCCAAGCAAGACGCGCCCCGAGGAGCGTCTTGCCACGTGTCAACACTGGGTCTGATTGAGGGCCTTCTGGAGAGAGGCCCAAGCAAGACGCGCCCCGAGGAGCGTCTTGCCACATGTCACCACTTGGTCTGACTGAGCGCCTCCAGGAGAGAGGCCCAAGCAACACGCGCCCCGAGGAGCGTCAGGCCACATGTCACTACTCAGTCTGCCTGAGCGCCTCCAGGAGAGAGGCCCAAGCAAGACGCGCCCCGAGGAGTGTCTTGCCACATGTCAACACTGGGTCTGACAGAGGGCCTCCAGGAGAGAGGCCCAAGCAAGACGCGCCCCGAGAAGTGTCTTGCCACATGTCACCACTTGGTCTGACTGAGCGCCTCCAGGAGAGAGGCCCAAGCAACACGCGCCCCGAGGAGCGTCAGACCGCATGTCACTACTCATTCTGACAGAGCGCCTCCAGGAGAGAGGCCCAAGCAAGACGCGCCCCGAGGAGCGTCTTGCCACGTGTCAACACTGGGTCTGATTGAGGGCCTTCTGGAGAGAGGCCCAAGCAAGACGCGCCCCGAGGAGCGTCTTGCCACATGTCACCACTTGGTCTGACTGAGCGCCTCCAGGAGAGAGGCCCAAGCAACACGCGCCCCGAGGAGCGTCAGGCCACATGTCACTACTCAGTCTGCCTGAGCGCCTCCAGGAGAGAGGCCCAAGCAAGACGCGCCCCGAGGAGCGTCTTGCCACATGTCAACAATGAGTCTTACTGAGGGCATCCAGGAGAGAAGCCCAAGCAAGACGCGCCACGAGGAGCTTCTTGCCACATGTCAGCACTCGGTCTGACTGAGCGCCTCTATGAGAGAGGCCCAAGCAAGACGCGCCCCGAGGAGTGTCTTGCCACATGTCAACACTGGGTCTGACAGAGGGCCTCCAGGAGAGAGGCCCAAGCAAGACGCGCCCCGAGGAGTGTCTTGCCACATGTCACCACTTGGTCTGACTGAGCGCCTCCAGGAGAGAGGCCCAAGCAAGACGCGCCCCGAGGAGCGTCTTGCCACGTGTCAACACTGGGTCTGATTGAGGGCCTTCTGGAGAGAGGCCCAAGCAAGACGCGCCCCGAGGAGCGTCTTGCCACATGTCAACAATGGTTCTTACTGAGGGCCTCCAGGTGAGAAGCCCAAGCAAGACGCGCCCCGAGGAGCTTCTTGCCACATGTCAGCACTCGGTCAGACTGTGCGCCTCCAGGAGAGAGGCCAAAGCAAGACGCCCCCCGAGGAGCGTCTTGACACATGTCAACACTGGGTCTGACAGAGGGCCTCCATGAGAGAGGCCCAAGCAAGACGCGCCCCGAGGAGTGTCTTGCCAAATGTCAACACTGGGTCTGACTGAGCGCCTCAGGGAGAGAGGTCCAAGCAAGACGCGCCCCGAGGAGCGTCTTGCCACATGTCACTACTCGGTCTGACTGAGCGCCTCCAGGAGAGAGGTCCAAGCAAGACGCGCCCCGAGGAGCGTCTTGCCACATGTCACTACTCGGTCTGACTGAGCGCCTCCAGGAGAGAGGCCCAAGCAAGACGTGCCCCGAGGAGCGTCTTGCCACATGTCAACAATGGGTCTGACTGAGGGCCTCCAGGAGAGAAGCCCAAGCAAGACGCGCCCCGTGGAGCGTCTTGCCACATGTCTCCTCTGGGTCTGACAGAGGGCCTCCAGGAGAGAGGCCCAAGCAAGACGCGCCCCGAGAAGTGTCTTGCCACATGTCACCACTTGGTCTGACTGAGCGCCTCCAGGAGAGAGGCCCAAGCAACACGCGCCCCGAGGAGCGTCAGACCGCATGTCACTACTCATTCTGACTGAGCGCCTCCAGGAGAGAGGCCCAAGCAAGACGCGCCCCGAGGAGCGTCTTGCCACGTGTCAACACTGGGTCTGATTGAGGGCCTTCTGGAGAGAGGCCCAAGCAAGACGCGCCCCGAGGAGCGTCTTGCCACATGTCACCACTTGGTCTGACTGAGCGCCTCCAGGAGAGAGGCCCAAGCAACACGCGCCCCGAGGAGCGTCAGGCCACATGTCACTACTAAGTCTGACTGAGCGCCTCCAGGAGAGAGGCCCAAGCAAGACGCGCCCCGAGGAGCGTCTTGCCACGTGTCAACACTTGGTCTGATTGAAGGCCTTCTGGAGAGAGGCCCAAGCAAGACGCGCCCCGAGGAGCGTCTTGCCACATGTCAACAATGGTTCTTACTGAGGGCCTCCAGGTGAGAAGCCCAAGCAAGACGCGCCCCGAGGAGCTTCTTGCCACATGTCAGCACTCGGTCAGACTGAGCGCCTCCAGGAGAGAGGCCAAAGCAAGACGCCCCCCGAGGAGCGTCTTGACACATGTCAACACTGGGTCTGACAGAGGGCCTCCATGAGAGAGGCCCAAGCAAGACGCGCCCCGAGGAGCGTCTTGCCACATGTCACTACTCGGTCTGACTGAGCGCCTCAGGGAGAGAGGTTCAAGCAAGACGTGCCCCGAGGAGCGTCTTGCCACATGTCAACACTGGATCTGACTGAGTGCCTCCATGAGAGAAGCCCCAGCAAGACGCGCCCCGAGGAGCGTCTTGCCACATGTCACTACTCGGTCTGTTTGAGCGCCTCCAGGAGAGAGGCCCAAGCAAGACACGCCCCGAGGAGCGTCTTGACACATGTCAACACTGGGTCTGACTGAGGGCCTCCATGAGAGAAGCCCAAGCAAGACGCGCCCCGAGGAGCGTCTTGCCACATGTCAACACTGGGTCTGATTGAGGGCCTTCTGGAGAGAGGCCCAAGCAAGACGCGCCCCGAGGAGCGTCTTGCCACATGTATACAATGGGTCTTACTGAGGGCCTCCAGGAGAGAGGCCCAAGCAAGATGCGCCTGGAGGAGCGTTTTGCCACATGTCAACACTGGGTCTGACAGAGGGCCTCCAGGAGAGAGGCCCAAGCAAGACGCACCCCGAGGAGCGTCTTGCCACATGTCAACACTGGGTCTGACAGAGGGCCTCTATGAGAGAGGCCCAAGCAAGACGCGCCCCGAGGAGCGTCTTGCGACATGTCACTACTCGGTCTAACTGAGCGCCTCCAGGAGAGAGGTCCAAGCAAGACGCGCCCTGAGGAGCGTCTTGCCACATGTCACTACTCGGTCTGACTGAGCGCCTCCAGGAGAGAGGCCCAAGCAAGACGTGCCCCGAGGAGCGTCTTGCCACATGTCAACAATGGGTCTGACTGAGGGCCTCCAGGAGAGAAGCCCAAGCAAGACGCGCCCCGTGGAGCGTCTTGCCACATGTCAACACTGGGTCTGACTGAGCGCCTCCAGGAGAGAGGCCCAAGCAAGACGCGCCCCGAGGAGCGTCTTGCCACATGTCAACAATGGGTCTGACTGAGGGCCTCCAGGAGAGAAGCCCAAGCAAGACGCGCCCCGTGGAGCGTCTTGCCACATGTCAACACTGGGTCTTATTGAGGGCCTTCTGGAGAGAGGCCCAAGCAATACGCGCCCCGAGGAGCGTCTTGCCACATGTCAACAATGGGTCTTACTGAGGGCCTCCAGGAGAGAGGCCCAAGCAAGATGCGCCCGGAGGAGCGTCTTGCCACATGTCAAAACTGGGTCTGACAGAGGGCCTCCAGGAGAGAGGCCCAAGCAAGACGCGCCCCGAGGAGCGTCTTGCCATATGTCACCTCTGGTTCTGACTGAGCGCCTCCAGGAGAGAGGCCCAAGCAAGACGCGCCCCGAGGAGCGTCTTGCCACATGTCAACAATGGGTCTGACTGAGGGCCTCCAGGAGAGAAGCCCAAGCAAGACGCGCCCCGTGAAGCGTCTTGACACATGTCAACACTGGGTCTGACAGAGGGCCTCCAGGAGAGGGGCCCAAGAAAGACGCGCCCCGAGGAGTGTCTTGCGACATGTCACTACTCGGTCTAACTGAGCGCCTCCAGGAGAGAGGTCCAAGCAAGACGCGCCCCGAGGAGCGTCTTGCCACATGTCACTACTCGGTCTGACTGAGCGCCTCCAGGAGAGAGGCCCAAGCAAGACGTGCCCCGAGGAGCGTCTTGCCACATGTCAACACTGGGTCTGACAGAGGGCATCCAGGAGAGAGGCCCAAGCAATACGCGCCCCGAGGAGCGTCTTGCCACATGTCAACAATGGGTCTGACTGAGGGCCTCCAGGAGAGAAGCCAAAGCAAGACGCGCCCCGAGGAGCTTCTTTCCACATGTCAACAATGGGTCTTACTGAGGGCCTCCATGAGAGAAGCCCAAGCAAGACGCGCCCCGAGGAGTGTCTTGCCACATGTCAACACTGTGTCTGACTGAGCGCCTCCAGGAGAGAGGCCCAAGCAAGACGCGCCCCGAGGAACGTCTTGCCACATGTCAACACTGGGTCTGACTTAGCGCCTCCAGGAGAGAGGCCCAAGCAAGATGCGCCTCGAGGAGCGTCTTGCCACGTGTCACCACTGGGTCTGACTGAGCTCCTCCAGGAGAGATGCCCAAGCAAGACGCGCCCAGAGGAGCGTCTTGCCACGTGTCACCACTGGGTCTGATTGAGCACCTCCAGGAGAGAGGCCCCAGCAAGACGCGCCCCAAGGAGCGTCTTGCCTTATGTCAGCACTCGGTCTGACTGAGCGCCTCCAGGAGAGAGGCCCAAGCAAGACGCGCCCCGAGGAGCGTCTTGCCAAATGTCACTACTCGGTCTGACTGAGCGCCTCCAGGAGGGAGGTCCAAGCAAGACGCGCCCCGAGGAGCGTCTTGCCACATGTCACTACTCGGTCTGACTGAGCGCCTCCAGGAGAGAGGCCCAAGCAAGACGTGCCCCGAGGAGCGTCTTGCCACATGTCAACAATGGGTCTGACTGAGGGCCTCCAGGAGAGAAGACCAAGCAAGACACGCCCAGAGGAGCGTCTTGACACATGTCAACACTGGGTCTGACTGAGCGCCTCCAAGAGAGAGGCCAAAGCAAGACACGCCCCGAGGAGCGTCTTGACACATGTCAACACTGGGTCGGACTGAGGGCCTCCATGAGAGAAGCCCAAGCAAGACGCGCCCCGAGGAGAGTCTTGCCACATGTCAACACTCGGTCTGACAGAGGGCATTCAGGATAGAGGCCCAAGCAATGAGCGCCCCGAGGAGCGTCTTGCCTTCTGTCAGCACTCGGTCTTACTGAGCGCCTCCAGGAGAGAGGCCCAAGCAAGACGCGCCCCGAGGAGCGTCTTGATACATGTCAACAATGGGTCTGACTGAGGGCCTCCAGGAGAGAGGCCCAAGCAAGATGCGCCCGGAGGAGCGTCTTGCCACATGTCAACACTGGGTCTGACAGAGGGCCTCCAGGAGAGAGGCCCAAGCAAGACGCGCCCCGAGGAGCGTCTTGCCACATGTCACCTCTGGTTCTGACTGAGCGCCTCCAGGAGAGAGACCCAAGCAAGACGCGCCCCAAGGACCGTCTTGTCACATGTCAACACTGGGTCTGTCTGAGCGCCTCCAGGAGAGAAGCCCAAGCAAGACGCGCCCCGATGAGGGTCTTGCCAAATGTCAGCACTCGGTCTGACTGAGCGCCTCCAGGAGAGAGGCCCAAGCAAGACGCGCCCCGAGGAGCGTCTTGCCACATGTCAACAATGGGTCTGACTGAGGGCCTCCAGGAGAGAAGCCCAAGCAACACGCGGCCCGAGGAGCGTCTTGCCACATGTCAGCACTCGGTCTGACTGAGCGCCTCCAGGAGAGAGGCCAAAGCAAGACGCGCCCCGAGGAGCGTCTTGACACATGTCAACACTGGGTCTGACAGAGGGCCTCCGTGAGAGAGGCCCAAGCAAGACGCGCCCCGAGGAGTGTCTTGCCACATGTCAACACTGGGTCTGACAGAGGGCCTCCAGGAGAGAGGCCCAAGCAAGACGCGCCCCGAGAAGTGTCTTGCCACATGTCACCACTTGGTCTGACTGAGCGCCTCCAGGAGAGAGGCCCAAGCAACACGCGCCCCGAGGAGCGTCAGACCGCATGTCACTACTCATTCTGACTGAGCGCCTCCAGGAGAGAGGCCCAAGCAAGACGCGCCCCGAGGAGCGTCTTGCCACTTGTCAACACTGGGTCTGATTGAGGGCCTTCTGGAGAGAGGCCCAAGCAAGACGCGCCCCGAGGAGCGTCTTGCCACATGTCACCACTTGGTCTGACTGAGCGCCTCCAGGAGAGAGGCCCAAGCAACACGCGCCCCGAGGAGCGTCAGGCCACATGTCACTACTCAGTCTGACTGAGCGCCTCCAGGAGAGAGGCCCAAGCAAGACGCGCCCCGAGGAGCGTCTTGCCACATGTCAACAATGGGTCTTACTGAGGGCCTCCAGGAGAGAAGCCCAAGCAAGACGCGCCCCGAGGAGCTTCTTGCCACATGTCAGCACTCGGTCTGACTGAGCGCCTCCAGGAGAGAGGCCAAAGCAAGACGCGCCCCGAGGAGCGTCTTGACACATGTCAACACTGGGTCTGACAGAGGGCCTCCATGAGAGAGGCCCAAGCAAGACGCGCCCCGAGGAGTGTCTTGCCACATGTCAACACTGGGTCTGACAGAGGGCCTCCAGGAGAGAGGCCCAAGCAAGACGCGCCCCGAGGAGTGTCTTGCCACATGTCACCACTTGGTCTGACTGAGCGCCTCCAGGAGAGAGGCCCAAGCAAGACGCGCCCCGAGGAGCGTCTTGCCACGTGTCAACACTGGGTCTGATTGAGGGCCTTCTGGAGAGAGGCCCAAGCAAGATGCCCCCCGAGGAGCGTCTTGACACATGTCAACACTGGGTCTGACAGAGGGCCTCCATGAGAGAGGCCCAAGCAAGACGCGCCCCGAGGAGCGTCTTGCCACATGTCAACAATGGGTCTTACTGAGGGCCTCCAGGAGAGAAGCCCAAGCAAGACGCGCCCCGAGGAGCTTCTTGCCACATGTCAGCACTCGGTCTGACTGAGCGCCTCCAGGAGAGAGGCCAAAGCAAGACGCGCCCCGAGGAGCGTCTTGACACATGTCAACACTGGGTCTGACAGAGGGCCTCCATGAGAGAGGCCCAAGCAAGACGCGCCCCGAGGAGTGTCTTGCCACATGTCAACACTGGGTCTGACAGAGGGCCTCCAGGAGAGAGGCCCAAGCAAGACGCGCCCCGAGGAGTGTCTTGCCACATGTCACCACTTGGTCTGACTGAGCGCCTCCAGGAGAGAGGCCCAAGCAAGACGCGCCCCGAGGAGCGTCTTGCCACGTGTCAACACTGGGTCTGATTGAGGGCCTTCTGGAGAGAGGCCCAAGCAAGATGCCCCCCGAGGAGCGTCTTGACACATGTCAACACTGGGTCTGACAGAGGGCCTCCATGAGAGAGGCCCAAGCAAAACGCGCCCCGAGGAGTGTCTTGCCAAATGTCAACACTGGGTCTGACTGAGCGCCTCAGGGAGAGAGGTCCAAGCAAGACGCGCCCCGAGGAGCGTCTTGCCACATGTCACTACTCGGTCTGACTGAGCGCCTCAGGGAGAGAGGTCCAAGCAAGACGCGCCCCGAGGAGCGTCTTGCCACATGTCAACACTGGATCTGACTGAGTGCCTCCATGAGAGAAGCCCCAGCAAGACGCGCCCCGAGGAGCGTCTTGCCACATGTCACTACTCGGTCTGTTTGAGCGCCTCCAGGAGAGAGGCCCAAGCAAGACACGCCCCGAGGAGCGTCTTGACACATGTCAACACTGGGTCTGACTGAGGGCCTCCATGAGAGAAGCCCAAGCAAGACGCGCCCCGAGGAGCGTCTTGCCACATGTCAACACTGGGTCTGATTGAGGGCCTCCAGGAGAGAGGCCCAAGCAAGACGCGCCCCGAGAAGTGTCTTGCCACATGTCACCACTTGGTCTGACTGAGCGCCTCCAGGAGAGAGGCCCAAGCAACACGCGCCCCGAGGAGCGTCAGACCGCATGTCACTACTCATTCTGACTGAGCGCCTCCAGGAGAGAGGCCCAAGCAAGACGCGCCCCGAGGAGCGTCTTGCCACATGTCAACAATGGGTCTTACTGAGGGCCTCCAGGAGAGAAGCCCAAGCAAGACGCGCCCCGAGGAGCTTCTTGCCACATGTCAGCACTCGGTCTGACTGAGCGCCTCCAGGAGAGAGGCCAAAGCAAGACGCGCCCCGAGGAGCGTCTTGACACATGTCAACACTGGGTCTGACAGAGGGCCTCCATGAGAGAGGCCCAAGCAAGACGCGCCCCGAGGAGTGTCTTGCCACATGTCAACACTGGGTCTGACAGAGGGCCTCCAGGAGAGAGGCCCAAGCAAGACGCGCCCCGAGGAGTGTCTTGCCACATGTCACCACTTGGTCTGACTGAGCGCCTCCAGGAGAGAGGCCCAAGCAAGACGCGCCCCGAGGAGCGTCTTGCCACGTGTCAACACTGGGTCTGATTGAGGGCCTTCTGGAGAGAGGCCCAAGCAAGATGCCCCCCGAGGAGCGTCTTGACACATGTCAACACTGGGTCTGACAGAGGGCCTCCATGAGAGAGGCCCAAGCAAAACGCGCCCCGAGGAGTGTCTTGCCAAATGTCAACACTGGGTCTGACTGAGCGCCTCAGGGAGAGAGGTCCAAGCAAGACGCGCCCCGAGGAGCGTCTTGCCACATGTCACTACTCGGTCTGACTGAGCGCCTCCAGGAGAGAGGCCCAAGCAACACGCGCCCCGAGGAGCGTCAGACCGCATGTCACTACTCATTCTGACTGAGCGCCTCCAGGAGAGAGGCCCAAGCAAGACGCGCCCCGAGGAGCGTCTTGCCACTTGTCAACACTGGGTCTGATTGAGGGCCTTCTGGAGAGAGGCCCAAGCAAGACGCGCCCCGAGGGGCGTCTTGCCACATGTCACCACTTGGTCTGACTGAGCGCCTCCAGGAGAGAGGCACAAGCAACACGCGCCCCGAGGAGCGTCAGGCCACATGTCACTACTCAGTCTGACTGAGCGCCTCCAGGAGAGAGGCCCAAGCAAGACGCCCCCCGAGGAGCGTCTTGCCACATGTCAACAATGGGTCTTACTGAGGGCCTCCAGGAGAGAAGCCCAAGCAAGACGCGGCCCGAGGAGCTTCTTGCCACATGTCAGCACTCGGTCTGACTGAGCGCCTCCAGGAGAGAGGCCAAAGCAAGACGCGCCCCGAGGAGCGTCTTGACACATGTCAACACTGGGTCTGACAGAGGGCCTCCATGAGAGAGGCCCAAGCAAGACGCGCCCCGAGGAGTGTCTTGCCACATGTCAACACTGGGTCTGACAGAGGGCCTCCAGGAGAGAGGCCCAAGCAAGACGCGCCCCGAGGAGTGTCTTGCCACATGTCACCACTTGGTCTGACTGAGCGCCTCCAGGAGAGAGGCCCAAGCAAGACGCGCCCCGAGGAGCGTCTTGCCACGTGTCAACACTGGGTCTGACAGAGGGCCTCCATGAGAGAGGCCCAAGCAAGACGCGCCCCGAGGAGTGTCTTGCCACATGTCAACACTGGGTCTGACAGAGGGCCTCCAGGTGAGAAGCCCAAGCAAGACGCGCCCCGAGGAGCTTCTTGCCACATGTCAGCACTCGGTCAGACTGAGCGCCTCCAGGAGAGAGGCCAAAGCAAGATGCCCCCCGAGGAGCGTCTTGACACATGTCAACACTGGGTCTGACAGAGGGCCTCCATGAGAGAGGCCCAAGCAAAACGCGCCCCGAGGAGTGTCTTGCCAAATGTCAACACTGGGTCTGACTGAGCGCCTCAGGGAGAGAGGTCCAAGCAAGACGCGCCCCGAGGAGCGTCTTGCCACATGTCACTACTCGGTTTGACTGAGCGCCTCAGGGAGAGAGGTCCAAGCAAGACGCGCCCCGAGGAGCGTCTTGCCACATGTCAACACTGGATCTGACTGAGTGCCTCCATGAGAGAAGCCCCAGCAAGACGCGCCCCGAGGAGCGTCTTGCCACATGTCACTACTCGGTCTGTTTGAGCGCCTCCAGGAGAGAGGCCCAAGCAAGACACGCCCCGAGGAGCGTCTTGACACATGTCAACACTGGGTCTGACTGAGGGCCTCCATGAGAGAAGCCCAAGCAAGACGCGCCCCGAGGAGCGTCTTGCCACATGTCAACACTGGGTCTGATTGAGGGCCTTCTGGAGAGAGGCCCAAGCAAGACGCGCCCCGAGGAGCGTCTTGCCACATGTATACAATGGGTCTTACTGAGGGCCTCCAGGAGAGAGGCCCAAGCAATATGCGCCCGGAGGAGCGTTTTGCCACATGTCAACACTGGGTCTGACAGAGGGCCTCCAGGAGAGAGGCCCAAGCAAGACGCACCCCGAGGAGCGTCTTGCCACATGTCACCTCTGGTTCTGACTGAGCGCCTCCAGGAGAGAGGCCCAAGCAAGACGCGCCCCGAGGAGCGTCTTGCCACATGTCAACACTGGGTCTGACAGAGGGCCTCCATGAGAGAGGCCCAAGCAAGACGCGCCCCGAGGAGCGTCTTGCGACATGTCACTACTCGGTCTAACTGAGCGCCCCCAGGAGAGAGGTCCAAGCAAGACGCGCCCCGAGGAGCGTCTTGCCACATGTCACAACTCGGTCTGACTGAGCGCCTCCAGGAGAGAGGCCCAAGCAAGACGTGCCCCGAGGAGCGTCTTGCCACATGTCAACAATGGGTCTGACTGAGGGCCTCCAGGAGAGAAGCCCAAGCAAGACGCGCCCCGTGGAGCGTCTTGCCACATGTCAACACTGGGTCTGACTGAGCGCCTCCAGGAGAGAGGCCCAAGCAAGACGCGCCCCGAGGAGCGTCTTGTCACATGTCAACAATGGGTCTGACTGAGGGCCTCCAGGAGAGAAGCCCAAGCAAGAAGCGCCCCGTGGAGCGTCTTGCCACATGTAAACACTGGGTCTTATTGAGGGCCTTCTGGAGAGAGGCCCAAGCAATACGCGCCCCGAGGAGCGTCTTGCCACATGTCAACAATGGGTCTTACTGAGGGCCTCCAGGAGAGAGGCCCAAGCAAGATGCGCCCGGAGGAGCGTCTTGCCACATGTCAACACTGGGTCTGACAGAGGGCCTCCAGGAGAGAGGCCCAAGCAAGACGCGCCCCGAGGAGCGTCTTGCCACATGTCACCTCTGGTTCTGACTGAGCGCCTCCAGGAGAGAGGTCCAAGCAAGACGCGCCCCGAGGAGCGTCTTGCAACATGTCAACACTGGGTCTGACAGAGGGCCTCCAGGAGAGAGGCCCAAGCAAGATGCGCCCCGAGAAGTGTCTTGCCACATGTCACCACTTGGTCTGACTGAGCGCCTCCAGGAGAGAGGCCCAAGCAACACGCGCCCCGAGGAGGGTCAGAAAGCATGTCACTACTCATTCTGACTGAGCGCCTCCAGGAGAGAGGCCCAAGCAAGACGCGCCCCGAGGAGCGTCTTGCCACGTGTCAACACTGGGTCTGATTGAGGGCCTTCTGGAGAGAGGCCCAAGCAAGACGCGCCCCGAGGAGCGTCTTGCCACATGTCACAACTTGGTTTGACTGAGCGCCTCCAGGAGAGAGGCCCAAGCAACACGCGCCCCGAGGAGCGTCAGGCCACATGTCACTACTCAGTCTGACTGAGCGCCTCCAGGAGAGAGGCCCAAGCAAGACGCGCCCCGAGGAGCTTCTTGCCACATGTCAGCACTCGGTCAGACTGAGCGCCTCCAGGAGAGAGGCCAAAGCAAGACGCCCCCCGAGGAGCGTCTTGACACATGTCAACACTGGGTCCGACAGAGGGCCTCCATGAGAGAGGCCCAAGCAAGACGCGCCCCGAGGAGTGTCTTGCCAAATGTCAACACTGGGTCTGACTGAGCGCCTCCATAAGAGAAGCCCCAGCAAGACGCGCCCCGAGGAGCGTCTTGCCTAATGTCACTACTCGGTCTGTTTGAGCGCCTCCAGGAGAGAGGCCCAAGCAAGACACGCCCCGAGGAGCGTCTTGACACATGTCAACACTGGGTCTGACTGAGGGCCTCCATGAGAGAAGCCCAAGCAAGACGCGCCCCGAGGAGCGTTTTGCCACATGTCAACACTGGGTCTGATTGAGGGCCTTCTGGAGAGAGGCCCAAGCAAGATGCGCCCGGAGGAGCGTTTTGCCACATGTCAACACTGGGTCTGACAGAGGGCCTCCAGGAGAGAGGCCCAAGCAAGACGCACCCCGAGAAGCGTCTTGCCACATGTCAACACTGGGTCTGACAGAGGGCCTCTATGAGAGAGGCCCAAGCAAGACGCGCCCCGAGGAGCGTCTTGCGACATGTCACTACTCGGTCTTACTGAGCGCCTCCAGGAGAGAGGTCCAAGCAAGACGCGCCCCGAGGAGCGTCTTGCCACATGTCACTACTCGGTCTGACTGAGCGCCTCCAGGAGAGAGGCCCAAGCAAGACGTGCCCCGAGGAGCGTCTTGCCACATGTCACCACTTGGTCTGACTGAGCGCCTCCAGGAGAGAGGCCCAAGCAACACGCGCCCCGAGGAGCGTCAGGCCACATGTCACTACTCAGTCTGACTGAGCGCCTCCAGGAGAGAGGCCCAAGCAAGACGCGCCCCGAGGAGCGTCTTGCCACATGTCAACAATGAGTCTTACTGAGGGCATCCAGGAGAAAAGCCCAAGCAAGACGCGCCCCGAGGAGTGTCTTGCCACATGTCAACACTGGGTCTGACAGAGGGCCTCCAGGAGAGAGGCCCAAGCAAGACGCGCCCCGAGAAGTGTCTTGCCACATGTCACCACTTGGTCTGACTGAGCGCCTCCAGGAGAGAGGCCCAAGCAACACGCGCCCCGAGGAGCGTCAGACCGCATGTCACTACTCATTCTGACAGAGCGCCTCCAGGAGAGAGGCCCAAGCAAGACGCGCCCCGAGGAGCGTCTTGCCACGTGTCAACACTGGGTCTGATTGAGGGCCTTCTGGAGAGAGGCCCAAGCAAGACGCGCCCCGAGGAGCGTCTTGCCACATGTCACCACTTGGTCTGACTGAGCGCCTCCAGGAGAGAGGCCCAAGCAACACGCGCCCCGAGGAGCGTCAGGCCACATGTCACTACTCAGTCTGCCTGAGCGCCTCCAGGAGAGAGGCCCAAGCAAGACGCGCCCCGAGGAGTGTCTTGCCACATGTCAACACTGGGTCTGACAGAGGGCCTCCAGGAGAGAGGCCCAAGCAAGACGCGCCCCGAGAAGTGTCTTGCCACATGTCACCACTTGGTCTGACTGAGCGCCTCCAGGAGAGAGGCCCAAGCAACACGCGCCCCGAGGAGCGTCAGACCGCATGTCACTACTCATTCTGACAGAGCGCCTCCAGGAGAGAGGCCCAAGCAAGACGCGCCCCGAGGAGCGTCTTGCCACGTGTCAACACTGGGTCTGATTGAGGGCCTTCTGGAGAGAGGCCCAAGCAAGACGCGCCCCGAGGAGCGTCTTGCCACATGTCACCACTTGGTCTGACTGAGCGCCTCCAGGAGAGAGGCCCAAGCAACACGCGCCCCGAGGAGCGTCAGGCCACATGTCACTACTCAGTCTGCCTGAGCGCCTCCAGGAGAGAGGCCCAAGCAAGACGCGCCCCGAGGAGCGTCTTGCCACATGTCAACAATGAGTCTTACTGAGGGCATCCAGGAGAGAAGCCCAAGCAAGACGCGCCACGAGGAGCTTCTTGCCACATGTCAGCACTCGGTCTGACTGAGCGCCTCTATGAGAGAGGCCCAAGCAAGACGCGCCCCGAGGAGTGTCTTGCCACATGTCAACACTGGGTCTGACAGAGGGCCTCCAGGAGAGAGGCCCAAGCAAGACGCGCCCCGAGGAGTGTCTTGCCACATGTCACCACTTGGTCTGACTGAGCGCCTCCAGGAGAGAGGCCCAAGCAAGACGCGCCCCGAGGAGCGTCTTGCCACGTGTCAACACTGGGTCTGATTGAGGGCCTTCTGGAGAGAGGCCCAAGCAAGACGCGCCCCGAGGAGCGTCTTGCCACATGTCAACAATGGTTCTTACTGAGGGCCTCCAGGTGAGAAGCCCAAGCAAGACGCGCCCCGAGGAGCTTCTTGCCACATGTCAGCACTCGGTCAGACTGTGCGCCTCCAGGAGAGAGGCCAAAGCAAGACGCCCCCCGAGGAGCGTCTTGACACATGTCAACACTGGGTCTGACAGAGGGCCTCCATGAGAGAGGCCCAAGCAAGACGCGCCCCGAGGAGTGTCTTGCCAAATGTCAACACTGGGTCTGACTGAGCGCCTCAGGGAGAGAGGTCCAAGCAAGACGCGCCCCGAGGAGCGTCTTGCCACATGTCACTACTCGGTCTGACTGAGCGCCTCCAGGAGAGAGGTCCAAGCAAGACGCGCCCCGAGGAGCGTCTTGCCACATGTCACTACTCGGTCTGACTGAGCGCCTCCAGGAGAGAGGCCCAAGCAAGACGTGCCCCGAGGAGCGTCTTGCCACATGTCAACAATGGGTCTGACTGAGGGCCTCCAGGAGAGAAGCCCAAGCAAGACGCGCCCCGTGGAGCGTCTTGCCACATGTCTCCTCTGGGTCTGACAGAGGGCCTCCAGGAGAGAGGCCCAAGCAAGACGCGCCCCGAGAAGTGTCTTGCCACATGTCACCACTTGGTCTGACTGAGCGCCTCCAGGAGAGAGGCCCAAGCAACACGCGCCCCGAGGAGCGTCAGACCGCATGTCACTACTCATTCTGACTGAGCGCCTCCAGGAGAGAGGCCCAAGCAAGACGCGCCCCGAGGAGCGTCTTGCCACGTGTCAACACTGGGTCTGATTGAGGGCCTTCTGGTGAGAGGCCCAAGCAAGACGCGCCCCGAGGAGCGTCTTGCCACATGTCACCACTTGGTCTGACTGAGCGCCTCCAGGAGAGAGGCCCAAGCAACACGCGCCCCGAGGAGCGTCAGGCCACATGTCACTACTAAGTCTGACTGAGCGCCTCCAGGAGAGAGGCCCAAGCAAGACGCGCCCCGAGGAGCGTCTTGCCACGTGTCAACACTTGGTCTGATTGAAGGCCTTCTGGAGAGAGGCCCAAGCAAGACGCGCCCCGAGGAGCGTCTTGCCACATGTCAACAATGGTTCTTACTGAGGGCCTCCAGGTGAGAAGCCCAAGCAAGACGCGCCCCGAGGAGCTTCTTGCCACATGTCAGCACTCGGTCAGACTGAGCGCCTCCAGGAGAGAGGCCAAAGCAAGACGCCCCCCGAGGAGCGTCTTGACACATGTCAACACTGGGTCTGACAGAGGGCCTCCATGAGAGAGGCCCAAGCAAGACGCGCCCCGAGGAGCGTCTTGCCACATGTCACTACTCGGTCTGACTGAGCGCCTCAGGGAGAGAGGTTCAAGCAAGACGTGCCCCGAGGAGCGTCTTGCCACATGTCAACACTGGATCTGACTGAGTGCCTCCATGAGAGAAGCCCCAGCAAGACGCGCCCCGAGGAGCGTCTTGCCACATGTCACTACTCGGTCTGTTTGAGCGCCTCCAGGAGAGAGGCCCAAGCAAGACACGCCCCGAGGAGCGTCTTGACACATGTCAACACTGGGTCTGACTGAGGGCCTCCATGAGAGAAGCCCAAGCAAGACGCGCCCCGAGGAGCGTCTTGCCACATGTCAACACTGGGTCTGATTGAGGGCCTTCTGGAGAGAGGCCCAAGCAAGACGCGCCCCGAGGAGCGTCTTGCCACATGTATACAATGGGTCTTACTGAGGGCCTCCAGGAGAGAGGCCCAAGCAAGATGCGCCTGGAGGAGCGTTTTGCCACATGTCAACACTGGGTCTGACAGAGGGCCTCCAGGAGAGAGGCCCAAGCAAGACGCACCCCGAGGAGCGTCTTGCCACATGTCAACACTGGGTCTGACAGAGGGCCTCTATGAGAGAGGCCCAAGCAAGACGCGCCCCGAGGAGCGTCTTGCGACATGTCACTACTCGGTCTAACTGAGCGCCTCCAGGAGAGAGGTCCAAGCAAGACGCGCCCTGAGGAGCGTCTTGCCACATGTCACTACTCGGTCTGACTGAGCGCCTCCAGGAGAGAGGCCCAAGCAAGACGTGCCCCGAGGAGCGTCTTGCCACATGTCAACAATGGGTCTGACTGAGGGCCTCCAGGAGAGAAGCCCAAGCAAGACGCGCCCCGTGGAGCGTCTTGCCACATGTCAACACTGGGTCTGACTGAGCGCCTCCAGGAGAGAGGCCCAAGCAAGACGCGCCCCGAGGAGCGTCTTGCCACATGTCAACAATGGGTCTGACTGAGGGCCTCCAGGAGAGAAGCCCAAGCAAGACGCGCCCCGTGGAGCGTCTTGCCACATGTCAACACTGGGTCTTATTGAGGGCCTTCTGGAGAGAGGCCCAAGCAATACGCGCCCCGAGGAGCGTCTTGCCACATGTCAACAATGGGTCTTACTGAGGGCCTCCAGGAGAGAGGCCCAAGCAAGATGCGCCCGGAGGAGCGTCTTGCCACATGTCAAAACTGGGTCTGACAGAGGGCCTCCAGGAGAGAGGCCCAAGCAAGACGCGCCCCGAGGAGCGTCTTGCCATATGTCACCTCTGGTTCTGACTGAGCGCCTCCAGGAGAGAGGCCCAAGCAAGACGCGCCCCGAGGAGCGTCTTGCCACATGTCAACAATGGGTCTGACTGAGGGCCTCCAGGAGAGAAGCCCAAGCAAGACGCGCCCCGTGAAGCGTCTTGACACATGTCAACACTGGGTCTGACAGAGGGCCTCCAGGAGAGGGGCCCAAGAAAGACGCGCCCCGAGGAGTGTCTTGCCACATGTCACCACTGGGTCTGACTGAGCGCCTCCAGGAGAGAGGCCCAGGCAAGACGCGCCCCGAGGAGCGTCAGGCCACATGTCACTACTCAGTCTGACTGAGCGCCTCCAGGAGAGAGGCCCAAGCAAGACGCGCCCCGAGGAGCGTCTTGCCACGTGTCAACACTGGGTCTGATTGAGGGCCTTCTGGAGAGAGGCCCAAGCAAGACGCACCACGAGGAGCGTCTTGCCACATGTCAACAATGGGTCTTACTGAGGGCCTCCAGGAGAGAAGCCCAAGCAAGACGCGCCCCGAGGAGCTTCTTGCCACATGTCAGCACTCGGTCTGACTGAGCGCCTCCAGGAGAGAGGCCAAAGCAAGACGCGCCCCGAGGAGCGTCTTGACACATGTCAACACTGGGTCTGACAGAGGGCCTCCATGAGAGAGGCCCAAGCAAGACGCGCCCCCAGGAGTGTCTTGCCACATGTCAACACTGGGTCTGACAGAGGGCCTCCAGGAGAGAGGCCCAAGCAAGACGTGCCCCGAGGAGTGTCTTGCCACATGTCACCACTTGGTCTGACTGAGCGCCTCCAGGAGAGAGGCCCAAGCAAGACGCGCCCCGAGGAGCGTCTTGCCACGTGTCAACACTGGGTCTGATTGAGGGCCTTCTGGAGAGAGGCCCAAGCAAGACGCGCCCCGAGGAGCGTCTTGCCACATGTCAACAATGGTTCTTACTGAGGGCCTCCAGGTGAGAAGCCCAAGCAAGACGCGCCCCGAGGAGCTTCTTGCCACATGTCAGCACTCGGTCAGACTGAGCGCCTCCAGGAGAGAGGCCAAAGCAAGACGCCCCCCGAGGAGCGTCTTGACACATGTCAACACTGGGTCTGACAGAGGGCCTCCATGAGAGAGGCCCAAGCAAGACGCGCCCCGAGGAGTGTCTTGCCAAATGTCAACACTGGGTCTGACTGAGCGCCTCAGGGAGAGAGGTCCAAGCAAGACGCGCCCCGAGGAGCGTCTTGCCACATGTCACTACTCGGTCTGACTGAGCGCCTCAGGGAGAGAGGTCCAAGCAAGACGCGCCCCGAGGAGCGTCTTGCCACATGTCACTACTCAGTCTGTTTGAGCGCCTCCAGGAGAGAGGCCCAAGCAAGACACGCCCCGAGGAGCGTCTTGACACATGTCAACACTGGGTCTGACTGAGGGCCTCCATGAGAGAAGCCCAAGCAAGACGCGCCCCGAGGAGCGTCTTGCCACATGTCAACACTGGGTCTGATTGAGGGCCTTCTGGAGAGAGGCCCAAGCAAGACGCGCCCCGAGGAGCGTCTTGCCACATGTATACAATGGGTCTTACTGAGGGCCTCCAGGAGAGAGGCCCAAGCAAGATGCGCCCGGAGGAGCGTTTTGCCACATGTCAACACTGGGTCTGACAGAGGGCCTCCAAGAGAGAGGCCCAAGCAAGACGCACCCCGAGGAGCGTCTTGCCACATGTCACCTCTGGTTCTGACTGAGCGCCTCCAGGAGAGAGGCCCAAGCAAGACGCGCCCCGAGGAGCGTCTTGCCACATGTCAACACTGGGTCTGACAGAGGGCCTCCATGAGAGAGGCCCAAGCAAGACGCGCCCCGAGGAGTGTCTTGCGACATGTCACTACTCGGTCTAACTGAGCGCCTCCAGGAGAGAGGTCCAAGCAAGATGCGCCCCGAGGAGCGTCTTGCCACATGTCACTACTCGGTCTGACTGAGCGCCTCCAGGAGAGAGGCCCAAGCAAGACGTGCCCCGAGGAGCGTCTTGCCACATGTCAACAATGGGTCTGACTGCGGGCCTCCAGGAGAGAAGCCCAAGCAAGACGCGCCCCGTGGAGCGTCTTGCCACATGTCAACACTAGGTCTGACTGAGCGCCTCCAGGAGAGAGGCCCAAGCAAGACGCGCCCCGAGGAGCGTCTTGCCACATGTCAACAATGGGTCTGACTGAGGGCCTCCAGGAGAGAAGCCCAAGCAAGAAGCGCCCCGAGGAGCGTCTTGCCACATGTCAACACTGGGTCTGACTGAGCGCCTCCAGGAGAGAGGCCCAAGCAAGACACGCCCCGAGGAGCGTCTTGACACATGTCAACACTGGGTCTGACTGAGGGCCTCCATGAGAGAAGCCCAAGCAAGACGCGCCCCGAGGAGAGTCTTGCCACATGTCAACACTGGGTCTGACAGAGGGCATCCAGGAGAGAAGCCCAAGCAATACGCGCCCTGAGGAGCGTCTTGCCACATGTCAACAATGGGTCTGACTGAGGGCCTCCAGGAGAGAAGCCAAAGCAAGACGCGCCCCGAGGAGCTTCTTTCCACATGTCAACAATGGGTCTTACTGAGGGCCTCCATGAGAGAAGCCCAAGCAAGACGCGCCCCGAGGAGCGTCTTGCGACATGTCACTACTCGGTCTAACTGAGCGCCTCCAGGAGAGAGGTCCAAGCAAGACGCGCCCCGAGGAGCGTCTTGCCACATGTCACTACTCGGTCTGACTGAGCGCCTCCAGGAGAGAGGCCCAAGCAAGACGTGCCCTGAGGAGCGTCTTGCCACATGTCAACACTGGGTCTGACAGAGGGCATCCAGGAGAGAGGCCCAAGCAATACGCGCCCCGAGGAGCGTCTTGCCACATGTCAACAATGGGTCTGACTGAGGGCCTCCAGGAGAGAAGCCAAAGCAAGACGCGCCCCAAGGAGCTTCTTTCCACATGTCAACAATGGGTCTTACTGAGGGCCTCCATGAGAGAAGCCCAAGCAAGACGCGCCCCGAGGAGTGTCTTGCCACATGTCAACACTGTGTCTGACTGAGCGCCTCCAGGAGAGAGGCCCAAGCAAGACGCGCCCCGAGGAACGTCTTGCCACATGTCAACACTGGGTCTGACTTAGCGCCTCCAGGAGAGAGGCCCAAGCAAGATGCGCCTCGAGGAGCGTCTTGCCACGTGTCACCACTGGGTCTGACTGAGCTCCTCCAGGAGAGATGCCCAAGCAAGACGCGCCCAGAGGAGCGTTTTGCCACGTGTCACCACTGGGTCTGATTGAGCACCTCCAGGAGAGAGGCCCCAGCAAGACGCGCCCCGAGGAGCGTCTTGCCTTATGTCAGCACTCGGTCTGACTGAGCGCCTCCAGGAGAGAGGCCCAAGCAAGACGCGCCCCGAGGAGCGTCTTGCCAAATGTCACTACTCGGTCTGACTGAGCGCCTCCAGGAGGGAGGTCCAAGCAAGACGCGCCCCGAGGAGCGTCTTGCCACATGTCACTACTCGGTCTGACTGAGCGCCTCCAGGAGAGAGGCCCAAGCAAGACGTGCCCCGAGGAGCGTCTTGCCACATGTCAACAATGGGTCTGACTGAGGGCCTCCAGGAGAGAAGACCAAGCAAGACGCGCCCAGAGGAGCGTCTTGACACATGTCAACACTGGGTCTGACTGAGCGCCTCCAAGAGAGAGGCCAAAGCAAGACACGCCCCGAGGAGCGTCTTGACACATGTCAACACTGGGTCGGACTGAGGGCCTCCATGAGAGAAGCCCAAGCAAGACGCGCCCCGAGGAGAGTCTTGCCACATGTCAACACTCGGTCTGACAGAGGGCATTCAGGAGAGAGGCCCAAGCAATGAGCGCCCCGAGGAGCGTCTTGCCTTCTGTCAGCACTCGGTCTTACTGAGCGCCTCCAGGAGAGAGGCCCAAGCAAGACGCGCCCCGAGGAGCGTCTTGATACATGTCAACAATGGGTCTGACTGAGGGCCTCCAGGAGAGAGGCCCAAGCAAGATGCGCCCGGAGGAGCGTCTTGCCACATGTCAACACTGGGTCTGACAGAGGGCCTCCAGGAGAGAGGCCCAAGCAAGACGCGCCCCGAGGAGCGTCTTGCCACATGTCACCTCTGGTTCTGACTGAGCGCCTCCAGGAGAGAGACCAAAGCAAGACGCGCCCCGAGAAGTGTCTTGCCACATGTCACCACTTGGTCTGACTGAGCGCCTCCAGGAGAGAGGCCCAAGCAACACGCGCCCCGAGGAGCGTCAGACCGCATGTCACTACTCATTCTGACTGAGCGCCTCCAGGAGAGAGGCCCAAGCAAGACGCGCCCCGAGGAGCGTCTTGCCACTTGTCAACACTGGGTTTGATTGAGGGCCTTCTGGAGAGAGGCCCAAGCAAGACGCGCCCCGAGGAGCGTCTTGCCACATGTCACCACTTGGTCTGACTGAGCGCCTCCAGGAGAGAGGCCCAAGCAACACGCGCCCCGAGGAGCGTCAGGCCACATGTCACTACTCAGTCTGACTGAGCGCCTCCAGGAGAGAGGCCCAAGCAAGACGCGCCCCGAGGAGCGTCTTGCCACATGTCAACAATGGGTCTTACTGAGGGCCTCCAGGAGAGAAGCCCAAGCAAGACGCGCCCCGAGGAGCTTCTTGCCACATGTCAGCACTCGGTCTGACTGAGCGCCTCCAGGAGAGAGGCCAAAGCAAGACGCGCCCCGAGGAGCGTCTTGACACATGTCAACACTGGGTCTGACAGAGGGCCTCCATGAGAGAGGCCCAAGCAAGACGCGCCCCGAGGAGTGTCTTGCCACATGTCAACACTGGGTCTGACAGAGGGCCTCCAGGAGAGAGGCCCAAGCAAGACGCGCCCCGAGGAGTGTCTTGCCACATGTCACCACTTGGTCTGACTGAGCGCCTCCAGGAGAGAGGCCCAAGCAAGACGCGCCCCGAGGAGCGTCTTGCCACGTGTCAACACTGGGTCTGATTGAGGGCCTTCTGGAGAGAGGCCCAAGCAAGATGCCCCCCGAGGAGCGTCTTGACACATGTCAACACTGGGTCTGACAGAGGGCCTCCATGAGAGAGGCCCAAGCAAAACGCGCCCCGAGGAGTGTCTTGCCAAATGTCAACACTGGGTCTGACTGAGCGCCTCAGGGAGAGAGGTCCAAGCAAGACGCGCCCCGAGGAGCGTCTTGCCACATGTCACTACTCGGTCTGACTGAGCGCCTCAGGGAGAGAGGTCCAAGCAAGACGCGCCCCGAGGAGCGTCTTGCCACATGTCAACACTGGATCTGACTGAGTGCCTCCATGAGAGAAGCCCCAGCAAGACGCGCCCCGAGGAGCGTCTTGCCACATGTCACTACTCGGTCTGTTTGAGCGCCTCCAGGAGAGAGGCCCAAGCAAGACACGCCCCGAGGAGCGTCTTGACACATGTCAACACTGGGTCTGACTGAGGGCCTCCATGAGAGAAGCCCAAGCAAGACGCGCCCCGAGGAGCGTCTTGCCACATGTCAACACTGGGTCTGATTGAGGGCCTCCAGGAGAGAGGCCCAAGCAAGACGCGCCCCGAGAAGTGTCTTGCCACATGTCACCACTTGGTCTGACTGAGCGCCTCCAGGAGAGAGGCCCAAGCAACACGCGCCCCGAGGAGCGTCAGACCGCATGTCACTACTCATTCTGACTGAGCGCCTCCAGGAGAGAGGCCCAAGCAAGACGCGCCCCGAGGAGCGTCTTGCCACTTGTCAACACTGGGTCTGATTGAGGGCCTTCTGGAGAGAGGCCCAAGCAAGACGCGCCCCGAGGAGCGTCTTGCCACATGTCACCACTTGGTCTGACTGAGCGCCTCCAGGAGAGAGGCACAAGCAACACGCGCCCCGAGGAGCGTCAGGCCACATGTCACTACTCAGTCTGACTGAGCGCCTCCAGGAGAGAGGCCCAAGCAAGACGCGCCCCGAGGAGCGTCTTTCCACATGTCAACAATGGGTCTTACTGAGGGCCTCCAGGAGAGAAGCCCAAGCAAGACGCGCCCCGAGGAGCTTCTTGCCACATGTCAGCACTCGGTCTGACTGAGCGCCTCCAGGAGAGAGGCCAAAGCAAGACGCGCCCCGAGGAGCGTCTTGCCACATGTCAACACTGGGTCTGACAGAGGGCCTCCAGGAGAGAGGCCCAAGCAAGACGCGCCCCGAGGAGTGTCTTGCCACATGTCACCACTTGGTCTGACTGAGCGCCTCCAGGAGAGAGGCCCAAGCAAGACGCGCCCCGAGGAGCGTCTTGCCACGTGTCAACACTGGGTCTGATTGAGGGCCTTCTGGAGAGAGGCCCAAGCAAGACGCGCCCCGAGGAGCGTCTTGCCACATGTCAACAATGGTTCTTACTGAGGGCCTCCAGGTGAGAAGCCCAAGCAAGACGCGCCCCGAGGAGCTTCTTGCCACATGTCAGCACTCGGTCAGACTGAGCGCCTCCAGGAGAGAGGCCAAAGCAAGATGCCCCCCGAGGAGCGTCTTGACACATGTCAACACTGGGTCTGACAGAGGGCCTCCATGAGAGAGGCCCAAGCAAAACGCGCCCCGAGGAGTGTCTTGCCAAATGTCAACACTGGGTCTGACTGAGCGCCTCAGGGAGAGAGGTCCAAGCAAGACGCGCCCCGAGGAGCGTCTTGCCACATGTCACTACTCGGTCTGACTGAGCGCCTCAGGGAGAGAGGTCCAAGCAAGACGCGCCCCGAGGAGCGTCTTGCCACATGTCAACACTGGATCTGACTGAGTGCCTCCATGAGAGAAGCCCCAGCAAGACGCGCCCCGAGGAGCGTCTTGCCACATGTCACTACTCGGACTGTTTGAGCGCCTCCAGGAGAGAGGCCCAAGCAAGACACGCCCCGAGGAGCGTCTTGACACATGTCAACACTGGGTCTGACTGAGGGCCTCCATGAGAGAAGCCCAAGCAAGACGCGCCCCGAGGAGCGTCTTGCCACATGTCAACACTGGGTCTGATTGAGGGCCTTCTGGAGAGAGGCCCAAGCAAGACCCGCCCCGAGGAGCGTCTTGCCACATGTATACAATGGGTCTTACTGAGGGCCTCCAGGAGAGAGGCCCAAGCAATATGCGCCCGGAGGAGCGTTTTGCCACATGTCAACACTGGGTCTGACAGAGGGCCTCCAGGAGAGAGGCCCAAGCAAGACGCACCCCGAGGAGCGTCTTGCCACATGTCACCTCTGGTTCTGACTGAGCGCCTCCAGGAGAGAGGCCCAAGCAAGACGCGCCCCGAGGAGCGTCTTGCCACATGTCAACACTGGGTCTGACAGAGGGCCTCCATGAGAGAGGCCCAAGCAAGACGCGCCCCGAGGAGCGTCTTGCGACATGTCACTACTCGGTCTAACTGAGCGCCCCCAGGAGAGAGGTCCAAGCAAGACGCGCCCCGAGGAGCGTCTTGCCACATGTCACAACTCGGTCTGACTGAGCGCCTCCAGGAGAGAGGCCCAAGCAAGACGTGCCCCGAGGAGCGTCTTGCCACATGTCAACAATGGGTCTGACTGAGGGCCTCCAGGAGAGAAGCCCAAGCAAGACGCGCCCCGTGGAGCGTCTTGCCACATGTCAACACTGGGTCTGACTGAGCGCCTCCAGGAGAGAGGCCCAAGCAAGACGCGCCCCGAGGAGCGTCTTGTCACATGTCAACAATGGGTCTTACTGAGGGCCTCCAGGAGAGAAGCCCAAGCAAGAAGCGCCCCATGGAGCGTCTTGCCACATGTAAACACTGGGTCTTATTGAGGGCCTTCTGGAGAGAGGCCCAAGCAATACGCGCCCCGAGGAGCGTCTTGCCACATGTCAACAATGGGTCTTACTGAGGGCCTCCAGGAGAGAGGCCCAAGCAAGATGCGCCCGGAGGAGCGTCTTGCCACATGTCAACACTGGGTCTGACAGAGGGCCTCCAGGAGAGAGGCCCAAGCAAGACGCGCCCCGAGGAGCGTCTTGCCACATGTCACCTCTGGTTCTGACTGAGCGCCTCCAGGAGAGAGGTCCAAGCAAGACGCGCCCCGAGGAGCGTCTTGCCACATGTCAACAATGGGTCTGACTGAGTGCCTCCAGGAGAGAAGCCCAAGCAAGACGCGCCCCGTGGAGCGTCTTGACACATGTCAACACTGGGTCTGACAGAGGGCCTCCAGGAGAGGGGCCCAAGAAAGACGCGCCCCGAGGAGTGTCTTGCCACATGTCACCTCTGGTTCTGACTGAGCGCCTCCAGGAGAGAGGTCCAAGCAAGACGCGCCCCGAGGAGCGTCTTGCCACATGTCAACAATGGGTCTGACTGAGTGCCTCCAGGAGAGAAGCCCAAGCAAGACGCGCCCCGTGGAGCGTTTTGCCACATGTCAACACTGGGTCTGACAGAGGGCCTCCAGGAGAGAGGCCCAAGCAAGACGCACCCCGAGGAGCGTCTTGCCACATGTCACCTCTGGTTCTGACTGAGCGCCTCCAGGAGAGAGGCCCAAGCAAGACGCGCCCCGAGGAGCGTCTTGCCACATGTCAACACTGGGTCTGACAGAGGGCCTCCATGAGAGAGGCCCAAGCAAGACGCGCCCCGAGGAGCGTCTTGCGACATGTCACTACTCGGTCTAACTGAGCGCCCCCAGGAGAGAGGTCCAAGCAAGACGCGCCCCGAGGAGCGTCTTGCCACATGTCACAACTCGGTCTGACTGAGCGCCTCCAGGAGAGAGGCCCAAGCAAGACGTGCCCCGAGGAGCGTCTTGCCACATGTCAACAATGGGTCTGACTGAGGGCCTCCAGGAGAGAAGCCCAAGCAAGACGCGCCCCGTGGAGCGTCTTGCCACATGTCAACACTGGGTCTGACTGAGCGCCTCCAGGAGAGAGGCCCAAGCAAGACGCGCCCCGAGGAGCGTCTTGTCACATGTCAACAATGGGTCTGACTGAGGGCCTCCAGGAGAGAAGCCCAAGCAAGAAGCGCCCCGTGGAGCGTCTTGCCACATGTAAACACTGGGTCTTATTGAGGGCCTTCTGGAGAGAGGCCCAAGCAATACGCGCCCCGAGGAGCGTCTTGCCACATGTCAACAATGGGTCTTACTGAGGGCCTCCAGGAGAGAGGCCCAAGCAAGATGCGCCCGGAGGAGCGTCTTGCCACATGTCAACACTGGGTCTGACAGAGGGCCTCCAGGAGAGAGGCCCAAGCAAGACGCGCCCCGAGGAGCGTCTTGCCACATGTCACCTCTGGTTCTGACTGAGCGCCTCCAGGAGAGAGGTCCAAGCAAGACGCGCCCCGAGGAGCGTCTTGCCACATGTCAACAATGGGTCTGACTGAGTGCCTCCAGGAGAGAAGCCCAAGCAAGACGCGCCCCGTGGAGCGTCTTGACACATGTCAACACTGGGTCTGACAGAGGGCCTCCAGGAGAGGGGCCCAAGAAAGACGCGCCCCGAGGAGTGTCTTGCCACATGTCACCTCTGGTTCTGACTGAGCGCCTCCAGGAGAGAGGTCCAAGCAAGACGCGCCCCGAGGAGCGTCTTGCCACATGTCAACAATGGGTCTGACTGAGTGCCTCCAGGAGAGAAGCCCAAGCAAGACGCGCCCCGTGGAGCGTCTTGACACATGTCAACACTGGGTCTGACAGAGGGCCTCCAGGAGAGGGGCCCAAGAAAGACGCGCCCCGAGGAGTGTCTTGCCACATGTCACCACTGGGTCTGACTAAACGCCTCCAGGAGAGAGGCCCAAGCAAGACGCGCCCCGAGGAGCGTCTTGCCACGTGTCAACACTGGGTCTGATTGAGGGCCTTCTGGAGAGAGGCCCAAGCAAGACGCGCCCCGAGGAGCGTCTTGACACATGTCAACACTGGGTCTGACAGAGGGCCTCCATGAGAGAGGCCCAAGCAAGACGCGCCCCGAGGAGTGTCTTGCCACATGTCAACACTGGGTCTGACAGAGGGCCTCCAGGAGAGAGGCCCAAGCAAGACGCGCCCCGAGGAGTGTCTTGCCACATGTCACCACTTGGTCTGACAGAGGGCCTCCAGGAGAGAGGCCCAAGCAACACGCGCCCCGAGGAGTGTCTTGCCACATGTCACCACTTGGTCTGACTGAGCGCCTCCAGGAGAGAGGCCCAAGCAAGACGCGCCCCGAGGAGCGTCTTGCCACGTGTCAACACTGGGTCTGATTGAGCGCCTCCAGGAGAGAGGCCAAAGCAAGACGCCCCCCGAGGAGCGTCTTGACACATGTCAACACTGGGTCTGACAGAGGGCCTCCATGAGAGAGGCCCAAGCAAGACGCGCCCCGAGGAGCGTCTTGCCACATGTCACTACTCGGTCTGACTGAGCGCCTCAGGGAGAGAGGTCCAAGCAAGACACGCCCCGAGCAGCGTCTTGCCACATGTCAACACTGGATCTGACTGAGTGCCTCCATGAGAGAAGCCCCAGCAAGATGCGCCCCGAGGAGCGTCTTGCCACATGTCACTACTCGGTCTGTTTGAGCGCCTCCAGGAGAGAGGCCCAAGCAAGACACGCCCCGAGGAGCGTCTTGACACATGTCAACACTGGGTCTGACTGAGGGCCTCCATGAGAGAAGCCCAAGCAAGACGCGCCCCGAGGAGCGTCTTGCCACATGTCAACACTGGGTCTGATTGAGGGCCTTCTGGAGAGAGGCCCAAGCAAGACGCGCCTCGAGGAGCGTCTTGCCACATGTATACAATGGGTCTTACTGAGGGCCTCAGGGAGAGAGGCCCAAGCAAGATGCGCCCGGAGGAGCGTTTTGCCACATGTCAACACTGGGTCTGACAGAGGGCCTCCAGGAGAGAGGCCCAAGCAAGACGCACCCCGAGGAGCGTCTTGCCACATGTCACTACTCGGTCTGACTGAGCGCCTCCAGGAGAGAGGCCCAAGCAAGACGTGCCCCGAGGAGCGTCTTGCCACATGTCAACAATGGGTCTGACTGAGGGCCTCCAGGAGAGAAGCCCAAGCAAGACGCGCCCCGTGGAGCGTCTTGCCACATGTCACTACTCGGTCTGACTGAGCGCCTCCAGGAGAGAGGCCCAAGCAAAACGTGCCCCGAGGAGCGTCTTGCCACATGTCAACAATGGGTCTGACTGAGGGCCTCCAGGAGAGAAGCCCAAGCAAGAAGCGCCCCGAGGAGCGTCTTGCCACATGTCAACACTGGGTCTGACTGAGCGCTTCCAGGAGAGAAGCCCAAGCAAGACACGGCCCGAGGAGCGTCTTGACACATGTCAACACTGGGTCTGACTGAGGGCCTCCATGAGAGAAGCCCAAGCAAGACGCGCCCCGAGGAGAGTCTTGCCACATGTCAACACTGGGTCTGACAGAGGGCATCCAGGAGAGAGGCCCAAGCAATACGCGCCCCGAGGAGCGTCTTGCCACATGTCAACAATGGGTCTGACTGAGGGCCTCCAGCAGAGAAGCCAAAGCAAGACGCGCCCCGAGGACATTCTTTCCACATGTCAACAATGGGTCTTACTGTGGGCCTCCATGAGAGAAGCCCAGGCAAGACGCGCCCCGAGGAGTGTCTTGCCACATGTCAACACTGTGTCTGACTGAGCGCCTCCAGGAGAGAGGCCCAAGCAAGACGCGCCCCGAGGAGCGTCTTGCCACGTGTCACCACTGGGTCTGACTGAGCTCCTCCAGGAGAGAGGCCCAAGCAAGACGCGCCCAGAGGAGCATCTTGCCACGTGTCACAACTGGGTCTGATTGAGCACCTCCAGGAGAGAGGCCCCAGCAAGACGCGCCCCGAGGAGCGTCTTGCCTTATGTCAGCACTCGGTCTGACTGAGCGCCTCCAGGAGAGAGGCCCAAGCAAGACGCGCCCCGAGGAGCGTCTTGCCACATGTCACTACTCGATCTAACTGAGCTCCTCCAGGAGAGAGGTCCAAGCAAGACGCGCCCCGAGGAGCGTCTTGCCAAATGTCACTACTCGGTCTGACTGAGCGCCTCCAGGAGGGAGGTCCAAGCAAGACGCGCCCCGAGGAGCGTCTTGCCACATGTCACTACTCGGTCTGACTGAGCGCCTCCAGGAGAGAGGCACAAGCAAGACGTGCCCCGAGGAGCGTTTTGCCACATGTCAACACTGGGTCGGACTGAGGGCCTCCATGAGATAAGCCCAAGCAAGACGCGCCCCGAGGAGAGTCTTGCCACATGTCAACACTCGGTCTGACAGAGGGCATTCAGGAGAGAGGCCGAAGCATTACGCGCCCCGAGGAGCGTCTTGCCACATGTCACCACTGGGTCTGAATGAGCGCCTCCAGGAGAGAGGCCCAACCAAGACGCGCCCCGAGGAGTGTTTTGCCACATGCCAACACTGGGTCTGACTGAGCGCCTCCAGGACAGAGGCCCAAGCAAGACGCGCCCCGAGGAGCGTCTTGCCACGTGTCAACACTGGGTCTGACTGAGCGCCTCCAGGAGAGAGGCCCAAGCAAGACGCGCCCCGAGGAGCATCTTGCCACATATCAGCACTGGGTCTGACTGAGCGCCTCCAGGAGAGAGGCCCCAGCAAGACGCGCCCCGAGGAGCGTCTTGCCTTATGTCAGCACTCGGTCTGACTGAGCGCCTCCAGGAGAGAGGCCCAAGCAAGACGCGCCCCGAGGAGCGTCGTGCCACATGTCAACAATGGGTCTTACTGAGGGCCTCCAGGAGAGAGGCCCAAGCAAGATGCGCCCGGAGGAGCGTCTTGCCACATGTCAAAACTGGGTCTGACAGAGGGCCTCCAGGAGAGAGGCCCAAGCAAGACGCGCCCCGAGGAGCGTCTTGCCATATGTCACCTCTGGTTCTGACTGAGCGCCTCCAGGAGAGAGGCCCAAGCAAGACGCGCCCCGAGGAGCGTCTTGCCACATGTCAACAATGGGTCTGACTGAGGGCCTCCAGGAGAGAAGCCCAAGCAAGACGCGCCCCGTGAAGCGTCTTGACACATGTCAACACTGGGTCTGACAGAGGGCCTCCAGGAGAGGGGCCCAAGAAAGACGCGCCCCGAGGAGTGTCTTGCCACATGTCACCACTGGGTCTGACTGAGCGCCTCCAGGAGAGAGGCCCAGGCAAGACGCGCCCCGAGGAGCGTCAGGCCACATGTCACTACTCAGTCTGACTGAGCGCCTCCAGGAGAGAGGCCCAAGCAAGACGCGCCCCGAGGAGCGTCTTGCCACGTGTCAACACTGGGTCTGATTGAGGGCCTTCTGGAGAGAGGCCCAAGCAAGACGCACCACGAGGAGCGTCTTGCCACATGTCAACAATGGGTCTTACTGAGGGCCTCCAGGAGAGAAGCCCAAGCAAGACGCGCCCCGAGGAGCTTCTTGCCACATGTCAGCACTCGGTCTGACTGAGCGCCTCCAGGAGAGAGGCCAAAGCAAGACGCGCCCCGAGGAGCGTCTTGACACATGTCAACACTGGGTCTGACAGAGGGCCTCCATGAGAGAGGCCCAAGCAAGACGCGCCCCCAGGAGTGTCTTGCCACATGTCAACACTGGGTCTGACAGAGGGCCTCCAGGAGAGAGGCCCAAGCAAGACGTGCCCCGAGGAGTGTCTTGCCACATGTCACCACTTGGTCTGACTGAGCGCCTCCAGGAGAGAGGCCCAAGCAAGACGCGCCCCGAGGAGCGTCTTGCCACGTGTCAACACTGGGTCTGATTGAGGGCCTTCTGGAGAGAGGCCCAAGCAAGACGCGCCCCGAGGAGCGTCTTGCCACATGTCAACAATGGTTCTTACTGAGGGCCTCCAGGTGAGAAGCCCAAGCAAGACGCGCCCCGAGGAGCTTCTTGCCACATGTCAGCACTCGGTCAGACTGAGCGCCTCCAGGAGAGAGGCCAAAGCAAGACGCCCCCCGAGGAGCGTCTTGACACATGTCAACACTGGGTCTGACAGAGGGCCTCCATGAGAGAGGCCCAAGCAAGACGCGCCCCGAGGAGTGTCTTGCCAAATGTCAACACTGGGTCTGACTGAGCGCCTCAGGGAGAGAGGTCCAAGCAAGACGCGCCCCGAGGAGCGTCTTGCCACATGTCACTACTCGGTCTGACTGAGCGCCTCAGGGAGAGAGGTCCAAGCAAGACGCGCCCCGAGGAGCGTCTTGCCACATGTCACTACTCAGTCTGTTTGAGCGCCTCCAGGAGAGAGGCCCAAGCAAGACACGCCCCGAGGAGCGTCTTGACACATGTCAACACTGGGTCTGACTGAGGGCCTCCATGAGAGAAGCCCAAGCAAGACGCGCCCCGAGGAGCGTCTTGCCACATGTCAACACTGGGTCTGATTGAGGGCCTTCTGGAGAGAGGCCCAAGCAAGACGCGCCCCGAGGAGCGTCTTGCCACATGTATACAATGGGTCTTACTGAGGGCCTCCAGGAGAGAGGCCCAAGCAAGATGCGCCCGGAGGAGCGTTTTGCCACATGTCAACACTGGGTCTGACAGAGGGCCTCCAAGAGAGAGGCCCAAGCAAGACGCACCCCGAGGAGCGTCTTGCCACATGTCACCTCTGGTTCTGACTGAGCGCCTCCAGGAGAGAGGCCCAAGCAAGACGCGCCCCGAGGAGCGTCTTGCCACATGTCAACACTGGGTCTGACAGAGGGCCTCCATGAGAGAGGCCCAAGCAAGACGCGCCCCGAGGAGTGTCTTGCGACATGTCACTACTCGGTCTAACTGAGCGCCTCCAGGAGAGAGGTCCAAGCAAGATGCGCCCCGAGGAGCGTCTTGCCACATGTCACTACTCGGTCTGACTGAGCGCCTCCAGGAGAGAGGCCCAAGCAAGACGTGCCCCGAGGAGCGTCTTGCCACATGTCAACAATGGGTCTGACTGAGGGCCTCCAGGAGAGAAGCCCAAGCAAGACGCGCCCCGTGGAGCGTCTTGCCACATGTCAACACTAGGTCTGACTGAGCGCCTCCAGGAGAGAGGCCCAAGCAAGACGCGCCCCGAGGAGCGTCTTGCCACATGTCAACAATGGGTCTGACTGAGGGCCTCCAGGAGAGAAGCCCAAGCAAGAAGCGCCCCGAGGAGCGTCTTGCCACATGTCAACACTGGGTCTGACTGAGCGCCTCCAGGAGAGAGGCCCAAGCAAGACACGCCCCGAGGAGCGTCTTGACACATGTCAACACTGGGTCTGACTGAGGGCCTCCATGAGAGAAGCCCAAGCAAGACGCGCCCCGAGGAGAGTCTTGCCACATGTCAACACTGGGTCTGACAGAGGGCATCCAGGAGAGAAGCCCAAGCAATACGCGCCCTGAGGAGCGTCTTGCCACATGTCAACAATGGGTCTGACTGAGGGCCTCCAGGAGAGAAGCCAAAGCAAGACGCGCCCCGAGGAGCTTCTTTCCACATGTCAACAATGGGTCTTACTGAGGGCCTCCATGAGAGAAGCCCAAGCAAGACGCGCCCCGAGGAGCGTCTTGCGACATGTCACTACTCGGTCTAACTGAGCGCCTCCAGGAGAGAGGTCCAAGCAAGACGCGCCCCGAGGAGCGTCTTGCCACATGTCACTACTCGGTCTGACTGAGCGCCTCCAGGAGAGAGGCCCAAGCAAGACGTGCCCTGAGGAGCGTCTTGCCACATGTCAACACTGGGTCTGACAGAGGGCATCCAGGAGAGAGGCCCAAGCAATACGCGCCCCGAGGAGCGTCTTGCCACATGTCAACAATGGGTCTGACTGAGGGCCTCCAGGAGAGAAGCCAAAGCAAGACGCGCCCCAAGGAGCTTCTTTCCACATGTCAACAATGGGTCTTACTGAGGGCCTCCATGAGAGAAGCCCAAGCAAGACGCGCCCCGAGGAGTGTCTTGCCACATGTCAACACTGTGTCTGACTGAGCGCCTCCAGGAGAGAAGCCCAAGCAAGAAGCGCCCCGAGGAGCGTCTTGCCACATGTCAACACTGGGTCTGACTGAGCGCCTCCAGGAGAGAGGCCCAAGCAAGACACGCCCCGAGGAGCGTCTTGACACATGTCAACACTGGGTCTGACTGAGGGCCTCCATGAGAGAAGCCCAAGCAAGACGCGCCCCGAGGAGAGTCTTGCCACATGTCAACACTGGGTCTGACAGAGGGCATCCAGGAGAGAAGCCCAAGCAATACGCGCCCTGAGGAGCGTCTTGCCACATGTCAACAATGGGTCTGACTGAGGGCCTCCAGGAGAGAAGCCAAAGCAAGACGCGCCCCGAGGAGCTTCTTTCCACATGTCAACAATGGGTCTTACTGAGGGCCTCCATGAGAGAAGCCCAAGCAAGACGCGCCCCGAGGAGCGTCTTGCGACATGTCACTACTCGGTCTAACTGAGCGCCTCCAGGAGAGAGGTCCAAGCAAGACGCGCCCCGAGGAGCGTCTTGCCACATGTCACTACTCGGTCTGACTGAGCGCCTCCAGGAGAGAGGCCCAAGCAAGACGTGCCCTGAGGAGCGTCTTGCCACATGTCAACACTGGGTCTGACAGAGGGCATCCAGGAGAGAGGCCCAAGCAATACGCGCCCCGAGGAGCGTCTTGCCACATGTCAACAATGGGTCTGACTGAGGGCCTCCAGGAGAGAAGCCAAAGCAAGACGCGCCCCAAGGAGCTTCTTTCCACATGTCAACAATGGGTCTTACTGAGGGCCTCCATGAGAGAAGCCCAAGCAAGACGCGCCCCGAGGAGTGTCTTGCCACATGTCAACACTGTGTCTGACTGAGCGCCTCCAGGAGAGAGGCCCAAGCAAGACGCGCCCCGAGGAACGTCTTGCCACATGTCAACACTGGGTCTGACTTAGCGCCTCCAGGAGAGAGGCCCAAGCAAGATGCGCCTCGAGGAGCGTCTTGCCACGTGTCACCACTGGGTCTGACTGAGCTCCTCCAGGAGAGATGCCCAAGCAAGACGCGCCCAGAGGAGCGTTTTGCCACGTGTCACCACTGGGTCTGATTGAGCACCTCCAGGAGAGAGGCCCCAGCAAGACGCGCCCCGAGGAGCGTCTTGCCTTATGTCAGCACTCGGTCTGACTGAGCGCCTCCAGGAGAGAGGCCCAAGCAAGACGCGCCCCGAGGAGCGTCTTGCCAAATGTCACTACTCGGTCTGACTGAGCGCCTCCAGGAGGGAGGTCCAAGCAAGACGCGCCCCGAGGAGCGTCTTGCCACATGTCACTACTCGGTCTGACTGAGCGCCTCCAGGAGAGAGGCCCAAGCAAGACGTGCCCCGAGGAGCGTCTTGCCACATGTCAACAATGGGTCTGACTGAGGGCCTCCAGGAGAGAAGACCAAGCAAGACGCGCCCAGAGGAGCGTCTTGACACATGTCAACACTGGGTCTGACTGAGCGCCTCCAAGAGAGAGGCCAAAGCAAGACACGCCCCGAGGAGCGTCTTGACACATGTCAACACTGGGTCGGACTGAGGGCCTCCATGAGAGAAGCCCAAGCAAGACGCGCCCCGAGGAGAGTCTTGCCACATGTCAACACTCGGTCTGACAGAGGGCATTCAGGAGAGAGGCCCAAGCAATGAGCGCCCCGAGGAGCGTCTTGCCTTCTGTCAGCACTCGGTCTTACTGAGCGCCTCCAGGAGAGAGGCCCAAGCAAGACGCGCCCCGAGGAGCGTCTTGATACATGTCAACAATGGGTCTGACTGAGGGCCTCCAGGAGAGAGGCCCAAGCAAGATGCGCCCGGAGGAGCGTCTTGCCACATGTCAACACTGGGTCTGACAGAGGGCCTCCAGGAGAGAGGCCCAAGCAAGACGCGCCCCGAGGAGCGTCTTGCCACATGTCACCTCTGGTTCTGACTGAGCGCCTCCAGGAGAGAGACCCAAGCAAGACGCGCCCCGAGAAGTGTCTTGCCACATGTCACCACTTGGTCTGACTGAGCGCCTCCAGGAGAGAGGCCCAAGCAACACGCGCCCCGAGGAGCGTCAGACCGCATGTCACTACTCATTCTGACTGAGCGCCTCCAGGAGAGAGGCCCAAGCAAGACGCGCCCCGAGGAGCGTCTTGCCACTTGTCAACACTGGGTTTGATTGAGGGCCTTCTGGAGAGAGGCCCAAGCAAGACGCGCCCCGAGGAGCGTCTTGCCACATGTCACCACTTGGTCTGACTGAGCGCCTCCAGGAGAGAGGCCCAAGCAACACGCGCCCCGAGGAGCGTCAGGCCACATGTCACTACTCAGTCTGACTGAGCGCCTCCAGGAGAGAGGCCCAAGCAAGACGCGCCCCGAGGAGCGTCTTGCCACATGTCAACAATGGGTCTTACTGAGGGCCTCCAGGAGAGAAGCCCAAGCAAGACGCGCCCCGAGGAGCTTCTTGCCACATGTCAGCACTCGGTCTGACTGAGCGCCTCCAGGAGAGAGGCCAAAGCAAGACGCGCCCCGAGGAGCGTCTTGACACATGTCAACACTGGGTCTGACAGAGGGCCTCCATGAGAGAGGCCCAAGCAAGACGCGCCCCGAGGAGTGTCTTGCCACATGTCAACACTGGGTCTGACAGAGGGCCTCCAGGAGAGAGGCCCAAGCAAGACGCGCCCCGAGGAGTGTCTTGCCACATGTCACCACTTGGTCTGACTGAGCGCCTCCAGGAGAGAGGCCCAAGCAAGACGCGCCCCGAGGAGCGTCTTGCCACGTGTCAACACTGGGTCTGATTGAGGGCCTTCTGGAGAGAGGCCCAAGCAAGATGCCCCCCGAGGAGCGTCTTGACACATGTCAACACTGGGTCTGACAGAGGGTCTCCATGAGAGAGGCCCAAGCAAAACGCGCCCCGAGGAGTGTCTTGCCAAATGTCAACACTGGGTCTGACTGAGCGCCTCAGGGAGAGAGGTCCAAGCAAGACGCGCCCCGAGGAGCGTCTTGCCACATGTCACTACTCGGTCTGACTGAGCGCCTCAGGGAGAGAGGTCCAAGCAAGACGCGCCCCGAGGAGCGTCTTGCCACATGTCAACACTGGATCTGACTGAGTGCCTCCATGAGAGAAGCCCCAGCAAGACGCGCCCCGAGGAGCGTCTTGCCACATGTCACTACTCGGTCTGTTTGAGCGCCTCCAGGAGAGAGGCCCAAGCAAGACACGCCCCGAGGAGCGTCTTGACACATGTCAACACTGGGTCTGACTGAGGGCCTCCATGAGAGAAGCCCAAGCAAGACGCGCCCCGAGGAGCGTCTTGCCACATGTCAACACTGGGTCTGATTGAGGGCCTCCAGGAGAGAGGCCCAAGCAAGACGCGCCCCGAGAAGTGTCTTGCCACATGTCACCACTTGGTCTGACTGAGCGCCTCCAGGAGAGAGGCCCAAGCAACACGCGCCCCGAGGAGCGTCAGACCGCATGTCACTACTCATTCTGACTGAGCGCCTCCAGGAGAGAGGCCCAAGCAAGACGCGCCCCGAGGAGCGTCTTGCCACTTGTCAACACTGGGTCTGATTGAGGGCCTTCTGGAGAGAGGCCCAAGCAAGACGCGCCCCGAGGAGCGTCTTGCCACATGTCACCACTTGGTCTGACTGAGCGCCTCCAGGAGAGAGGCACAAGCAACACGCGCCCCGAGGAGCGTCAGGCCACATGTCACTACTCAGTCTGACTGAGCGCCTCCAGGAGAGAGGCCCAAGCAAGACGCGCCCCGAGGAGCGTCTTTCCACATGTCAACAATGGGTCTTACTGAGGGCCTCCAGGAGAGAAGCCCAAGCAAGACGCGCCCCGAGGAGCTTCTTGCCACATGTCAGCACTCGGTCTGACTGAGCGCCTCCAGGAGAGAGGCCAAAGCAAGACGCGCCCCGAGGAGCGTCTTGCCACATGTCAACACTGGGTCTGACAGAGGGCCTCCAGGAGAGAGGCCCAAGCAAGACGCGCCCCGAGGAGTGTCTTGCCACATGTCACCACTTGGTCTGACTGAGCGCCTCCAGGAGAGAGGCCCAAGCAAGACGCGCCCCGAGGAGCGTCTTGCCACGTGTCAACACTGGGTCTGATTGAGGGCCTTCTGGAGAGAGGCCCAAGCAAGACGCGCCCCGAGGAGCGTCTTGCCACATGTCAACAATGGTTCTTACTGAGGGCCTCCAGGTGAGAAGCCCAAGCAAGACGCGCCCCGAGGAGCTTCTTGCCACATGTCAGCACTCGGTCAGACTGAGCGCCTCCAGGAGAGAGGCCAAAGCAAGATGCCCCCCGAGGAGCGTCTTGACACATGTCAACACTGGGTCTGACAGAGGGCCTCCATGAGAGAGGCCCAAGCAAAACGCGCCCCGAGGAGTGTCTTGCCAAATGTCAACACTGGGTCTGACTGAGCGCCTCAGGGAGAGAGGTCCAAGCAAGACGCGCCCCGAGGAGCGTCTTGCCACATGTCACTACTCGGTCTGACTGAGCGCCTCAGGGAGAGAGGTCCAAGCAAGACGCGCCCCGAGGAGCGTCTTGCCACATGTCAACACTGGATCTGACTGAGTGCCTCCATGAGAGAAGCCCCAGCAAGACGCGCCCCGAGGAGCGTCTTGCCACATGTCACTACTCGGACTGTTTGAGCGCCTCCAGGAGAGAGGCCCAAGCAAGACACGCCCCGAGGAGCGTCTTGTCACATGTCAACACTGGGTCTGACTGAGGGCCTCCATGAGAGAAGCCCAAGCAAGACGCGCCCCGAGGAGCGTCTTGCCACATGTCAACACTGGGTCTGATTGAGGGCCTTCTGGAGAGAGGCCCAAGCAAGACGCGCCCCGAGGAGCGTCTTGCCACATGTATACAATGGGTCTTACTGAGGGCCTCCAGGAGAGAGGCCCAAGCAATATGCGCCCGGAGGAGCGTTTTGCCACATGTCAACACTGGGTCTGACAGAGGGCCTCCAGGAGAGAGGCCCAAGCAAGACGCACCCCGAGGAGCGTCTTGCCACATGTCACCTCTGGTTCTGACTGAGCGCCTCCAGGAGAGAGGCCCAAGCAAGACGCGCCCCGAGGAGCGTCTTGCCACATGTCAACACTGGGTCTGACAGAGGGCCTCCATGAGAGAGGCCCAAGCAAGACGCGCCCCGAGGAGCGTCTTGCGACATGTCACTACTCGGTCTAACTGAGCGCCCCCAGGAGAGAGGTCCAAGCAAGACGCGCCCCGAGGAGCGTCTTGCCACATGTCACAACTCGGTCTGACTGAGCGCCTCCAGGAGAGAGGCCCAAGCAAGACGTGCCCCGAGGAGCGTCTTGCCACATGTCAACAATGGGTCTGACTGAGGGCCTCCAGGAGAGAAGCCCAAGCAAGACGCGCCCCGTGGAGCGTCTTGCCACATGTCAACACTGGGTCTGACTGAGCGCCTCCAGGAGAGAGGCCCAAGCAAGACGCGCCCCGAGGAGCGTCTTGTCACATGTCAACAATGGGTCTTACTGAGGGCCTCCAGGAGAGAAGCCCAAGCAAGAAGCGCCCCATGGAGCGTCTTGCCACATGTAAACACTGGGTCTTATTGAGGGCCTTCTGGAGAGAGGCCCAAGCAATACGCGCCCCGAGGAGCGTCTTGCCACATGTCAACAATGGGTCTTACTGAGGGCCTCCAGGAGAGAGGCCCAAGCAAGATGCGCCCGGAGGAGCGTCTTGCCACATGTCAACACTGGGTCTGACAGAGGGCCTCCAGGAGAGAGGCCCAAGCAAGACGCGCCCCGAGGAGCGTCTTGCCACATGTCACCTCTGGTTCTGACTGAGCGCCTCCAGGAGAGAGGTCCAAGCAAGACGCGCCCCGAGGAGCGTCTTGCCACATGTCAACAATGGGTCTGACTGAGTGCCTCCAGGAGAGAAGCCCAAGCAAGACGCGCCCCGTGGAGCGTCTTGACACATGTCAACACTGGGTCTGACAGAGGGCCTCCAGGAGAGGGGCCCAAGAAAGACGCGCCCCGAGGAGTGTCTTGCCACATGTCACCTCTGGTTCTGACTGAGCGCATCCAGGAGAGAGGTCCAAGCAAGACGCGCCCCGAGGAGCGTCTTGCCACATGTCAACAATGGGTCTGACTGAGTGCCTCCAGGAGAGAAGCCCAAGCAAGACGCGCCCCGTGGAGCGTTTTGCCACATGTCAACACTGGGTCTGACAGAGGGCCTCCAGGAGAGAGGCCCAAGCAAGACGCACCCCGAGGAGCGTCTTGCCACATGTCACCTCTGGTTCTGACTGAGCGCCTCCAGGAGAGAGGCCCAAGCAAGACGCGCCCCGAGGAGCGTCTTGCCACATGTCAACACTGGGTCTGACAGAGGGCCTCCATGAGAGAGGCCCAAGCAAGACGCGCCCCGAGGAGCGTCTTGCGACATGTCACTACTCGGTCTAACTGAGCGCCCCCAGGAGAGAGGTCCAAGCAAGACGCGCCCCGAGGAGCGTCTTGCCACATGTCACAACTCGGTCTGACTGAGCGCCTCCAGGAGAGAGGCCCAAGCAAGACGTGCCCCGAGGAGCGTCTTGCCACATGTCAACAATGGGTCTGACTGAGGGCCTCCAGGAGAGAAGCCCAAGCAAGACGCGCCCCGTGGAGCGTCTTGCCACATGTCAACACTGGGTCTGACTGAGCGCCTCCAGGAGAGAGGCCCAAGCAAGACGCGCCCCGAGGAGCGTCTTGTCACATGTCAACAATGGGTCTGACTGAGGGCCTCCAGGAGAGAAGCCCAAGCAAGAAGCGCCCCGTGGAGCGTCTTGCCACATGTAAACACTGGGTCTTATTGAGGGCCTTCTGGAGAGAGGCCCAAGCAATACGCGCCCCGAGGAGCGTCTTGCCACATGTCAACAATGGGTCTTACTGAGGGCCTCCAGGAGAGAGGCCCAAGCAAGATGCGCCCGGAGGAGCGTCTTGCCACATGTCAACACTGGGTCTGACAGAGGGCCTCCAGGAGAGAGGCCCAAGCAAGACGCGCCCCGAGGAGCGTCTTGCCACATGTCACCTCTGGTTCTGACTGAGCGCCTCCAGGAGAGAGGTCCAAGCAAGACGCGCCCCGAGGAGCGTCTTGCCACATGTCAACAATGGGTCTGACTGAGTGCCTCCAGGAGAGAAGCCCAAGCAAGACGCGCCCCGTGGAGCGTCTTGACACATGTCAACACTGGGTCTGACAGAGGGCCTCCAGGAGAGGGGCCCAAGAAAGACGCGCCCCGAGGAGTGTCTTGCCACATGTCACCTCTGGTTCTGACTGAGCGCCTCCAGGAGAGAGGTCCAAGCAAGACGCGCCCCGAGGAGCGTCTTGCCACATGTCAACAATGGGTCTGACTGAGTGCCTCCAGGAGAGAAGCCCAAGCAAGACGCGCCCCGTGGAGCGTCTTGACACATGTCAACACTGGGTCTGACAGAGGGCCTCCAGGAGAGGGGCCCAAGAAAGACGCGCCCCGAGGAGTGTCTTGCCACATGTCACCACTGGGTCTGACTAAACGCCTCCAGGAGAGAGGCCCAAGCAAGACGCGCCCCGAGGAGCGTCTTGCCACGTGTCAACACTGGGTCTGATTGAGGGCCTTCTGGAGAGAGGCCCAAGCAAGACGCGCCCCGAGGAGCGTCTTGACACATGTCAACACTGGGTCTGACAGAGGGCCTCCATGAGAGAGGCCCAAGCAAGACGCGCCCCGAGGAGTGTCTTGCCACATGTCAACACTGGGTCTGACAGAGGGCCTCCAGGAGAGAGGCCCAAGCAAGACGCGCCCCGAGGAGTGTCTTGCCACATGTCACCACTTGGTCTGACAGAGGGCCTCCAGGAGAGAGGCCCAAGCAACACGCGCCCCGAGGAGTGTCTTGCCACATGTCACCACTTGGTCTGACTGAGCGCCTCCAGGAGAGAGGCCCAAGCAAGACGCGCCCCGAGGAGCGTCTTGCCACGTGTCAACACTGGGTCTGATTGAGCGCCTCCAGGAGAGAGGCCAAAGCAAGACGCCCCCCGAGGAGCGTCTTGACACATGTCAACACTGGGTCTGACAGAGGGCCTCCATGAGAGAGGCCCAAGCAAGACGCGCCCCGAGGAGCGTCTTGCCACATGTCACTACTCGGTCTGACTGAGCGCCTCAGGGAGAGAGGTCCAAGCAAGACACGCCCCGAGCAGCGTCTTGCCACATGTCAACACTGGATCTGACTGAGTGCCTCCATGAGAGAAGCCCCAGCAAGATGCGCCCCGAGGAGCGTCTTGCCACATGTCACTACTCGGTCTGTTTGAGCGCCTCCAGGAGAGAGGCCCAAGCAAGACACGCCCCGAGGAGCGTCTTGACACATGTCAACACTGGGTCTGACTGAGGGCCTCCATGAGAGAAGCCCAAGCAAGACGCGCCCCGAGGAGCGTCTTGCCACATGTCAACACTGGGTCTGATTGAGGGCCTTCTGGAGAGAGGCCCAAGCAAGACGCGCCTCGAGGAGCGTCTTGCCACATGTATACAATGGGTCTTACTGAGGGCCTCAGGGAGAGAGGCCCAAGCAAGATGCGCCCGGAGGAGCGTTTTGCCACATGTCAACACTGGGTCTGACAGAGGGCCTCCAGGAGAGAGGCCCAAGCAAGACGCACCCCGAGGAGCGTCTTGCCACATGTCACTACTCGGTCTGACTGAGCGCCTCCAGGAGAGAGGCCCAAGCAAGACGTGCCCCGAGGAGCGTCTTGCCACATGTCAACAATGGGTCTGACTGAGGGCCTCCAGGAGAGAAGCCCAAGCAAGACGCGCCCCGTGGAGCGTCTTGCCACATGTCACTACTCGGTCTGACTGAGCGCCTCCAGGAGAGAGGCCCAAGCAAAACGTGCCCCGAGGAGCGTCTTGCCACATGTCAACAATGGGTCTGACTGAGGGCCTCCAGGAGAGAAGCCCAAGCAAGAAGCGCCCCGAGGAGCGTCTTGCCACATGTCAACACTGGGTCTGACTGAGCGCTTCCAGGAGAGAAGCCCAAGCAAGACACGGCCCGAGGAGCGTCTTGACACATGTCAACACTGGGTCTGACTGAGGGCCTCCATGAGAGAAGCCCAAGCAAGACGCGCCCCGAGGAGAGTCTTGCCACATGTCAACACTGGGTCTGACAGAGGGCATCCAGGAGAGAGGCCCAAGCAATACGCGCCCCGAGGAGCGTCTTGCCACATGTCAACAATGGGTCTGACTGAGGGCCTCCAGCAGAGAAGCCAAAGCAAGACGCGCCCCGAGGACCTTCTTTCCACATGTCAACAATGGGTCTTACTGTGGGCCTCCATGAGAGAAGCCCAGGCAAGACGCGCCCCGAGGAGTGTCTTGCCACATGTCAACACTGTGTCTGACTGAGCGCCTCCAGGAGAGAGGCCCAAGCAAGACGCGCCCCGAGGAGCGTCTTGCCACGTGTCACCACTGGGTCTGACTGAGCTCCTCCAGGAGAGAGGCCCAAGCAAGACGCGCCCAGAGGAGCATCTTGCCACGTGTCACCACTGGGTCTGATTGAGCACCTCCAGGAGAGAGGCCCCAGCAAGACGCGCCCCGAGGAGCGTCTTGCCTTATGTCAGCACTCGGTCTGACTGAGCGCCTCCAGGAGAGAGGCCCAAGCAAGACGCGCCCCGAGGAGCGTCTTGCCACATGTCACTACTCGATCTAACTGAGCTCCTCCAGGAGAGAGGTCCAAGCAAGACGCGCCCCGAGGAGCGTCTTGCCAAATGTCACTACTCGGTCTGACTGAGCGCCTCCAGGAGGGAGGTCCAAGCAAGACGCGCCCCGAGGAGCGTCTTGCCACATGTCACTACTCGGTCTGACTGAGCGCCTCCAGGAGAGAGGCACAAGCAAGACGTGCCCCGAGGAGCGTTTTGCCACATGTCAACACTGGGTCGGACTGAGGGCCTCCATGAGATAAGCCCAAGCAAGACGCGCCCCGAGGAGAGTCTTGCCACATGTCAACACTCGGTCTGACAGAGGGCATTCAGGAGAGAGGCCGAAGCATTACGCGCCCCGAGGAGCGTCTTGCCACATGTCACCACTGGGTCTGAATGAGCGCCTCCAGGAGAGAGGCCCAACCAAGACGCGCCCCGAGGAGTGTTTTGCCACATGCCAACACTGGGTCTGACTGAGCGCCTCCAGGACAGAGGCCCAAGCAAGACGCGCCCCGAGGAGCGTCTTGCCACGTGTCAACACTGGGTCTGACTGAGCGCCTCCAGGAGAGAGGCCCAAGCAAGACGCGCCCCGAGGAGCGTCTTGCCACATATCAGCACTGGGTCTGACTGAGCGCCTCCAGGAGAGAGGCCCCAGCAAGACGCGCCCCGAGGAGCGTCTTGCCTTATGTCAGCACTCGGTCTGACTGAGCGCCTCCAGGAGAGAGGCCCAAGCAAGACGCGCCCCGAGGAGCGTCGTGCCACATGTCAACAATGGGTCTGACTGAGGGCCTAAAGGAGAGAGAACCAAGCAAGATGCGCCCAGAGGAGCGTCTTGCCACATGTCAACACTGGGTCTGACAGAGGGCCTCCAGGAGAGAGGCCCAAGCAAGACGAGCCCCGAGGAGCGTCTTGCCACATGTCACCTCTGGTTCTGACTGAGCGCCTCCAGGAGAGAGGCCCAAGCAAGACGCGCCCCGAGGAGCGTCCTGTCACATGTCAACACTGGGTCTGTCTGAGCGCCTCCAGGAGAGAAGCCCAAGCAAGACGCGCCCAGAGCAGCGTCTTGCCACATGTCAACAATGGGTCTGACTGAGGGCCTCCAGGAGAGAAGCCCAAGCAAGACGCGCCCCGAGGAGCGTCTTGACACATGTCAACACTGGGTCTGACAGAGGGCCTCCAGGAGAGAGGCCCAAGCAAGACGCGCCCCGAGGAGTGTCTTGCCACATGTCACCACTGGGTCTGACTGAGCGCCTCCAGGAGAGAGGCCCAAGCAAGACGCGCCCCGAGGAGCGTCAGGCCACATGTCACTACTCAGTCTGACTGAGCGCCTCCAGGACAGAGGCCCAAGCAAGACGCGCCCCGAGGAGCATCTTGCCACATGTCACCACTGGGTCTGAATGAGCGCCTCCAGGAGAGAGGCCCAACCAAGACGCGCCCCGAGGAGCGTCTTGCCACGTGTCAACACTGGGTCTGACTGAGCGCCTCCAGGAGAGAGGCCCAAGCAAGACGCGCCCCGAGAAGCGTCTTGCCACATGTGAACACTGGGTCTGACTGAGCGCCTCCAGGAGAGAGGCCCAAGCAAGACGCGCCCCGAGGAGCATCTTGACAAATGTCTCCTCTGGGTCTGACTGAGCGCCTCCAGGAGAGAGGCCCAAGCAAGACGTGCCCCGACGAGCATCTTGCCACATGTCAACACTGGGTCTGACTGAGTGCCTCCATGAGAGAAGCCCCAGCAAGACGCGCCCCGAGGATTATCTTGCCACATGTCAACACTGGGTCTGACTGAGCACCTCCAGGAGAGAGGCCCAAGCAAGAAGCGCCCCGAGGAGCGTCTTGCCACATGTCAACACTGGGTCTGACCGAGCGCCTCCAGGAGAGAGGCCCGAGGAGCGTCTTGCCACATGTCACCTCTGGGTCTGACTGAGCGCCTCCAGGAGAGAGGCGCAAGCAAGAATCGCCCGAGGAGCGTCTTGACACATGTCAACACTGGGTCTGACTGAGCGCCTCCAGGAAAGAGGCCCCAGCAAGACGCGCCCCGAGGAGCGTCTTGCCACATGTCAGCACTCGGTCTGACTGAGCGCCTCCAGGAGAGAGGCCCAAGCAAGAAGCGCCCCGAGGAGCGTCTTGCCACATGTCAATAATGGGTCTGACTGAGGGCCTCCAGGAGAGAAGCCCAAGCAAGACGCGCCCCGAGGAGCATCTTGCCACATTTCAACACTGGGTCTAATTGAGCGCCTCCAGGAGAGAGGCCCAAGCAAGACGCGCCCCGAGGAGCGTCTTGCTCAGTCAGACCGAGTGCTGACATGTGGCAAGACGCTCCTCGGGGCGCATCTTGCTTGGGCTTCTCTCCTGGAGGCCCTCAGTCAGACCCAGTGTTGACATGTGGCAAAACGCTCCTTGAGGCGCGTCTTATTTGGGCCTCTCTCCTGGGGGCCCTCAGTCAGACCCAGTGTTGACATGTGGCAAGACGCTCCTCGGGGCGCGTCTTGCTTGGGCTTCTCTCCTGGAGGCCCTCAGTCAGACCCATTGTTGACATGTGGCAAGACGCTCCTCGGGGCACGTCTTGCTTGGGCCTCTCTCCTGGAGGCGCTCAGTCAGACCGAGTAGTGACATGTGGCAAGACGCTCCTCGGGGCGCGTCTTGCTTGGACCTCCCTCCTGGAGGCGCTCAGTCAGACCGAGTAGTGACATGTGGCAAGACGCTCCTCGGGGCGTGTCTTGCTTGGACCTCTCTCCTGGAGGCGCTCAGTTAGACCGAGTAGTGACATGTGGCAAGACGCTCGTCGGGGTGGGTCTTGCTTGGGCCTCTCTCCTGGAGGCGCTCAGTCAGAACTGGATGATATGTTGCGTCATAAGTCTCTGATGGTTCACCAGGTGCACGGTCCACTCGAAATCCTAATGCTGTATTTGTAGTACATACACTAAGTCTTCTCTGTTGATGTCAGACTAGAGTTTTATTAGAGTTTTACTTTGCAACAATGGGATTCGAGCAATTGATGTGTATATTTTCAATAGTGCACAATGCTACTATTCCTAGGCTGAATGTATGACATGGCTCTTATGTATCATTATGTATCGTTTCCATTAAGTACTAATTTAAATGAAGTCCCTCTGTCCTCAGTGCTAGGTTGTGGGTTTAATACACATTATTATGATCAACCTGTTGAATAGTATAAGCCCCATACAATGTGACGGTCCGTGTGACGGACCGGTGTGTTACGACCCGACTAACGAAATGTACCAGGTGATAACATTGCATCTGCCCATTACAGAGGAGCGAGCGTTTCGCCACACTCCCAAACCAAGGTTAATAGTTGTAGCGCACGCCTTTTCGGACCTCGGTGCACGCGAAACACTGGTGTACACTCACAACATCACGCTCGAGACAGCTCAAGCGTTACGCGAAACAAAGGACGTGTTCAACTCCATAGAGAATATACGGTCTTTAGCGTATGCGTATATAAAGAAGGTCGATGACATTTACAGACCCGGCGGCGTGGGCACCACAGTAGAACAACAAGGTGCTCTCAAGCGCACACAGATACTGGCCGCATTATCACTCGCGATGTCTATCCTGACATACCCGTTTCTGATTTCTATGTATATTAATTTATGACAAGAGCTACTTTAGGTGGTTACGATTACACTCTGACCACGTGCCTTAGTTTCTGCTAGTGACCTATAAATACATTTGCCCACTTGCTCTCACTGCCATTAAAGCGGCTGTACCCACACGTTCAACACCCAAGAAAAAAAATTGATCTCGCTGTCTGTACTGGGTGTACTCTCAGTAGTCGCAGTTGCTCAGGCCATGGTGGTACGCTCACATAACGCCTCTGAGATACGTTCCATCACACCACCTCCTAGACTACTCGCGAAGGAGTATTCAACACCCCCTTTGTACGAAGACAACCATTATAACGAGCACAGCACAACGCTTGCCGCACGCGAAGACAACATGCAGGAGACAACGCTACCACCTGTCGTGAGAACAACGGATTCGAGTGACAACGATCGCGACTATGACGAGCACATTACAACACCCTCTGTGCACGAAGACCAGGTGCAGGAGACAACGCTACCACCTGTCGTGAGAAACAAGAGTTTGGTTAACAATGATCATCGTCGTGTCCCATTGTAAACGGGCGCGCCATCGCACACATCGTACATGTGTGTTAACCCACCTGTATGCGACAGACTTTGTGTGTTGCATGACATCGAGATGTATTGACGTCTGTGTCAATACAGGACTCTCTATAAGCCAGGAGCTGGACGCTAACGACCCGTGCATGCGCCACACAAAAGGTATCGTACATGTGTTAACCCACCTGTATGCGACAGACTTTGTGTGTTGCATGACATCGAGATGTATTGACGTCTGTGTCAATACAGGACTCTCTAAGCTGGGAGCTGGACGCTAACGACCCGTGCATGCGCCACACAAAAGGTAACTCGACTAACTACAAAACGCATATTGTGATGTAGAAAGTTGGCTCGACTGTTTGAATCAGCTGCAGCTGCGGTTTACTCACGAAGTGAATCGCACGCTTGTTAGAAGTACATTCGGAGCACTTAAAAAATACATCGCTCTCATCGAGTTCCGTCTCAGCATTCACCGGCTGATGGGCAAGAGCGTGACATGGGATCGCCAGGAACTTACTTAAGGACTATCATCTCATTTGGCATTTACTCACGGACCCAAGAAACCAGTTCCGAAAAATGGTCGAGAATTATAACTTGTCTAATAGCAACTGGAAGATATGTTGCGTCATAAGCCTCTGATGGTTCACAAGGTGCACGGTCCACTCGAAATCCTAATGCTGTATTTGTAGTACATACACTAAGTCTTCTCTGTTGATGTCAGACTAGAGTTTTATTAGAGTTTTACTTTGCAACAATGGGATTCGAGCAATTGATCTGTATATTTTTAATAATGCACAATGCTACTATTCCTAGGCTGAATGTATGACATGGCTCTTATGTATCATTATGTATCGTTTCCATTAAGTACTAATTTAAATAAAGTCCCTCTGTCCTCAGTGCTAGGTTGTGGGTTTAATACACATTATTATGATCAACCTGTTGAATAGTATAATAACAATATTCCTGTAAAAGTCATTTAGTAATGAACAACCTCAGTTCTGTGAAAGCACATCATGTCTCTGATGTGTACACTGCAGGCCTGACCGGGGTTTGCATGCAAGGGCCTGTGTGTGTGTGTGTGTGTGTGTGCGCGCGTGTGTGTGTGTGTGTGTGTGTGTGTGTGTGTGTGTGTGTGTGTGTGTGTGTGTGTGTGAAACAAATAAAGATAAATATAGCTAGTGCGGCCACGAGCGGTCGTGCAGGGTAGAGGCTGCGCGAAAACGCCTCTAAAAACAAGCGCGTGCCCACGCCCGATCCGTGGAAGCACGTAGACCTAGCAAACGTACTAGCAGAAATCAACGATCGCACACGGGTCATTGAGTGTGTACAGGGTTCGTCTGCGTGTGTGGCATTGGGCAATCTAGCGGCACAAGAGTGGCCTGAAGGCGGAACCGGCCAACCCGTTGCCCTCACCATCGTTGCGCTTCGAGATGAACTATTGCTAAAGATGATCGTCCTCATCAACCACGGCGCTACCAGAGTAGCTCGTAACGAAGACCCTCTCCGCGACCTCGCGGCCAGTGTGCGCAGTGTACAGCAAATGACTAACGATGTTGCGAGCGATATATCGGAAAAACTTTGCACTGACGCGACGGTCGCCACTGCAGGTTGTGTGAGTCTCGCGCAAAGTGCCATATCAAACGTGCGCAAGCTAGTGACAAGCAACTTCACCAGATCCGTAGATTCTGCATACGCTTGAATACCAACGAAAGTATCGAGAGATAACACCGACACGAGTTGCGCGACGGCGCTGGCTGCAGTCGCTACAACACTGGATTTATTAATCAACGTAATTGTGATCGTAATGGCGTATCGAGTGTGCATCAGAAACTACAACCAGTACTACAGAAAACTGGCATGAGGGTCGCGGTCTAACGTTATGTTGGTGTCTCGCATCGACCGTCGACGGCCGTTTGCCAGCGGCTGAAAATGGCACAGTTGACGAAATGGAAACGCCGACCGTCCATAGTGCACTCTCGCAAGTTCCAACCGCACCATCTCAGGAGACAGACCACAGAGTCATATTAGCGGAGGGTAGATAGAAAATGCGCAAACCGCCGCAACCGCCCATATACATACTATACGAGTTCAACATAGAGTGGAGTAAGAAGTTACTACCGATTGTATTTACAACGTGCAAGCAGCTGGTGTGTGACGCTTTACTTGATTATCACAGAGGTTGCGATGTCCTGTGTTCCACGAGCGCATGGAAACAAGTGAACGAACTTCTACGGACCGTACTGTTGGGGTATGAGCGAGCTGTAAAATCAATACACGCTAGACACGCGGACTTTGCCGCAATACTGGACACGCATATCGCCACAACAAAACCGGGTCAAGTGTTCGGGGCGTCACCGCGCTCGACTATACACGTCTTGGCCTACCACGAGTACATGAGCCCACAAGATCCTAAGCGAGGTAGAAGCCGTTGTGTCTACCCAACGCAAATTCAGCACAGCCGTGCGCGCTAAGACAAGTCCCTCTAGATTGCTGGAAACTTTGGAAACGTGGAAAGCTGGCGTGTACGCGCTTTCTACACATCTCAACGGTATGATCGCGATACTCTCGGCCAACAACAACTAATGGTCATGTGTTCGGAAGGTCTGATCAGGTCTGACATGACCGGTTGTCAATCGACGTCGAGCTTGCACTCACACACGGATATCCTGGCGTACAGTAAAGCGACAGCGACCTCTACGCTCACGTTGATCGCCGATGTTTCGAAGGGCAATCGAGTGTGTTGGCTGACGAAAGCTATGGTGACCGACGGTCGCGTCGACTACAATGTGCCTCATTGCGACTTTAGAGGCGTATGTGATCCTTTGCAAATCGACAACACCACCGCGGTCGAGTGCGAAGTCACGGTCGGTGGCGTGTTGTCCTTACTGTGCCCCATACAATGTGACGGTCCGTGTCACGGACCGGTGTGTTACGACCCGACTAACGAAAAGTACCAGGTGATAACATTGCATCTGCCCATTACAGCGGAGCGAGCGTTTCGCTACACTCCCAAACCAAGGTTAATAGTTGTAGCGCACACCCTTTCGGACCTCGGTGCACGTGAAACACTGGCGTACACTCACAAAATCACGCTCGAGACAGCTCAAGTGTTACGCAAAACAAAGGACGTGTTCAAATCCATAGAGAATATACGGTCTTTAGCGTATGCGTATATAAAGAAGGTCGATGACATTTACAGACCCGGCGGCGTGGGCACCACAGTAGAACAACAAGGTGCTCTCAAGCGCACACAGATACTGGCCGCATTATCACTCGCGATGTCTATCCTGACATGCCCGTTTCTGATTTCTATGTTAATTAAATTATGACAAGAGCTACGGTGGTTACGATTACACTCTGACCACGTGCCTTAGTTTCTGCTAGTGACCTATAAATACATTTGACCACTTGCTCTCACTGCCATTAAAGCGGCTGTACCCACACGTACAACACCCAAGTAAAAAAATGATCTCGCTGTCTGTACTGGGTGTACTCTCAGTAGTCGCAGTTGCTCAGGCCATGGTGGTACGCTCACATAACGCCTCTGAGATACGTCCCATCACACCACCTCCTACACTACTCGCGAAGGAGTATTCAACACCCCCTTTGTACGAAGACAACCATTATAACGAGCACAGCACAACGCTTGCCGCACGCGAAGACAACATGCAGGAGACAACGCTACCACCTGTCGTGAGAACAACGGATTCAAGTGACAACGATCGCGACTATGACGAGCACATTACAGCACCCTCTGTGCACGAAGACCAGGTGCAGGAGACAACGCTACCACCTGTCGTGAGAAACAAGAGTTTGGTTAACAATGATCATTGTCGTGTCCCATTGTAAACTGGGCGTGCCATCGCACACATCGTACATGTGTGTTAACCCACCTGTATGCGACAGACTTTGTGTGTTGCATGACATCGAGATGTATTGACGTCTGTGTCAATACAGGACTCTCTATAAGCCGGGAGCTGGACGCTAACGACCCGTGCATGCGCCACACAAAAGGTATCGTACATGTGTTAACCCACCTGTATGCGACAGACTTTGTGTGTTGCATGACATCGAGATGTATTGACGTCTGTGTCAATACAGGACTCTCTAAGCTGGGAGCTGGACGCTAACGACCCGTGCATGCGCCACACAAAAGGTAACTCGACTAACTACAAAACGAATATTGTGATGTAGAAAGTTGGCTCGACTGTTTGAATCAGCTGCAGCTGCGGTTTACTCACGAAGTGAATCGCACGCTTGTTAGAAGTACATTCGGAGCACTTAAAAAATACATCGCTCTCATCGAGTTCCGTCTCAGCGTTCACCGGCTGATGGGCAAGAGCGTGACATGGGATCGCAAGGAACTTACTTAAGGACTATCATCTCATTTGGCATTTACTCACGGACCCAAGAAACCAGTTCCGAAAAATGGTCGAGAATTATAACTTGTCTAATAGCAACTGGAAGATATGTTGCGTCATAAGCCTCTGATGGTTCACAAGGTGCACGGTCCACTCGAAATCCTAATGCTGTATTTGTAGTGCATACACTAAGTCTTCTCTGTTGATGTCAGACTAGAGTTTTATTAGAGTTTTACTTTGCAACAATGGGATTCGAGCAATTGATGTGTATATTTTTAATAGTGCACAATGCTACTATTCCTAGGCTGAATGTATGACATGGCTCTTGTGTATCATTATGTATCGTTTCCATTAAGTACTAATTTAAATAAAGTCCCTCTGTCCTCATTGCTAGGTTGTGGGTTTAATACACATTATTATGATCAACCTGTTGAATAGTATAATAACAATATTCCTGTAAAAGTCATTTAGTAATGAACAACCTCAGTTCTGTGAAAGAACATCATGTCTCTGATGTGTACACTGCAGGCCTGACCGGTCTTGCTGGGGCCTCTCTCCTGGAGGCGCTCAATCAGACCCAGTGGTGACACGTGGCAAGACGCTCCTCGGGGCGCGTCTTGCTTGGGCCTCTCTCCTGGAGGCGCTAAGTCAGACCCAGTGGTGACACGTGGCAAGAAGCTCCTCGGGGCGCGTCTTGCTTGGACTTCTCTCCCGGAGGCCCTCAGTAAGAACCATTGTTGACATGTGGCAAGACGCTCCTCGGGACGCGTCTTGCTTGGGCCTCTCTCCAGAAGGCCCTCAATCAGACCCAGTGTTGACACGTGGCAAGACGCTCCTCGGGGCGCGTCTTGCTTGGGCCTCTCTCCTGGAGGCGCTCAGTCAGACTGAGTAGTGACATGTGGCCTGACGCTCCTCGGGGCGCGTGTTGCTTGGGCCTCTCTCCTGGAGGCGCTCAGTCAGACCAAGTGGTGACATGTGGCAAGACAATCCTCGGGGCGCATCTTGCTTGGGCCTCTCTCCTGGAGGCTCTCTGTCAGACCCAGTGTTGACATGTGGCAAGACACTCCTCGGGGCGCGTCTTGCTTGGGCCTCTCTCATGGAGGCCCTCTGTCAGACCCAGTGTTGACATGTGTCAAGACGCTCCTCGGGGCGCGTCTTGCTTTGGCCTCTCTCCTGGAGGCGCTCAGTCAGACCGAGTGCTGACATGTGGCAAGAAGCTCCTCGGGGCGCGTCTTACTTGGGCTTCTCTCCTGGAGGCCCTCAGTAAGACCCATTGTTGACATGTGGCAAGACGCTCCTCGGGGCGCGTCCTGCTTGGGCCTCTCTCCTGGAGGCGCTCAGTCAGACTGAGTAGTGACATGTGGCCTGACGCTCCTCGGGGCGCGTGTTGCTTGGGCCTCTCTCCTGCAGGCGCTCAGTCAGACCAAGTGGTGACATGTGGCAAGACACTCCTCGGGGCGCTTCTTGCTTGGGCCTCTCTCCTGGAGGCCCTCTGTCATACCCAGTGTTGACATGTGTCAAGACGCTCCTCGGGGCGCTTCTTGCTTGGGCTTCTCTCCTGGAGGCCCTCAGTCAGACCCATTGTTGGCATGTGGCAAGACGCTCCTCGGGGCGCGTCTTGCTTGGGCCTCTCTCCTGGAGGCGCTCAGTCAGACCGAGTGCTGACATGTGGCAAGACGCTCCTCGGGCCGCGTGTTGCTTGGGCTTCTCTCCTGGAGGCCCTCAGTCAGACCCATTGTTGACATGTGGCCTGACGCTCCTCGGGGCGCGTGTTGCTTGGGCCTCTCTCCTGGAGGTGCTCAGTCAGACCAAGTGGTGACATGTGGCAAGACACTCATCGGGGCGCGTCTTGCTTGGGCCTCTCTCCTGGAGGCCCTCTGTCATACCCAGTGTTGACATGTGTCAAGACGCTCCTCGGGGCGCGTCTTGCTTGGGCTTCTCTCCTGGAGGCCCTCAGTCAGACCCATTGTTGGCATGTGGCAAGACGCTCCTCGGGGCGCGTCTTGCTTGGGCCTCTCTCCTGGAGGCGCTCAGTCAGACCGAGTGCTGACAAGTGGCAAGACGCTCCTCGGGCCGCGTGTTGCTTGGGCTTCTCTCCTGGAGGCCCTCAGTCAGACCCATTGTTGACATGTGGCAAGACGCTCCTCGGGGCGCGTCTTGCTTGGGCCTCTCTCCTGGAGGCGCTCAGTCAGACCGAGTGCTGACATGTGGCAAGACGCTCCTCGGGGCGCGTCTTGATTGGGCCTCTCTCCTGCAGGTGCTCAGTCAGACTGAGTAGTGACATGTGGCCTGACGATCCTCGGGGCACGTCTTGCTTGGGCCTCTCTCCTGGAGGCGCTCAGTCAGACCCAGTGGTGACATGTGGCAAGACACTCCTCGGGGCGCGTCTTGCTTGGGCTTCTCTCCTGGAGGCCCTCAGTCAGACCCATTGTTGACATGTGGCAAGACGCTCCTCGGGGCGCGTCTTGCTTGGGCTTCTCTCCTGGAGGCCCTCAGTCAGACCCATTGTTGACATGTGGCAAGACGCTCCTCGGGGCGCGTCTTGCTTGGGCCTCTCTCCTGGAGGCGCTCAGTCAGACCGAGTGTTGACATGTGGCAAGACGCTCCTCGGGGCGTGTCTTGCTTGGGCCTCTCTCCTGGAGGCGCTCAGTCAGACCCAGTGTTGACATGTGGCAAGACGCTCCTCGGGGCGCGTCTTGCTTGGGCCTCTCTCCTGGAGGCACTCAGTCAGACCCAGTGGTGACACGTGGAAAGATGCTCCTCGGGGCACGTCTTGCTTGGGCCTCTCTCCTGGAGGCGCTCAGTCAGACCCAGTGTTGACACGTGGCAAGACGCTCCTCGGGGCGCGTCTTGCTTGGGCCTCTCTCCTGGAGGCGCTCAGTCAGACCCAGTGTTGGCATGTGGCAAGACACTCCTCGGGGCGCGTCTTGGTTGGGCCTCTCTCCTGGAGGCGCTCATTCAGACCTAGTGGTGACATGTGGCAAGACGCTCCTCGGGGCGCGTATTGCTTGGGCCTCTCTCCTGAATGCCCTCTGTCAGACCGAGTGTTGACATGTGGCAAGACTCTCCTCGGGGCGCGTCTTGCACTCGGGCTGACTGAGCGCCTCCAGAAGAGAGGCCCAAGCAAGACGCGCCCCGAGGAGCGTCTTGCGACATGTCACTACTCGGTCTAACTGAGCGCCTCCAGGAGAGAGGTCCAAGCAAGACGCACCCCGAGGAGCGTCTTGCCACATGTCACTACTCGGTCTGACTGAGTGCCTCCGGGAGAGAGGCCCAAGCAAGACGTGCCCCGAGGAGCGTCTTGCCACATGTCAACAATGGGTCTGACTGAGGGCCTCCAGGAGAGAAGCCCAAGCAAGACGCGCCCCGAGGAGCGTCAGGCCACATGTCAACACTGGGTCTGACTGAGCGCCTCCAGGAGAGAGGCCCCAGCAAGACGCGCCCCGAGGAGCGTCCTGCCACATGTCAGCACTCGGTCTGACTGAGCGCCTCCAGGAGAGAGGCCCAAGCAAGAAGCGCCCCGAGGAGCTTCTTGCCACATGTCAACAATGGGTCTCACTGAGGGCCTCCAGGAGAGAAGCCCAAGCAAGACGCGCCCCGAGGAGCGTCTTGCCACATGTCAACACGGTGTCTAATTGAGCGCCTCCAGGAGAGAGGCCCAAGCAAGACATACCCCGAGGAGCGTCTTGCCACATGTCACTACTCGGTCTGACTGAGCGCCTCCAGGAGAGAGGTCCAAGCAACACGTGCCCCGAGGAGCGTCTTGCCACATGTCAACAATGGGTCTGACTGAGGGCCTCCAGGAGAGAAGCCCAAGCAAGAAGCGCCAAGAGGAGCGTCTTGCCACATGTCAACACTGGGTCTGACTGAGCGCCTCCAGGAGAGAGGCCAAAGCAAGACACGCCCCGAGGAGCTTCTTTCCACATGTCAACAATGGGTCTTACTGAGGGCCTCCATGAGAGAAGCCCAAGCAAGACGCGCCCCGAGGAGTGTCTTGCCACATGTCAACACTGTGTCTGACTGAGCGCCTCCAGGAGAGAGGCCCAAGCAAGACGCGCCCCGAGGAGCGTCTTGCCAAGTGTCAACACTGGGTCTGACTTAGCGCCTCCAGGAGAGAGGCCCAAGCAAGATGCGCCTCGAGGAGCGTCTTGCCACGTGTCACCACCGGGTCTGACTGAGCTCCTCCAGGAGAGAGGCCCAAGCAAGATGCGCCTCGAGGAGCGTCTTGCCACGTGTCACCACCGGGTCTGACTGAGCTCCTCCAGGAGAGAGGCCCAAGCAATACGCGCCCAGAGGAGCGTCTTGCCACTTGTCACCACTGGGTCTGATTGAGCACCTCCAGGAGAGAGGCCCCAGCAAGACGCGCCCCGAGGAGCGTCTTGCCTTATGTCAGCACTCGGTCTGACTGAGCGCCTCCAGGAGAGAGGCCCAAGGAAGACGCGCCCGAGGAGCGTCTTGCCAAATGTCACTACTCGGTCTGACTGAGCGCCTCCAGGAGGGAGGTCCAAGCAAGACGCGCCCCGAGGAGCGTCTTGCCACATGTCACTACTCGGTCTGACTGAGCGCCTCCAGGAGAGAGGCCCAAGCAAGACGTGCCCCGAGGAGCGTCTTGCCACATGTCAACAATGGGTCTGACTGAGGGCCTCCAGGAGAGAAGCCCAAGCAAGACGCGCCCAGAGGAGCGTCTTGCCACATGTCAACACTGGGTCTGACTGAGCGCCTCCAGGAGAGAGGCCCAAGCAAGACACGCCCCGAGGAGCGTCTTGACACATGTCAACACTGGGTCGGACTGAGGGCCTCCATGAGAGAAGCCCAAGCAAGACGCGCCCCGAGGAGAGTCTTGCCACATGTCAACACTCGGTCTGACAGAGGGAATTCAGGAGAGAGGCCCAAGCAATGAGCGCCCCGAGGAGCGTCTTGCCTTATGTCAGCACTCGGTCTTACTGAGCGCCTCCAGGAGAGAGGCCCAAGCAAGACGCGCCCCGAGGAGCGTCTTGCCACATGTCAACAATGGGTCTGACTGAGGGCCTCCAGGAGAGAGGCCCAAGCAAGATGCGCCCGGAGGAGCGTCTTGCCACATGTCAACACTGGGTCTGACAGAGGGCCTCCAGGAGAGAGGCCCAAGCAAGACGCGCCCCGAGGAGCGTCTTGCCACATGTCACATCTGGTTCTGACTGAGCGCCTCCAGGAGAGAGGCCCAAGCAAGACGCGCCCCGAGGAGCGTCTTGTCACATGTCAACACTGGGTCTGTCTGAGCGCCTCCAGGAGAGAAGCCCAAGCAAGACGCGCCCCGAGGAGTGTCTTGCAAAATGTCAGGACTCGGTCTGACTGAGCGCCTCCAGGAGAGAGGCCCAAGCAAGACGCGCCCCGAGGAGCGTCTTGCCACATGTCAACAATGGGTCTGACTGAGGGCCTCCAGGAAAGAAGCCCAAGCAACACGCGGCCCGAGGAGCGTCTTGCCACATGTCAGCACTCGGTCTGACTGAGCGCCTCCAGGAGAGAGGCCAAAGCAAGACGCGCCCCGAGGAGCGTCTTGACACATGTCAACACTGGGTCTGACAGAGGGCCTCCATGAGAGAGGCCCAAGCAAGACGCGCCCGGAGGAGCGTCTTGCCACATGTCAACACTGGGTCTGACAGAGGGCCTCCAGGAGAGAGGCCCAAGCAAGACGCGCCCCGAGGAGCGTCTTGCCACATGTCACCTCTGGTTCTGACTGAGCGCCTCCAGGAGAGAGGCCCAAGCAAGACGCGCCCCGAGGAGCGTCTTGTCACATGTCAACACTGGGTCTGTCTGAGCGCCTCCAGGAGAGAAGCCCAAGTAAGACGCGCCCCGAGAAGTGTCTTGCCAAATGTCAGCACTCGCTCTGACTGAGCGCCTCCAGGAGAGAGGCCCAAGCAAGACGCGCCCAAAGGAGCGTCTTGCAACATGTCAACAATGGGTCTGACTGAGCGCCTCCAGGAGAGAGGCCCAAGCAAGACGCGCCCAAAGGAGCGTCTTGCAACATGTCAACAATGGGTCTGACTGAGCGCCTCCAGGAGAGAGGCCCAAGCAACACGCGCCCCGAGGAGCGTCAGGCCACATGTCACTACTCAGTCTGACTGAGCGCCTCCAGGAGAGAGGCCCAAGCAAGACGCGCCCCGAGGAGCGTCTTGCCACGTGTCAACACTGGGTCTGATTGAGGGCCTTCTGGAGAGAGGCCCAAGCAAGACGCGCCCCGAGGAGCGTCTTGCCACATGTCAACAATGGGTCTTACTGAGGGCCTCCAGGAGAGAAGCCCAAGCAACACGCACACCGAGGAGCTTCTTGCCACATGTCAGCACTCGGTCTGACTGAGCGCCTCCAGGAGAGAGGCCCAAGCAAGACGCGCCCCGAGGAGCGTCTTGCCACATGTCAACACTGGGTCTAATTGAGCGCCTCCAGGAGAGAGGCCCAAGCAAGACATACCCCGAGGAGCGTCTTGCCACATGTCACTACTCGGTCTGACTGAGCGCCTCCAGGAGAGAGGTCCAAGCAACACGTGCCCCGAGGAGCGTCTTGCCACATGTCAACAATGGGTCTGACTGAGGGCCTCCAGGAGAGAAGCCCAAGCAAGAAGCGCCCCGAGGAGCGTCTTGCCACATGTCAACACTGGGTCTGACTGAGCGCCTCCAGGAGAGAGGCCCAAGCAAGACACGCCCCGAGGAGCGTCTTGACACATGTCAACACTGGGTCTGACTGAGGGCCTCCATGAGAGAAGCCCAAGCAAGACGCGCCCCGAGGAGAGTCTTGCCACATGTCAACACTGGGTCTGACAGAGGGCATCCAGGAGAGAGGCCCAAGCAATACGCGCCCCGAGGAGCGTCTTGCCACATGTCAACAATGGGTCTGACTGAGGGCCTCCAGGAGAGAAGCCAAAGCAAGACGCGCCCCGAGGAGCTTCTTTCCACATGTCAACAATGGGTCTTACTGAGGGCCTCCATGAGAGAAGCCCAAGCAAGACGCGCCCCGAGGAGTGTCTTGCTACATGTCAACACTGTGTCTGACTGAGCGCCTCCAGGAGAGAGGCCCAAGCAAGACGCGCCCCGAGGAGCGTCTTGCCACGTGTCAACACTGGGTCTGACTTAGCGCCTCCAGGAGAGAGGCCCAAGCAAGATGCGCCTCGAGGAGCGTCTTGCCACGTGTCACCACTGGGTCTGACTGAGCTGCTCCAGGAGAGAGGCACAAGCAAGACGCGCCCAGAGGAGCGTCTTGCCACTTGTCACCACTGGGTCTGATTGAGCACCTCCAGGAGAGAGGCCCCAGCAAGACGCGCCCCGAGGAGCGTCTTGCCTTACGTCAGCACTCGGTCTGACTGAGAGCCTCCAGGAGAGAGGCCCAAGCAAGACGCACCCCGAGGAGCGTCTTGCCAAATGTCACTACTCGGTCTGACTGAGCGCCTCCAGGAGGGAGGTCCAAGCAAGACGCGCCCCGAGGAGCGTCTTGCCACATGTCACTACTCGGTCTGACTGAGCGCCTCCAGGAGAGAGGCCCAAGCAAGACGTGCCCCGAGGAGCGTCTTGCCACATGTCAACAATGGGTCTGACTGAGGGCCTCCAGGAGAGAAGCCCAAGCAAGACGCGCCCAGAGGAGCGTCTTGCCATATGTCAACACTGGGTCTGACTGAGCGCCTCCAGGAGAGAGGCCCAAGCAAGACACGCCCCGAGGAGCGTCTTGACACATGTCAACACTGGGTCGGACTGAGGGCCTCCATGAGAGAAGCCCAAGCAAGACGCGCCCCGAGGAGAGTCTTGCCACATTTCAACACTCGGTCTGACAGAGGGAATTCAGGAGAGAGGCCCAAGCAATGAGCGCCCCGAGGAGCGTCTTGCCTTATGTTAGCACTCGGTCTTACTGAGTGCCTCCAGGAGAGAGGCCAAAGCAAGACGCGCCCCGAGGAGCGTCTTGCCACATGTCAACAATGGGTCTGACTGAGGGCCTCCAGGAGAGAGGCCCAAGCAAGATGCGCCCGGAGGAGCGTCTTGCCACATGTCAACACTGGGTCTGACAGAGGGCCTCCAGGAGAGAGGCCCAAGCAAGACGCGCCCCGAGGAGCGTCTTGCCACATGTCACCTCTGGTTCTGACTGAGCGCCTCCAGGAGAGAGGCCCAAGCAAGACGCGCCCCGAGGAGCGTCTTGTCACATGTCAACACTGGGTCTGTCTGAGCGCCTCCAGGAGAGAAGCCCAAGCAAGACGCGCCCCGAGGAGTGTCTTGCCAAATGTCAGCACTCGGTCTGACTGAGCGCCTCCAGGAGAGAGGCCCAAGCAAGACGCGCCCCGAGGAGCGTCTTGCCACATGTCAACAATGGGTCTGACTGAGGGCCTCCAGGAGAGAAGCCCAAGCAACACGCGGCCCGAGGAGCGTCTTGCCACATGTCAGCACTCGGTCTGACTGAGCGCCTCCAGGAGAGAGGCCAAAGCAAGACGCGCCCCGAGGAGCGTCTTGACACATGTCAACACTGGGTCTGACAGAGGGCCTCCATGAGAGAGGCCCAAGCAAGACGCGCCCAGAGGAGTGTCTTGCCACATGTCAACACTGGGTCTGACAGAGGGCCTCCAGGAGAGAGGCCCAAGCAAGACGCGCCCCGAGAAGTGTCTTGCCACATGTCACCACTTGGTCTGACTGAGCGCCTCCAGGAGAGAGGCCCAAGCAAGACGCGCCCCGAGGAGCGTCTTGCCACGTGTCAACACTGGGTCTGATTGAGGGCCTTCTGGAGAGAGGCCCAAGCAAGACGCACCCCGAGGAGCGTCTTGCCACATGTCACCACTTGGTCTGACTGAGCGCCTCCAGGAGAGAGGCCCAAGCAACACGCGCCCCGAGGAGCGTCAGGCCACATGTCACTACTCAGTCTGACTGAGCGCCTCCAGGAGAGAGGCCCAAGCAAGATGCGCCCCGAGGAGCGTCTTGCCACATGTCAACAATGAGTCTTACTGAGGGCATCCAGGAGAGAAGCCCAAGCAAGACGCGCCCCGAGGAGCTTCTTGCCACATGTCAGCATTCGGTCTGACTGAGCGCCTCCATGAGAGAGGCCCAAGCAAGACGCGCCCCGAGGAGTGTCTTGCCACATGTCAACACTGGGTCAGACAGAGGGCCTCCAGGAGAGAGGCCCAAGCAAGACGCGCCCCGAGGAGTGTCTTGCCACATGTCACCACTTGGTCTGACTGAGCGCCTCCAGGAGAGAGGCCCAAGCAAGACGCGCCCCGAGGAGCGTCTTACCACGTGTCAACACTGGGTCTGATTGAGGGCCTTCTGGAGAGAGGCCCAAGCTAGACGCGCCCCGAGGAGCGTCTTGCCACATGTCAACAATGGTTCTTACTGAGGGCCTCCAGGTGAGAAGCCCAAGCAAGACGCGCCCCGAGGAGCTTCTTGCCACATGTCAGCACTCGGTCAGACTGAGCGCCTCCAGGAGAGAGGCCAAAGCAAGACGCCCCCCGAGGAGCGTCTTGACACATGTCAACACTGGGTCTGACAGAGGGCCTCCATGAGAGAGGCCCAAGCAAGACGCGCCCCGAGGAGTGTCTTGCCAAATGTCAACACTGGGTCTGACTGAGCGCCTCCAGGAGAGAGGCCCAAGCAAGACGCACCCCGAGGAGCGTCTTGCCAAATGTCACTACTCGGTCTGACTGAGCGCCTCCAGGAGGGAGGTCCAAGCAAGACGCGCCCCGAGGAGCGTCTTGCCACATGTCACTACTCGGTCTGACTGAGCGCCTCCAGGAGAGAGGCCCAAGCAAGACGTGCCCCGAGGAGCGTCTTGCCACATGTCAACAATGGGTCTGACTGAGGGCCTCCAGGAGAGAAGCCCAAGCAAGACGCGCCCAGAGGAGCGTCTTGCCATATGTCAACACTGGGTCTGACTGAGCGCCTCCAGGAGAGAGGCCCAAGCAAGACACGCCCCGAGGAGCGTCTTGACACATGTCAACACTGGGTCGGACTGAGGGCCTCCATGAGAGAAGCCCAAGCAAGACGCGCCCCGAGGAGAGTCTTGCCACATGTCAACAATGGGTCTGACTGAGGGCCTCCAGGAGAGAAGCCCAAGCAACACGCGGCCCGAGGAGCGTCTTGCCACATGTCAGCACTCGGTCTGACTGAGCGCCTCCAGGAGAGAGGCCAAAGCAAGACGCGCCCCGAGGAGCGTCTTGACACATGTCAACACTGGGTCTGACAGAGGGCCTCCATGAGAGAGGCCCAAGCAAGACGCGCCCCGAGGAGTGTCTTGCCACATGTCAACACTGGGTCTGACAGAGGGCCTCCAGGAGAGAGGCCCAAGCAAGACGCGCCCCGAGAAGTGTCTTGCCACATGTCACCACTTGGTCTGACTGAGCGCCTCCAGGAGAGAGGCCCAAGCAAGACGCGCCCCGAGGAGCGTCTTGCCACGTGTCAACACTGGGTCTGATTGAGGGCCTTCTGGAGAGAGGCCCAAGCAAGACGCACCCCGAGGAGCGTCTTGCCACATGTCACCACTTGGTCTGACTGAGCGCCTCCAGGAGAGAGGCCCAAGCAACACGCGCCCCGAGGAGCGTCAGGCCACATGTCACTACTCAGTCTGACTGAGCGCCTCCAGGAGAGAGGCCCAAGCAAGATGCGCCCCGAGGAGCGTCTTGCCACATGTCAACAATGAGTCTTACTGAGGGCATCCAGGAGAGAAGCCCAAGCAAGACGCGCCCCGAGGAGCTTCTTGCCACATGTCAGCATTCGGTCTGACTGAGCGCCTCCATGAGAGAGGCCCAAGCAAGACGCGCCCCGAGGAGTGTCTTGCCACATGTCAACACTGGGTCTGACAGAGGGCCTCCAGGAGAGAGGCCCAAGCAAGACGCGCCCCGAGGAGTGTCTTGCCACATGTCACCACTTGGTCTGACTGAGCGCCTCCAGGAGAGAGGCCCAAGCAAGACGCGCCCCGAGGAGCGTCTTACCACGTGTCAACACTGGGTCTGATTGAGGGCCTTCTGGAGAGAGGCCCAAGCTAGACGCGCCCCGAGGAGCGTCTTGCCACATGTCAACAATGGTTCTTACTGAGGGCCTCCAGGTGAGAAGCCCAAGCAAGACGCGCCCCGAGGAGCTTCTTGCCACATGTCAGCACTCGGTCAGACTGAGCGCCTCCAGGAGAGAGGCCAAAGCAAGACGCCCCCCGAGGAGCGTCTTGACACATGTCAACACTGGGTCTGACAGAGGGCCTCCATGAGAGAGGCCCAAGCAAGACGCGCCCCGAGGAGTGTCTTGCCAAATGTCAACACTGGGTCTGACTGAGCGCCTCCAGGAGAGAGGCCCAAGCAAGACGCACCCCGAGGAGCGTCTTGCCAAATGTCACTACTCGGTCTGACTGAGCGCCTCCAGGAGGGAGGTCCAAGCAAGACGCGCCCCGAGGAGCGTCTTGCCACATGTCACTACTCGGTCTGACTGAGCGCCTCCAGGAGAGAGGCCCAAGCAAGACGTGCCCCGAGGAGCGTCTTGCCACATGTCAACAATGGGTCTGACTGAGGGCCTCCAGGAGAGAAGCCCAAGCAAGACGCGCCCAGAGGAGCGTCTTGCCATATGTCAACACTGGGTCTGACTGAGCGCCTCCAGGAGAGAGGCCCAAGCAAGACACGCCCCGAGGAGCGTCTTGACACATGTCAACACTGGGTCGGACTGAGGGCCTCCATGAGAGAAGCCCAAGCAAGACGCGCCCCGAGGAGAGTCTTGCCACATGTCAACACTCGGTCTGACAGAGGGAATTCAGGAGAGAGGCCCAAGCAATGAGCGCCCCGAGGAGCGTCTTGCCTTATGTTAGCACTTGGTCTTACTGAGCGCCTCCAGGAGAGAGGCCAAAGCAAGACGCGCCCCGAGGAGCGTCTTGCCACATGTCAACAATGGGTCTGACTGAGGGCCTCCAGGAGAGAGGCCCAAGCAAGATGCGCCCGGAGGAGCGTCTTGCCACATGTCAACACTGGGTCTGACAGAGGGCCTCCAGGAGAGAGGCCCAAGCAAGACGCGCCCCGAGGAGCGTCTTGCCACATGTCACCTCTGGTTCTGACTGAGCGCCTCCAGGAGAGAGGCCCAAGCAAGACGCGCCCCGAGGAGCGTCTTGTCACATGTCAACACTGGGTCTGTCTGAGCGCCTCCAGGAGAGAAGCCCAAGCAAGACGCGCCCCGAGGAGTGTCTTGCCAAATGTCAGCACTCGGTCTGACTGAGCGCCTCCAGGAGAGAGGCCCAAGCAAGACGCGCCCCGAGGAGCGTCTTGCCACATGTCAACAATGGGTCTGACTGAGGGCCTCCAGGAGAGAAGCCCAAGCAACACGCGGCCCGAGGAGCGTCTTGCCACATGTCAGCACTCGGTCTGACTGAGCGCCTCCAGGAGAGAGGCCAAAGCAAGACGCGCCCCGAGGAGCGTCTTGACACATGTCAACACTGGGTCTGACAGAGGGCCTCCATGAGAGAGGCCCAAGCAAGACGCGCCCCGAGGAGTGTCTTGCCACATGTCAACACTGGGTCTGACAGAGGGCCTCCAGGAGAGAGGCCCAAGCAAGACGCGCCCCGAGAAGTGACTTGCCACATGTCACCACTTGGTCTGACTGAGCGCCTCCAGGAGAGAGGCCCAAGCAAGACGCGCCCCGAGGAGCGTCTTGCCAAGTGTCAACACTGGGTCTGATTGAGGGCCTTCTGGAGAGAGGCCCAAGCAAGACGCACCCCGAGGAGCGTCTTGCCACATGTCACCACTTGGTCTGACTGAGCGCCTCCAGGAGAGAGGCCCAAGCAACACGCGCCCCGAGGAGCGTCAGGCCAAATGTCACTACTCAGTCTGACTGAGCGCCTCCAGGAGAGAGGCCCAAGCAAGATGCGCCCCGAGGAGCGTCTTGCCACATGTCAACAATGAGTCTTACTGAGGGCATCCAGGAGAGAAGCCCAAGCAAGACGCGCCCCGAGGAGCTTCTTGCCACATGTCAGCATTCGGTCTGACTGAGCGCCTCCATGAGAGAGGCCCAAGCAAGACGCGCCCCGAGGAGTGTCTTGCCACATGTCAACACTGGGTCTGACAGAGGGCCTCCAGGAGAGAGGCCCAAGCAAGACGCGCCCCGAGGAGTGTCTTGCCACATGTCACCACTTGGTCTGACTGTGCGCCTCCAGGAGAGAGGCCCAAGCAAGACGCGCCCCGAGGAGCGTCTTACCACGTGTCAACACTGGGTCTGATTGAGGGCCTTCTGGAGAGAGGCCCAAGCAAGACGCGCCCCGAGGAGCGTCTTGCCACATGTCAACAATGGTTCTTACTGAGGGCCTCCAGGTGAGAAGCCCAAGCAAGACGCGCCCCGAGGAGCTTCTTGCCACATGTCAGCACTCGGTCAGACTGAGCGCCTCCAGGAGAGAGGCCAAAGCAAGACGCCCCCCGAGGAGCGTCTTGACACATGTCAACACTGGGTCTGACAGAGGGCCTCCATGAGAGAGGCCCAAGCAAGACGCGCCCCGAGGAGTGTCTTGCCAAATGTCAACACTGGGTCTGACTGAGCGCCTCAGGGAGAGAGGTCCAAGCAAGACGCGCCCCGAGGAGCGTCTTGCCACATGTCACTACTCGGTCTGACTGAGCGCCTCAGGGAGAGAGGTCCAAGCAAGACGTGCCCCGAGGAGCGTCTTGCCACATGTCAACACTCGATCTGACTGAGTGCCTCCATAAGAGAAGCCCCAGCAAGACGCGCCCCGAGGAGCGTCTTGCCACATGTCACTACTCGGTCTGTTTGAGCGCCTCCAGGAGAGAGGCCCAAGCAAGACACGCCCCGAGGAGCGTCTTGACACATGTCAACACTGGGTCTGACTGAGGGCCTCCATGAGAGAAGCCCAAGCAAGACACGCCCCGAGGAGCGTCTTGCCACATGTCAACAATGGGTCTTACTGAGGGCCTCCAGGAGAGAGGCCCAAGCAAGATGCGCCCGGAGGAGCGTTTTGCCACATGTCAACAATGGGTCTGACAGAGGGCCTCCAGGAGAGAGGCCCAAGCAAGACGCACCCCGAGGAGCGTCTTGCCACATGTCAACACTGGGTCTGACAGAGGGCCTCTATGAGAGAGGCCCAAGCAAGACGTGCCCCGAGGAGCGTCTTGCGACATGTCACTACTCGGTCTAACTGAGCGCCTCCAGGAGAGAGGTCCAAGCAAGACGCGCCCCGAGGAGCGTCTTGCCACATGTCACTACTCGGTCTGACTGAGCGCCTCCAGGAGAGAGGCCCAAGCAAGACGTGCCCCGAGGAGCGTCTTGCCACATGTCACCACTTGGTCTGACTGAGCGCCTCCAGGAGAGAGGCCCAAGCAACACGCGCCCCGAGGAGCGTCAGGCCACATGTCACTACTCAGTCTGACTGAGCGCCTCCAGGAGAGAGGCCCAAGCAAGACGCGCCCCGAGGAGCGTCTTGCCACATGTCAACAATGAGTCTTACTGAGGGCATCCAGGAGAGAAGCCCAAGCAAGACGCGCCCCGAGGAGTGTCTTGCCACATGTCAACACTGGGTCTGACAGAGGGCCTCCAGGAGAGAGGCCCAAGCAAGACGCGCCCCGAGGAGTGTCTTGGCACATGTCACCACTTGGTCTGACTGAGCGCCTCCAGGAGAGAGGCCGAAGCAACACGCGCCCCGAGGAGCGTCAGACCGCATGTCACTACTCATTCTGACTGAGCGCCTCCAGGAGAGAGGCCCAAGCAAGACGCGCCCCGAGGAGCGTCTTGCCACGTGTCAACACTGGGTCTGATTGAGGGCCTTCTGGAGAGAGGCCCAAGCAAGACGCGCCCCGAGGAGCGTCTTGCCACATGTCACCACTTGGTCTGACTGAGCGCCTCCAGGAGAGAGGCCCAAGCAACACGCGCCCCGAGGAGCGTCAGGCCACATGTCACTACTCAGTCTGACTGAGCACCTCCAGGAGAGAGGCCCAAGCAAGACGCGCCCCGAGGAGCGTCTTGCCACATGTCAACAATGAGTCTTACTGAGGCTATCCAGGAGAGAAGCCCAAGCAAGACGCGCCCCGAGTAGCTTCTTGCCACATGTAAGCACTCGGTCTGACTGAGCGCCTCCATGAGAGAGGCCCAAGCAAGACGCGCCCCGAGGAGTGTCTTGCCACATGTCAACACTGGGTCTGACAGAGGGCCTCCAGGAGAGAGGCCCAAGCAAGACGCGCCCCGAGGAGTGTCTTGCCACATGTCACCACTTGGTCTGACTGAGCGCCTCCAGGAGAGAGGCCCAAGCAAGACGCGCCCCGAGGAGCGTCTTGCCACGTGTCAACACTGGGTCTGATTGAGGGCCTTCTGGAGAGAGGCCCAAGCAAGATGCGCCCCGAGGAGCGTCTTGCCACATGTCAACAATGGTTCTTACTGAGGGCCTCCAGGTGAGAAGCCCAAGAAAGACGCGCCCCGAGGAGCTTCTTGCCACATGTCAGCACTCGGTCAGACTGACCGCCTCCAGGAGAGAGGCCAAAGCAAGACGCCCCCCGAGGAGCGTCTTGACACATGTCAACACTGGGTCTGACAGAGGGCCTCCATGAGAGAGGCCCAAGCAAGACGCGCCCCGAGGAGTGTCTGCCAAATGTCAACACTGGGTCTGACTGAGCGCCTCAGGGAGAGAGGTCCAAGCAAGACGCGCCCCGAGGAGCGTCTTGCCACATGTCACTACTCGGTCTGACTGAGCGCCTCAGGGAGAGAGGTCCAAGCAAGACGTGCCCCGAGGAGCGTCTTGCCACATGTCAACACTGGATCTGACTGAGTGCCTCCATGAGAGAAGCCCCAGCAAGACGCGCCCCGAGGAGCGTCTTGCCACATGTCACTACTCGGTCTGTTTGAGCGCCTCCAGGAGAGAGGCCCAAGCAAGACACGCCCCGAGGAGCGTCTTGCCACATGTCAACACTGGGTCTGATTGAGGGCCTTCTGGAGAGAGGCCCAAGCAAGATGCGCCCCGAGGAGCGTCTTGCCACATGTATACAATGGGTCTTACTGAGGGCCTCCAGGAGAGAGGCCCAAGCAAGATGCGCCCGGAGGAGCGTTTTGCCACATGTCAACACTGGGTCTGACAGAGGGCCTCCAGGAGAGAGGCCCAAGCAAGACGCACCCCGAGGAGCGTCTTGCGACATGTCACTACTCGGTCTGACTGAGCGCCTCCAGGAGAGAGGCCCAAGCAAGACGTGCCCCGAGGAGCGTCTTGCCACATGTCAACAATGGGTCTGACTGAGGGCCTCCAGGAGAGAAGCCCAAGCAAGACGCGCCCCGTGGAGCGTCTTGCCACATGTCTCCTCTGGGTCTGACAGAGGGCCTCCAGGAGAGAGGCCCAAGCAAGACGCGCCCCGAGAAGTGTCTTGCCACATGTCACCACTTGGTCTGACTGAGCGCCTCCAGGAGAGAGGCCCAAGCAACACGCGCCCCGAGGAGCGTCAGACCGCATGTCACTACTCATTCTGACTGAGCGCCTCCAGGAGAGAGGCCCAAGCAAGACGCGCCCCGAGGAGCGTCTTGCCACGTGTCAACACTGGGTCTGATTGAGGGCCTTCTGGAGAGAGGCCCAAGCAAGACGCGCCCCGAGGAGCGTCTTGCCACATGTCACCACTTGGTCTGACTGAGCGCCTCCAGGAGAGAGCCCAAGCAACACGCGCCCCGAGGAGCGTCAGGCCACATGTCACTACTCAGTCTGACTGAGCGCCTCCAGGAGAGAGGCCCAAGCAAGACGCGCCCCGAGGAGCGTCTTGCCACATGTCATCAATGAGTCTTACTGAGGGCCTCCAGGAGAGAAGCCCAAGCAAGATGCGCCCCGAGGAGCTTCTTGCCACATGTCAGCACTCGGTCTGACTGAGCGCCTCCATGAGAGAGGCCTAAGCAAGACGCGCCCCGAGGAGTGTCTTGCCACATGTCAACACTGGGTCTGACAGAGGGCCTCCAGGAGAGAGGCCCAAGCAAGACGCGCCCCGAGGAGTGTCTTGCCACATGTCACCACTTGGTCTGACTGAGCGCCTCCAGGAGAGAGGCCCAAGCAAGACTCGCCCCGAGGAGCGTCTTGCCACGTGTCAACACTGGGTCTGATTGAGGGCCTTATGGAGACAGGCCCAAGCAAGACGCGCCCCGAGGAGCGTCGTGCCACATGTCAACAATGGTTCTTACTGAGGGCCTCCAGGTGAGAAGCCCAAGCAAGACGCGCCCCGAGGAGCTTCTTGCCACATGTCAGCACTCGGTCAGACTGAGCGCCTCCAGGAGAGAGGCCAAAGCAAGACGCCCCCCGAGGAGCGTCTTGACACATGTCAACACTGGGTCTGACAGAGGGCCTCCATGAGAGAGGCCCAAGCAAGACGCGCCCCGAGGAGTGTCTTGCCAAATGTCAACACTGGGTCTGACTGAGCGCGTCAGGGAGAGAGGTCCAAGCAAGACGCGCCCCGAGGAGCGTCTTGCCACATGTCACTACTCGGTCTGACTGAGCGCCTCAGGGAGAGAGGTCCAAGCAAGACGTGCCCCGAGGAGCGTCTTGCCACATGTCAACACTGGGTCTGATTGAGGGCCTTCTGGAGAGAGGCCCAAGCAAGACGCGCCCCGAGGAGCGTCTTGCAACATGTATACAATGGGTCTTACTGAGGGCCTCCAGGAGAGAGGCCCAAGCAAGATGCGCCCGGAGGAGCGTTTTGCCACATGTCAACACTGGGTCTGACAGAGGGCCTCCAGGAGAGAGGCCCAAGCAAGACGCACCCCGAGGAGCGTCTTGCCACATGTCAACACTGGGTCTGACAGAGGGCCTCTATGAGAGAGGCCCAAGCAAGACGCGCCCCGAGGAGCGTCTTGCGACATGTCACTACTCGGTCTAACTGAGCGCCTCCAGGAGAGAGGTCCAAGCAAGACGCGCCCCGAGGAGCGTCTTGCCACATGTCACTACTCGGTCTGACTGAGCGCCTCCAGGAGAGAGGCCCAAGCAAGACGTGCCCCGAGGAGCGTCTTGCCACGTGTCAACACTGGGTCTGATTGAGGGCCTTCTGGAGAGAGGCCCAAGCAAGACGCGCCCCGAGGAGCGTCTTGCCAAATGTCAACACTGGGTCTGACTGAGCGCCTCAGGGAGAGAGGTCCAAGCAAGACGCGCCCCGAGGAGCGTCTTGCCACATGTCACTACTCGGTCTGACTGAGCGCCTCAGGGAGAGAGGTCCAAGCAAGACGCGCCCCGAGGAGCGTCTTGCTACATGTCAACACTGGATCTGACTGAGTGCCTCCATGAGAGAAGCCCCAGCAAGACGCGCCCCGAGGAGCGTCTTGCCACATGTCACTACTCAGTCTGTTTGAGCGCCTCCAGGAGAGAGGCCCAAGCAAGACACGCCCCGAGGAGCGTCTTGACACATGTCAACACTGGGTCTGACTGAGGGCCTCCATGAGAGAAGCCCAAGCAAGACGCGCCCCGAGGAGCGTCTTGCCACATGTCAACACTGGGTCTTATTGAGGGCCTTCTGGAGAGAGGCCCAAGCAAGACGCGCCCCGAGGAGCGTCTTGCCACATGTATACAATGGGTCTTACTGAGGGCCTCCAGGAGAGAGGCCCAAGCAAGATGCGCCCGGAGGAGCATTTTGCCACATGTCAACATTGGGTCTGACAGAGGGCCTCCAGGAGAGAGGCCCAAGCAAGACGCACCGCGAGGAGCGTCTTGCCACATGGCACCTCTGGTTCTGACTGAGCGCCTCCAGGAGAGAGGCCCAAGCAAGACGCGCCCCGAGGAGCGTCTTGCCACATGTCAACACTGGGTCTGACAGAGGGCCTCCATGAGAGAGGCCCAAGCAAGACGCGCCCCGAGGAGCGTCTTGCGACATGTCACTACTCGGTCTAACTGAGCGCCTCCAGGAGAGAGGTCCAAGCAAGACGCGCCCCGAGGAGCGTCTTGCCACATGTCACTACTCGGTCTGACTGAGCGCCTCCAGGAGAGAGGCCCAAGCAAGACGTGCCCCGAGGAGCGTCTTGCCACATGTCAACAATGGGTCTGACTGAGGGCCTCCAGGAGAGAAGCCCAAGCAAGACGTGCCCCGTGGAGCGTCTTGCCACATGTCAACACTGGGTCTGACTGAGCGCCTCCAGGAGAGAGGCCCAAGCAAGACGCGCCTCGAGGAGCGTCTTCCCACATGTCAACAATGGGTCTGACTGAGGGCCTCCAGGAGAGAAGCCCAAGCAAGAAGCGCCCCGAGGAGCGTCTTGCCACATGTCAACACTGGGTCTGACTGAGCGCCTCCAGGAGAGAGGCCCAAGCAATACGCGCCCCGAGGAGCGTCTTGCCACATGTCAACAATGGGTCTGACTGAGGGCCTCCAGGAGAGAAGCCAAAGCAAGACGCGCCCCGAGGAGCTTCTTTCCACATGTCAACAATGGGTCTTACTGAGGGCCTCCATGAGAGAAGCCCAAGCAAGACGCGCCCCGAGGAGCGTCTTGCGACATGTCACTTCTCGGTCTAACTGAGCGCCTCCAGGAGAGAGGTCCAAGCAAGACGCGCCCCGAGGAGCGTCTTGCCACATGTCACTACTCGGTCTGACTGAGTGCCTCCAGGAGAGAGGCCCAAGCAAGACGTGCCCCGAGGAGCGTCTTGCCACATGTCAACACTGGGTCTGACAGAGGGCATCCAGGAGAGAGGCCCAAGCAATACGCGCCCCGAGGAGCGTCTTGCCACATGTCAACAATGGGTCTGACTGAGGGCCTCCAGGAGAGAAGCCAAAGCAAGACGCGCCCCGAGGAGCTTCTTTCCACATGTCAACAATGGGTCTTACTGAGGGCCTCCATGAGAGAAGCCCAAGCAAGACGCACCCCGAGGAGTGTCTTGCCACATGTCAACACTGTGTCTGACTGAGCGCCTCCAGGAGAGAGGCCCAAGCAAGACGCGCCCCGAGGAACGTCTTGCCACATGTCAACACTGGGTCTGACTTAGCGCCTCCAGGAGAGAGGCCCAAGCAAGATGCGCCTCGAGGAGCGTCTTGCCACGTGTCACCACTGGGTCTGACTGAGCTCCTCCAGGAGAGAGGCCCAAGCAAGACGCGCCCAGAGGAGCGTCTTGCCACGTGTCACCACTGGGTCTGATTGAGCACCTCCAGGAGAGAGGCCCCAGCAAGACGCGCCCCGAGGAGCGTCTTGCCTTATGTCAGCACTCGGTCTGACTGAGCGCCTCCAGGAGAGAGGCCCAAGCATGACGCGCCCCGAGGAGCGTCTTGCCAAATGTCACTACTCGGTCTGACTGTGCGCCTCCAGGAGGGAGGTCCAAGCAAGACGCGCCCCGAGGAGCGTCTTGCCACATGTCACTACTCGGTCTGACTGAGCGCCTCCAGGAGAGAGGCCCAAGCAAGACGTGCCCCGAGGAGCGTCTTGCCACATGTCAACAATGGGTCTGACTGAGGGCCTCCAGGAGAGAAGCCCAAGCAAGACGCGCCCAGAGGAGCGTCTTGCCACATGTCAACACTGGGTCTGACTGAGCGCCTCCAGGAGAGAGGCCAAAGCAAGACACGCCCCGAGGAGCGTCTTGACACATGTCAACACTGGGTCGGACTGAGGGCCTCCATGAGAGAAGCCCAAGCAAGACGCGCCCCGAGGAGAGTCTTGCCACATGTCAACACTCGGTCTGACAGAGGGCATTCAGGAGAGAGGCCCAAGCAATGAGCGCCCCGAGGAGCGTCTTGCCTTCTGTCAGCACTCGGTCTTACTGAGCGCCTCCAGGAGAGAGGCCCAAGCAAGACGTGCCCCGAGGAGCGTCTTGATACATGTCAACACTGGGTCTGACTTAGCGCCTCCAGGAGAGAGGCCCAAGCAAGATGCGCCTCGAGGAGCGTCTTGCCACGTGTCACCACTGGGTCTGACTGATCTCCTCCAGGAGAGAGGCCCAAGCAAGACGCGCCCAGAGGAGCGTCTTGCCACGTGTCACCACTGGGTCTGATTGAGCACCTCCAGGAGAGAGGCCCCAGCAAGACGCGCCCCGAGGAGCGTCTTGCCTTATGTCAGCACTCGGTCTGACTGAGCGCCTCCAGGAGAGAGGCCCAAGCAAGACGCGCCCCGAGGAGCGTCTTGCCAAATGTCACTACTCGGTCTGACTGTGCGCCTCCAGGAGGGAGGTCCAAGCAAGACGCGCCCCGAGGAGCGTCTTGCCACATGTCACTACTCGGTCTGACTGAGTGCCTCCAGGAGAAAGGCCCAAGCAAGACGTGCCCCGAGGAGCGTCTTGCCACATGTCAACAATGGGTCTGACTGAGGGCCTCCAGGAGAGAAGCCCAAGCAAGACGCGCCCAGAGGAGCGTCTTGCCACATGTCAACACTGGGTCTGACTGAGCGCCTCCAGGAGAGAGGCCAAAGCAAGACACGCCCCGAGGAGCGTCTTGACACATGTCAACACTGGGTCGGACTGAGGGCCTCCATGAGAGAAGCCCAAGCAAGACGCGCCCCGAGGAGAGTCTTGCCACATGTCAACACTCGGTCTGACAGAGGGCATTCAGGAGAGAGGCCCAAGCAATGAGCGCCCCGAGGAGCGTCTTGCCTTCTGTCAGCACTCGGTCTTACTGAGCGCCTCCAGGAGAGAGGCCCAAGCAAGACGTGCCCCGAGGAGCGTCTTGATACATGTCAACAATGGGTCTGACTAAGGGCCTCCAGGAGAGAGGCCCAAGCAAGATGCGCCCGGAGGAGCGTCTTGCCACATGTCAACACTGGGTCTGACAGAGGGCCTCCAGGAGAGAGGCCCAAGCAAGACGCGCCCCGAGGAGCGTCTTGCCACATGTCACCTCTGGTTCTGACTGAGCGCCTCCAGGAGAGAGGCCCAAGCAAGACGCGCCCCAAGGAGCGTCTTGTCACATGTCAACACTGGGTCTGACAGAGGGCCTCCAGGAGAGAGGCCCAAGCAAGACGCGCCCCGAGGAGCGTCTTGCCACATGTCACCTCTGGTTCTGACTGAGCGCCTCCAGGAGAGAGGCCCAAGCAAGACGCGCCCCAAGGAGCGTCTTGTCACATGTCAACACTGGGTCTGTCTGAGCGCCTCCAGGAGAGAAGCCCAAGCAAGACGCGCCCCGAGGAGCGTCTTGCCAAATGTCAGCACTCGGTCTAACTGAGCGCCTCAGGGAGAGAGGCCCAAGCAAGACGCGCCCCGAGGAGCGTCTTGCCACATGTCAACAATGGGTCTGACTGAGGGCCTCCAGGAGAGAAGCCCAAGCAACACGCGGCCCGAGGAGCGTCTTGCCACATGTCAGCACTCGGTCTGACTGAGCGCCTCCAGGAGAGAGGCCAAAGCAAGACGTGCCCCGAGGAGCGTCTTGACACATGTCAACACTGGGTCTGACAGAGGGCCTCCAGGAGAGAGGCCCAAGCAAGACGCGCCCCGAGAAGTGTCTTGCCACATGTCACCACTTGGTCTGACTGAGCGCCTCCAGGAGAGAGGCCCAAGCAACACGCGCCCCGAGGAGCGTCAGACCGCATGTCACTACTCATTCTGACTGAGCGCCTCCAGGAGAGAGGCCCAAGCAAGACGCGCCCCGAGGAGCGTCTTGCCACTTGTCAACACTGGGTCTGATTGAGGGCCTTCTGGAGAGAGGCCCAAGCAAGACGCGCCCCGAGGAGCGTCTTGCCACATGTCACCACTTGGTCTGACTGAGCGCCTCCAGGAGAGAGGCCCAAGCAACACGCGCCCCGAGGAGCGTCAGGCCACATGTCACTACTCAGTCTGACTGAGCGCCTCCAGGAGAGAGGCCAAAGCAAGACGCGCCCCGAGGAGCGTCTTGACACATGTCAACACTGGGTCTGACAGAGGGCCTCCATGAGAGAGGCCCAAGCAAGACGCGCCCCGAGGAGTGTCTTGCCACATGTCAACACTGGGTCTGACAGAGGGCCTCCAGGAGAGAGGCCCAAGCAAGACGCGCCCCGAGGAGTGTCTTGCCACATGTCACCACTTGGTCTGACTGAGCGCCTCCAGGAGAGAGGCCCAAGCAAGACGCGCCCCGAGGAGCGTCTTGCCACGTGTCAACACTGGGTCTGATTGAGGGCCTTCTGGAGAGAGGCCCAAGCAAGACGCGCCCCGAGGAGCGTCTTGCCACATGTCAACAATGGTTCTTACTGAGGGCCTCCAGGTGAGAAGCCCAAGCAAGACGCGCCCCGAGGAGCTTCTTGCCACATGTCAGCACTCGGTCAGACTGAGCGCCTCCAGGAGAGAGGCCAAAGCAAGACGCCCCCCGAGGAGCGTCTTGACACATGTCAACACTGGGTCTGACAGAGGGCCTCCATGAGAGAGGCCCAAGCAAGACGCGCCCCGAGGAGTGTCTTGCCAAATGTCAACACTGGGTCTGACTGAGCGCCTCAGGGAGAGAGGTCCAAGCAAGACGCGCCCCGAGGAGCGTCTTGCCACATGTCACTACTCGGTCTGACTGAGCGCCTCAGGGAGAGAGGTCCAAGCAAGACGCGCCCCGAGGAGCGTCTTGCCACATGTCAACACTGGATCTGACTGAGTGCCTCCATGAGAGAAGCCCCAGCAAGACGCGCCCCGAGGAGCGTCTTGCCACATGTCACTACTCGGTCTGTTTGAGCGCCTCCAGGAGAGAGGCCCAAGCAAGACACGCCCCGAGGAGCGTCTTGACACATGTCAACACTGGGTCTGACTGAGGGCCTCCATGAGAGAAGCCCAAGCAAGACGCGCCCCGAGGAGCGTCTTGCCACATGTATACAATGGGTCTTACTGAGGGCCTCCAGGAGAGAGGCCCAAGCAAGATGCGCCTAGAGGAGCGTTTTGCCACATGTCAACACTGGGTCTGACAGAGGGCCTCCAGGAGAGAGGCCCAAGCAAGACGCACCCCGAGGAGCGTCTTGCCACATGTCACCTCTGGTTCTGACTGAGCGCCTCCAGGAGAGAGGCCCAAGCAAGACGCGCCCCGAGGAGCGTCTTGCCACATGTCAACACTGGGTCTGACAGAGGGCCTCCATGAGAGAGGCCCAAGCAAGACGCGCCCCGAGGAGCGTCTTGCCACATGTCACTACTCGGTCTGACTGAGCGCCTCAGGGAGAGAGGTCCAAGCAAGACGCGCCCCGAGGAGCGTCTTGCCACATGTCAACACTGGATCTGACTGAGTGCCTCAATGAGAGAAGCCCCAGCAAGACGCGCCCCGAGGAGCGTCTTGCCACCTGTCACTACTCGGTCTGTTTGAGCGCCTCCAGGAGAGAGGCCCAAGCAAGACACGCCCCGAGGAGCGTCTTGACACATGTCAACACTGGGTCTGACTGAGGGCCTCCATGAGAGAAGCCCAAGCAAGACGCGCCCCGAGGAGCGTCTTGCCACATGTCAACACTGGGTCTGATTGAGGGCCTTCTGGAGAGAGGCCCAAGCAAGACGCGCCCCGAGGAGCGTCTTGCCACATGTCAACACTGGATCTGACTGAGTGCCTCCATGAGAGAAGCCCCAGCAAGACGCGCCCCGAGGAGCGTCTTGCCACATGTCACTACTCGGTCTGTTTGAGCGCCTCCAGGAGAGAGGCCCAAGCAAGACACGCCCCGAGGAGCGTCTTGACACATGTCAACACTGGGTCTGACTGAGGGCCTCCATGAGAGAAGCCCAAGCAAGACGCGCCCCGAGGAGCGTCTTGCCACATGTATACAATGGGTCTTACTGAGGGCCTCCAGGAGAGAGGCCCAAGCAAGATGCGCCCAGAGGAGCGTTTTGCCACATGTCAACACTGGGTCTGACAGAGGGCCTCCAGGAGAGAGGCCCAAGCAAGACGCACCCCGAGGAGCGTCTTGCCACATGTCACCTCTGGTTCTGACTGAGCGCCTCCAGGAGAGAGGCCCAAGCAAGACGCGCCCCGAGGAGCGTCTTGCCACATGTCAACACTGGGTCTGACAGAGGGCCTCCATGAGAGAGGCCCAAGCAAGACGCGCCCCGAGGAGCGTCTTGCCACATGTCACTACTCGGTCTGACTGAGCGCCTCAGGGAGAGAGGTCCAAGCAAGACGCGCCCCGAGGAGCGTCTTGCCACATGTCAACACTGGATCTGACTGAGTGCCTCAATGAGAGAAGCCCCAGCAAGACGCGCCCCGAGGAGCGTCTTGCCACCTGTCACTACTCGGTCTGTTTGAGCGCCTCCAGGAGAGAGGCCCAAGCAAGACACGCCCCGAGGAGCGTCTTGACACATGTCAACACTGGGTCTGACTGAGGGCCTCCATGAGAGAAGCCCAAGCAAGACGCGCCCCGAGGAGCGTCTTGCCACATGTCAACACTGGGTCTGATTGAGGGCCTTCTGGAGAGAGGCCCAAGCAAGACGCGCCCCGAGGAGCGTCTTGCCACATGTATACAATGGGTCTTACTGAGGGCCTCCAGGAGAGAGGCCCAAGCAAGATGCGCCCGGAGGAGCGTTTTGCCACATGTCAACACTGGGTCTGACAGAGGGCCTCCAGGAGAGAGGCCCAAGCAAGACGCACCCCGAGGAGCGTCTTGCCACATGTCACCTCTGGTTCTGACTGAGCGCCTCCAGGAGAGAGGCCCAAGCAAGACGCGCCCCGAGGAGCGTCTTGCCACATGTCAACACTGGGTCTGATTGAGGGCCTTCTGGAGAGAGGCCCAAGCAAGACGCGCCCCGAGGAGCGTCTTGCCACATGTCAACACTGGGTCTGATTGAGGGCCTTCTGGAGAGAGGCCCAAGCAAGACGCGCCCCGAGGAGCGTCTTGCCACATGTCAACACTGGATCTGACTGAGTGCCTCCATGAGAGAAGCCCCAGCAAGACGCGCCCCGAGGAGCGTCTTGCCACATGTCACTACTCGGTCTGTTTGAGCGCCTCCAGGAGAGAGGCCCAAGCAAGACACGCCCCGAGGAGCGTCTTGACACATGTCAACACTGGGTCTGACTGAGGGCCTCCATGAGAGAAGCCCAAGCAAGACGCGCCCCGAGGAGCGTCTTGCCACATGTATACAATGGGTCTTACTGAGGGCCTCCAGGAGAGAGGCCCAAGCAAGATGCGCCCAGAGGAGCGTTTTGCCACATGTCAACACTGGGTCTGTCAGAGGGCCTCCAGGAGAGAGGCCCAAGCAAGACGCACCCCGAGGAGCGTCTTGCCACATGTCACCTCTGGTTCTGACTGAGCGCCTCCAGGAGAGAGGCCCAAGCAAGACGCGCCCCGAGGAGCGTCTTGCCACATGTCAACACTGGGTCTGACAGAGGGCCTCCATGAGAGAGGCCCAAGCAAGACGCGCCCCGAGGAGCGTCTTGCCACATGTCACTACTCGGTCTGACTGAGCGCCTCAGGGAGAGAGGTCCAAGCAAGACGCGCCCCGAGGAGCGTCTTGCCACATGTCAACACTGGATCTGACTGAGTGCCTCAATGAGAGAAGCCCCAGCAAGACGCGCCCCGAGGAGCGTCTTGCCACCTGTCACTACTCGGTCTGTTTGAGCGCCTCCAGGAGAGAGGCCCAAGCAAGACACGCCCCGAGGAGCGTCTTGACACATGTCAACACTGGGTCTGACTGAGGGCCTCCATGAGAGAAGCCCAAGCAAGACGCGCCCCGAGGAGCGTCTTGCCACATGTCAACACTGGGTCTGATTGAGGGCCTTCTGGAGAGAGGCCCAAGCAAGACGCGCCCCGAGGAGCGTCTTGCCACATGTATACAATGGGTCTTACTGAGGGCCTCCAGGAGAGAGGCCCAAGCAAGATGCGCCCGGAGGAGCGTTTTGCCACATGTCAACACTGGGTCTGACAGAGGGCCTCCAGGAGAGAGGCCCAAGCAAGACGCACCCCGAGGAGCGTCTTGCCACATGTCACCTCTGGTTCTGACTGAGCGCCTCCAGGAGAGAGGCCCAAGCAAGACGCGCCCCGAGGAGCGTCTTGCCACATGTCAACACTGGGTCTGACAGAGGGCCTCCATGAGAGAGGCCCAAGCAAGACGCGCCCCGAGGAGCGTCTTGCGACATGTCACTACTCGGTCTAACTGAGTGCCTCCAGGAGAGAGGTCCAAGCAAGACGCGCCCCGAGGAGCGTCTTGCCACATGTCACAACTCGGTCTGACTGAGCGCCTCCAGGAGAGAGGCCCAAGCAAGACGTGCCCCGAGGAGCGTCTTGCCACATGTAAACAATGGGTCTGACTGAGGGCCTCCAGGAGAGAAGCCCAAGCAAGACGCGCCCCGTGGAGCGTCTTGCCACATGTCAACACTGGGTCTGACTGAGCGCCTCCAGGAGAGAAGCCCAAGCAAGACGCGCCCCGTGGAGCGTCTTGCCACATGTCAACACTGGGTCTGACTGAGCGCCTCCAGGAGAGAGGCCAAGGCAAGACGCGCCCCGAGGAGCGTCTTGCCACATGTCAACAATGGGTCTGACTGAGGGCCTCCAGGAGAGAAGCCCAAGCAAGACGCGCCCCGTGGAGCGTCTTGCCACATGTAAACACTGGGTCTTATTGAGGGCCTTCTGGAGAGAGGCCCAAGCAATACGCGCCCCGAGGAGCGTCTTGCCACATGTCAACAATGGGTCTTACTGAGGGCCTCCAGGAGAGAGGCCCAAGCAAGATGCGCCCGGAGGAGCGTCTTGCCACATGTCAACACTGGGTCTGACAGAGGGCCTCCAGGAGAGAGGCCCAAGCAAGACGCGCCCTGAGGAGCTTCTTGCCACATGTCACCTCTGGTTCTGACTGAGCGCCTCCAGGAGAGGGGCCCAAGAAAGACGCGCCCCGAGGAGTGTCTTGCCACATGTCACCACTGGGTCTGACTGAGCGCCTCCAGGAGAGAGGCCCAGGCAAGACGCGCCCCGAGGAGCGTCAGGCCACATGTCACTACTCAGTCTGACTGAACGCCTCCAGGAGAGAGGCACAAGCAAGACGCGCCCCGAGGAGCGTCTTGCCACGTGTCAACACTGGGTCTGATTGAGGGCCTTCTGGAGAGAGGCCCAAGCAAGACGCACCACGAGGAGCGTCTTGCCACATGTCAACAATGGGTCTTACTGAGGGCCTCCAGGAGAGAAGCCCAAGCAAGACGCGCCCCGAGGAGCTTCTTGCCACATGTCAGCACTCGGTCTGACTGAGCGCCTCCAGGAGAGAGGCCAAAGCAAGACGCGCCCCGAGGAACGTCTTGACACATGTCAACACTGGGTCTGACAGAGGGCCTCCATGAGAGAGGCCCAAGCAAGACGCGCCCCGAGGAGTGTCTTGCCACATGTCAACACTGGGTCTGACAGAGGGCCTCCAGGAGAGAGGCCCAAGCAAGACGCGCCCCGAGGAGTGTCTTGCCACATGTCACCACTTGGTCTGACTGAGCGCCTCCAGGAGAGAGGCCCAAGAAATACGCGCCCCGAGGAGCGTCTTGCCACGTGTCAACACTGGGTCTGATTGAGGGCCTTCTGGAGAGAGGCCCAAGCAAGACGCGCCCCGAGGAGCGTCTTGCCACATGTCAACAATGGTTCTTACTGAGGGCCTCCAGGTGAGAAGCCCAAGCAAGATGCGCCCCGAGGAGCTTCTTGCCACATGTCAGCACTCGGTCAGACTGAGCGCCTCCAGGAGAGAGGCCAAAGCAAGACGCCCCCCGAGGAGCGTCTTGACACATGTCAACACTGGGTCTGACAGAGGGCCTCCATGAGAGAGGCCCAAGCAAGACGCGCCCCGAGGAGTGTCTTGCCACATGTCAACACTGGGTCTGACAGAGGGCCTCCAGGAGAGAGGCCCAAGCAAGACGCGCCCCGAGGAGTGTCTTGCCACATGTCACCACTTGGTCTGACTGAGCGCCTCCAGGAGGGAGGCCCAAGAAATACGCGCCCCGAGGAGCGTCTTGCCACGTGTCAACACTGGGTCTGATTGAGGGCCTTCTGGAGAGAGGCCCAAGCAAGACGCGCCCCGAGGAGCGTCTTGCCACATGTCAACAATGGTTCTTACTGAGGGCCTCCAGGTGAGAAGCCCAAGCAAGATGCGCCCCGAGGAGCTTCTTGCCACATGTCAGCACTCGGTCAGACTGAGCGCCTCCAGGAGAGAGGCCAAAGCAAGACGCCCCCCGAGGAGCGTCTTGACACATGTCAACACTGGGTCTGACAGAGGGCCTCCATGAGAGAGGCCCAAGCAAGACGCGCCCCGAGGAGTGTCTTGCCAAATGTCAACACTGGGTCTGACTGAGCGCCTCAGGGAGAGAGGTCCAAGCAAGACGCGCCCCGAGGAGCGTCTTGCCACATGTCACTACTCGGTCTGTTTGAGCGCCTCCAGGAGAGAGGCCCAAGCAAGACACGCCCCGAGGATCGTCTTGACACATGTCAACACTGGGTCTGACTGAGGGCCTCCATGAGAGAAGCCCAAGCAAGACGCGCCCCGAGGAGCGTCTTGCCACATGTCAACACTGGGTCTGATTGAGGGCCTTCTGGAGAGAGGCCCAAGCAAGACGTGCCTCGAGGAGCGTCTTGCCACATGTATACAATGGGTCTTACTGAGGGCCTCCAGGAGAGAGGCCCAAGCAAGATGCGCCCGGAGGAGCGTTTTGCCACATGTCAACACTGGGTCTGACAGAGGGCCTCCAGGAGAGAGGCCCAAGCAAGACGCACCCCGAGGAGCGTCTTGCCACATGTCACCTCTGGTTCTGACTGAGCGCCTCCAGGAGAGAGGCCCAAGCAAGACGCGCCCCGAGGAGCGTCTTGCCACATGTCCACACTGGGTCTGACAGAGGGCCTCCATGAGAGAGGCCCAAGCAAGACGCACCCCGAGGAGCGTCTTGCGACATGTCACTACTCGGTCTAACTGAGCGCCTCCAGGAGAGAGGTCCAAGCAAGACGCGCCCCGAGGAGCGTCTTGCCACATGTCACTACTCGGTCTGACTGAGCGCCTCCAGGAGAGAGGCCCAAGCAAGACGTGCCCCGAGGAGCGTCTTGCCACATGTCAACAATGGGTCTGACTGAGGGCCTCCAGGAGAGAAGCCCAAGCATGACGCGCCCCGTGGAGCGTCTTGCCACATGTCAACACTGGGTCTGACTGAGGGCCTCCAGGAGAGAAGCCCAAGCACGACGCGCCCCGTGGAGCATCTTGCCACATGTCAACACTGGGTCTTATTGAGGGCCTTCTGGAGAGAGGCCCAAGCAATACGCGCCCCGAGGAGCGTCTTGCCACATGTCAACAATGGGTCTTACTGAGGGCCTCCAGGAGAGAGGCCCAAGCAAGATGCGCCCGGAGGAGCGTCTTGCCACATGTCAACACTGGGTCTGACAGAGGGCCTCCAGGAGAGAGGCCCAAGCAAGACGCGCCCCGAGGAGCGTCTTGCCACTTGTCACCTCTGGTTCTGACTGAGCGCCTCCAGGAGAGAGGCCCAAGCAAGACGCGCCCCGAGGAGCGTCTTGCCACATGTCAACAATGGGTCTGACTGAGGGCCTCCAGGAGAGAAGCCCAAGCAAGACGCGCCCCTTGGAGCGTCTTGACACATGTCAACACTGGGTCTGACAGAGGGCCTCCAGGAGAGGGGCCCAAGAAAGACGCGCCCCGAGGAGTGTCTCTCCACATGTCACCACTGGGTCTGACTGAGCGCCTCCAGGAGAGAGGCCCAGGCAAGACACGCCCCGAGGAGCGTCAGGCCACATGTCACTACTCAGTCTGACTGAGCCCCTCCAGGAGAGAGGCCCAAGCAAGACGCGCCCCGAGGAGCGTCTTGCCACGTGTCAACACTGGGTCTGATTGAGGGCCTTCTGGAGAGAGGCCCAAGCAAGACGCACCACAAGGAGCGTCTTGCCACATGTCAACAATGGGTCTTACTGAGGGCCTCCAGGAGAGAATCCCAAGCAAGACGCGCCCCGAGGAGCTTCTTGCCACATGTCAGCACTCGGTCTGACTGAGCGCCTCCAGGAGAGAAGCCAAAGCAAGACGCGCCCCGAGGAGCGTCTTGACACATGTCAACACTGGGTCTGACAGAGGGCCTCCATGAGAAAGGCCCAAGCAAGACGCGCCCCGAGGAGTGTCTTTACACATGTCAACACTGGGTCTGACTGAGCGCCTCCAGGAGAGAGGCCCAAGCAAGACGCGCCCCGAGGAGCTTCTTGCCACGTGTCACCACTGGGTCTGACTGAGCGCCTCCAGGAGAGAGGCCCAAGCAAGACGCGCCCCGAGGAGCGTCTTGCCACGTGTCACCACTGGGTCTGATTGAGCGCCTCCAGGAGAGAGGCCCCAGCAAGACCGGTCAGGCCTGCAGTGTACACATCAGAGACATGATGTTCTTTCACAGAACTGAGGTTGTTCATTACTAAATGACTTTTACAGGAATATTGTTATTATACTATTCAACAGGTTGATCATAATAATGTGTATTAAACCCACAACCTAGCACTGAGGACAGAGGGACTTTATTTAAATTAGTACTTAATGGAAACGATACATAATGATACACAAGAGCCATGTCATACATTCAGCCTAGGAATAGTAGCATTGTGCACTATTAAAAATATACACATCAATTGCTCGAATCCCATTGTTGCAAAGTAAAACTCTAATAAAACTCTAGTCTGACATCAACAGAGAAGACTTAGTGTATGCACTACAAATACAGCATTAGGATTTCGAGTGGACCGTGCACCTTGTGAACCATCAGAGGCTTATGACGCAACATATCTTCCAGTTGCTATTAGACAAGTTATAATTCTCGACCATTTTTCGGAACTGGTTTCTTGGGTCCGTGAGTAAATGCCAAATGAGATGATAGTCCTTAAGTAAGTTCCTTGCGATCCCATGTCGACCCGTGCATGCGCCACACAAAAGGTAACTCGACAAAACGCATATTGTGATGTAGAAAGTTGGCTCGACTGTTTGAATCAGCTGCAGCTGCGGTTTACTCACAAAGTGAATCGCACGCTTGTTAGAAGTACATTCGGAGCACTTAAAAAATACATCGCTCTCATCGAGTTCCGTCTCAGCGTTCACCGGCTGATGGGCAAGAGCGTGACATGGGATCGCCAGGAACTTACTTAAGGACTATCATCTCATTTGGCATTTACTCACGGACCCAAGAAACCAGTTCCGAAAAATGGTCGAGAATTATAACTTGTCTAATAGCAACTGGAAGATATGTTGCGTCATAAGCCTCTGATGGTTCACAAGGTGCACGGTCCACTCGAATTCCTAATGCTGTATTTGTAGTACATACACTAAGTCTTCTCTGTTGATGTCGGACTAGAGTTTTATTAGAGTTTTACTTTGCAACAATGGGATTCGAGCAATTGATGTGTATATTTTTAATAGTGCACAATGCTACTATTCCTAGGCTGAATGTACGACATGGCTCTTATGTATCATTATGTATCGTTTCCATTAAGTACTAATGGCATTTACTCACGGACCCAAGAAACCAGTTCCGAAAAATGGTCGAGAATTATAACTTGTCTAATAGCAACTGGAAGATATGTTGCGTCATAAGCCTCTGATGGTTCACAAGGTGCACGGTCCACTCTAAATCCTAATGCTGTATTTGTAGTATATACACTAAGTCTTCTCTGTTGATGTCAGACTAGAGTTTTATTAGAGTTTTACTTTGCAACAATGGGATTCGAGCAATTGATGTGTATATTTTTAATAGTGCACAATGCTACTATTCCTAGGCTGAATGTGTGACATGGCTCTTATGTATCATTATGTATCGTTTCCATTAAGTACTAATTTAAATAAAGTCCCTCTGTCCTCAGTGCTAGGTTGTGGGTTTAAGTGGCAAGACGCTCCTCGGGGCGCATATTGCTTGGGCCTCTCTCCTGGATGCCCTCTGTCAGACCGAGTGTTGACATGTGGCAAGACTCTCCTCGGGGCGCGTCTTGCTTGGGCTTCTCTCATGGAGGCCGTCAGTCAGACCCAGTGTTGACATGTGTCAAGACGCTCCTCGGGGCGTGTCTTGCTTGGGCCTCTCTCCTGGAGGCGCTCAGTCAGACCCAGTGTTGACATGTGGCAAGACGCTCCTCAGGGCGCGTCTTGATTGGGCTTCTCTCCTGGAGGCCCTCAGTCAGACCCATTGTTGACATGTGGCAAGACGCTCCTCGGGGCACGTCTTGCTTGGGCCTCTCTCCTGGAGGCGCTCAAACAGACCGAGTAGTGACATGTGGCAAGACGCTCTTCTGGGCGCGTCTTGCTGGGGCTTCTCTCATGGAGGCACTCAGTCAGACCCAGTGTTGACATGTGTCAAGACGCTCCTCGGGGGGCGTCTTGCTTTGGCCTCTCTCCTGGAGGCACTCAGTCAGACCGAGTGCTGACATGTGGCCAGAAGCTCCTCGGGGCGCGTCTTGCTTGGACTTCTCTCCCGGAGGCCCTCAGTAAGAACCATTGTTGACATGTGGCAAGACGCTCCTCGGGACGCGTCTTGCTTGGGCCTCTCTCCAGAAGGCCCTCAATCAGACCCAGTGTTGACACGTGGCAAGACGCTCCTCGGGGCGCGTCTTGCTTGGGCCTCTCTCCTGGAGGCGCTCAGTCAGACTGAGTAGTGACATGTGGCCTGACGCTCCTCGGGGCGCGTGTTGCTTGGGCCTCTCTCCTGGAGGCGCTCAGTCAGACCAAGTGGTGACATGTGGCAAGACAATCCTCGGGGCGCATCTTGCTTGGGCCTCTCTCCTGGAGGCTCTCTGTCAGACCCAGTGTTGACATGTGGCAAGACACTCCTCGGGGCGCGTCTTGCTTGGTCCTCTCTCATGGAGGCCCTCTGTCAGACCCAGTGTTGACATGTGTCAAGACGCTCCTCGGGGCGCGTCTTGCTTTGGCCTCTCTCCTGGAGGCGCTCAGTCAGACCGAGTGCTGACATGTGGCAAGAAGCTCCTCGAGGCGCGTCTTGCTTGGGCTTCTCTCCTGGAGGCCCTCAGTAAGACCCATTGTTGACATGTGGCAAGACGCTCCTCGGGGCGCGTCCTGCTTGGGCCTCTCTCCTGGAGGCGCTCAGTCAGACTGAGTAGTGACATGTGGCCTGACGCTCCTCGGGGCGCGTGTTGCTTGGGCCTCTCTCCTGCAGGCGCTCAGTCAGACCAAGTGGTGACATGTGGCAAAACACTCCTCGGGGCGCTTCTTGCTTGGGCCTCTCTCCTGGAGGCCCTCTGTCATACCCAGTGTTGACATGTGTCAAGACTCTCCTCGGGGCGCGTCTTGCTTGGGCTTCTCTCCTGGAGGCCCTCAGTCAGACCCATTGTTGACATGTGGCCTGACGCTCCTCGGGGCGCGTGTTGCTTGGGCCTCTCTCCTGGAGGCGCTCAGTCAGACCAAGTGGTGACATGTGGCAAGACACTCCTCGGGGCGTGTCTTGCTTGGGCCTCTCTCCTGGAGGCCCTCTGTCATACCCAGTGTTGACATGTGTCAAGTCGCTCCTCGGGGCGCGTCTTGCTTGCGCTTCTCTCCTGGAGGCCCTCAGTCAGACCCATTGTTGGCATGTGGCAAGACGCTCCTCGGGGCGCGTCTTGCTTGGGCCTCTCTCCTGGAGGCGCTTAGTCAGAACCAGAGGTGACATGTGGCAAGACGCTCCTCGGGGCGCGTCTTGCTTGGTCCTCTGTCCTGGAGGCCCTCTGTCAGACCCAGTGTTGACATGTGGCAAGACGCTCCTTCGGGCGCATCTTGCTTGGGCCTCTCTCCTGGAGGCCCTCAGTCAGACCCATTGTTGACATGTGGCAAGACGCTCCTCGGGGCGCGTCTTGCTTGGGCCTCTCTCCTGGAGGCGCTCAGTCAGACCGAGTGTTGACATGTGGCAAGACGCTCCTCGGGGCGCGTCTTGCTTGGGCCTCTCTCCTGGAGGCGCTCAGTCAGACCCAGTGTTGACATGTGGCAAGACGCTCCTCGGGGCGCGTCTTGCTTGGGCCTCTCTCCTGGAGGCGCTCAGTCAGACCCAGTGGTGACACGTGGAAAGATGCTCCTCGGGGCACGTCTTGCTTGGGCCTCTCTCCTGGAGGCGCTCAGTCAGACCCAGTGTTGACACGTGGCAAGACGCTCCTCGGGGCGCGTCTTGCTTGGGCCTCTCTCCTGGAGGCGCTCACTCAAACCCAGTGTTGGCATGTGGCAAGACACTCCTCGGGGCGCGTCTTGGTTGGGCCTCTCTCCTGGAGGCGCTCATTCAGACCCAGTGGTGACATGTGGCAAGACTCTCCTCGGGGCGCGTATTGCTTGGGCCTCTCTCCTGAATGCCCTCTGTCAGACCGAGTGTTGACATGTGGCAAGACTCTCCTCGGGGCGCGTCTTGCTTGGGCTTCTCTCATGGAGGCCCTCAGTCCGACCCAGTGTTGACATGTGTCAAGACGCTCCTCGGGGCGTCTCTTGCTTGGGCCTCTCTCCTGGAGGCGCTCAGTCAGACCCAGTGTTGACATGTGGCAAGACGCTCCTCTGGGCGCGTCTTTCTTGGGCTTCTCTCCTGGAGGCCCTCAGTCAGACCCATTGTTGACATGTGGCAAGACGCTCCTCGGGGCATGTCTTACTTGGGCCTCTCTCCTGGAGGCGCTCAGTCAGACAGAGTAGTGACATGTGGCAAGACGCTCCTCGGGGCGCGTCTTGCTTGGACCTCCCTCCTGGAGGCGCTCAGTCAGACCGAGTAGTGACATTTGGCAAGACGCTCCTCGGGGCGCGTCTTGCTTGGGCCTCTCTCCTGGAGGCGCTCAGTCAGACCGAGTGTTGACATGTGGCAAGACGCTCCTCGGGGCGCGTCTTGCTTGGGCCTCTCTCCTGGAGGCGCTCAGTCAGACCCAGTGTTGACATGTGGCAAGACGCTCCTCGGGGCGCGTCTTGCTTGGGCCTCTCTCCTGGAGGCGCTCAGTCAGACCCAGTGGTGACACGTGAAAGATGCTCCTCGGGGCACGTCTTGCTTGGGCCTCTCTCCTGGAGGCGCTCAGTCAGACCCAGTGTTGACACGTGGCAAGACGCTCCTCGGGCGCGTCTTGCTTGGGCCTCTCTCCTGGAGGCGCTCAGTCAGACCCAGTGTTGGCATGTGGCAAGACACTCCTCGGGGCGCGTCTTGGTTGGGCCTCTCTCCTGGAGGCGCTCATTCAGACCCAGTGGTGACATGTGGCAAGACTCTCCTCGGGGCGCGTATTGCTTGGGCCTCTCTCCTGAATGCCCTCTGTCAGACCGAGTGTTGACATGTGGCAAGACTCTCCTCGGGGCGCGTCTTGCTTGGGCTTCTCTCATGGAGGCCCTCAGTCCGACCCATTGTTGACATGTGGCAAGACGCTCCTCGGGGCATGTCTTACTTGGGCCTCTCTCCTGGAGGCGCTCAGTCAGACAGAGTAGTGACATGTGGCAAGACGCTCCTCGGGGCGCGTCTTGCTTGGGCCTCTCTCCTGGAGGCGCTCAGTCAGACCGAGTGCTGACTTAAGGCAAGACGCTCCTCGGGGCGCGTCTTGCTGGGGCCTCTCTCCTGGAGGTGCTCAATCAGACCCAGTGGTGACACGTGGCAAGACGCTCCTCTGGGCGCGTCTTGCTTGGGCCTCTCTCCTGGAGGAGCTCAGTCAGACCCAGTGGTGACACGTGGTAAGACGCTCCTCGGGGCGCATCTTGCTTGGGCCTCTCTCCTGGAGGCGCTAAGTCAGACCCAGTGTTGACACGTGGCAAGACGCTCCTCGGGGCGCGTCTTGCTTGGGCCTCTCTCCTGGAGGCGCTCAGTCAGACACAGTGTTGACATGTGGCAAGACACTCCTCGGGGCACGTCTTGCTTGGGCTTCTCTAATGGAGGCCCACAGTAAGACCCATTGTTGACATCTGGAAAGAAGCTCCTCGGGCGCGTCTTGCTTTGGCTTCTCTCCTGGAGGCCCTCAGTCAGACCCATTGTTGACATGTGGCAAGACGCTCCTTGGGGCGCGTATTGCTTGGGCCTCTCTCATGGAGGCCCTCAGTCAGACCCAGTGTTGACATGTGTCAAGACGCTCCTCGGGGCGTGTCTTGCTTGGGCCTCTCTCCTGGAGGCGCTCAGTCAGACCCAGTGTTGACATGTGGCAAGACGCTCCTCGGGGCGCTTCTTGCTTGGGCTTCTCTCCTGGAGGCCCTCAGTAAGACCCATTGTTGACATGTGGCAAGACGCTCCTCGGGGCACGTCTTGCTTGGGCCTCTCTCCTGGAGGAGCTCAGTCAGACCGAGTAGTGACATGTGGCAAGACGCTCCTCGGGGCGCGTCTTGCTGGGGCTTCTCTCATGGAGGCACTCAGTCAGACCCAGTGTTGACATGTGGCAAGACGCTCCTCAGGGCGCGTGTTGCTTGGACCTCTCTCCTGGAGGTGCTCAGTCAGACCGAGTAGTGACATGTGGCAAGACGCTCCTCGGGGCGCGTCTTGCTGGGGCCTCTCTCCTGGAGGTGCTCAGTCAGACCCAGTGTTGACATGTGTCAAGACGCTCCTCGGGCGTTTCTTGCTTGCGCCTCTCTCCTGGAGGCGCTCAGTCAGACCCAGAGGTGACATGTGGCAAGACGCTCCTCAGGCCTCTCTCCTGGAGGCGCTCAGTCAGACCCAGTGTTGACATGTGGCAAGACGCTCCTCGGGGCGCGTCTTGCTTGGGCCTCTCTCCTGGAGGTGCTCAGTCAGACCCAGTGTTGACATGTGGCAAGACGCTCCTCGGGGCGCGTCTTGGTTGGGCCTCTCTCCTGGAGGCGCTCATTCAGACCCAGTGGTGACATGTGGCAAGACTCTCCTCGGGGCGCGTATTGCTTGGGCCTCTCTCCTGAATGCCCTCTGTCAGACCGAGTGTTGACATGTGGCAAGACTCTCCTCGGGGCGCGTCTTGCTTGGGCTTCTCTCATGGAGGCCCTCAGTCCGACCCAGTGTTGACATGTGTCAAGACGCTCCTCGGGGCGTCTCTTGCTTGGGCCTCTCTCCTGGAGGCGCTCAGTCAGACCCAGTGTTGACATGTGGCAAGACGCTCCTCTGGGCGCGTCTTGCTTGGGCTTCTCTCCTGGAGGCCCTCAGTCAGACCCATTGTTGACATGTGGCAAGACGCTCCTCAGGGCATGTCTTGCTTGGGCCTCTCTCCTGGAGGCGCTCAGTCAGACAGAGTAGTGACATGTGGCAAGACGCTCCTCGGGGCGCGTCTTGCTTGGACCTCCCTCCTGGAGGCGCTCAGTCAGACCGAGTAGTGACATTTGGCAAGACGCTCCTCGGGGCGCGTCTTGCTTGGACCTCTCTCCTGGAGGCGCTCAGTTAGACCGAGTAGTGACATGTGGCAAGACGCTCCTCGGGGCGCGTCTTGCTTGGGCCTCTCTCCTGGAGGCGCTCAGTCAGACCGAGTGCTGACTTAAGGCAAGACGCTCCTCGGGGCGCGTCTTGCTGGGGCCTCTCTCCTGGAGGTGCTCAATCAGACCCAGTGGTGACACGTGGCAAGACGCTCCTCTGGGCGCGTCTTGCTTGGGCCTCTCTCCTGGAGGAGCTCAGTCAGACCCAGTGGTGACACGTGGGAAGACGCTCCTCGGGGCGCATCTTGCTTGGGCCTCTCTCCTGGAGGCGCTAAGTCAGACCCAGTGTTGACACGTGGCAAGACGCTCCTCGGGGCGCGTCTTGCTTGGGCCTCTCTCCTGGAGGCGCTCAGTCAGACACAGTGTTGACATGTGGCAAGACACTCCTCGGGGCGCGTCTTGCTTGGGCTTCTCTAATGGAGGCCCACAGTAAGACCCATTGTTGACATCTGGAAAGAAGCTCCTCGGGCGCGTCTTGCTTTGGCTTCTCTCCTGGAGGCCCTCAGTCAGACCCATTGTTGACATGTGGCAAGACGCTCCTTGGGGCGCGTATTGCTTGGGCCTCTCTCATGGAGGCCCTCAGTCAGACCCAGTGTTGACATGTGTCAAGACGCTCCTCGGGGCGTGTCTTGCTTGGGCCTCTCTCCTGGAGGCGCTCAGTCAGACCCAGTGTTGACATGTGGCAAGACGCTCCTCGGGGCGCTTCTTGCTTGGGCTTCTCTCCTGGAGGCCCTCAGTAAGACCCATTGTTGACATGTGGCAAGACGCTCCTCGGGGCACGTCTTGCTTGGGCCTCTCTCCTGGAGGCGCTCAGTCAGACCGAGTAGTGACATGTGGCAAGACGCTCCTCGGGGCGCGTCTTGCTGGGGCTTCTCTCATGGAGGCACTCAGTCAGACCCAGTGTTGACATGTGGCAAGACGCTCCTCAGGGCGCGTGTTGCTTGGACCTCTCTCCTGGAGGTGCTCAGTCAGACCGAGTAATGACATGTGGCAAGACGCTCCTCGGGGCGCGTCTTGCTGGGGCCTCTCTCCTGGAGGCGCTCAGTCAGACCCAGTGTTGACATGTGTCAAGACGCTCCTCGGGCGTTTCTTGCTTGCGCCTCTCTCCTGGAGGCGCTCAGTCAGACCCAGAGGTGACATGTGGCAAGACGCTCCTCAGGCCTCTCTCCTGGAGGCGCTCAGTCAGACCCAGTGTTGACATGTGGCAAGACGCTCCTCGGGGCGCGTCTTGCTTGGGCCTCTCTCCTGGAGGTGCTCAGTCAGACCCAGTGTTGACATGTGGCAAGACGCTCCTCGGGGCGCGTCTTGCTGGGGCTTCTCTCATGGAGGCACTCAGTCAGACCCAGTGTTGACATGTGGCAAGATGCTCCTCGGGGCACGTCTTGCTTGGGCCTCTCTCCTGGAGGCGCTCAGTCAGACCCAGAGGAGACATGTGTCAAGACGCTCCTCGGGGAGCGTCTTGCTTGGGCCTCTCTCCTGAAGGCGCTCAGTCAGACCGAGTGCTGACATGTTGCAAGACGCTCCTCCGGGCGCGTCTTGCTTGGGCCTCTCTCCTGGAGGCACTCAGTCAGACCGAGTAGTGACATGTGGCAAGACGCTCCTCGGGGCGCGTCTTGCTTGGACCTCCCTCCTGGAGGCGCTCAGTCAGACCGAGTAGTGACATGTGGCAAGACGCTCCTCGGTGCGTGTCTTGCTTGGACCTCTCTCCTGGAGGCGCTCAGTTAGACCGAGTAGTGACATGTGGCAAGACGCTCGTCGGGGCGGGTCTTGCTTGGGCCTCTCTCCTGGAGGCGCTCAGTCAGAACTGGAAGATATGTTGCGTCATAAGCCTCTGATGGTTCACCAGGTGCACGGTCCACTCGAAATCCTAATGCTGTATTTGTAGTACATACACTAAGTCTTCTCTGTTGATGTCAGACTAGAGTTTTATTAGAGTTTTACTTTGCAACAATGGCATTCGAGCAATTGATGTGTATATTTTTAATAGTGCACAATGCTACTATTCCTAGGCTGAATGTATGACATGGCTCTTATGTATCATTATGTATCGTTTCCATTAAGTACTAATTTAAATAAAGTCCCTCTGTCCTCAGTGCTAGGTTGTGGGTTTAATACACATTATTATGATCAACCTGTTGAATAGTATAAGCCCCATACAATGTGACGGTCCGTGTGACGGACCGGTGTGTTACGACCCGACTAACGAAACGTACCAGGTGATAACATTGCATCTGCCCATTACAGCGGAGCGAGCGTTTCGCCACACTCCCAAACCAAGGTTAATAGTTGTAGCGCACGCCTTTTCGGACCTCGGTGCACGCGAAACACTGGTATACACTCACAACATCACGCTCGAGACAGCTCAAGGGTTACTCGAAACAAAGGACGTGTTCAAATCCATAGAGAATATACGGTCTTTAGCGTATGCGTATATAAAGAAGGTCGATGACATTTACAGACCCGGCGGCGTGGGCACCACAGTAGAACAACAAGGTGCTCTCAAGCGCACACAGATACTGGCCGCATTATCACTCGCGATGTCTATCCTGACATACCCGTTTCTGATTTCTATGTATATTAAATTATGACAAGAGCTACTTTAGGTGGTTACGATTACACTCTGACCACGTGCCTTAGTTTCTGCTAGTGACCTATAAATACATTTGCCCACTTGCTCTCACTGCCATTAAAGCGGCTGTACCCACATGTACAACACCCAAGAAAAAAAATTGATCTCGCTGTCTGTACTGGGTGTACTCTCAGTAGTCGCAGTTGCTCAGGCCATGGTGGTACGCTCACATAACGCCTCTGAGATACGTTCCATCACACCACCTCCTACACTACTCGCGAAGGAGTATTCAACACCCCCTTTGTACGAAGACAACCATTATAACGAGCACAGCACAACGCTTGCCGCACGCGAAGACAACATGCAGGAGACAACGCTACCACCTGTCGTGAGAACAACGGATTCGAGTGACAACGATCGCGACTATGACGAGCACATTACAACACCCTCTGTGCACGAAGACCAGGTGCAGGAGACAACGCTACCACCTGTCGTGAGAAACAAGAGTTTGGTTAACAATGATCATCGCTGTGTCCCATTGTAAACGGGCGCGCCATCGCACACATCGTACATGTGTGTTAACCCACCTGTATGCGACAGACTTTGTGTGTTGCATGACATCGAGATGTATTGACGTCTGTGTCAATACAGGACTCTCTATAAGCCAGGAGCTGGACGCTAACGACCCGTGCATGCGCCACACAAAAGGTATCGTACATGTGTTAACCCACCTGTATGCGACAGACTTTGTGTGTTGCATGACATCGAGATGTATTGACGTCTGTGTCAATACAGGACTCTCTAAGCTGGGAGCTGGACGCTAACGACCCGTGCATGCGCCACACAAAAGGTAACTCGACTAACTACAAAACGCATATTGTGATGTAGAAAGTTGGCTCGACTGTTTGAATCAGCTGCAGCTGCGGTTTACTCACGAAGTGAATCGCACGCTTGTTAGAAGTCTATTCGGAGCACTTAAAAAATACATCGCTCTCATCGAGTTCCGTCTCAGCATTCACCGGCTGATGGGCAAGAGCGTGACATGGGATCGCCAGGAACTTACTTAAGGACTATCATCTCATTTGGCATTTACTCACGGACCCAAGAAACCAGTTCCGAAAAATGGTCGAGAATTATAACTTGTCTAATAGCAACTGCAAGATATGTTGCGTCATAAGCCTCTGATGGTTCACAAGGTGCACGGTCCACTCGAAATCCTAATGCTGTATTTGTAGTACATACACTAAGTCTTCTCTGCTGATGTCAGACTAGAGTTTTATTAGAGTTTTACTTTGCAACAATGGGATTCGAGCAATTGATCTGTATATTTTTAATAATGCACAATGCTACTATTCCTAGGCTGAATGTATGACATGGCTCTTATGTATCATTATGTATCGTTTCCATTAAGTACTAATTTAAATAAAGTCCCTCTGTCCTCAGTGCTAGGTTGTGGGTTTAATACACATTATTATGATCAACCTGTTGAATAGTATAATAACAATATTCCTGTAAAAGTCATTTAGTAATGAACAACCTCAGTTCTGTGAAAGCACATCATGTCTCTGATGTGTACACTGCAGGCCTGACCGGGGTTTGCATGCAAGGGCCTGTGTGTGTGTGTGTGTGTGTGTGTGCGTGCGTGCGTGTGTGTGTGTGTGTGTGTGTGTGTGTGTGTGTGTGTGTGTGTGTGTGTGAAACAAATAAAGATAAATATAGCTAGTGCGGCCACGAGCGGTCGTGCAGGGTAGAGGCTGCGCGAAAACGCCTCTAAAAACAAGCGCGTGCCCACGCCCGATCCGTGGAAGCACGTAGACCTAGCAAACGTACTAGCAGAAATCAACGATCGCACATGGGTCATTGAGTGTGTACAGGGTTCGTCTGCGTGTGTGGCATTGGGCAATCTAGCGGCAACCGTGTGGCCTGAAGGCGGAACCGGCCAACCCGTCGCCCTAACCATCGTTGCGCTTCGAGATGAACTATTGCTAAAGATGATCGTCCTCATCAACCACGGCGCTACCAGAGTAGCTCGTAACGAAGACCCTCTCCGCGACCTCGCGGCCAGTGTGCGCAGTGTACAGCAAATGACAAACGATGTTGCGAGCGATATATCGGAAAAACTTTGCACTGACGCGACGGTCGCCACTGCAGGTTGTTTGAGTCTCGCGCAAAGTGCCATATCAAACATGCGCAAGCTAGTGACAAGCAACTTCACCAGATCCGTAGATTCTGCATACGCTTGAATACCAACGAAAGTATCGAGAAATAACACCGACACGAGTTGCGCGACGGCGCTGGCTGCAGTCGCTACAACACTGGATTTATTAATCAACGTAAATGTGATCGTAATGGCGTATCGAGTGTGCACCAGAAACTACAACCATTACTACAGAAAACTGGCATGAGGGTCGCGGTCTAACGTTATGTTGGTGTCTCGCATCGACCGTCGACGGCCGTTTTCCAGCGGCTGAAAATGGCACAGTTGACGAAATGGAAACGCCGACCGTCCATAGTGCACTCTCGCAAGTTCCAACCGCACCATCTCAGGAGACAGACCACAGAGTCATATTAGCGGAGGGTAGATAGAAAATGCGCAAACCGCCGCAACCGCCCATATACATACTATACGAGTTCAACATAAAGTGGAGTAAGAAGTTACTACCGATTGTATTTACAACGTGCAAGCAGCTGGTGTGTGACGCTTTACTTGATTATCACAGAGGTTGCGATGTCCTGTGTTCCACGAGCGCATGGAAACAAGTGAACGAACTTCTACGGACCGTACTGTTGGGGTATGAGCGAGCTGTAAAATCAATACACGCTAGACACGCGGACTTTGCCGCATTACTGGACACGCATACCGCCACAACAAAACCGGGTCAAGTGTTCGGGGCGTCACCGCGCTCGACTATACACGTCTTGGCCTACCACGAGTACATGAGCCCACAAGATCCTAAGCGAGGTAGAAGCCGTTGTGTCTACCCAACGCAAATTCAGCACAGCCGTGCGCGCTAAGAAGGGTCCCTCTAGATTGCTGGAAACTTTGGAAACGTGGAAGGCTGGCGTGTACGCGCTTTCTACACATCTCAACGGTATGATCGCGATACTCTCGGCCGCACAACAACTAATGGTCATGTGTTCGGAAGGTCTGATCAGGTCTGACATGACCGGTTGTCAATCGACGTCGAGCGTGCACTCACACACGGATATCCTGGCGTACAGTAAAGCGACAGCGACCTCTACGCTCACGTTGATCGCCGATGTTTCGAAGGGCAATCGAGTGTGTTGGCTGACGAAAGCTATGGTGACCGACGGTCGCGTCGACTACAATGTGCCTCATTGCGACTGGAGAGGCGTATGTGATCCTTTGCAAATCGACAACACCACCGCGGTCGAGTGCGAAGTCACGGTCGGTGGCGTGTTGTCCTTACTGTGCCCCATACAATGTGACGGTCCGTGTCACGGACCGGTGTGTTACGACCCGACTAACGAAACGTACCAGGTGATAAGATTGCATCTGCCCATTACAGCGGAGCGAGCGTTTCGCCACACTCCCAAACCAAGGTTAATAGTTGTAGCGCACGCCCTTTCGGACCTCGGTGCACGCGAAACACTGGCGTACACTCACAAAATCACGCTCGAGACAGCTCAAGTGTTACGCAAAACAAAGGACGTGTTCAAATCCATAGAGAATATACGGTGTTTAGCGTATGCGTATATAAAGAAGGTCGATGACATTTACAGACCCGGCGGCGTGGGCACCACAGTAGAACAACAAGGAGCTCTCAAGCGCACACAGATTCCGGCCGCATTATCACTCGCGATGTCTTTCCTGACATGCCCGTTTCTGATTTCTATGTTAATTAAATTATGACAAGAGCTACGGTGGTTACGATTACACTCTGACCACGTGCCTTAGTTTCTGCTAGTGACCTATAAATACATTTGACCACTTGCTCTCACTGCCATTAAAGCGGCTGTACCCACACGTACAACACCCAAGTAAATAAATGATCTCGCTGTCTGTACTGGGTGTACTCTCAGTAGTCGCAGTTGCTCAGGCCATGGTGGTACGCTCACATAACGCCTCTGAGATACGTCCCATCACACCACCTCCTACACTACTCGCGAAGGAGTATTCAACACCCCCTTTGTACGAAGACAACCATTATAACGAGCACAGCACAACGCTTGCCGCACGCGAAGACAACATGCAGGAGACAACGCTACCACCTGTCGTGAGAACAACGGATTCGAGTGACAACGATCGCGACTATGACGAGCACATTACAGCACCCTCTGTGCACGAAGACCAGGTGCAGGAGACAACGCTACCACCTGTCGTGAGAAACAAGAGTTTGGTTAACAATGATCATCGTCGTGTCCCATTGTAAACTGGGCGTGCCATCGCACACATCGTACATGTGTGTTAACCCACCTGTATGCGACAGACTTTGTGTGTTGCATGACATCGAGATGTATTGACGTCTGTGTCAATACAGGACTCTCTATAAGCTGGGAGCTGGACGCTAACGACCCGTGCATGCGCCACACAAAAGGTATCGTACATGTGTTAACCCACCTGTATGCGACAGACTTTGTGTGTTGCATGACATCGAGATGTATTGACGTCTGTGTCAATACAGGACTCTCTAAGCTGGGAGCTGGACGCTAACGACCCGTGCATGCGCCACACAAAAGGTAACTCGACAAACTACAAAACGAATATTGTGATGTAGAAAGTTGGCTCGACTGTTTGAATCAGCTGCAGCTGCGGTTTACTCACAAGTGAATCGCACGCTTGTTAGAAGTACATTTGGAGCACTTAAAAAATACATCGCTCTCATCGAGTTCCGTCTCAGCGTTCACCGGCTGATGGGCAAGAGCGTGACATGGGATCGCAAGGAACTTACTTAAGGACTATCATCTCATTTGGCATTTACTCACAGACCCAAGAAACCAGTTCCGAAAAATGGTCGAGAATTATAACTTGTCTAATAGCAACTGGAAGATATGTTGCGTCATAAGCCTCTGATGGTTCACAAGGTGCACGGCCCACTCGAAATCCTAATGCTGTATTTGTAGTGCATACACTAAGTCTTCTCTGTTGATGTCAGACTAGAGTTTTATTAGAGTTTTACTTTGCAACAATGGGATTCGAGCAATTGATGTGTATATTTTTAATAGTGCACAATGCTACTATTCCTAGGCTGAATGTATGACATGGCTCTTGTGTATCATTATGTATCGTTTCCATTAAGTACTAATTTAAATAAAGTCCCTCTGTCCTCAGTGCTAGGTTGTGGGTTTAATACACATTATTATGATCAACCTGTTGAATAGTATAATAACAATATTCCTGTAAAAGTCATTTAGTAATGAACAACCTCAGTTCTGTGAAAGAACATCATGTCTCTGATGTGTACACTGCAGGCCTGACCGGTCTTGCTGGGGCCTCTCTCCTGGAGGCGCTCAATCAGACCCAGTGGTGACACGTGGCAAGACGCTCCTCGGGGCGCGTCTTGCTTGGGCCTCTCTCCTGGAGGCGCTCAGTCAGACCCAGTGGTGACACGTGGCAAGAAGCTCCTCGGGGCGCGTCTTGCTTGGGCCTCTCTCCTGGAGGCGCTCAGTCAGACCCAGTGTTGACATGTGGAAAGACACTCCTCGGGGCGCGTCTTGCTTGGGCCTCTCTCATGGAGGCCCTCTGTCAGACCCAGTGTTGACATGTGTCAAGACGCTCCTCGGGGCGCGTCTTGCTTTGGCTTCTCTCCTGGAGGCGCTCAGTCAGACCGAGTGCTGACATGTGGCAAGAAGCTCCTCGGGGCGCGTCTTGCTTGGGCTTCTCTCCTGGAGGCCCTCAGTAAGACCCATTGTTGACATGTGGCAAGACGCTCCTCGTGGTGCGTCTTGCTTGGGCCTCTCTCCAGAAGGCCCTCAATCAGACCCAGTGTTGACACGTGGCAAGACGCTCCTCGGGGCGCGTCTTGCTTGGGCCTCTCTCCTGGAGGCGCTCAGTCAGACTGAGTAGTGACATGTGGCCTGACGCTCCTCGGGGCGCGTCCTGCCTGGGCCTCTCTCCTGGAGGCGCTCAGTCAGACCCAGTGGTGACATGTGGCAAGACACTCCTCGGGGCGCGTCTTTCTTGGGCCCCTCTCCTGGAGGCCCTCTGTCAGACCCAGTGTTGACATGTGTCAAGACGCTCCACGGGGCGCGTCTTGCTTGGGCTTCTCTCCTGCAGGCCCTCAGTCAGACCCATTGTTGACATGTGGCAAGACGCTCCTCGGGGCGCATCTTGCTTGGGCCTCTCTCCTGGAGGCGCTCAGTCAGAACCAGAGGTGACATGTGGCAAGACGCTCCTCGGGGCGCGTCTTGCTTGGGCCTCTCTCCTGGAGGCCCTCTGTCAGACCCAGTGTTGACATGTGGCAAGACGCTCCTCCGGGCGCATCTTGCTTGGGCCTCTCTCCTGGAGGCCCTCAGTAAGACCCATTGTTGACATGTGGCAAGACGCTCCTCGGGGCGAGTATTGCTTGGGCCTCTCTCAAAGAAGGCCCTCAATAAGACCCAGTGTTGACATGTGGCAAGACGCTCCACGGGGCACGTCTTGCCTGGGCTTCTCTCCTGGAGGCCCTCAGTCAGACCCATTGTTGACATGTGGCAAGACGCTCCTCGGGGCGCGTCTTGCTTGGGCCTCTCTCCTGGAGGCGCTCAGTCAGACCCAGTGTTGACATGTGGCAAGACGCTCCACGGGGCGCGTCTTGCTTGGGCTTCTCTCCTGGAGGCCCTCAGTCAGACCCATTGTTGACATGTGGCAAGACGCTCCTCGGGGCACGTCTTGCTTGGGCCTCTCTCCTGGAGGCGCTCAGTCAGACCGAGTAGTGACATGTGGCAAGACGCTCCTCGGGGCGCATCTTGCTTGGACCTCTCTCATGGAGGCCCTCTGTCAGACCCAGTGTTGACATGTGGCAAGACGCTCCTCGGGGCGCGTCTTGCTTGGGCCTCTCTCCTGGAGGCGCTCAGTCAGAACCAGAGGTGACATGTGGCAAGACGCTCCTCGGGGTGCGTCTTGCTTGGGCCTCTCTCCTGGAGGCCCTCTGTCAGACCCAGTGTTGACTTGTTGCAAAACGCTCCTCCGGGCGCATCTTTGATGGGCCTCTCTCCTGGATGTCCTCAGTAAGACCCATTGTATACATGTGGCAAGACGCTCCTCGGGGCGCGTCTTGCTTGGGCTTCTCTCATGGAGGCCCTCAGTCAGACCCAGTGTTGACATGTGTCAAGACGCTCCTCGGGGCGTGTCTTGCTTGGGCCTCTCTCCTGGAGGCGCTCAAACAGTCCGAGTAGTGACATGTGGCAAGACGCTCCTCGGGGCGCGTCTTGCTGGGGCTTCTCTCATGGAGGCACTCAGTCAGATCCAGTGTTGACATGTGGCAAGACGCTCCTCGGGGCGTGTCTTGCTTGGACCTCTCTCCCTGAGGCGCTGAGTCAGACCGAGTAGTGACATGTGGCAAGACGCTCCTCGGGGCGCGTCTTGCTTGGACCTCTCTCCCTGAGGCGCTCAGTCAGACCCAGTGTTGACATTTGGCAAGACACTCCTCAGGGCGCGTCTTGCTTGGGCCTCTCTCATGGAGGCCCTCTGTCAGACCCAGTGTTGACATGTATCAAGACGCTCCTCGGGGGGCGTCTTGCTTTGGCCTCTCTCCTGGAGGCGCTCAGTCTGACCGAGTGCTGACATGTGGCAAGAAGCTCCTCGGGGCGCGTCTTGCTTGGGCTTCTCACCTGGAGGCCCTCAGTAAGAACCATTGTTGACATGTGGCAAGACCCTCCTCGGGGCGCGTCTTGCTTGGGCCTCTCTCCAGAAGGCCCTCAATCAGACCCAGTGTTGACACGTGGCAAGACGCTCCTCGGGGCACGTCTTGCTTGGAACTCTCTCCAGAAGGCCCTCAATCAGACCTAGTGTTTACATGTGGCAAGACGCTCCTCGGGGCGCGTCTTGCTTGGGCTTCTCTCATGGAGGCCCTCAGTCAGACCCAGTGTTGACATGTGTCAAGACGCTCCTCGGGGCGTGTCTTGCTTGGGCCTCTCTCCTGGAGGCGCTCAAACAGTCCGAGTAGTGACATGTGGCAAAACGCTCCTCGGGGCGCGTCTTGCTGGGGCTTCTCTCATGGAGGCACTCAGTCAGATCCAGTGTTGACATGTGGCAAGACGCTCCTCTGGGCGTGTCTTGCTTGGACCTCTCTCCCTGAGGCGCTGAGTCAGACCGAGTAGTGACATGTGGCAAGACGCTCCTCGGGGCGCGTCTTGCTTGGACCTCTCTCCCTGAGGCGCTCAGTCAGACCCAGTGTTGACATTTGGCAAGACACTCCTCGGGGCGCGTCTTGCCTGGGCCTCTCTCATGGAGGCCCTCTGTCAGACCCAGTGTTGACATGTGTCAAGACGCTCCCCGGGGGGCGTCTTGCTTTGGCCTCTCTCCTGGAGGCGCTCAGTCTGACCGAGTGCTGACATGTGGCAAGAAGCTCCTCGGGGCGCGTCTTGCTTGGGCTTCTCACCTGGAGGCCCTCAGTAAGAACCATTGTTGACATGTGGCAAGACCCTCCTCGGGGCGCGTCTTGCTTGGGCCTCTCTCCAGAAGGCCCTCAATCAGACCCAGTGTTGACACGTGGCAAGACGCTCCTCGGGGCACGTCTTGCTTGGGCCTCTCTCCTGGAGGCGCTCAGTCAGACCAAGTGGTGACATGTGGCAAGACACTCCTCGGGGCGCGTCTTGCTTGGGCCTCTCTCCTGGAGGCCCTCTGTCAGACCCAGTGTTGACATGTGGCAAGACACTCCTCGGGGCGCGTCTTGCTTGGGCCTCTCTCATGGAGGCCCTCTGTCGGACCCAGTGTTGACATGTGTCAAGACGCTCCTCGTGGCGCGTCTTGCTTTGGCCTCTCTCCTGGAGGCGCTCAGTCAGACCGAGTGCTGACATGCGGCAAGAAGCTCCTCGGGGCGCGTCTTGCTTGGGCTTCTCTCCTGGAGGCCCTCAGTAAGACCCATTGTTGACATGTGGCAAGACGCTCCTCGTGGTGCGTCTTGCTTGGGCCTCTCTCCAGAAGGCCCTCAATCAGACCCAGTGTTGACACGTGGCAAGACGCTCCTCGGGGCGCGTCTTGCTTGGGCCTCTCTCCTTGAGGCGTTCAGTCAGACTTAGTAGTGACATGTGGCCTGACGCTCCTCGGGGCGCGTCTTGCCTGGGCCTCTCTCCTGGAGGCGCTCAGTCAGACCCAGTGGTGACATGTGGCAAGACACTCCTATGGGCGCGTCTTTCTTGGGCCCCTCTCCTGGAGGCCCTCTGTCAGACCCAGTGTTGACATGTGTCAAGACGCTCCACGGGGCACGTCTTGCTTGGGCTTCTCTCCTGGAGGCCCTCAGTCAGACCCATTGTTGACGTGTGGCAAGACGCTCCTCGGGGCGCGTCTTGCTTGGGCCTCTCTCCTGGAGGCGCTCAGTCAGAACCAGAGGTGACATGTGGCAAGACGCTCCTCGGGGCGCGTCTTGCTTGGGCCTCTCTCCTGGAGGCCCTCTGTCAGACCCAGTGTTGACATGTGGCAAGACGCTCCTCCCGGCGCATCTTGCTTGGGCCTCTCTCCTGGAGGCCCTCAGTAAGACCCATTGTTGACATGTGGCAAGACGCTCCTCGGGGCGCGTATTGCTTGGGCCTCTATCCAGAAGGCCCTCAATAAGACCCAGTGTTGACATGTGGCAAGACGCTCCACGGGGCGCGTCTTGCTTGGGCTTCTCTCCTGGAGGCCCTCAGTCTGACCCATTGTTGACATGTGGCAAGACGCTCCTCGGGGCGCGTCTTGCTTGGGCCTCTCTCCTGGAGGCGCTCAGTCAGACCCAGTGTTGACATGTGGCAAGACGCTCCACGGGGCGCGTCTTGCTTGGGCTTCTCTCCTGGAGGCCCTCAGTCAGACCCATTGTTGACATGTGGCAAGACGCTCCTCGGGGCACGTCTTGCTTGGGCCTCTCTCCTGGAGGCGCTCAGTCAGACCGAGTAGTGACATGTGGCAAGACGCTCCTCGGGGCGCGTCTTGCTTGGACCTCTCTCCTGGAGGCGCTCAGTTAGACCGAGTAGTGACATGTCGCAAGACGCTCCTCGGGGCGCGTCTTGCTTGGGCCTCTCTCATGGAGGCCCTCTGTCAGACCCAGTGTTGACATGTGGCAAGACGCTCCTCGGGGCGCGTCTTGCTTGGGCCTCTCTCCTGGAGGCGCTCAGTCAGACCCAGTGTTGACATGTGGCAAGACGCTCCACGGGGCGCGTCTTGCTTGGGCTTCTCTCCTGGAGGCCCTCAGTCAGACCCATTGTTGACATGTGGCAAGACGCTCCTCGGGGCACGTCTTGCTTGGGCCTCTCTCCTGGAGGCGCTCAGTCAGACCGAGTAGTGACATGTGGCAAGACGCTCCTCGGGGCGCATCTTGCTTGGACCTCTCTCATGGAGGCCCTCTGTCAGACCCAGTGTTGACATGTGGCAAGACGCTCCTCGGGGCGCGTCTTGCTTGGGCCTCTCTCCTGGAGGCGCTCAGTCAGATCCAGAGGTGACATGTGGCAAGACGCTCCTCGGGGTGCGTCTTGCTTGGGCCTCTCTCCTGGAGGCCCTCTGTCAGACCCAGTGTTGACTTGTTGCAAAACGCTCCTCCGGGCGCATCTTTGATGGGCCTCTCTCCTGGATGTCCTCAGTAAGACCCATTGTATACATGTGGCAAGACGCTCCTCGGGGTGCGTCCTGCTTGGGCCTCTCTCCAGAAGGCCCTCAATCAGACCTAGTGTTTACATGTGGCAAGACGCTCCTCGGGGCGCGTCTTGCTTGGGCTTCTCTCATGGAGGCCCTCAGTCAGACCCAGTGTTGACATGTGTCAAGACGCTCCTCGGGGCGTGTCTTGCTTGGGCCTCTCTCCTGGAGGCGCTCAAACAGTCCGAGTAGTGACATGTGGCAAGACGCTCCTCGGGGCGCGTCTTGCTGGGGCTTCTCTCATGGAGGCACTCAGTCAGATCCAGTGTTGACATGTGGCAAGACGCTCCTCGGGGCGTGTCTTGCTTGGACCTCTCTCCCTGAGGCGCTGAGTCAGACCGAGTAGTGACATGTGGCAAGACGCTCCTCGGGGCGCGTCTTGCTTGGACCTCTCTCCCTGAGGCGCTCAGTCAGACCCAGTGTTGACATTTGGCAAGACACTCCTCGGGGCGCGTCTTGCTTGGGCCTCTCTCATGGAGGCCCTCTGTCAGACCCAGTGTTGACATGTGTCAAGACGCTCCTCGGGGGGCGTCTTGCTTTGGCCTCTCTCCTGGAGGCGCTCAGTCTGACCGAGTGCTGACATGTGGCAAGAAGCTCCTCGGGGCGCGTCTTGCTTGGGCTTCTCACCTGGAGGCCCTCAGTAAGAACCATTGTTGACATGTGGCAAGACCCTCCTCGGGGCGCGTCTTGCTTGGGCCTCTCTCCAGAAGGCCCTCAATCAGACCCAGTGTTGACACGTGGCAAGACGCTCCTCGGGGCACGTCTTGCTTGGGCCTCTCTCCTGGAGGCGCTCAGTCAGACCAAGTGGTGACATGTGGCAAGACACTCCTCGGGGCGCGTCTTGCTTGGGCCTCTCTCCTGGAGGCCCTCTGTCAGACCCAGTGTTGATATGTGGCAAGACACTCCTCGGGGCGCGTCTTGCTTGGGCCTCTCTCATGGAGGCCCTCTGTCAGACCCAGTGTTGACATGTGTCAAGACGCTCCTCGTGGCGCGTCTTGCTTTGGCCTCTCTCCTGGAGGCGCTCAGTCAGACCGAGTGCTGACATGCGGCAAGAAGCTCCTCGGGGCGCGTCTTGCTTGGGCTTCTCTCCTGGAGGCCCTCAGTAAGACCCATTTTTGACATGTGGCAAGACGCTCCTCGTGGTGCGTCTTGCTTGGGCCTCTCTCCAGAAGGCCCTCAATCAGACCCAGTGTTGACACGTGGCAAGACGCTCCTCGGGGCGCGTCTTGCTTGGGCCTCTCTCCTTGAGGCGTTCAGTCAGACTTAGTAGTGACATGTGGCCTGACGCTCCTCGGGGCGCGTCTTGCCTGGGCCTCTCTCCTGGAGGCGCTCAGTCAGACCCAGTGGTGACATGTGGCAAGACACTCCTCGGGGCGCGTCTTTCTTGGGCCCCTCTCCTGGAGGCCCTCTGTCAGACCCAGTGTTGACATGTGTCAAGACGCTCCACGGGGCGCATCTTGCTTGGGCTTCTCTCCTGGAGGCCCTCAGTCAGACCCATTGTTGACATGTGGCAAGACGCTCCTCGGGGCGCGTCTTGCTTGGGCCTCTCTCCTGGAGGCGCTCAGTCAGAACCAGAGGTGACATGTGGCAAGACGCTCCTCGGGGCGCGTCTTGCTTGGGCCTCTCTCCTGGAGGCCCTCTGTCAGACCCAGTGTTGACATGTGGCAAGACGCTCCTCCGGGCGCATCTTGCTTGGGCCTCTCTCCTGGAGGCCCTCAGTAAGACCCATTGTTGACATGTGGCAAGACGCTCCTCGGGGCGCGTATTGCTTGGGCCTCTCTCCTGGAGGCGCTCAGTCAGACCCAGTGTTGACATGTGGCAAGACGCTCCACGGGGCGCGTCTTGCTTGGGCTTCTCTCCTGGAGGCCCTCAGTCAGACCCATTGTTGACATGTGGCAAGACGCTCCTCGGGGCACGTCTTGCTTGGGCCTCTCTCCTGGAGGCGCTCAGTCAGACCGAGTAGTGACATGTGGCAAGACGCTCCTCGGGGCGCGTCTTGCTTGGACCTCTCTCCTGGAGGCGCTCAGTTAGACCGAGTAGTGACATGTGGCAAGACGCTCCTCGGGGCGCGTCTTGCTTGGGCCTCTCTCCTGGAGGCGCTCAGTCAGAACCAGAGGTGACATGTGGCAAGACGCTCCTCGGGGTGCGTCTTGCTTGGGCCTCTCTCCTGGAGGCCCTCTGTCAGACACAGTGTTGACATGTGGCAAAACGCTCCTCCGGGCGCATCTTGCTTGGGCCTCTCTCCTGGAGGCCCTCAGTAAGACCCATTGTATTCATGTGGCAAGACGCTCCTCGGGGCGCGTCTTGCTTGGGCCTCTCTCCAGAAGGCCCTCAATCAGACCCAGTGTTGACATGTGGCAAGACGCTCCTCGGGGCGCGTCTTGCTTGGGCTTCTCTCATGGAGGCCCTCAGTCAGACCCAGTGTTGACATGTGTCAAGACGCTCCTCGGGGCGTGTCTTGCTTGGGCCTCTCTCCTGGAGGCGCTCAAACAGACCGAGTAGTGACATGTGGCAAGACGCTCCTCGGGGCACGTCTTGCTGGGGCTTCTCTCATGGAGGCACTCAGTCAGATCCAGTGTTGACATGTGGCAAGACGCTCCTCGGGGCGCGTCTTGCTTGGACCTCTCTCCCTGAGGCGCTCAGTCAGACCGAGTAGTGACATGTGGCAAGACGCTCCTCGGGGCGCGTCTTGCTTGGACCTCTCTCCCTGAGGCGCTCAGTCAGACCCAGTGTTGACATTTGGCAAGACACTCCTCGGGGCGCGTCTTGCTTGGGCCTCTCTCATGGAGGCCCTCTGTCAGACCCAGTGTTGACATGTGTCAAGACGCTCCTCGGGGGGCGTCTTGCTTTGGCCTCTCTCCTGGAGGCGCTCAGTCTGACAGAGTGCTGACATGTGGCAAGAAGCTCCTCGGGGCGCGTCTTGCTTGGGCTTCTCACCTGGAGGCCCTCAGTAAGAACCATTGTTGACATGTGGCAAGACGCTCCTCGGGGCGCGTCTTGCTTGGGCCTCTCTCCAGAAGGCCCTCAATCAGACCCAGTGTTGACACGTGGCAAGACGCTCCTCGGGGCGCGTCTTGCTTGGGCCTCTCTCCTGGAGGCGCTCAGTCAGACCAAGTGGTGACATGTGGCAAGACACTCCTCGGGGCGCGTCTTGCTTGGGCCTCTCTCATGGAGGCCCTCTGTCAGACCCAGTGTTGACATGTGTCAAGACGCTCCTCGGGGCGCGTCTTGCCTTGGCCTCTCTCCAGGAGGCGCTCAGTCAGACCGAGTGCTGACATGTGGCAAGAAGCTCCTCGGGGCGCGTCTTGCTTGGGCTTCTCTCCTGGAGGCCCTCAGTAAGACCCATTGTTGACATGTGGCAAGACGCTCCTCGGGGCGCCTCTTGCTTGGGCCTCTCTCCTGGAGGCGCTCAGTCAGACTGAGTAGTGACATGTGGCCTGACGCTCCTCCTGGCGCGTGTTGCTTGGGCCTCTCTCCTGGAGGCGCTCAGTCAGACCAAGTGGTGATATGTGTTAAGACGCTCCTCGGGGCGCGTCTTGCTTGGGCCTCTCTCCAGAAGGCCCTCAATCAGACCCAGTGTTGACAAGTGGCAAGACGCTCCTCGGGGCGCGTCTTGCTTGGGCCTCTCTCCTGGAGGCGCTCAGTCAGAATGAGTAGTGACATGCGGTCTGACGCTCCTCGGAGCGCGTGTTGCTTGGGCCTCTCTCCTGGAGGCGCTCAGTCAGACCAAGTGGTGACATGTGGCAAGACACTTCTCGGGGCGCGTCTTGCTTGGGCCTCTCTCCTGGAGGCCCTCTGTCAGACCCAGTGTTGACATGTGGCAAGACACTCCTCGGGGCGCGTCTTGCTTGGGCCTCTCTCATGGAGGCCCTCTGTCAGACCCAGTGTTGACATGTGTCAAGACGCTCCTCGGGGCGCGTCTTGCTTTGATCTCTCTCCTGGAGGTGCTCAGTCAGACCGAGTGCTGACATGTGGCAAGACGCTCCTCGGGCCGCGTGTTGCTTGGGCTTCTCTCCTGGAGGCCCTCAGTCAGACCCATTGTTGACATGTGGCAAGACGCTCCTCGGGGCGCGTTTTGCTTGGGCCTCTCTCCTGGAGGCGCTCAGTCAGACCGAGTGCTGACATTTGGCAAGACGCTCCTCGGGGCGCGTCTTGCTTGGGCTTCTCTCCTGGAGGCGCTCAGACAGACCCAGTGTTGACATGTGACAAGACGCTCCTCGGGGCGCGTCTTGCTTGGGCCTCTCTCCTGGAGGCGCTCAGTCAGAACCAGAGGTGACATGTGGCAAGACACTCCTCGGGGCGCGTCTTGCTTGGGCCTCTCTCCTGGAGGCCCTCTGTCAGACCCAGTGTTGACATGTGGCAAGACGCTCCTCCGGGCGCATCTTGCTTGGGCCTCTCTCCTGGAGGCCCTCAGTCAGACCCATTGTTGACATGTGGCAAGACTCTCCTCGGGGCGCGTCTTGCTTGGGCCTCTCTCCTGGAGGCGCTCAGTAAGACCGAGTGCTGACAGAAGGCAAGACGCTCCTCGGGGCGCTCATTGCTTGGGCCTCTCTCCTGAATGCCCTCTGTCAGACCGAGTGTTGACATGTGGCAAGACTCTCCTCGGGGCGCGTCTTGCTTGGGCTTCTCTCATGGAGGCCCTCAGTCCGACCCAGTGTTGACATGTGTCAAGACGCTCCTCGGGGCGTGTCTGGCTTGGGCCTCTCTCCTGGAGGCGCTCAGTCAGACCCAGTGTTGACATGTGGCAAGACGCTCCTCTGGGCGCGTCTTGCTTGGGCTTCTCTCCTGGAGTCCCTCTGTCAGACCCAGTGTTGACATGTGTCAAGACGCTCCTCGGGGGGCGTCTTGCTTTGGCCTCTCTCCTGGAGGCGCTCAGTCTGACCGAGTGCTGACATGTGGCAAGAAGCTCCTCGGGGCGCGTCTTGCTTGGGCTTCTCACCTGGAGGCCCTCAGTAAGAACCATTGTTGACATGTGGCAAGACCCTCCTCGGGGCGCGTCTTGCTTGGGCCTCTCTCCAGAAGGCCCTCAATCAGACCCAGAGGTGACATGTGGCAAGACACTCCTCGGGGCGCGTCTTGCTTGGGCCTCTCTCCTGGAGGCCCTCTGTCAGACCCAGTGTTGACATGTGGCAAGACACTCCTCGGGGCGCGTCTTGCTTGGGCCTCTCTCATGGAGGCCCTCTGTCAGACCCAGTGTTGACATGTGTCAAGACGCTCCTCGTGGCGCGTCTTGCTTTGGCCTCTCTCCTGGAGGCGCTCAGTCAGACTGAGTGCTGACATGCGGCAAGAAGCTCCTCGGGGCGCGTCTTGCTTGGGCTTCTCTCCTGGAGGCCCTCAGTAAGACCCATTGTTGACATGTGGCAAGACGCTCCTCGTGGTGCGTCTTGCTTGGGCCTCTCTCCAGAAGGCCCTCAATCAGACCCAGTGTTGACACGTGGCAAGACGCTCCTCGGGGCGCGTCTTGCTTGGGCCTCTCTCCTTGAGGCGTTCAGTAAGACTTAGTAGTGACATGTGGCCTGACGCTCCTCGGGGCGCGTCTTGCCTGGGCCTCTCTCCTGGAGGCGCTCAGTCAGACCCAGTGGTGACATGTGGCAAGACGCTCCACGGGGCGCGTCTTGCTTGGGCTTCTCTCCTGGAGGCCCTCAGTCAGACCCATTGTTGACATGTGGCAAGACGCTCCTCGGGGCGCGTCTTGCTTGGGCCTCTCTCCTGGAGGCGCTCAGTCAGAACCAGAGGTGACATGTGGCAAGACGCTCCTCGGGGCGCGTCTTGCTTGGGCCTCTCTCCTGGAGGCCCTCTGTCAGACCCAGTGTTGACATGTGGCAAGACGCTCCTCCGGGCGCATCTTGCTTGGGCCTCTCTCCTGGAGGCCCTCAGTAAGACCCATTGTTGACATGTGGCAAGACGCTCCTCGGGGCGCGTATTGCTTGGGCCTCTCTCCAGAAGGCCCTCAATAAGACCCAGTGTTGACATGTGGCAAGACGCTCCACGGGGCGCGTCTTGCTTGGGCTTCTCTCCTGGAGGCCCTCAGTCTGACCCATTGTTGACATGTGGCAAGACGCTCCTCGGGGCGCGTCTGGCTTGGGCCTCTCTCCTGGAGGCGCTCAGTCAGACCCAGTGTTGACATGTGGCAAGACGCTCCACGGGGCGCGTCTTGCTTGGGCTTCTCTCCTGGAGGCCCTCAGTCAGACCCATTGTTGACATGTGGCAAGACGCTCCTCGGGGCGCGTCTTGCTTGGGCCTCTCTCCTGGAGGCGCTCAGTCAGACCCAGTGTTGACATGTGGCAAGACGCTCCACGGGGCGCGTCTTGCTTGGACCTCTCTCCTGGAGGCGCTCAGTTAGACCGAGTAGTGACATGTCGCAAGACGCTCCTCGGGGCGCGTCTTGCTTGGGCCTCTCTCATGGAGGCCCTCTGTCAGACCCAGTGTTGACATGTGGCAAGACGCTCCTCGGGGCGCGTCTTGCTTGGGCCTCTCTCCTGGAGGCGCTCAGTCAGAACCAGAGGTGACATGTGGCAAGACGCTCCTCGGGGTGCGTCTTGCTTGGGCCTCTCTCCTGGAGGCCCTCTGTCAGACACAGTGTTGACATGTGGCAAAACGCTCCTCCGGGCGCATCTTGCTTGGGCCTCTCTCCTGGAGGCCCTCAGTAAGACCCATTGTATTCATGTGGCAAGACGCTCCTCGGGGCGCGTCTTGCTTGGGCCTCTCTCCAGAAGGCCCTCAATCAGACCCAGTGTTGACATGTGGCAAGACGCTCCTCGGGGCGCGTCTTGCTTGGGCTTCTCTCATGGAGGCCCTCAGTCAGACCCAGTGTTGACATGTGTCAAGACGCTCCTCGGGGCGTGTCTTGCTTGGGCCTCTCTCCTGGAGGCGCTCAAACAGACCGAGTAGTGACATGTGGCAAGACGCTCCTCGGGGCGCGTCTTGCTGGGGCTTCTCTCATGGAGGCACTCAGTCAGATCCAGTGTTGACATGTGGCAAGACGCTCCTCGGGGCGCGTCTTGCTTGGACCTCTCTCCCTGAGGCGCTCAGTCAGACCGAGTAGTGACAGGTGGCAAGACGCTCCTCGGGGCGCGTCTTGCTTGGACCTCTCTCCCTGAGGCGCTCAGTCAGACCCAGTGTTGACATTTGGCAAGACACTCCTCGGGGCGCGTCTTGCTTGGGCCTCTCTCCAGAAGGCCCTCAATCAGACCCAGTGTTGACACGTGGCAAGACGCTCCTCGGGGCGCGTCTTGCTTGGGCCTCTCTCCTGGAGGCGCTCAGTCAGACCAAGTGGTGACATGTGGCAAGACACTCCTCGGGGCGCGTCTTGCTTGGGCCTCTCTCATGGAGGCCCTCTGTCAGACCCAGTGTTGACATGTGTAAAGACGATCCTCGGGGCGCGTCTTGCTTTGGCCTCTCTCCAGGAGGCGCTCAGTCAGACCGAGTGCTGACATGTGGCAAGAAGCTCCTCGGGGCGCTTCTTGCTTGGGCTTCTCTCCTGGAGGCCCTCAGTAAGACCCATTGTTGACATGTGGCAAGACGCTCCTCGGGGCGCCTCTTGCTTGGGCCTCTCTCCTGGAGGCGCTCAGTCAGACTGAGTAGTGACATGTGGCCTGACGCTCCTCCTGGCGCGTGTTGCTTGGGCCTCTCTCCTGGAGGCGCTCAGTCAGACCAAGTGGTGATATGTGGCAAGACGCTCCTCGGGGCGCGTCTTGCTTGGGCCTCTCTCCAGAAGGCCCTCAATCAGACCCAGTGTTGACAAGTGGCAAGACGCTCCTCGGGGCGCGTCTTGCTTGGGCCTCTCTCCTGGAGGCGCTCAGTCAGAATGAGTAGTGACATGCGGTCTGACGCTCCTCGGGGCGCGTGTTGCTTGGGCCTCTCTCCTGGAGGCGCTCAGTCAGACCAAGTGGTGACATGTGGCAAGACACTTCTCGGGGCGCGTCTTGCTTGGGCCTCTCTCCTGGAGGCCCTCTGTCAGACCCAGTGTTGACATGTGGCAAGACACTCCTCGGGGCGCGTCTTGCTTGGGCCTCTCTCATGGAGGCCCTCTGTCAGACCCAGTGTTGACATGTGTCAAGACGCTCCTCGGGGCGCGTCTTGCTTTGATCTCTCTCCTGGAGGTGCTCAGTCAGACCGAGTGCTGACATGTGGCAAGACGCTCCTCGGGCCGCGTGTTGCTTGGGCTTCTCTCCTGGAGGCCCTCAGTCAGACCCATTGTTGACATGTGGCAAGACGCTCCTCGGGGCGCGTCTTGCTTGGGCCTCTCTCCTGGAGGCGCTCAGTCAGACCGAGTGCTGACATTTGGCAAGACGCTCCTCGGGGCGCGTCTTGCTTGGGCTTCTCTCCTGGAGGCGCTCAGACAGACCCAGTGTTGACATGTGACAAGACGCTCCTCGGGGCGCGTCTTGCTTGGGCCTCTCTCCTGGAGGCGCTCAGTCAGAACCAGAGGTGACATGTGGCAAGACACTCCTCGGGGCGCGTCTTGCTTGGGCCTCTCTCCTGGAGGCCCTCTGTCAGACCCAGTGTTGACATGTGGCAAGACGCTCCTCCGGGCGCATCTTGCTTGGGCCTCTCTCCTGGAGGCCCTCAGTCAGACCCATTGTTGACATGTGGCAAGACTCTCCTCGGGGCGCGTCTTGCTTGGGCCTCTCTCCTGGAGGCGCTCAGTAAGACCGAGTGCTGACAGAAGGCAAGACGCTCCTCGGGGCGCTCATTGCTTGGGCCTCTCTCCTGCATGCCCTCTGTCAGACCGAGTGTTGACATGTGGCAAGACTCTCCTCGGGGCGCGTCTTGCTTGGGCTTCTCTCATGGAGGCCCTCAGTCCGACCCAGTGTTGACATGTGTCAAGACGCTCCTCGGGGCGTGTCTGGCTTGGGCCTCTCTCCTGGAGGCGCTCAGTCAGACCCAGTGTTGACATGTGGCAAGACGCTCCTCTGGGCGCTTCTTGCTTGGGCTTCTCTCCTGGAGGCCCTCAGTAAGACCCATTGTTGACATGTGGCAAGACGCTCCTCGGGGCACGTCTTGCTTGGGCCTCTCTCCTGGAGGCGCTCAGTCAGACCGAGTAGTGAAATGTGGCAAGACGCTCCTCGGGGCGCGTCTTGCTTGGACCTCCCTCCTGGAGGCGCTCAGTCAGACCGAGTAGTGACATTTGGCAAGACGCTCCTCTTGGCGCGTCTTGCTTGGGCCTCTCTCCTGGAGGAGCTCAGTTAGACCCAGTGGTGACACGTGGCAAGACGCTCCTCGAGGCGCATCTTGCTTGGGCCTCTCTCCTGGAGGCGCTAAGTCAGACCAAGTGTTGACACGTGGCAAGACGCTCCTCGGGGCGCGTCTTGCTTGGGCCTCTCTCCTGGAGGCGCTCAGTCAGACACAGTGTTGACATGTGGCAAGACACTCCTCGGGGCGCGTCTTGCTTGGGCTTCTCTCATGGAGGCCCTCAGTAAGACCCATTGTTGACATGTGGAAAGAAGCTCCTCGGGGCGCGTCTTGCTTTGGCTTCTCTCCTGGAGGCCCTCAGTCAGACCCATTGTTGACATGTGGCAAGACGCTCCTCGGGGTGCGTATTGCTTGGGCCTCTCTCCTGGATGCCCTCTGTCAGACTCAGTGTTGACATGTGGCAAGACTCTCCTCGGGGCGCGTCTTGCTTGGGCTTCTCTCATGGAGGCCCTCAGTCAGACCCAGTGTTGACATGTGTCAAGACGCTCCTCGGGGCGTGTCTTGCTTGGGCCTCTCTCCTGGAGGCGCTCAGTCAGACCCAGTGTTGACATGTGGCAAGATGCTCCTCGGGGCGCTTCTTGCTTGGGCTTCTCTCCTGGAGGCCCTCAGTCAGACCCATTTTTGACATGTGGCAAGACGCTCCTCGGGGCACGTCTTGCTTGGGCTTCTCTCCTGGAGGCGCTCAGTCAGACCGAGTAGTGACATGTGGCAAGACGCTCCTCGGGGCGCATCTTGCTTGGACCTCTCTCCTGGAGGCGCTCAGTTAGACCGAGTAGTGACATGTCACAAGACGCTCCTCGGGGCGCGTCTTGCTTGGGCCTCTCTCATGGAGGCCCTCTGTCAGACCCAGTGTTGACATGTGGCAAGACGCTCCACGGGGCGCGTCTTGCTTGGGCTTCTCTCCTGGAGGCCCTCAGTCAGACCCATTGTTGACATGTGGCAAGACGCTCCTCGGGGCGCGTCTTGCTTGGGCCTCTCTCCTGGAGGCGCTCAGTCAGACCCAGTGTTGACATGTGGCAAGACGCTCCACGGGGCGCGTCTTGCTTGGGCTGCTCTCCTGGAGGCCCTCAGTCAGACCCATTGTTGACATGTGGCAAGACGCTCCTCGGGGCACGTCTTGCTTGGGCCTCTCTCCTGGAGGCGCTCAGTCAGACCGAGTAGTGACATGTGGCAAGACGCTCCTCGGGGCGCGTCTTGCTTGGACCTCTCTCCTGGAGGCGCTCAGTTAGACCTAGTAGTGACATGTCGCAAGACGCTCCTCGGGGCGCGTCTTGCTTGGGCCTCTCTCCTGGAGGCGCTCAGTCAGAACCAGAGGTGACATGTGGCAAGACGCTCCTCGGGGTGCGTCTTGCTTGGGCCTCTCTCCTGGAGGCCCTCTGTCAGACCCAGTGTTGACATGTGGCAAAACGCTCCTCCGGGCGCATCTTGCTTGGGCCTCTCTCCTGGAGGCCCTCAGTAAGACCCAGTGTTGACATGTGGCAAGACACTCCTCGGGGCGCGTCTTGCTTGGGCCTCTCTCATGGAGGCCCTCTGTCAGACCCAGTGTTGACATGTGTCAAGACGCTCCTCGGGGCGCGTCTTGCTTTGATCTCTCTCCTGGAGGTGCTCAGTCAGACCAAGTGCTGACATGTGGCAAGACGCTCCTCGGGCCGCGTGTTGCTTGGGCTTCTCTCCTGGAGGCCCTCAGTCAGACCCATTGTTGACATGTGGCAAGACGCTCCTCGGGGCGCGTCTTGCTTGGGCCTCTCTCCTGGAGGCGCTCAGTCAGACCGAGTGCTGACATTTGACAAGACGCTCCTCGGGGCGCGTCTTGCTTGGGCTTCTCTCCTGGAGGCGCTCAGACAGACCCAGTGTTGACATGTGACAAGACGCTCCTCGGGGCGCGTCTTGCTTGGGCCTCTCTCCTGGAGGCGCTCAGTCAGAACCAGAGGTGACATGTGGCAAGACACTCCTCGGGGCGCGTCTTGCTTGGGCCTCTCTCCTTGAGGCCCTCTGTCAGACCCAGTGTTCACATGTGGCAAGACGCTCCTCGGGGCGCGTCTTGCTTGGGCCTCTCTCCTGGAGGCGCTCAGTAAGACCGAGTGCTGACAGAAGGCAAGACGCTCCTCGGGGCGCTCATTGCTTGGGCCTCTCTCCTGAATGCCCACTGTCAGACCGAGTGTTGACATGTGGCAAGACTCTCCTCGGGGCGCGTCTTGCTTGGGCTTCTCTCATGGAGGCCCTCAGTCCGACCCAGTGTTGACATGTGTCAAGACGCTCCTCGGGGCGTGTCTGGCTTGGGCCTCTCTCCTGGAGGCGCTCAGTCAGACCCAGTGTTGACATGTGGCAAGACGCTCCTCTGGGCGCGTCTTGCTTGGGCTTCTCTCCTGGAGGCCCTCAGTAAGACCCATTGTTGACATGTGGCAAGACGCTCCTCGGGGCACGTCTTGCTTGGGCCTCTCTCCTGGAGGCGCTCAGTCAGACCGAGTAGTGAAATGTGGCAAGACGCTCCTCGGGGCGCGTCTTGCTTGGACCTCCCTCCTGGAGGCGCTCAGTCAGACCGAGTAGTGACATTTGGCAAGACGCTCCTCGGGGCGCGTCTTGCTTGGGCCTCTCTCCTGGAGGAGCTCAGTTAGACCCAGTGGTGACACGTGGCAAGAAGCTCCTCGAGGCGCATCTTGCTTGGGCCTCTCTCCTGGAGGCGCTAAGTCAGACCCAGTGTTGACACGTGGCAAGACGCTCCTCGGGGCGCGTCTTGCTTGGGCCTCTCTCCTGGAGGCGCTCAGTCAGACACAGTGTTGACATGTGGCAAGACACTCCTCGGGGCGCGTCTTGCTTGGGCTTCTCTCATGGAGGCCCTCAGTAAGACCCATTGTTGACATGTGGAAAGAAGCTCCTCGGGGCGCGTCTTGCTTTGGCTTCTCTCCTGGAGGCCCTCAGTCAGACCCATTGTTGACATGTGGCAAGACGCTCCTCGGGGCGCGTCTTGCTTGGGCTTCTCTCATGGAGGCCCTCAGTCAGACCCAGTGTTGACATGTGTCAAGACGCTCCTCGGGGCGTGTCTTGCTTGGGCCTCTCTCCTGGAGGCGCTCAGTCAGACCCAGTGTTGACATGTGGCAAGACGCTCCTCGGGGCGCTTCTTGCTTGGGCTTCTCTCCTGGAGGCCCTCAGTCAGACCCATTTTTGACATGTGGCAAGACGCTCCTCGGGGCACGTCTTGCTTGGGCTTCTCTCCTGGAGGCGCTCAGTCAGATCGAGTAGTGACATGTGGCAAGACGCTCCTCGGGGCGTGTCTTGCTTGGACCTCTCTCCTGGAGGCGCTCAGTTAGACCGAGTAGTGACATGTCGCAAGACGCTCCTCGGGGCGCGTCTTGCTTGGGCCTCTCTCATGGAGGCCCTCTGTCAGACCCAGTGTTGACATGTGGCAAGACGCTCCACGGGGCGCGTCTTGCTTGGGCTTCTCTCCTGGAGGCCCTCAGTCAGACCCATTGTTGACATGTGGCAAGACGCTCCTCGGGGCGCGTCTTGCTTGGGCCTCTCTCCTGGAGGCGCTCAGTCAGACCCAGTGTTGACATGTGGCAAGACGCTCCACGGGGCGCGTCTTATTTGGGCTGCTCTCCTGGAGGCCCTCAGTCAGACCCATTGTTGACATGTGGCAAGACGCTCCTCGGGGCACGTCTTGCTTGGGCCTCTCTCCTGGAGGCGCTCAGTCAGACCGAGTAGTGACATGTGGCAAGACGCTCCTCGGGGCGCGTCTTGCTTGGACCTCTCTCCTGGAGGCGCTCAGTTAGACCTAGTAGTGACATGTCGCAAGACGCTCCTCGGGGCGCGTCTTGCTTGGGCCTCTCTCATGGAGGCCCTCTGTCAGACCCAGTGTTGACATGTGGCAAGACGCTCCTCGGGGCGCGTCTTGCTTGGGCCTCTCTCCTGGAGGCGCTCAGTCAGAACCAGAGGTGACATGTGGCAAGACGCTCCTCGGGGTGCGTCTTGCTTGGGCCTCTCTCCTGGAGGCCCTCTGTCAGACCCAGTGTTGACATGTGGCAAGACTCTCCTCGGGGCGCGTCTTGCTTGGGCCTCTCTCCTGGAGGCCCTCAGTAAGACCCATTGTATACATGTGGCAAGACGCTCCTCGGGGTGCGTCTTGCTTGGGCCTCTCTCCTGGAGGCCCTCAGTCAGACCCATTGTTGACATGTGGCAAGACTCTCCTCGGGGCGCGTCTTGCTTGGGCCTCTCTCCTGGAGGCGCTCAGTAAGACCGAGTGCTGACAGAAGGCAAGACGCTCCTCGGGGCGCTCATTGCTTGGGCCTCTCTCCTGAATGCCCTCAGTCAGACCGAGTGTTGAGATGTGGCAAGACTCTCCTCGGGGCGCGTCTTGCTTGGGCTTCTCTCCTGGAGGCCCTCAGTAAGACCCATTGTTGACATGTGGCAAGACGCTCCTCGGGGCACGTCTTGCTTGGGCCTCTCTCCTGGAGGCGCTCAGTCAGACCGAGTAGTGAAATGTGGCAAGACGCTCCTCGGGGCGCGTCTTGCTTGGACCTCCCTCCTGGAGGCGCTCAGTCAGACCGAGTAGTGACATTTGGCAAGACGCTCCTCGGGGCGCGTCTTGCTTGGGCCTCTCTCCTGGAGGAGCTCAGTTAGACCCAGTGGTGACACGTGGCAAAACGCTCCTCGAGGCGCATCTTGCTTGGGCCTCTCTCCTGGAGGCGCTAAGTCAGACCCAGTGTTGACACGTGGCAAGACGCTCCTCGGGGCGCGTCTTGCTTGGGCCTCTCTCCTGGAGGCGCTCAGTCAGACACAGTGTTGACATGTGGCAAGACACTCCTCGGGGCGCGTCTTGCTTGGGCTTCTCTCATGGAGGCCCTCAGTAAGACCCATTGTTGACATGTGGAAAGAAGCTCCTCGGGGCGCGTCTTGCTTTGGCTTCTCTCCTGGAGGCCCTCAGTCAGACCCATTGTTGACATGTGGCAAGACGCTCCTCGGGGCGCGTATTGCTTGGGCCTCTCTCCTGGATGCCCTCTGTCAGACTCAGTGTTGACATGTGGCAAGACTCTCCTCGGGGCGCGTCTTGCTTGGGCTTCTCGCATGGAGGCCCTCAGTCAGACCCAGTGTTGACATGTGTCAAGACGCTCCTCGGGGCGTGTCTTGCTTGGGCCTCTCTCCTGGAGGCGCTCAGTCAGACCCAGTGTTGACATGTGGCAAGACGCTCCTCGGGGCGCTTCTTGCTTGGGCTTCTCTCCTGGAGGCCCTCAGTCAGACCCATTTTTGACATGTGGCAAGACGCTCCTCGGGGCACGTCTTGCTTGGGCTTCTCTCCTGGAGGCGCTCAGTCAGACCGAGTAGTGACATGTGGCAAGACGCTCCTCGGGGCGTGTCTTGCTTGGACCTCTCTCCTGGAGGCGCTCAGTTAGACCGAGTAGTGACATGTCGCAAGACGCTCCTCGGGGCGCGTCTTGCTTGGGCCTCTCTCATGGAGGCCCTCTGTCAGACCCAGTGTTGACATGTGGCAAGACGCTCCACGGGGCGCGTCTTGCTTGGGCTTCTCTCCTGGAGGCCCTCAGTCAGACCCATTGTTGACATGTGGCAAGACGCTCCTCGGGGCGCGTCTTGCTTGGGCCTCTCTCCTGGAGGCGCTCAGTCAGACCCAGTGTTGACATGTGGCAAGACGCTCCACGGGGCGCGTCTTATTTGGGCTGCTCTCCTGGAGGCCCTCAGTCAGACCCATTGTTGACATGTGGCAAGACGCTCCTCGGGGCACGTCTTGCTTGGGCCTCTCTCCTGGAGGCGCTCAGTCAGACCGAGTAGTGACATGTGGCAAGACGCTCCTCGGGGCGCGTCTTGCTTGGACCTCTCTCCTGGAGGCGCTCAGTTAGACCTAGTAGTGACATGTCGCAAGACGCTCCTCGGGGCGCGTCTTGCTTGGGCCTCTCTCATGGAGGCCCTCTGTCAGACCCAGTGTTGACATGTGGCAAGACGCTCCTCGGGGCGCGTCTTGCTTGGGCCTCTCTCCTGGAGGCGCTCAGTCAGAACCAGAGGTGACATGTGGCAAGACGCTCCTCGGGGTGCGTCTTGCTTGGGCCTCTCTCCTGGAGGCCCTCTGTCAGACCCAGTGTTGACATGTGGCAAAACGCTCCTCCGGGCGCATCTTGCTCTGGCCTCTCTCCTGGAGGCCCTCAGTAAGACCCATTGTATACATGTGGCAAGACGCTCCTCGGGGCGCGTCTTGCTTGGGCCTCTCTCCAGAAGGCCCTCAATCAGACCCAGTGTTGACATGTGGCAAGACGCTCCTCGGGGCGCGTCTTGCTTGGGCTTCTCTCATGGAGGCCCTCAGTCAGACCCAGTGTTGACATGTGTCAAGACGCTCCTCGGGGCGTGTCTTAATTGGGCCTCTCTCCTGGAGGCGCTCAAACAGACTGACTAGTGACATGTGGCAAGACGCTCCTCGGGGCGCGTCTTGCTGGGGCTTCTCTCATGGAGGCACTCAGTCAGATCCAGTGTTGACATGTGGCAAGACGCTCCTCGGGGCGCGTCTTGCTTGGACCTCTCTCGCTGAGGCGCTCAGTCAGACCGAGTAGTGACATGTGGCAAGACGCTCCTCGGGGCGCGTCTTGCTTGGACCTCTCTCCCTGAGGCGCTCAGTCAGACCCAGTGTTGACATTTGGCAAGACACTCCTCGGGGCGCGTCTTGCTTGGGCCTCTCTCATGGAGGCCCTCTGTCAGACCCAGTGTTGACATGTGTCAAGATGCTCCTCGGGGGGCGTCTTGCTTTGGCCTCTCTCCTGGAGGCGCTCAGTCTGACCGAGTGCTGACATGTGGCAAGAAGCTCCTCGGGGCGCGTCTTGCTTGGGCTTCTCACCTGGAGGCCCTCAGTAAGAACCATTGTTGACATGTGGCAAGACGCTCCTCGGGGCGCGTCTTGCTTGGGCCTCTCTCCAGAAGGCCCTCAATCAGACCGAGTGTTGACACGTGGCAAGACGCTCCTCGGGGCGCGTCTTGCTTGGGCCTCTCTCCTGGAGGCGCTCAGTCAGACCAAGTGGTGACATGTGGCAAGACACTCCTCGGGGCGCGTCTTGCTTGGGCCTCTCTCCTGGAGGCCCTCTGTCAGACCCAGTGTTGACATGTGGCAAGACACTCCTCGGGGCGCGTCTTGCTTGGGCCTCTCTCATGGAGGCCCTCTGTCAGACCCAGTGTTGACATGTGTCAAGACGCTCCTCGGGGCGCGTCTTGCTTTGGGCTCTCTCCTGGAGGCGCTCAGTCAGACCGAGTGCTGACATGTGGCAAGAAGCTCCTCGGGGCGCGTCTTGCTTGGGCTTCTCTCCTGGAGGCCCTCAGTAAGAACCATTGTTGACATGTGGCAAGACGCTCCTCGTGGTGCGTCTTGCTTGGGCCTCTCTCCTGGAGGCCCTCAGTAAGACCCATTGTTGACATGTGGCAAGACGCTCCTCGTGGTGCGTCTTGCTTGGGCCTCTCTCCAGAAGGCCCTCAATCAGACCCAGTGTTGACACGTGGCAAGACGCTCCTCGGGGCGCGTCTTGCTTGGGCCTCTCTCCTGGAGGCGCTCAGTCAGACTGAGTAGTGACATGTGGCCTGACGCTCCTCGGGGCGCGTCTTGCCTGGGCCTCTCTCCTGGAGGCGCTCAGTCAGACCCAGTGGTGACATGTGGCAAGACACTCCTCGGGGCGCGTCTTTCTTGGGCCCCTCTCCTGGAGGCCCTCTGTCAGACCCAGTGTTGACATGTGTCAAGACGCTCCACGGGGCGCGTCTTGCTTGGGCTTCTCTCCTGGAGGCCCTCAGTCAGACCCATTGTTGACTTGTGGCAAGACGCTCCTCGGGGCGCGTCTTGCTTGGGCCTCTCTCCTGGAGGCGCTCAGTCAGAACCAGAGGTGACATGTGGCAAGACGCTCCTCGGGGCGCGTCTTGCTTGGGCCTCTCTCCTGGAGGCCCTCTGTCAGACCCAGTGTTGACATGTGGCAAGACGCTCCTCCGGGCGCATCTTGCTTGGGCCTCTCTCCTGGAGGCCCTCAGTAAGAGCCATTGTTGACATGTGGCAAGACGCTCCTCGGGGCGCGTATTGCTTGGGCCTCTCTCCAGAAGGCCCTCAATAAGACCCAGTGTTGACATGTGGCAAGACGCTCCACGGGGCGCGTCTTGCTTGGGCTTCTCTCCTGGAGGCCCTCAGTCAGACCCATTGTTGACATGTGGCAAGACGCTCCTCGGGGCGCGTATTGCTTGGGCCTCTCTCCTGGAGGCGCTCAGTCAGACCCAGTGTTGACATGTGGCAAGACGCTCCACGGGGCGCATCTTGCTTGGGCTTCTCTCCTGGAGGCCCTCAGTCAGACCCATTGTTGACATGTGGCAAGACGCTCCTCGGGGCACGTCTTGCTTGGGCCTCTCTCCTGGAGGCGCTCAGTCAGACCGAGTAGTGACATGTGGCAAGACGCTCCTCGGGGCGCGTATTGCTTGGGCCTCTCTCCTGGAGGCGCTCAGTCAGACCCAGTGTTGACATGTGGCAAGACGCTCCACGGGGCGCATCTTGCTTGGGCTTCTCTCCTGGAGGCCCTCAGTCAGACCCATTGTTGACATGTGGCAAGACGCTCCTCGGGGCGCGTCTTGCTTGGGCCTCTCTCATGGAGGCCCTGTGTCAGACCCAGTGTTGACATGTGGCAAGACGCTCCTCGGGGCACGTCTTGCTTGGGCCTCTCTCCTGGAGGCGCTGAGTCAGAACCAGAGGTGACATGTGGCAAGACGCTCCACGGGGCGCGTCTTGCTTGGGCTTCTCTCCTGGAGGCCCTCAGTCAGACCCATTGTATACATGTGGCAAGACGCTCCTCGGGGCGCGTCTTGCTTGGGCCTCTCTCCAGAAGGCCCTCAATCAGACCCAGTGTTGACATGTGGCAAGACGCTCCTCGGGGCGCGTCTTGCTTGGGCCTCTCTCCTGGAGGCGCTCAAACAGACCGAGTAGTGACATGTGGAAAGACGCTCCTCGGGGCGCGTCTTGCTGCGGCTTCTCTCATGGAGGCACTCAGTCAGATCCAGTGTTGACATGTGGCAAGACGCTCCTCGGGGCGCGTCTTGCTTGGACCTCTCTCCCTGAGGCGCTCAGTCAGACCGAGTAGTGACATGTGGCAAGACGCTCCTCGGGGCGCGTCTTGCCTGGACCTCTCTCCCTGAGGCGCTCAGTCAGACCCAGTGTTGACATTTGGCAAGACACTCCTCGGGGCGCGTCTTGCTTGGGCCTCTCTCATGGAGGCCCTCTGTCAGACCCAGTGTTGACATGTGTCAAGACGCTCCTCGGGGGGCGTCTTGCTTTGGCCTCTCTCCTGGAGGCGCTCAGTCTGACCGAGTGCTGACATGTGGCAAGAAGCTCCTCGGGGCGCGTCTTGCTTGGGCTTCTCACCTGGAGGCCCTCAGTAAGAACCATTGTTGACATGTGGCAAGACGCTCCTCGGGGCGCGTCTTGCCTGGGCCTCTCTCCGGAAGGCCCTCAATCAGACCCAGTGTTGACACGTGGCAAGACGCTCCTCGGGGCGCGTCTTGCTTGGGCCTCTCTCCTGGAGGCGCTCAGTCAGACCAAGTGGTGACATGTGGCAAGACACTCCTCGGGGCGCGTCTTGCTTGGGCCTCTCTCCTGGAGGCCCTCTGTCAGACCCAGTGTTGACATGTGGCAAAACACTCCTCGGGGCGCGTCTTGCTTGGGCCTCTCTCATGGAGGCCCTCTGTCAGACCCAGTGTTGACATGTGTCAAGACGCTCCTCGGGGCGCGTCTTGCTTTGGCCTCTCTCCTGGAGGCGCTCAGTCAGACCGAGTGCTGACATGTGGCAAGAAGCTCCTCGGGGCGCGTCTTGCTTGGGCTTCTCTCCTGGAGGCGCTCAGTCAGACCAAGTGGTGACATGTGGCAAGACACTTCTCGGGGCACGTCTTGCTTGGGCCTCTCTCCTGGAGGCCCTCTGTCAGAACCAGTGTTGACATGTGGCAAGACACTCCTCGGGGCGCGTCTTGCTTGGGCCTCTCTCATGGAGGCCCTCTGTCAGACCCAGTGTTGACATGTGTCAAGACGCTCCTCGGGGCGCGTCTTGCTTTGGCCTCTCTCCTGGAGGCGCTCAGTCAGACCGAGTGCTGACATGTGGCAAGACGCTCCTCGGGCCGCGTGTTGCTTGGGCCTCTCTCCTGGAGGCGCTCAGTCAGACCAAGTGGTGACATGTGGCAAGACACTCCTCGGGGCGCGTCTTGCTTGGGCCTCTCTCCTGGAGGCCCTCTGTCAGACCCAGTGTTGACATGTGGCAAGACACTCCTCGGGGCGCGTTTTGCTTGGGCCTCTCTCATGGAGGCCCTCTGTCAGACCCAGTAATGACATGTGTCAAGACGCTCCTCGGGGCGCGTCTTGCTTTGGCCTCTCTCCTGGAGGCGCTCAGTCAGACCGAGTGCTGACATGTGGCAAGAAGCTCCTCGGGGCGCGTCTTAGTTGGGCTTCTCTCCTGGAGGCCCTCAGTAAGACCCATTGTTGACATGTGGCAAGACGCTCCTCGTGGTGCGTCTTGCTTGGGCCTCTCTCCAGAAGGCCCTCAATCAGACCCAGTGTTGACACGTGGCAAGACGCTCCTCGGGGCGCGTCTTGCTTGGGCCTCTCTCCTGGAGGCGCTCAGTCAGACTGAGTAGTGACATGTGGCCTGACGCTCCTCGGGGCGCGTCTTGCCTGGGCCTCTCTCCTGGAGGCGCTCAGTCAGACCCAGTGGTGACATGTGGCAAGACACTCCTCGGGGCGCGTCTTTCTTGGGCCCCTCTCCTGGAGGCCCTCTGTCAGACCCAGTGTTGACATGTGTCAAGACGCTCCACGGGGCGCGTCTTGCTTGGGCTTCTCTCGTGGAGGCCCTCAGTCAGACCCATTGTTGACTTGTGGCAAGACGCTCCTCGGGGCGCGTCTTGCTTGGGCCTCTCTCCTGGAGGTGCTCAGTCCGAACCAGAGGTGACATGTGGCAAGACGCTCCTCGGGGCGCGTCTTGCTTGGGCCTCTCTCCTGGAGGTCCTCTGTCAGACCCAGTGTTGACATGTGGCAAGACGCTCCTCCGGGCGCATCTTGCTTGGGCCTCTCTCCTGGAGGCCCTCAGTAAGACCCATTGTTGACATGTGGCAAGACGCTCCTCGGGGCGCGTATTTCTTGGGCCTCTCTCCAGAAGGCCCTCAATAAGACCCAGTGTTGACATGTGGCAAGACGCTCCACGGGGCGCGTCTTGCTTGGGCTTCTCTCCTGGAGGCCCTCAGTCAGACCCATTGTTGACATGTGGCAAGACGCTCCTCGGGGCGCGTCTTGCTTGGGCCTCTCTCCTGGAGGCACTCAGTCAGACCCAGTGTTGACATGTGGCAAGACGCTCCTCGGGGCGCGTCTTGCTTGGGCTTCTCTCCTGGAGGTGCTCAGTCAGAACCAGAGGTGACATGTGGCAAGACGCTCCTCGGGGCGCGTCTTGCTTGGGCCTCTCTCCTGGAGGTCCTCTGTCAGACCCAGTGTTGACATGTGGCAAGACGCTCCTCCGGGCGCATCTTGCTTGGGCCTCTCTCCTGGAGGCCCTCAGTAAGACCCATTGTTGACATGTGGCAAGACGCTCCTCGGGGCGCGTATTTCTTGGGCCTCTCTCCAGAAGGCCCTCAATAAGACCCAGTGTTGACATGTGGCAAGACGCTCCACGGGGCGCGTCTTGCTTGGGCTTCTCTCCTGGAGGCCCTCAGTCAGACCCATTGTTGACATGTGGCAAGACGCTCCTCGGGGCGCGTCTTGCTTGGGCCTCTCTCCTGGAGGCACTCAGTCAGACCCAGTGTTGACATGTGGCAAGACGCTCCACGGGGCGCGTCTTGCTTGGGCTTCTCTCCTGGAGGCCCTCAGTCAGACCCATTGTTGACATGTGGCAAGACGCTCCTCGGGGCACGTCTTGCTTGGGCCTCTCTCCTGGAGGCGCTCAGTCAGACCGAGTAGTGACATGTGGCAAGACGCTCCTCGGGGCGCGTCTTGTTTGGACCTCTCTCCTGGAGGCGCTCAGTTAGACCGAGTAGTGACATGTCGCAAGACGCTCCTCGGGGCGCGTCTTGCTTGGGCCTCTCTCATGGAGGCCCTGTGTCAGACCCAGTGTTGACATGTGGCAAGACGCTCCTCGGGGCACGTCTTGCTTGGGCCTCTCTCCTGGAGGCGCTCAGTCAGAACCAGAGGTGACATGTGGCAAGACGCTCCACGGGGCGCGTCTTGCTTGGGCTTCTCTCCTGGAGGCCCTCAGTCAGACCCATTGTATACATGTGGCAAGACGCTCCTCGGGGCGCGTCTTGCTTGGGCCTCTCTCCAGAAGGCCCTCAATCAGACCCAGTGTTGACATGTGGCAAGACGCTCCTCGGGGCGCGTCTTGCTTGGGCTTCTCTCATGGAGGCCCTCAGTCAGACCCAGTGTTGACATGTGTCAAGACGCTCCTCGGGGCGTGTCTTGCTTGGGCCTCTCTCCTGGAGGCGCTCAAACAGACCGAGTAGTGACATGTGGCAAGACGCTCCTCGGGGCGCGTCTTGCTGGGGCTTCTCTCATGGAGGCACTCAGTCAGATCCAGTGTTGACATGTGGCAAGACGCTCCTCGGGGCGCGTCCTGCTTGGACCTCTCTCCCTGAGGCGCTCAGTCAGACCGAGTAGTGACATGAGGCAAGACGCTCCTCGGGGCGCGTCTTGCTTGGACCTCTCTCCCTGAGGCGCTCAGTCAGACCCAGTGTTGACATTTGGCAAGACACTCCTCGGGGCGCGTCTTGCTTGGGCCTCTCTCATGGAGGCCCTCTGTCAGACCCAGTGTTGACATGTGTCAAGACGCTCCTCGGGGGGCGTCTTGCTTTGGCCTCTCTCCTGGAGGCGCTCAGTCTGACCAAGTGCTGACATGTGGCAAGAAGCTCCTCGGGGCGCGTCTTGCTTGGGCTTCTCACCTGGAGGCCCTCAGTAAGAACCATTGTTGACATGTGGCAAGACGCTCCTCGGGGCGCGTCTTGCTTGGGCCTCTCTCCTGGAGGCGCTCAGTCAGACCAAGTGGTGACATGTGGCAAGACACTCCTCGGGGCGCGTCTTGCTTGGGCCTCTCTCCTGGAGGCCCTCTGTCAGACCCAGTGTTGACATGTGGCAAGACACTCCTCGGGGCGCGTCTTGCTTGGGCTTCTCTCCTGGAGGCCCTCAGTAAGACCCATTGTTGACATGTGTCAAGACGCTCCTCGGGGCGCGTCTTGCTTGGGCCTCTCTCCTGGAGGCGCTCAGTCAGACTGAGTAGTTACATGTGGCCTGACGCTCCTCAGGGCGCGTGTTGCTTGGGCCTCTCTCCTGGAGGCGCTCAGTCAGACCAAGTGGTGACATGTGGCAAGAAGCTCCTCGGGGCGCGTCTTGCTTGGGCCTCTCTCCAGAAGGCCCTCAATCAGACCCAGTGTTGACACGTGGCAAGACGCTCCTCGGGGCGCGTCTTGCTTGGGCCTCTCTCCTGGAGGCGCTCAGTCAGAATGAGTAGTGACATGCGGTCTGACGCTCCTCGGGGCGCGTGTTGCTTGGGCCTCTCTCCTGGAGGCGCTCAGTCAGACCAAGTGGTGACATGTGGCAAGACACTTCTCGGGGCACGTCTTGCTTGGGCCTCTCTCATGGAGGCCCTCTGTCAGACCCAGTGTTGACATGTGGCAAGACACTCCTCGGGGCACGTCTTGCTTGGGCCTCTCTCATGGAGGCCCTCTGTCAGACCCAGTGTTGACATGTGTCAAGACGCTCCTCGGGGCGCGTCTTGCTTTGGCCTCTCTCCTGGAGGCGCTCAGTCAGACCGAGTGCTGATATGTGGCAAGACGCTCCTCGGGCCGCGTGTTGCTTGGGCTTCTCTCCTGGAGGCCCTCAGTCAGACCCATTGTTGACATGTGGCAAGACGCTCCTCGGGGCGCGTCTTGCTTGGGCCTCTCTCCTGGAGGCGCTCAGTCAGACCGAGTGCTGACATTTGGCAAGACACTCCTCGGGGCGCGTCTTGCTTGGGCTTCTCTCCTGGAGGCGCTCAGACAGACCCAGTGTTGACATGTGACAAGACGCTCCTCGGGGCGCGTCTTGCTTGGGCTTCTCTCCTGGAGGCCCTCAGTCAGACCCATTGTTGACATGTGGCAAGACGCTCCTCGGGGCGCGTCTTGCTTGGGCCTCTCTCCTGGAGACGCTCAGTCAGACCGAGTGCTGACATTTGGCAAGACACTCCTCGGGGCGCACCTTGCTTGGGCTTCTCTCCTGGAGGCGCTCAGACAGACCCAGTGTTGACATGTGTCAAGATGCTCCTCGGGGGGCGTCTTGCTTTGGCCTCTCTCCTGGAGGCGCTCAGTCTGACCGAGTGCTGACATGTGGCAAGAAGCTCCTCGGGGCGCGTCTTGCTTGGGCTTCTCACCTGGAGGCCCTCAGTAAGAACCATTGTTGACATGTGGCAAGACGCTCCTCGGGGCGCGTCTTGCTTGGGCCTCTCTCCAGAAGGCCCTCAATCAGACCGAGTGTTGACACGTGGCAAGACGCTCCTCGGGGCGCTTCTTGCTTGGGCCTCTCTCCTGGAGGCGCTCAGTCAGACCAAGTGGTGACATGTGGCAAGACACTCCTCGGGGCGCGTCTTGCTTGGGCCTCTCTCCTGGAGGCCCTCTGTCAGACCCAGTGTTGACATGTGGCAAGACACTCCTCGGGGCGCGTCTTGCTTGGGCCTCTCTCATGGAGGCCCTCTGTCAGACCCAGTGTTGACATGTGTCAAGACGCTCCTCGGGGCGCGTCTTTCTTTGGCCTCTCTACTGGAGGCGCTCAGTCAGACCGAGTGCTGACATGTGGCAAGAAGCTCCTCGGGGCGCGTCTTGCTTGGGCTTCTCTCCTGGAGGCCCTCAGTAAGAACCATTGTTGACATGTGGCAAGACGCTCCTCGTGGTGCGTCTTGCTTGGGCCTCTCTCCTGGAGGCCCTCAGTAAGACCCATTGTTGACATGTGGCAAGACGCTCCTCGTGGTGCGTCTTGCTTGGGCCTCTCTCCAGAAGGCCCTCAATCAGACCCAGTGTTGACACGTGGCAAGACGCTCCTCGGGGCGCGTCTTGCTTGGGCCTCTCTCCTGGAGGCGCTCAGTCAGACTGAGTAGTGACATGTGGCCTGACGCTCCTCGGGGCGCGTCTTGCCTGGGCCTCTCTCCTGGAGGCGCTCAGTCAGACCCAGTGGTGACATGTGGCAAGACACTCCTCGGGGCGCGTCTTTCTTGGGCCCCTCTACTGGAGGCCCTCTGTCAGACCCAGTGTTGACATGTGTCAAGACGCTCCTCGGGGCGCGTCTTGCTTGGGCCTCTCTCCTGGAGGCGCTCAGTCAGAACCAGAGGTGACATGTGGCAAGAAGCTCCTCGGGGCGCGTCTTAGTTGGGCTTCTCTCCTGGAGGCCCTCAGTAAGACCCATTGTTGACATGTGGCAAGACGCTCCTCGTGGTGCGTCTTGCTTGGGCCTCTCTCCAGAAGGCCCTCAATCAGACCCAGTGTTGACACGTGGCAAGACGCTCCTCGGGGCGCGTCTTGCTTGGGCCTCTCTCCTGGAGGCGCTCAGTCAGACTGAGTAGTGACATGTGGCCTGACGCTCCTCGGGGCGCGTCTTGCCTGGGCCTCTCTCCTGGAGGTGCTCAGTCAGAACCAGAGGTGACATGTGGCAAGACGCTCCTCGGGGCGCGTCTTGCTTGGGCCTCTCTCCTGGAGGTCCTCTGTCAGACCCAGTGTTGACATGTGGCAAGACGCTCCTCCGGGCGCATCTTGCTTGGGCCTCTCTACTGGAGGCCCTCAGTAAGACCCATTGTTGACATTTGGCAAGACGCTCCTCGGGGCGCGTATTTCTTGGGCCTCTCTCCAGAAGGCCCTCAATAAGACCCAGTGTTGACATGTGGCAAGACGCTCCACGGGGCGCGTCTTGCTTGGGCTTCTCTCCTGGAGGCCCTCAGTCAGACCCATTGTTGACATGTGGCAAGACGCTCCTCGGGGCGCGTCTTGCTTGGGCCTCTCTCCTGGAGGCACTCAGTCAGACCCAGTGTTGACATGTGGCAAGACGCTCCTCGGGGCGCGTCTTGCTTGGGCCTCTCTCCTGGAGGTGCTCAGTCAGAACCAGAGGTGACATGTGGCAAGACGCTCCTCGGGGCGCGTCTTGCTTGGGCCTCTCTCCTGGAGGTCCTCTGTCAGACCCAGTGTTGACATGTGGCAAGACGCTCCTCCGGGCGCATCTTGCTTGGGCTTCTCTCATGGAGGCCCTCAGTCAGACCCAGTGTTAACATGTGTCAAGACGCTCCTCTGGGCGTGTCTTGCTTGGGCCTCTCTCCTGGAGGCGCTCAAACAGACCGAGTAGTGACATGTGGCAAGACGCTCCTCGGGGCGCGTCTTGCTGGGGCTTCTCTCATGGAGGCACTCAGTCAGATCCAGTGTTGACATGTGGCAAGACGCTCCTCGGGGCGCGTCTTGCTTGGACCTCTCTCCCTGAGGCGCTCAGTCAGACCGAGTAGTGACATGAGGCAAGACGCTCCTCGGGGCGCGTCTTGCTTGGACCTCTCTCCCTGAGGCGCTCAGTCAGACCCAGTGTTGACATTTGGCAAGACACTCCTCGGGGCGCGTCTTGCTTGGGCCTCTCTCATGGAGGCCCTCTGTCAGACCCAGTGTTGACATGTGTCAAGACGCTCCTCGGGGGGCGTCTTGCTTTGGCCTCTCTCCTGGAGGCGCTCAGTCTGACCAAGTGCTGACATGTGGCAAGAAGCTCCTCGGGGCGCGTCTTGCTTGGGCTTCTCACCTGGAGGCCCTCAGTAAGAACCATTGTTGACATGTGGCAAGACGCTCCTCGGGGCGCGTCTTGCTTGGCCCTCTCTCCTGGAGGCGCTCAGTCAGACCAAGTGGTGACATGTGGCAAGACACTCCTCGGGGCGCGTCTTGCTTGGGCCTCTCTCCTGGAGGCCCTCTGTCAGACCCAGTGTTGACATGTGGCAAGACACTCCTCGGGGCGCGTCTTGCTTGGGCTTCTCTCCTGGAGGCCCTCAGTAAGACCCATTGTTGACATGTGTCAAGACGCTCCTCGGGGCGCGTCTTGCTTGGGCCTCTCTCCTGGAGGCGCTCAGTCAGACTGAGTAGTGACATGTGGCCTGACGCTCCTCAGGGCGCGTGTTGCTTGGGCCTCTCTCCTGGAGGCGCTCAGTCAGACCAAGTGGTGACATGTGGCAAGACGCTCCTCGGGGCGCGTCTTGCTTGGGCCTCTCTCCAGAAGGCCCTCAATCAGACCCAGTGTTGACACGTGGCAAGACGCTCCTCGGGGCGCGTCTTGCTTGGGCCTCTCTCCTGGAGGCGCTCAGTCAGAATGAGTAGTGACATGCGGTCTGACGCTCCTCGGGGCGCGTGTTGCTTGGGCCTCTCTCCTGGAGGCGCTCAGTCAGACCGAGTGCTGATATGTGGCAAGACGCTCCTCGGGCCGCGTGTTGCTTGGGCTTCTCTCCTGGAGGCCCTCAGTCAGACCCATTGTTGACATGTGGCAAGACGCTCCTCGGGGCGCGTCTTGCTTGGGCCTCTCTCCTGGAGGCGCTCAGTCAGACCGAGTGCTGACATTTGGCAAGACACTCCTCGGGGCGCGTCTTGCTTGGGCTTCTCTCCTGGAGGCGCTCAGACAGACCCAGTGTTGACATGTGACAAGACGCTCCTCGGGGCGCGTCTTGCTTGGGCTTCTCTCCTGGAGGCCCTCAGTCAGACCCATTGTTGACATGTGGCAAGACGCTCCTCGGGGCGCGTCTTGCTTGGGCCTCTCTCCTGGAGACGCTCAGTCAGACCGAGTGCTGACATTTGGCAAGACACTCCTCGGGGCGCATCTTGCTTGGGCTTCTCTCCTGGAGGCGCTCAGACAGACCCAGTGTTGACATGTGACAAGACGCTCCTCGGGGCGCGTCTTGCTTGGGCCTCTCTCCTGGAGGCGCTCAGTCAGAACCAGAGGTGACATGTGGCAAGACGCTCCTCGGGGCGCGTCTTGCTTGGGCCTCTCTCATGGAGGCCCTCTGTCAGACCCAGTGTTGACATGTGTCAAGACGCTCCTCGGGGCGCGTCTTGCTTTGGCCTCTCTCCTGGAGGCGCTCAGTCAGACCGAGTGCTGACATGTGGCAAGACGCTCCTCGGGCCGCGTGTTGCTTGGGCTTCTCTCCTGGAGGCCCTCAGTCAGACCCATTGTTGACATGTGGCAAGACGCTCCTCGGGGCGCGTCTTGCTTGGGCCTCTCTCCTGGAGGCGCTCAGTCAGACCAAGTGCTGACATTTGGCAAGACACTCCTCGGGGCGCGTCTTGCTTGGGCTTCTCTCCTGGAGGCGCTCAGACAGACCCAGTGTTGACATGTGACAGGACGCTCCTCGGGGCGCGTCTTGCTTGGGCCTCTCTCTTGGAGGCGCTCAGTCAGAACCAGAGGTGACATGTGGCAAGACTCTCCTCGGGGCGCGTCTTGCTTGGGCTTCTCTCATGGAGGCCCTCAGTCCGACCCAGTGTTGACATGTGTCAAGACGCTCCTCGGGGCGTGTCTTGCTTGGGCCTCTCTCCTGGAGGCGCTCAGTCAGACCCAGTGTTGACATGTGGCAAGACGCTCCTCGGGGCGTGTCTTGCTTGGGCCTCTCTCCTGGAGGCTCTCAGTCAGACCCATTGTTGACGTGTGGCAAGACGCTCCTCGGGGCGCGTCTTGCTTGGGCCTCTCTCCTGGAGGCGCTCAGTCAGAACCAGAGGTGACATGTGGCAAGACGCTCCTCGGGGCGCGTCTTGCTTGGGCCTCTCTCATGGAGGCCCTCTGTCAGACCCAGTGTTGACATGTGTCAAGACGCTCCTCGGGGCGCGTCTTGCTTTGGCCTCTCTCCTGGAGGCGCTCAGTCAGACCGAGTGTTGACATGTGGCAAGACTCTCCTCGGGGCGCGTCTTGCTTGGGCTTCTCTCATGGAGGCCCTCAGTCCGACCCAGTGTTGACATGTGGCAAGACGCTCCTCGGGGCGAGTCTTGCTTGGGCCTCTCTCCTGGAGGCGCTCAGTCAGACCGAGTGCTGACATTTGGCAAGACACTCCTCGGGGCGCGTCTTGCTTGGGCTTCTCTCCTGGAGGCGCTCAGACAGACCCAGTGTTGACATGTGACAAGACGCTCCTCGGGGCGCGTCTTGCTTGGGCCTCTCTCCTGGAGGCGCTCAGTCAGAACCAGAGGTGACATGTGGCAAGACGCTCCTCTGGGCGCGTCTTGCTTGGGCCTCTCTCCTGGAGGCCCTCTGTCAGACCCAGTGTTGACATGTGGCAAGACGCTCCTCCGGGCGCATCTTGCTTGGGCCTCTCTCCTGGAGGCCCTCAGTCAGACCCATTGTTGACATGTGGCAAGACGCTCCTCGGGGCGCGTGTTGCTTGGGCCTCTCTCCTGGAGGCGCTCAGTAAGACCGAGTGCTGACATAAGGCAAGACGCTCCTCGGGGCGCTCATTGCTTGGGCCTCTCTCCTGAATTCCCTCTGTCAGACCGAGTGTTTACATGTGGCAAGACTCTCCTCGGGGCGCGTCTTGCTTGGGCTTCTCTCATGGAGGCCCTCAGTCCGACCCAATGTTGACATTTGTCAAGACGCTCCTCGGGGCGTGTCTTGCTTGGGCCTCTCTCCTGGAGGCGCTCAGTCAGACCCAGTGTTGACATGTGGCAAGACGCTCCTCGGGGCGTGTCTTGCTTGGGCCTCTCTCCTGGAGGCTCTCAGTCAGACCCATTGTTGACATGTGGCAAGACGCTCCTCGGGGCACATCTTGCTTGGGCCTCTCTCCTGGAGGCGCTCAGTCAGACCGAGTAGTGACATGTGGCAAGACGCTCCTCGGGGCGCGTCTTGCTTGGACCTCCCTCCTGGAGGCGCTCAGTCAGACCGAGTAGTGACATTTGGCAAGACGCTCCTCGGGGCGCGTCTTGCTTGGGCCTCTCTCCTGGAGGCGCTCAGTCAGACCGAGTGCTGACATAAGGCAAGACGCTCCTCGGGGCGCGTCTTGCTGGGGCCTCTCTCCTGGAGGTGCTCAATCAGACCCAGTGGTGACACGTGGCAAGACGCTCCTCTGGGCGCGTCTTGCTTGGGCCTCTCTCCTGGAGGAGCTCAGTCAGACCCAGTGATGACACGTGGCAAGACGCTCCTCGAGGCGCATCTTGCTTGGGCCTCTCTCCTGGAGGCGCTAAGTCAGACCCAGTGTTGACACGTGGCAAGACGCTCCTCGGGGCGCGTCTTGCTTGGGCCTCTCTCCTGGAGGCGCTCAGTCAGACACAGTGTTGACATGTGGCAAGACACTCCTCGGGGCGCGTCTTGCTTGGGCTTCTCTCATGGAGGCCCTCAGTAAGACCCATTGTTGACATGTGGAAAGAAGCTCCTCGGGGCGCGTCTTGCTTTGGCTTCTCTCCTGGAGGCCCTCAGTCAGACCCATTGTTGACATGTGGCAAGACGCTCCTCGGGGCGCGTATTGCTTGGGCCTCTCTCCTGGATGCCCTCTGTCAGACCCAGTGTTGACATGTGGCAAGAATCTCCTCGGGGCGCGTCTTGCTTGGGCTTCTCTCATGGAGGCCCTCAGTCAGACCCAGTGTTGACATGTTTCAAGACGCTCCTCGGGGCGCTTCTTGCTTGGGCTTCTCTCCTGGAGGCCCTCAGTCAGACCCATTGTTGACATGTGGCAAGACACTCCTCGGGGCACGTGTTGCTTGGACCTCTCTCCTGGAGGCGCTCAGTCAGACCGAGTAGTGACATGTCGCAAGACGCTCCTCGGGGTATGTCTTGCTTGGGCCTCTCTCCTGGAGGCCCTCAGTCAGACCCATTGTTGACATGTGGCAAGACGCTCCTCGGGGCACGTCTTGCTTGGGCCTCTCTCCTGGAGGCACTCAGTCAGACCGAGTAGTGACATGTGGCAAGACGCTCCTCGGGGTGCGTCTTGCTTGGACCTCTCTCCTGGAGGCGCTCAGTTAGACCGAGTAGTGACATGTCGCAAGACGCTCCTTGGGGCGCGTCTTGCTTGGGCCTCTCTCCTGGAGGAGCTCAGTCAGACCGAGTGCTGACATAAGGCAAGACGCTCCACGGGAAGCGTCTTGCTTGGGCCTCTCTCCTGGAGGCGCTCAGTCAGACCCAGTGTTGACACGTGGCAAGACGCTCCTTGGGGCGCGTCTTGCTTGGGCCTCTCTCCTGGAGCCGCTCAGTCAGACCCAGTGTTGACATGTGTCAAGACGCTCCTCGGGGCGTGTCTTGCTTGGGCCTCTCTCCTGGAGGCCCTCAGTCAGACCCATTGTTGACATGTGGCAAGACGCTCCTCGGGGCACGTCTTGCTTGGCCCTCTCTCCAGGAGGCGCTCAGTCAGACCGAGTAGTGACATGTGGCAAGACGCTCCTCGGGGTATGTCTTGCTTGGGCCTCTCTCCTGGAGGTGCTCAATTAGACCCAGTGTTGACATGTGGCAAGACGCTCCTCGGGGCGCGTCTTGCTTGGGCTTCTCTCCTGGAGGCCCTCAGTGAGACCCATTGTTGACATGTGGCAAGAAGCTCCTCGGGGCGCTTCTTGCTTGGGCCTCTCTCCTGGAGACGCTCAGTCAGACCGAGTGCTGACATGTGGCAAGACGCTCCTCGGGGCGCGTCTTGCTGGGGCCTCTCTCCTGGAGGCGCTCAGTCAGACCCAGTGTTGACATGTGGCCTGACGCTCCTCGGGGCGCGTCTTGCTTGGGCTTCTCTCCTGGAGGCCCTCAGTCAGACCCATTGTTGACTTGTGGCAAGACGCTCCTCGGGGCACGTCTTGCTTGGGCCTCTCTCCTGGAGGCACTCAGTCAGACCGAGTAGTGACATGTGGCAAGACGCTCCTCGGGGTGCGTCTTGCTTGGACCTCTCTCCTGGAGGCGCTCAGTTAGACCGAGTAGTGACATGTCGCAAGACGCTCCTCGGGGCGCGTCTTGCTTGGGCCTCTCTCCTGGAGGCGCTCAGTCAGCCCGAGTGCTGACATAAGGCAAGACGCTCCTCGGGGCGCGTCTTGCTTGGGCCTCTCTCCTGGAGGCGCTCAGTCAGACCCAGTGGTGACATGTGGCAAGACGCTCCTCGGGGCGCATCTTGCTTGGGCCTCTCTCCTGGAGGCGCTCAGTTAGACCCAGTGTTGACACGTGGCAAGACGCTCCTCGGGGCGCGTCTTGCTTGGGCCTCTCTCCTGGAGGCGCTCAGTCAGACCCAGTGTTGACATGTGGCAAGACACTCCTCGGGGCGCGTCTTGCTTGGGCCTCTCTCCTGGAGGCGCTCAGTCAGACCGAGTGCTGACATGTGGCAAGAAGCTCCTCGGAGTGCGTGTTGCTTGGGCTTCTCTCCTGGAGGCCCTCAGTAAGACCCATTGTTGACATGTGGCAAGACGCTCCTCGGGGCGCGTCTTGCTTGGGCCTCTCTCCTGGAGGCGCTCAGTCAGAACCAGAGGTGACATGTGGCAAGACGCTCCTCGGGGCGCGTCTTGCTTGGGCCTCTCTCATGGAGGCCCTCTGTCAGACCCAGTGTTGACATGTGTCAAGACGCTCCTCGGGGCGCGTCTTGCTTTGGCCTCTCTCCTGGAGGCGCTCAGTCAGACCGAGTGCTGACATGTGGCAAGACGCTCCTCGGGCCGCGTGTTGCTTGGGCTTCTCTCCTGGAGGCCCTCAGTCAGACCCATTGTTGACATGTGGCAAGACGCTCCTCGGGGCGCGACTTGCTTGGGCCTCTCTCCTGGAGGCGCTCAGTCAGACCAAGTGCTGACATTTGGCAAGACACTCCTCGGGGCGCGTCTTGCTTGGGCTTCTCTCCTGGAGGCGCTCAGACAGACCCAGTGTTGACATGTGACAAGACGCTCCTCGGGGCGCGTCTTGCTTGGGCCTCTCTCCTGGAGGCGCTCAGTCAGAACCAGAGGTGACATGTGGCAAGACGCTCCTCGGGGCGCGTCTTGCTTGGGCCTCTCTCCTGGAGGCCCTCTGTCAGACCCAGTGTTGACATGTGGCAAGACGCTCCTCCGGGCGCATCTTGCTTGGGCCTCTCTCCTGGAGGCCCTCAGTCAGACCCATTGTTGACATGTGGCAAGACGCTCCTCGGGGCGCGTCTTGCTTGGGCCTCTCTCCTGGAGGCGCTCAGTAAGACCGAGTGCTGACATAAGGCAAGACGCTCCTCGGGGCGCTCATTGCTTGGGCCTCTCTCCTGAATTCCCTCTGTCAGACCGAGTGTTGACATGTGGCAAGACTCTCCTCGGGGCGCGTCTTGCTTGGGCTTCTCTCATGGAGGCCCTCAGTCCGACCCAGTGTTGACATGTGTCAAGACGCTCCTCGGGGCGTGTCTTGCTTGGGCCTCTCTCCTGGAGGCGCTCAGTCAGACCCAGTGTTGACATGTGGCAAGACGCTCCTCGGGGCGTGTCTTGCTTGGGCCTCTCTCCTGGAGGCTCTCAGTCAGACCCATTGTTGACGTGTGGCAAGACGCTCCTCGGGGCGCGTCTTGCTTGGGCCTCTCTCCTGGAGGCGCTCAGTCAGAACCAGAGGTGACATGTGGCAAGACGCTCCTCGGGGCGCGTCTTGCTTGGGCCTCTCTCATGGAGGCCCTCTGTCAGACCCAGTGTTGACAAGTGTCAAGACGCTCCTCGGGGCGCGTCTTGCTTTGGCCTCTCTCCTGGAGGCGCTCAGTCAGACCGAGTGCTGACATGTGGCAAGACGCTCCTCGGGCCGCGTGTTGCTTGGGCTTCTCTCCTGGAGGCCCTCAGTCAGACCCATTGTTGACATGTGGCAAGACGCTCCTCGGGGCGAGTCTTGCTTGGGCCTCTCTCCTGGAGGCGCTCAGTCAGACCGAGTGCTGACATTTGGCAAGACACTCCTCGGGGCGCGTCTTGCTTGGGCTTCTCTCCTGGAGGCGCTCAGACAGACCCAGTGTTGACATGTGACAAGACGCTCCTCGGGGCGCGTCTTGCTTGGGCCTCTCTCCTGGAGGCGCTCAGTCAGAACCAGAGGTGACTTGTGGCAAGACGCTCCTCTGGGCGCGTCTTGCTTGGGCCTCTCTCCTGGAGGCCCTCTGTCAGACCCAGTGTTGACATGTGGCAAGACGCTCCTCCGGGCGCATCTTGCTTGGGCCTCTCTCCTGGAGGCCCTCAGTCAGACCCATTGTTGACATGTGGCAAGACGCTCCTCGGGGCGCGTGTTGCTTGGGCCTCTCTCCTGGAGGCGCTCAGTAAGACCGAGTGCTGACATAAGGCAAGACGCTCCTCGGGGCGCTCATTGCTTGGGCCTCTCTCCTGAATTCCCTCTGTCAGACCGAGTGTTGACATGTGGCAAGACTCTCCTCGGGGCGCGTCTTGCTTGGGCTTCTCTCATGGAGGCCCTCAGTCCGACCCAATGTTGACATGTGTCAAGACGCTCCTCGGGGCGTGTCTTGCTTGGGCCTCTCTCCTGGAGGCGCTCAGTCAGACCCAGTGTTGACATGTGGCAAGACGCTCCTCGGGGCGTGTCTTGCTTGGGCCTCTCTCCTGGAGGCTCTCAGTCAGACCCATTGTTGACATGTGGCAAGACGCTCCTCGGGGCACGTCTTGCTTGGGCCTCTCTCCTGGAGGCGCTCAGTCAGACCGAGTAGTGACATGTGGCAAGACGCTCCTCGGGGCGCGTCTTGCTTGGACCTCCCTCCTGGAGGCGCTCAGTCAGACCGAGTAGTGACATTTGGCAAGACGCTCCTCGGGGCGCGTCTTGCTTGGGCCTCTCTCCTGGAGGCGCTCAGTCAGACCGAGTGCTGACATAAGGCAAGACGCTCCTCGGGGCGCGTCTTGCTGGGGCCTCTCTCCTGGAGGTGCTCAATCAGACCCAGTGGTGACACGTGGCAAGACGCTCCTCTGGGCGCGTCTTGCTTGGGCCTCTCTCCTGGAGGAGCTCAGTCAGACCCAGTGATGACACGTGGCAAGACGCTCCTCGAGGCGCATCTTGCTTGGGCCTCTCTCCTGGAGGCGCTAAGTCAGACCCAGTGTTGACACGTGGCAAGACGCTCCTCGGGGCGCGTCTTGCTTGGGCCTCTCTCCTGGAGGCGCTCAGTCAGACACAGTGTTGACATGTGGCAAGACACTCCTCGGGGCGCGTCTTGCTTGGGCTTCTCTCATGGAGGCCCTCAGTAAGACCCATTGTTGACATGTGGAAAGAAGCTCCTCGGGGCGCGTCTTGCTTTGGCTTCTCTCCTGGAGGCCCTCAGTCAGACCCATTGTTGACATGTGGCAAGACGCTCCTCGGGGCGCGTATTGCTTGGGCCTCTCTCCTGGATGCCCTCTGTCAGACCCAGTGTTGACATGTGGCAAGAATCTCCTCGGGGCGCGTCTTGCTTGGGCTTCTCTCATGGAGGCCCTCAGTCAGACCCAGTGTTGACATGTGTCAAGACGCTCCTCGGGGCGCTTCTTGCTTGGGCTTCTCTCCTGGAGGCCCTCAGTCAGACCCATTGTTGACATGTGGCAAGACACTCCTCGGGGCACGTGTTGCTTGGACCTCTCTCCTGGAGGCGCTCAGTCAGACCGAGTAGTGACATGTCGCAAGACGCTCCTCGGGGTATGTCTTGCTTGGGCCTCTCTCCTGGAGGCGCTCAATTAGACCCAGTGTTGACATGTGGCAAGACGCTCCTCGGGGCGCGTCTTGGTTGGGCTTCTCTCCTGGAGGCCCTCAGTGAGACCCATTGTTGACATGTGGCAAGAAGCTCCTCGGGGCGCTTCTTGCTTGGGCCTCTCTCCTGGAGGCGCTCAGTCAGACCGAGTGCTGACATGTGGCAAGACGCTCCTCGGGACGCGTCTTGCTGGGGACTCTCTCCTGGAGGCGCTCAGTCAGACCCAGTGTTGACATGTGGCCTGACGCTCCTCGGGGCGCGTCTTGCTTGGGCCTCTCTCCTGGAGGCGCTCAGTAAGACCGAGTGCTGACATAAGGCAAGACGCTCCTCGGGGCGCTCATTGCTTGGGCCTCTGTCCTGAATTCCCTCTGTCAGACCGAGTGTTGACATGTGGCAAGACTCTCCTCGGGGCGCGTCTTGCTTGGGCTTCTCTCATGGAGGCCCTCAGTCCGACCCAGTGTTGACATGTGTCAAGACGCTCCTCGGGGCGTGTCTTGCTTGGGCCTCTCTCCTGGAGGCGCTCAGTCAGACCCAGTGTTGACATGTGGCAAGACGCTCCTCGGGGCGTGTCTTGCTTGGGCCTCTCTCCTGGAGGCTCTCAGTCAGACCCATTGTTGACGTGTGGCAAGACGCTCCTCGGGGCGCGTCTTGCTTGGGCCTCTCTCCTGGAGGCGCTCAGTCAGAACCAGAGGTGACATGTGGCAAGACGCTCCTCGGGGCGCGTCTTGCTTGGGCCTCTCTCATGGAGGCCCTCTGTCAGACCCAGTGTTGACATGTGTCAAGACGCTCCTCGGGGCGCGTCTTGCTTTGGCCTCTCTCCTGGAGGCGCTCAGTCAGACCGAGTGTTGACATGTGGCAAGACTCTCCTCGGGGCGCGTCTTGCTTGGGCTTCTCTCATGGAGGCCCTCAGTCCGACCCAGTGTTGACATGTGGCAAGACGCTCCTCGGGGCGAGTCTTGCTTGGGCCTCTCTCCTGGAGGCGCTCAGTCAGACCGAGTGCTGACATTTGGCAAGACACTCCTCGGGGTGCGTCTTGCTTGAGCTTCTCTCCTGGAGGCGCTCAGACAGACCCAGTGTTGACATGTGACAAGACGCTCCTCGGGGCGCGTCTTGCTTGGGCCTCTCTCCTGGAGGCGCTCAGTCAGAACCAGAGGTGACATGTGGCAAGACGCTCCTCTGGGCGCGTCTTGCTTGGGCCTCTCTCCTGGAGGCCCTCTGTCAGACCCAGTGTTGACATGTGGCAAGACGCTCCTCCGGGCGCATCTTGCTTGGGCCTCTCTCCTGGAGGCCCTCAGTCAGACCCATTGTTGACATGTGGCAAGACGCTCCTCGGGGCGCGTGTTGCTTGGGCCTCTCTCCTGGAGGCGCTCAGTAAGACCGAGTGCTGACATAAGGCAAGACGCTCCTCGGGGCGCTCATTGCTTGGGCCTCTCTCCTGAATTCCCTCTGTCAGACCGAGTGTTGACATGTGGCAAGACTCTCCTCGGGGCGCGTCTTGCTTGGGCTTCTCTCATGGAGGCCCTCAGTCCGACCCAATGTTGACATGTGTCAAGACGCTCCTCGGGGCGTGTCTTGCTTGGGCCTCTCTCCTGGAGGCGCTCAGTCAGACCCAGTGTTGACATGTGGCAAGACGCTCCTCGGGGCGTGTCTTGCTTGGGCCTCTCTCCTGGAGGCTCTCAGTCAGACCCATTGTTGACATGTGGCAAGACGCTCCTCGGGGCACATCTTGCTTGGGCCTCTCTCCTGGAGGCGCTCAGTCAGACCGAGTAGTGACATGTGGCAAGACGCTCCTCGGGGCGCGTCTTGCTTGGACCTCCCTCCTGGAGGCGCTCAGTCAGACCGAGTAGTGACATTTGGCAAGACGCTCCTCGGGGCGCGTCTTGCTTGGGCCTCTCTCCTGGAGGCGCTCAGTCAGACCGAGTGCTGACATAAGGCAAGACGCTCCTCGGGGCGCGTCTTGCTGGGGCCTCTCTCCTGGAGGTGCTCAATCAGACCCAGTGGTGACACATGGCAAGACGCTCCTCTGGGCGCGTCTTGCTTGGGCCTCTCTCCTGGAGGAGCTCAGTCAGACCCAGTGATGACACGTGGCAAGACGCTCCTCGAGGCGCATCTTGCTTGGGCCTCTCTCCTGGAGGCGCTAAGTCAGACCCAGTGTTGACACGTGGCAAGACGCTCCTCGGGGCGCGTCTTGCTTGGGCCTCTCTCCTGGAGGCGCTCAGTCAGACACAGTGTTGACATGTGGCAAGACACTCCTCGGGGCGCGTCTTGCTTGGGCTTCTCTCATGGAGGCCCTCAGTAAGACCCATTGTTGACATGTGGAAAGAAGCTCCTCGGGGCGCGCCTTGCTTTGGCTTCTCTCCTGGAGGCCCTCAGTCAGACCCATTGTTGACGTGTGGCAAGACGCTCCTCGGGGCGCGTCTTGCTTGGGCCTCTCTCCTGGAGGCGCTCAGTCAGAACCAGAGGTGACATGTGGCAAGACGCTCCTCGGGGCGCGTCTTGCTTGGGCCTCTCTCATGGAGGCCCTCTGTCAGACCCAGTGTTGACATGTGTCAAGACGCTCCTCGGGGCGCGTCTTGCTTTGGCCTCTCTCCTGGAGGCGCTCAGTCAGACCGAGTGTTGACATGTGGCAAGACTCTCCTCGGGGCGCGTCTTGCTTGGGCTTCTCTCATGGAGGCCCTCAGTCCGACCCAGTGTTGACATGTGGAAAGACGCTCCTCGGGGCGAGTCTTGCTTGGGCCTCTCTCCTGGAGGCGCTCAGTCAGACCGAGTGCTGACATTTGGCAAGACACTCCTCGGGGTGCGTCTTGCTTGAGCTTCTCTCCTGGAGGCGCTCAGACAGACCCAGTGTTGACATGTGACAAGACGCTCCTCGGGGCGCGTCTTGCTTGGGCCTCTCTCCTGGAGGCGCTCAGTCAGAACCAGAGGTGACATGTGGCAAGACGCTCCTCTGGGCGCGTCTTGCTTGGGCCTCTCTCCTGGAGGCCCTCTGTCAGACCCAGTGTTGACATGTGGCAAGACGCTCCTCCGGGCGCATCTTGCTTGGGCCTCTCTCCTGGAGGCCCTCAGTCAGACCCATTGTTGACATGTGGCAAGAAGCTCCTCGGGGCGCGTCTTGCTTTGGCTTCTCTCCTGGAGGCCCTCAGTCAGACCCATTGTTGACATGTGGCAAGACGCTCCTCGGGGCGCGTATTGCTTGGGCCTCTCTCCTGGATGCCCTCTGTCAGACCCAGTGTTGACATGTGGCAAGAATCTCCTCGGGGCGCGTCTTGCTTGGGCTTCTCTCATGGAGGCCCTCAGTCAGACCCAGTGTTGACATGTGTCAAGACGCTCCTCGGGGCGCTTCTTGCTTGGGCTTCTCTCCTGGAGGCCCTCAGTCAGACCCATTGTTGACATGTGGCAAGACACTCCTCGGGGCACGTGTTGCTTGGACCTCTCTCCTGGAGGCGCTCAGTCAGACCGAGTAGTGACATGTCGCAAGACGCTCCTCGGGGTATGTCTTGCTTGGGCCTCTCTCCTGGAGGCCCTCAGTCAGACCCATTGTTGACATGTGGCAAGACGCTCCTCGGGGCACGTCTTGCTTGGGCCTCTCTCCTGGAGGCACTCAGTCAGACCGAGTAGTGACATGTGGCAAGACGCTCCTCGGGGTGCGTCTTGCTTGGACCTCTCTCCTGGAGGCGCTCAGTTAGACCGAGTAGTGACATGTCGCAAGACGCTCCTTGGGGCGCGTCTTGCTTGGGCCTCTCTCCTGGAGGAGCTCAGTCAGACCGAGTGCTGACATAAGGCAAGACGCTCCTCGGGAAGCGTCTTGCTTGGGCCTCTCTCCTGGAGGCGCTCAGTCAGACCCAGTGTTGACACGTGGCAAGACGCTCCTTGGGGCGCGTCTTGCTTGGGCCTCTCTCCTGGAGCCGCTCAGTCAGACCCAGTGTTGACATGTGTCAAGACGCTCCTCGGGGCGTGTCTTGCTTGGGCCTCTCTCCTGGAGGCCCTCAGTCAGACCCATTGTTGACATGTGGCAAGACGCTCCTCGGGGCACGTCTTGCTTGGCCCTCTCTCCAGGAGGCGCTCAGTCAGACCGAGTAGTGACATGTGGCAAGACGCTCCTCGGGGTATGTCTTGCTTGGGCCTCTCTCCTGGAGGTGCTCAATTAGACCCAGTGTTGACATGTGGCAAGACGCTCCTCGGGGCGCGTCTTGCTTGGGCTTCTCTCCTGGAGGCCCTCAGTGAGACCCATTGTTGACATGTGGCAAGAAGCTCCTCGGGGCGCTTCTTGCTTGGGCCTCTCTCCTGGAGACGCTCAGTCAGACCGAGTGCTGACATGTGGCAAGACGCTCCTCGGGGCGCGTCTTGCTGGGGCCTCTCTCCTGGAGGCGCTCAGTCAGACCCAGTGTTGACATGTGGCCTGACGCTCCTCGGGGCGCGTCTTGCTTGGGCTTCTCTCCTGGAGGCCCTCAGTCAGACCCATTGTTGACTTGTGGCAAGACGCTCCTCGGGGCACGTCTTGCTTGGGCCTCTCTCCTGGAGGCACTCAGTCAGACCGAGTAGTGACATGTGGCAAGACGCTCCTCGGGGTGCGTCTTGCTTGGACCTCTCTCCTGGAGGCGCTCAGTTAGACCGAGTAGTGACATGTCGCAAGACGCTCCTCGGGGCGCGTCTTGCTTGGGCCTCTCTCCTGGAGGCGCTCAGTCAGCCCGAGTGCTGACATAAGGCAAGACGCTCCTCGGGGCGCGTCTTGCTTGGGCCTCTCTCCTGGAGGCGCTCAGTCAGACCCAGTGGTGACATGTGGCAAGACGCTCCTCGGGGCGCATCTTGCTTGGGCCTCTCTCCTGGAGGCGCTCAGTTAGACCCAGTGTTGACACGTGGCAAGACGCTCCTCGGGGCGCGTCTTGCTTGGGCCTCTCTCCTGGAGGCGCTCAGTCAGACCCAGTGTTGACATGTGGCAAGACACTCCTCGGGGCGCGTCTTGCTTGGGCCTCTCTCCTGGAGGCGCTCAGTCAGACCGAGTGCTGACATGTGGCAAGAAGCTCCTCGGAGTGCGTGTTGCTTGGGCTTCTCTCCTGGAGGCCCTCAGTAAGACCCATTGTTGACATGTGGCAAGACGCTCCTCGGGGCGCGTCTTGCTTGGGCCTCTCTCCTGGAGGCCCTCAGTCAGACCCATTGTTGACATGTGGCAAGACGCTCCTCGGGGCGCGTCTTGCTTGGGCCTCTCTCCTGGAGACGCTCAGTCAGACCGAGTGCTGACATTTGGCAAGACACTCCTCGGGGCGCATCTTGCTTGGGCTTCTCTCCTGGAGGCGCTCAGACAGACCCAATGTTGACATGTGACAAGACGCTCCTCGGGGCGCGTCTTGCTTGGGCCTCTCTCCTGGAGGCGCTCAGTCAGAACCAGAGGTGACATGTGGCAAGACGCTCCTCGGGGCGCGTCTTGCTTGGGCCTCTCTCATGGAGGCCCTCTGTCAGACCCAGTGTTGACATGTGTCAAGACGCTCCTCGGGGCGCGTCTTGCTTTGGCCTCTCTCCTGGAGGCGCTCAGTCAGACCGAGTGCTGACATGTGGCAAGACGCTCCTCGGGCCGCGTGTTGCTTGGGCTTCTCTCCTGGAGGCCCTCAGTCAGACCCATTGTTGACATGTGGCAAGACGCTCCTCGGGGCGCGTCTTGCTTGGGCCTCTCTCCTGGAGGCGCTCAGTCAGACCAAGTGCTGACATTTGGCAAGACACTCCTCGGGGCGCGTCTTGCTTGGGCTTCTCTCCTGGAGGCGCTCAGACAGACCCAGTGTTGACATGTGACAAGACGCTCCTCGGGGCGCGTCTTGCTTGGGCCTCTCTCCTGGAGGCGCTCAGTCAGAACCAGAGGTGACATGTGGCAAGACGCTCCTCGGGGCGCGTCTTGCTTGGGCCTCTCTCCTGGAGGCCCTCTGTCAGACCCAGTGTTGACATGTGGCAAGACGCTCCTCCGGGCGCATCTTGCTTGGGCCTCTCTCCTGGAGGCCCTCAGTCAGACCCATTGTTGACATGTGGCAAGACGCTCCTCGGGGCGCGTCTTGCTTGGGCCTCTCTCCTGGAGGCGCTCAGTAAGACCGAGTGCTGACATAAGGCAAGACGCTCCTCGGGGCGCTCATTGCTTGGGCCTCTCTCCTGAATTCCCTCTGTCAGACCGAGTGTTGACATGTGGCAAGACTCTCCTCGGGGCGCGTCTTGCTTGGGCTTCTCTCATGGAGGCCCTCAGTCCGATTCAGTGTTGACATGTGTCAAGACGCTCCTCGGGGCGTGTCTTGCTTGGGCCTCTCTCCTGGAGGCGCTCAGTCAGACCCAGTGTTGACATGTGGCAAGACGCTCCTCGGGGCGTGTCTTGCTTGGGCCTCTCTCCTGGAGGCTCTCAGTCAGACCCATTGTTGACGTGTGGCAAGACGCTCCTCGGGGCGCGTCTTGCTTGGGCCTCTCTCCTGGAGGCGCTCAGTCAGAACCAGAGGTGACATGTGGCAAGACGCTCCTCGGGGCGCGTCTTGCTTGGGCCTCTCTCATGGAGGCCCTCTGTCAGACCCAGTGTTGACATGTGTCAAGACGCTCCTCGGGGCGCGTCTTGCTTTGGCCTCTCTCCTGGAGGCGCTCAGTCAGACCGAGTGCTGACATGTGGCAAGACGCTCCTCGGGCCGCGTGTTGCTTGGGCTTCTCTCCTGGAGGCCCTCAGTCAGACCCATTGTTGACATGTGGCAAGACGCTCCTCGGGGCGAGTCTTGCTTGGGCCTCTCTCCTGGAGGCGCTCAGTCAGACCGAGTGCTGACATTTGGCAAGACACTCCTCGGGGCGCGTCTTGCTTGGGCTTCTCTCCTGGAGGCGCTCAGACAGACCCAGTGTTGACATGTGACAAGACGCTCCTCGGGGCGCGTCTTGCTTGGGCCTCTCTCCTGGAGGCGCTCAGTCAGAACCAGAGGTGACATGTGGCAAGACGCTCCTCTGGGCGCGTCTTGCTTGGGCCTCTCTCCTGGAGGCCCTCTGTCAGACCCAGTGTTGACATGTGGCAAGACGCTCCTCCGGGCGCATCTTGCTTGGGCCTCTCTCCTGGAGGCCCTCAGTCAGACCCATTGTTGACATGTGGCAAGACGCTCCTCGGGGCGCGTGTTGCTTGGGCCTCTCTCCTGGAGGCGCTCAGTAAGACCGAGTGCTGACATAAGGCAAGACGCTCCTCGGGGCGCTCATTGCTTGGGCCTCTCTCCTGAATTCCCTCTGTCAGACCGAGTGTTGACATGTGGCAAGACTCTCCTCGGGGCGCGTCTTGCTTGGGCTTCTCTCATGGAGGCCCTCAGTCCGACCCAATGTTGACATGTGTCAAGACGCTCCTCGGGGCGTGTCTTGCTTGGGCCTCTCTCCTGGAGGCGCTCAGTCAGACCCAGTGTTGACATGTGGCAAGACGCTCCTCGGGGCGTGTCTTGCTTGGGCCTCTCTCCTGGAGGCTCTCAGTCAGACCCATTGTTGACATGTGGCAAGACGCTCCTCGGGGCACGTCTTGCTTGGGCCTCTCTCCTGGAGGCGCTCAGTCAGACCGAGTAGTGACATGTGGCAAGACGCTCCTCGGGGCGCGTCTTGCTTGGACCTCCCTCCTGGAGGCGCTCAGTCAGACCGAGTAGTGACATTTGGCAAGACGCTCCTCGGGGCGCGTCTTGCTTGGGCCTCTCTCCTGGAGGCGCTCAGTCAGACCGAGTGCTGACATAAGGCAAGACGCTCCTCGGGGCGCGTCTTGCTGGGGCCTCTCTCCTGGAGGTGCTCAATCAGACCCAGTGGTGACACGTGGCAAGACGCTCCTCTGGGCGCGTCTTGCTTGGGCCTCTCTCCTGGAGGAGCTCAGTCAGACCCAGTGATGACACGTGGCAAGACGCTCCTCGAGGCGCATCTTGCTTGGGCCTCTCTCCTGGAGGCGCTAAGTCAGACCCAGTGTTGACACGTGGCAAGACGCTCCTCGGGGCGCGTCTTGCTTGGGCCTCTCTCCTGGAGGCGCTCAGTCAGACACAGTGTTGACATGTGGCAAGACACTCCTCGGGGCGCGTCTTGCTTGGGCTTCTCTCATGGAGGCCCTCAGTAAGACCCATTGTTGACATGTGGAAAGAAGCTCCTCGGGGCGCGTCTTGCTTTGGCTTCTCTCCTGGAGGCCCTCAGTCAGACCCATTGTTGACATGTGGCAAGACGCTCCTCGGGGCGCGTATTGCTTGGGCCTCTCTCCTGGATGCCCTCTGTCAGACCCAGTGTTGACATGTGGCAAGAATCTCCTCGGGGCGCGTCTTGCTTGGGCTTCTCTCATGGAGGCCCTCAGTCAGACCCAGTGTTGACATGTGTCAAGACGCTCCTCGGGGCGCTTCTTGCTTGGGCTTCTCTCCTGGAGGCCCTCAGTCAGACCCATTGTTGACATGTGGCAAGACACTCCTCGGGGCACGTGTTGCTTGGACCTCTCTCCTGGAGGCGCTCAGTCAGACCGAGTAGTGAAATGTCGCAAGACGCTCCTCGGGGTATGTCTTGCTTGGGCCTCTCTCCTGGAGGCGCTCAATTAGACCCAGTGTTGACATGTGGCAAGACGCTCCTCGGGGCGCGTCTTGGTTGGGCTTCTCTCCTGGAGGCCCTCAGTGAGACCCATTGTTGACATGTGGCAAGAAGCTCCTCGGGGCGCTTCTTGCTTGGGCCTCTCTCCTGGAGGCGCTCAGTCAGACCGAGTGCTGACATGTGGCAAGACGCTCCTCGGGACGCGTCTTGCTGGGGCCTCTCTCCTGGAGGCGCTCAGTCAGACCCAGTGTTGACATGTGGCCTGAGGCTCCTCGGGGCGCGTCTTGCTTGGGCTTCTCTCCTGGAGGCCCTCAGTCAGACCCATTGTTGACATGTGGCAAGACGCTCCTCGGGGCACGTCTTGCTTGGGCCTCTCTCCTGGAGGCACTCAGTCAGACCGAGTAGTGACATGTGGCAAGATGCTCCTCGGGGTGCGTCTTGCTTGGACCTCTCTCCTGGAGGCGCTCAGTTAGACCGAGTAGTGACATGTCGCAAGACGCTCCTCGGGGCGCGTCTTGCTTGGGCCTCTCTCCTGGAGGCGCTCAGTCAGACCGAGTGCTGACATAAGGCAAGACGCTCCTCGGGAAGCGTCTTGCTTGGGCCTCTCTCCTGGAGGCCCTCTGTCAGACCCAGTGTTGACATGTGGCAAGACGCTCCTCCGGGCGCATCTTGCTTGGGCCTCTCTCCTGGAGGCCCTCAGTCAGACCCATTGTTGACATGTGGCAAGACGCTCCTCGGGGCGCGTCTTGCTTGGGCCTCTCTCCTGGAGGCGCTCAGTAAGACCGAGTGCTGACATAAGGCAAGACGCTCCTCGGGGCGCTCATTGCTTGGGCCTCTCTCCTGAATTCCCTCTGTCAGACCGAGTGTTGACATGTGGCAAGACTCTCCTCGGGGCGCGTCTTGCTTGGGCTTCTCTCATGGAGGCCCTCAGTCCGATTCAGTGTTGACATGTGTCAAGACGCTCCTCGGGGCGTGTCTTGCTTGGGCCTCTCTCCTGGAGGCGCTCAGTCAGACCCAGTGTTGACATGTGGCAAGACGCTCCTCGGGGCGTGTCTTGCTTGGGCCTCTCTCCTGGAGGCTCTCAGTCAGACCCATTGTTGACGTGTGGCAAGACGCTCCTCGGGGCGCGTCTTGCTTGGGCCTCTCTCCTGGAGGCGCTCAGTCAGAACCAGAGGTGACATGTGGCAAGACGCTCCTCGGGGCGCGTCTTGCTTGGGCCTCTCTCATGGAGGCACTCAGTCAGATCCAGTGTTGACATGTGGCAAGACGCTCCTCGGGGCGCGTCTTGCTTGGACCTCTCTCCCTGAGGCGCTCAGTCAGACCGAGTAGTGACATGTGGCAAGACGCTCCTCGGGGCGCGTCTTGCTTGGACCTCTCTCCCTGAGGCGCTCAGTCAGACCCAGTGTTGACATTTGGCAAGACACTCCTCGGGGCGCGTCTTGCTTGGGCCTCTCTCATGGAGGCCCTCTGTCAGACCCAGTGTTGACATGTGTCAAGACGCTCCTCGGGGGGTGTCTTGCTTTGGCCTCTCTCCTGGAGGCGCTCAGTCTGACCGAGTGCTGACATGTGGCAAGAAGCTCCTCGGGGCGCGTCTTGCTTTGGCTTCTCACCTGGAGGCCCTCAGTAAGAACCATTGTTGACATGTGGCAAGACGCTCCTCGGGGCGCGTCTTGCTTGGGCCTCTCTCCAGAAGGCCCTCAATCAGACCCAGTGTTGACACGTGGCAAGACGCTCCTCGGGGCGCGTCTTGCTTGGGCCTCTCTCCTGGAGGCGCTCAGTCAGACCAAGTGGTGACATGTGGCAAGACACTCCTCGGGGCGCGTCTTGCTTGGGCCTCTCTCCTGGAGGCCCTCTGTCAGACCCAGTGTTGACATGTGGCAAGACACTCCTCGGGGCGCGTCTTGCTTGGGCCTCTCTCATGGAGGCCCTCTGTCAGACCCAGTGTTGACATGTGTCAAGACGCTCCTCGGGGCGCGTCTTGCTTTGGCCTCTCTCCTGGAGGCGCTCAGTCAGACCGAGTGCTGACATGTGGCAAGAAGCTCCTCGGGGCGCGTCTGGCTTGGGCTTCTCTCCTGGAGGCCCTCAGTAAGACCCATTGTTGACATGTGGCAAGACGCTCCTCGTGGTGCGTCTTGCTTGGGCCTCTCTCCAGAAGGCCCTCAATCAGACCCAGTGTTGACACGTGGCAAGACGCTCCTCGGGGCGCGTCTTGCTTGGGCCTCTCTCCTGGAGGCGCTCAGTCAGACTGAGTAGTGACATGTGGCCTGACGCTCCTCGGGGCGCGTCTTGCCTGGGCCTCTCTCCTGGAGGCGCTCAGTCAGACCCAGTGGTGACATGTGGCAAGACACTCCTCGGGGCGCGTCTTTCTTGGGCCCCTCTCCTGGAGGCCCTCTGTCAGACCCAGTGTTGACATGTGTCAAGACGCTCCACGGGGCGCGTCTTGCTTGGGCTTCTCTCCTGGAGGCCCTCAGTCAGACCCATTGTTGACATGTGGCAAGACGCTCCTCGGGGCGCGTCTTGCTTGGGCCTCTCTCCTGGAGGCGCTCAGTCAGAACCAGAGGTGACATGTGGCAAGACGCTCCTCGGGGCGCGTCTTGCTTGGGCCTCTCTCCTGGAGGCCCTCTGTCAGACCCAGTGTTGACATGTGACAAGACGCTCCTCCGGGCGCATCTTGCTTGGGCCTCTCTCCTGGAGGCCCTCAGTAAGACCCATTGTTGACATGTGGCAAGACGCTCCTCGGGGCGCGTATTGCTTGGGCCTCTCTCCAGAAGGCCCTCAATAAGACCCAGTGTTGACATGTGGCAAGACGCTCCACGGGGCGCGTCTTGCTTGGGCTTCTCTCCTGGAGGCCCTCAGTCAGACCCATTGTTGACCTGTGGCAAGACGCTCCTTGGGGCGCGTCTTGCTTGGGCCTCTCTCCTGGAGGCGCTCAGTCAGACCCAGTGTTGACATGTGGCAAGACGCTCCACGGGGCGCGTCTTGCTTGGGCTTCTCTCCTGGAGGCCCTCAGTCAGACCCATTGTTGACATGTGGCAAGACGCTCCTCGGGGCACGTCTTGCTTGGGCCTCTCTCCTGGAGGCGCTCAGTCAGACCGAGTAGTGACATGTGGCAAGACGCTCCTCGGGGCGCGTCTTGCTTGGACCTCTCTCCTGGAGGCGCTCAGTTAGACCGAGTAGTGACATGTCGCAAGACGCTCCTCGGGGCGCGTCTTGCTTGGGCCTCTCTCATAGAGGCCCTCTGTCAGACCCAGTGTTAACATGTGGCAAGACGCTCCTCGGGGTGCGTCTTGCTTGGGCCTCTCTCCTGGAGGCCCTCTGTCAGACCCAGTGTTGACATGTGGCAAAATGCTCCTCCGGGCGCATCTTGCTTGGGCCTCTCTCCTGGAAGCCCTCAGTAAGACCCATTGTATACATGTGGCAAGACGCTCCTCGGGGTGCGTCTTGCTTGGGCCTCTCTCCAGAAGGCCCTCAATCAGACCCAGTGTTGACATGTGGCAAGACGCTCCTCGGGGCGCGTCTTGCTTGGGCTTCTCTCATGGAGGCCCTCAGTCAGACCCAGTGTTGACATGTGTCAAGACGCTCCTCGGGGCGTGTCTTGCTTGGGCCTCTCTCCTGGACGCGCTCAAACAGACCGAGTAGTGACATGTGGCAAGACGCTCCTCGGGGCGCGTCTTGCTGGGGCTTCTCTCATGGAGGCACTCAGTCAGATCCAGTGTTGACATGTGGCAAGACACTCCTCGGGGCACGTCTTGCTTGGACCTCTCTCCCTGAGGCGCTCAGTCAGACCGAGTAGTGACATGTGGCAAGACGCTCCTCAGGGCGCGTCTTGCTTGGACCTCTCTCCCTGAGGCGCTCAGTCAGACCCAGTGTTGACATTTGGCAAGACACTCCTCGGGGCGCGTCTTGCTTGGGCCTCTCTCATGGAGGCCCTCTGTCAGACCCAGTGTTGACATGTGTCAAGACGCTCCTCGGGGAGGCGCTCAGTCTGACCGAGTGCTGACATGTGGCAAGAAGCTCCTCGGGGCGCGTCTTGCTTGGGCTTCTCACCTGGAGGCCCTCAGTAAGAACCATTGTTGACATGTGGCAAGACGCTCCTCGGGGCGTGTCTTGCTTGGGCCTCTCTCCAGAAGGCCCTCAATCAGACCCAGTGTTGACACGTGGCAAGACGCTCCTCGGGGCGCGTCTTGCTTGGGCCTCTCTCCTGGAGGCGCTCAGTCAGACCAAGTGGTGACATGTGGCAAGACACTCCTCAGGGCGCGTCTTGCTTGGGCCTCTCTCCTGGAGGCCCTCTGTCAGACCCAGTGTTGACATGTGGCAAGACGCTCCTCGGGGCGCGTCATGCTGGGGCTTCTCTCATGGAGGCACTCAGTCAGATCCAGTGTTGACATGTGGCAAGACGCTCCGCGGGGCACGTCTTGCTTGGGCCTCTCTCATGGAGGCGCTCAGTCAGACCGAGTGCTGACATGTGGCAAGAAGCTCCTCGGGGCGCATCTTGCTTGGGCTTCTCTCCTGGAGGCCCTCAGTAAGACTCATTGATGACATGTGGCAAGACGCTCCTCGGGGCGCGTCTTGCTTGGGCCTCTCTCCTGGAGGCGCTCAGTCAGACTGAGTAGTGATATGTGGCCTGACGCTCCTCGGGGCGCGTGTTGCTTGGGCCTCTCTCCTGGAGGCGCTCAGTCAGACCAAGTGGTGACATGTGGCAAGACGCTCCTCGGGGCGCGTCTTGCTTGGGCCTCTCTCCAGACTGCCCTCAATCAGACCCAGTGTTGACACGTGGCAAGACGCTCCTCGGGGCGCGTCTTGCTTGGGCCTCTCTCCTGGAGAGCCTCAGTCAGAATGAGTAGTGACATGCGGTCTGACGCTCCTCGGGGCGCCTGTTGCTTGGGCCTCTCTCCTGGAGGCGCTCAGTCAGACCAAGTGGTGACATGTGGCAAGACACTTCTCGGGGCGCGTCTTGCTTGGGCCTCTCTCCTGGAGGCCCTCTGTCAGACCCAGAGGAGACATGTGGCAAGACGCTCCACGGGGCGCGTCTTGCTTGGGCTTCTCTCCTGGAGGCCCTCAGTCAGACCCATTGTTGACATGTGGCAAGACGCTCCTCGGGGCACATCTTGCTTGGGCCTCTCTCCTGGAGGCGCTCAGTCAGACCGAGTAGTGACATGTGGCAAGACGCTCCTCGGGGCGCGTCTTGCTTGGACCTCTCTCCTGGAGGCGCTCAGTTAGACCGAGTAGTGACATGTGGCAAGACACTCCTCGGGGTGCGTCTTGCTTGGGCCTCTCTCCTGGAGGCCCTCTGTCAGACCCAGTGTTGACATGTGGCAAAACGCTCCTCCGGGCGCATCTTGCTTGGGCCTCTCTCCTGGAGGCCCTCAGTAAGACCCATTGTATACATGTGGCAAGACGCTCCTCGGGGCGCGTCTTGCTTGGGCCTCTCTCCAGAAGGCCCTCAATCAGACCCAGTGTTGACATGTGGCAAGACGCTCCTCGGGGCGCATCTTGCTTGGGCCTCTCTCCTGGAGGCGCTCAGTTAGACCCAGTGTTGACACGTGGCAAGACGCTCCTCGGGGCGCGTCTTGCTTGGGCCTCTCTCCTGGAGGCGCTCAGTCAGACCCAGTGTTGACATGTGGCAAGACACTCCTCGGGGCGCGTCTTGCTTGGGTCTCTCTCCTGGAGGCGCTCAGTCAGACCGAGTGCTGACATGTGGCAAGAAGCTCCTCGGAGTGCGTGTTGCTTGGGCTTCTCTCCTGGAGGCCCTCAGTAAGACCCATTGTTGACATGTGGCAAGACGCTCCTCGGGGCGCGTCTTGCTTGGGCCTCTCTCCTGGAGGCGCTCAGTCAGACTGAGTAGTGACATGTGGCCTGACGCTCCCCGGGGCGCGTCTTGCTTGGGCCTCTCTCCTGGAGGCGCTCAGTCAGACCCAGTGGTGACATGTGGCAAGACACTCCTCGGGGCGCGTCTTGCTTGGGCCTCTCTCCTGGAGGCCCTCAGTCATACCCAGTGTTGACATGTGTCAAGACGCTCCTCGGGGCGCGTCTTGCTTGGGCCTCTCTCCTGGAGGCCCTCAGTCAGACCCATTGTTGACATGTGGCAAGACGCTCCTCGGGGCGCATCTTGCTTGGGCCTCTCTCCTGGAGGCCCTCTGTCAGACCCAGTGTTGACATGTGGCAAAATGCTCCTCCGGGCGCATCTTGCTTGGGCCTCTCTCCTGGAGGCCCTCAGTAAGACCCATTGTATACCCATTGTAGTCACCACTGGGTCTGACTGGGCGCCTCCAGGAGAGAGGCCCAAGCAAGACGCGCCCCGAGGAGCGTCTTGCCTTATGTCAGCACTCGGGCTGACTGAGTGCCTCCAGGAGAGAGGCCCAAGCAAGACGCGCCCCGAGGAGCGTCTTGCGACATGTCACTACTCGGTCTAACTGAGCGCCTCCAGGAGAGAGGTCCAAGCAAGACGCACCCCGAGGAGCGTCTTGCCCCATGTCACTACTCGGTCTGACTGAGTGCCTCCAGGAGAGAGGCCCAAGCAAGACGTGCCCCGAGGAGCGTCTTGCCACATGTCAACAATGGGTCTGACTGAGCGCCTCCAGGAGAGAGGCCCCAGCAAGACGCGCCCCGAGGAGCGTCTTGCCACATGTCAGCACTCGGTCTGACTGAGCGTCTCCAGGAGAGAGGCCCAAGCAAGAAGCGCCCCGAGGAGCTTCTTGCCACATGTCAACAATGGGTCTCACTGAGGGCCTCCATGAGAGAAGCCCAAGCAAGACGCGCCCCGAGGAGAGTCTTGCCACATGTCAACACTGGGTCTGACAGAGGGCATCCAGGAGAGAGGCCCAAGCAATACGCACCCCGAGGAGCGTCTTGCCACATGTCAACAATGGGTCTGACTTAGCGCCTCCAGGAGAGAGGCCCAAGCAAGATGCGCCCCGAGGAGCTTCTTGCCACATGTCAGCACTCGGTCTGACTGAGCGCCTCCAGGAGAGAGGCCAAAGCAAGACGCCCCCCGAGGAGCGTCTTGACACATGTCAACACTGGGTCTGACAGAGGGCCTCCATGAGAGAGGCCCAAGCAAGACGCGCCCCGAGAAGTGTCTTGCCAAATGTCAACACTGGGTCTGTTTGAGCGCCTCCAGGAGAGAGGTCCAAGCAAGACGCGCCCCGAGGAGCGTCTTGCCACTTGTCACTACTCGGTCTGACTGAGCGCCTCAGGGAGAGAGGTCCAAGCAAGACGTGCCCCGAGGAGCGTCTTGCCACATGTCAACACTGGATCTGACTGAGTGCCTCCATGAGAGAAGCCCCAGCAAGACGCGCCCCGAGGAGCGTCTTGCCACATGTCACTACTCGGTCTGTTTGAGCGCCTCCAGGAGAGAGGCCCAAGCAAGACACGCCCCGAGGAGTGTCTTGCCACATGTCAACACTGGGTCTGATTGAGGGCCTTCTGGAGAGAGGCCCAAGCAAGACGCGCCCCGAGGAGCGTCTTGCCACATGTATACAATGGGTCTTACTGAGGGCCTCCAGGAGAGAGGCCCAAGCAAGATGCGCCCGGAGGAGCGTTTTGCCACATGTCAACACTGGGTCTGACAGAGGGCCTCCAGGAGAGAGGCCCAAGCAAGACGCACCCCGAGGAGCGTCTTGCCACATGTCACTACTCGGTCTAACTGAGCGCCTCCAGGAGAGAGGTCCAAGCAAGACGCGCCCCGAGGAGCGTCTTGCCACATGTCACTACTCGGTCCGACTGAGCGCCTCCAGGAGAGAGGCCCAAGCATGATGTGCCCCGAGGAGCGTCTTGCCACATGTCAACAATGGGTCTGACTGAGGGCCTCCAGGAGAGAAGCCCAAGCAAGACGCGCCCCGTGGAGCGTCTTGCCACATGTCTCCTCTGGGTCTGACAGAGGGCCTCCAGGAGAGAGGCCCAAGCAAGACGCGCCCCGAGAAGTGTCTTGCCACATGTCACCACTTGGTCTGACTGAGCGCCTCCAGGAGAGAGGCCCAAGCAACAGGCGCCCCGAGGAGCGTCAGACCGCATGTCACTACTCATTCTGACTGAGGCTCTCCAGGAGAGAGGCCCAAGCAAGACGCGCCCCGAGGAGCGTCTTGCCACGTGTCAACACTGGGTCTGATTGAGGGCCTTCTGGAGAGAGGCCCAAGCAAGACGCGCCCCGAGGAGCGTCTTGCCACATGTCACCACTTGGTCTGACTGAGCGCCTCCAGGAGAGAGGCCCAAGCAACACGCGCCCCGAGGAGCGTCAGGCCACATATCACTACTCAGTCTGACTGAGCGCCTCCAGGAGAGAGGCCCAAGCAAGACGCGCCCCGAGGAGCGTCTTGCCACATGTCATCAATGAGTCTTACTGAGGGCCTCCAGGAGAGAAGCCCAAGCAAGATGCGCCCCGAGGAGCTTCTTGCCACATGTCAGCACTCGGTCTGACTGAGCGCCTCCATGAGAGAGGCCCAAGCATGACGTGCCCCGAGGAGCGTCTTGCCACATGTCAACACTGGATCTGACTGAGTGCCTCCATGAGAGAAGCCCCAGCATGACGCGCCCCGAGGAGCGTCTTGCCACATGTCAACACTGGGTCTGACAGAGGGCCTCCAGGAGAGAGGCCCAAGCAAGACGCGCCCTGAGGAGTGTCTTGCCACATGTCACCACTTGGTCTGACTGAGCGCCTCCAGGAGAGAGGCCCAAGCAAGACGCGCCCCGAGGAGCGTCTTGCCACGTGTCAACACTGGGTCTGATTGAGGGCCTTCTGGAGAGAGGCCCAAGCAAGACACGCCCCGAGGAGCGTCTTGCCACATGTCAACAATGGTTCTTACTGAGGGCCTCCAGGTGAGAAGCCCAAGCAAGACGCGCCCCGAGGAGCTTCTTGCCACATGTCAGCACTCGGTCAGACTGAGCGCCTCCCCGAGGAGCGTCTTGACACATGTCAACACTGGGTCTGACAGAGGGCCTCCATGAGAGAGGCCCAAGCAAGACGCGCCCCGAGGAGTGTCTTGCCAAATGTCAACACTGGGTCTGACTGAGCGCCTCAGGGAGAGAGGTCCAAGCAAGACGCGCCCCGAGGAGCGTCTTGCCACATGTCACTACTCGGTCTGACTGAGCGCCTCAGGGAGAGAGGTCCAAGCAAGACGTGCCCCGAGGAGTGTCTTGCCACATGTCAACACTGGATCTGACTGAGTGCCTCCATGAGAGAAGCCCCAGCAAGACGCGCCCCGAGGAGCGTCTTGCCACATGTCACTACTCGGTCTGTTTGAGCGCGTCCAGGAGAGAGGCCCAAGCAAGACACGCCCCGAGGAGCGTCTTGACACATGTCAACACTGGGTCTGACTGAGGGCCTCCATGAGAGAAGCCCAAGCAAGACGCGCCCCGAGGAGCGTCTTGCCACATGTCAACACTGGGTCTGATTGAGGGCCTTCTGGAGAGAGGCCCAAGCAAGACGCGCCCCGAGGAGCGTCTTGCCACATGTATACAATGGGTCTTACTGAGGGCTTCCAGGAGAGAGGCCCAAGCAAGATGCGCCCGGAGGAGCATTTTGCCACATGTCAACACTGGGTCTGACAGAGGGCCTCCAGGAGAGAGGCCCAAGCAAGATGCACCCCGAGGAGCGTCTTGCCACATGTTAACACTGGGTCTGACAGAGGGCCTCTATGAGAGAGGCCCAAGCAAGACGCGCCCCGAGGAGCGTCTTGCGACATGTCACTACTCGGTCTAACTGAGCGCCTCCAGGAGAGAGGTCCAAGCAAGACGCGCCCCGAGGAGCGTCTTGCCACATGTCACTACTCGGTCTGACTGAGCGCTTCCAGGAGAGAGGCCCAAGCAAGACGTGCCCCGAGGAGCGTCTTGCCACATGTCAACAATGGGTCTGACTGAGGGCCTCCAGGAGAGAAGCCCAAGCAAGACGCGCCCCGTGGAGCGTCTTGCCACATGTCAACACTGGGTCTGACTGAGCGCCTCCAGGAGAGAGGCCCAAGCAAGACGCGCCCCAAGGAGCGTCTTGCCACAGGTCAACAATGGGTCTGACTGAGGGCCTCCAGGAGAGAAGCCCAAGCAAGACGCGCCCCGTGGAGCGTCTTGCCACATGTCAACACTGGGTCTTATTGAGGGCCTTCTGGAGAGAGGCCCAAGCAATACGCGCCCCGAGGAGCGTCTTGCCACATGTCAACAATGGGTCTTACTGAGGGCCTCCAGGAGAGAGGCCCAAGCAAGATGCGCCCGGAGGAGCGTCTTGCCACATGTCAACACTGGGTCTGACAGAGGGCCTCCAGGAGAGAGGCCCAAGCAAGACGCGCCCCGAGGAGCGTCTTGCCACATGTCACCTCTGGTTCTGACTGAGCGCCTCCAGGAGAGAGGCCCAAGCAAGACGCGCCCCGAGGAGCGTCTTGCCACATGTCAACAATGGGTCTGACTGAGGGCCTGCAGGAGAGAAGCCCAAGCAAGACGCGCCCCGTGGAGCGTCTTGACACATGTCAACACTGGGTCTGACAGAGGGCCTCCAGGAGAGGGGCCCAAGAAAGACGCGCCCCGAGGAGTGTCTTGCCACATGTCACCACTGGGTCTGACTGAGCGCCTCCAGGAGAGAGGCCCAGGCAAGACGCGCCCCGAGGAGCGTCAGGCCACATGTCACTACTCAGTCTGACTGAGCGCCTCCAGGAGAGAGGCCCAAGCAAGACGCGCCCCGAGGAGCGTCTTGCCACGTGTCAACACTGGGTCTGATTGAGGGCCTTCTGGAGAGAGGCCCAAGCAAGACGCACCACGAGGAGCGTCTTGCCACATGTTAACAATGGGTCTTACTGAGGGCCTCCAGGAGAGAAGCCCAAGCCAGACGCGCCCCGAGGAGCTTCTTGCCACATGTCAGCACTCGGTCTGACTGAGCGCCTCCAGGAGAGAGGCCAAAGCAAGACGCGCCCCGAGGAGCGTCTTGACACATGTCAACACTGGGTCTGACAGAGGGCCTCCATGAGAGAGGCCCAAGCAAGACGCGCCCCGAGGAGTGTCTTGCCACATGTCAACACTGGGTCTGACAGAGGGCCTCCAGGAGAGAGGCCCAAGCAAGACGCGCCCCGAGGAGTGTCTTGCCACATGTCACCACTTGGTCTGACTGAGCGCCTCCAGGAGAGAGGCCCAAGCAAGACGCGCCCCGAGGAGCGTCTTGCCACGTGTCAACACTGGGTCTGATTGAGGGCCTTCTGGAGAGAGGCCCAAGCAAGACGCGCCCCGAGGAGCGTCTTGCCACATGTCAACAATGGTTCTTACTGAGGGCCTCCAGGTGAGAAGCCAAAGCAAGACGCGCCCCGAGGAGCTTCTTGCCACATGTCAGCACTCGGTCAGACTGAGCGCCTCCAGGAGAGAGGCCAAAGCAAGACGACCCCCGAGGAGCGTCTTGACACATGTCAACACTGGGTCTGACAGAGGGCCTCCATGAGAGATGCCCAAGCAAGACGCGCCCCGAGGAGTGTCTTGCCAAATGTCAACACTGGGTCTGACTGAGCGCCTCAGGGAGAGAGGTCCAGGCAAGACGCGCCCCGAGGAGCGTCTTGCCACATGTCACTACTCGGTCTGACTGAGCGCCTCAGGGAGAGAGGTCCAAGCAAGACGCGCCCCGAGGAGCGTCTTGCCACATGTCAACACTGGATCTGACTGAGTGCCTCCATGAGAGAAGCCCCAGCAAGACGCGCCCCGAGGAGCGTCTTGCCACATGTCACTACTCAGTCTGACTGAGCGCCTCCAGGAGAGAGGCCCAAGCAAGACGCGCCCCGAGGAGCGTCATGCCACATGTCATCAATGAGTCTTACTGAGGGCCTCCAGGAGAGAAGCCCAAGCAAGATGCGCCCCGAGGAGCTTCTTGCCACATGTCAGCACTCGGTCTGACTGAGCGCCTCCATGAGAGAGGCCCAAGCAAGACGTGCCCCGAGGAGCGTCTTGCCACATGTCAACACTGGATCTGACTGAGTGCCTCCATGAGAGAAGCCCCAGCATGACGCGCCCCGAGGAGCGTCTTGCCACATGTCAACACTGGGTCTGACAGAGGGCCTCCAGGAGAGAGGCCCAAGCAAGACGCGCCCTGAGGAGTGTCTTGCCACATGTCACCACTTGGTCTGACTGAGCGCCTCCAGGAGAGAGGCCCAAGCAAGACGCGCCCCGAGGAGCGTCTTGCCACGTGTCAACACTGGGTCTGATTGAGGGCCTTCTGGAGAGAGGCCCAAGCAAGACACGCCCCGAGGAGCGTCTTGCCACATGTCAACAATGGTTCTTACTGAGGGCCTCCAGGTGAGAAGCCCAAGCAAGACGCGCCCCGAGGAGCTTCTTGCCACATGTCAGCACTCGGTCAGACTGAGCGCCTCCCCGAGGAGCGTCTTGACACATGTCAACACTGGGTCTGACAGAGGGCCTCCATGAGAGAGGCCCAAGCAAGACGCGCCCCGAGGAGTGTCTTGCCAAATGTCAACACTGGGTCTGACTGAGCGCCTCAGGGAGAGAGGTCCAAGCAAGACGCGCCCCGAGGAGCGTCTTGCCACATGTCACTACTCGGTCTGACTGAGCGCCTCAGGGAGAGAGGTCCAAGCAAGACGTGCCCCGAGGAGTGTCTTGCCACATGTCAACACTGGATCTGACTGAGTGCCTCCATGAGAGAAGCCCCAGCAAGACGCGCCCCGAGGAGCGTCTTGCCACATGTCACTACTCGGTCTGTTTGAGCGCGTCCAGGAGAGAGGCCCAAGCAAGACACGCCCCGAGGAGCGTCTTGACACATGTCAACACTGGGTCTGACTGAGGGCCTCCATGAGAGAAGCCCAAGCAAGACGCGCCCCGAGGAGCGTCTTGCCACATGTCAACACTGGGTCTGATTGAGGGCCTTCTGGAGAGAGGCCCAAGCAAGACGCGCCCCGAGGAGCGTCTTGCCACATGTATACAATGGGTCTTACTGAGGGCTTCCAGGAGAGAGGCCCAAGCAAGATGCGCCCGGAGGAGCATTTTGCCACATGTCAACACTGGGTCTGACAGAGGGCCTCCAGGAGAGAGGCCCAAGCAAGATGCACCCCGAGGAGCGTCTTGCCACATGTTAACACTGGGTCTGACAGAGGGCCTCTATGAGAGAGGCCCAAGCAAGACGCGCCCCGAGGAGCGTCTTGCGACATGTCACTACTCAGTCTAACTGAGCGCCTCCAGGAGAGAGGTCCAAGCAAGACGCGCCCCGAGGAGCGTCTTGCCACATGTCACTACTCGGTCTGACTGAGCGCCTCCAGGAGAGAGGCCCAAGCAAGACGTGCCCCGAGGAGCGTCTTGCCACATGTCAACAATGGGTCTGACTGAGGGCCTCCAGGAGAGAAGCCCAAGCAAGACGCGCCCCGTGGAGCGTCTTGCCACATGTCAACACTGGGTCTGACTGAGCGCCTCCAGGAGAGAGGCCCAAGCAAGACGCGCCCCAAGGAGCGTCTTGCCACAGGTCAACAATGGGTCTGACTGAGGGCCTCCAGGAGAGAAGCCCAAGCAAGACGCGCCCCGTGGAGCGTCTTGCCACATGTCAACACTGGGTCTTATTGAGGGCCTTCTGGAGAGAGGCCCAAGCAATACGCGCCCCGAGGAGCGTCTTGCCACATGTCAACAATGGGTCTTACTGAGGGCCTCCAGGAGAGAGGCCCAAGCAAGATGCGCCCGGAGGAGCGTCTTGCCACATGTCAACACTGGGTCTGACAGAGGGCCTCCAGGAGAGAGGCCCAAGCAAGACGCGCCCCGAGGAGCGTCTTGCCACATGTCACCTCTGGTTCTGACTGAGCGCCTCCAGGAGAGAGGCCCAAGCAAGACGCGCCCCGAGGAGCGTCTTGCCACATGTCAACAATGGGTCTGACTGAGGGCCTGCAGGAGAGAAGCCCAAGCAAGACGCGCCCCGTGGAGCGTCTTGACACATGTCAACACTGGGTCTGACAGAGGGCCTCCAGGAGAGGGGCCCAAGAAAGACGCGCCCCGAGGAGTGTCTTGCCACATGTCACCACTGGGTCTGACTGAGCGCCTCCAGGAGAGAGGCCCAGGCAAGACGCGCCCCGAGGAGCGTCAGGCCACATGTCACTACTCAGTCTGACTGAGCGCCTCCAGGAGAGAGGCCCAAGCAAGACGCGCCCCGAGGAGCGTCTTGCCACGTGTCAACACTGGGTCTGATTGAGGGCCTTCTGGAGAGAGGCCCAAGCAAGACGCACCACGAGGAGCGTCTTGCCACATGTTAACAATGGGTCTTACTGAGGGCCTCCAGGAGAGAAGCCCAAGCCAGACGCGCCCCGAGGAGCTTCTTGCCACATGTCAGCACTCGGTCTGACTGAGCGCCTCCAGGAGAGAGGCCAAAGCAAGACGCGCCCCGAGGAGCGTCTTGACACATGTCAACACTGGGTCTGACAGAGGGCCTCCATGAGAGAGGCCCAAGCAAGACGCGCCCCGAGGAGTGTCTTGCCACATGTCAACACTGGGTCTGACAGAGGGCCTCCAGGAGAGAGGCCCAAGCAAGACGCGCCCCGAGGAGTGTCTTGCCACATGTCACCACTTGGTCTGACTGAGCGCCTCCAGGAGAGAGGCCCAAGCAAGACGCGCCCCGAGGAGCGTCTTGCCACGTGTCAACACTGGGTCTGATTGAGGGCCTTCTGGAGAGAGGCCCAAGCAAGACGCGCCCCGAGGAGCGTCTTGCCACATGTCAACAATGGTTCTTACTGAGGGCCTCCAGGTGAGAAGCCAAAGCAAGACGCGCCCCGAGGAGCTTCTTGCCACATGTCAGCACTCGGTCAGACTGAGCGCCTCCAGGAGAGAGGCCAAAGCAAGACGCCCCCCGAGGAGCGTCTTGACACATGTCAACACTGGGTCTGACAGAGGGCCTCCATGAGAGATGCCCAAGCAAGACGCGCCCCGAGGAGTGTCTTGCCAAATGTCAACACTGGGTCTGACTGAGCGCCTCAGGGAGAGAGGTCCAGGCAAGACGCGCCCCGAGGAGCGTCTTGCCACATGTCACTACTCGGTCTGACTGAGCGCCTCAGGGAGAGAGGTCCAAGCAAGACGCGCCCCGAGGAGCGTCTTGCCACATGTCAACACTGGATCTGACTGAGTGCCTCCATGAGAGAAGCCCCAGCAAGACGCGCCCCGAGGAGCGTCTTGCCACATGTCACTACTCGGTCTGTTTGAGCGCCTCCAGGAGAGAGGCCCAAGCAAGACACGCCCCGAGGAGCGTCTTGACACATGTCAACACTGGGTCTGACTGAGGGCCTCCATGAGAGAAGCCCAAGCAAGACGCGCCCCGAGGAGCGTCTTGCCACATGTCAACACTGGGTCTGATTGAGGGCCTTCTGGAGAGAGGCCCAAGCAAGACGCGCCCCGAGGAGCGTCTTGCCACATGTATACAATGGGTCTTAATGAGGGCCTCCAGGAGAAAGGCCCAAGCAAGATGCGCCCGGAGGAGCGTTTTGCCACATGGCAACACTGGGTGTGACAGAGGGCCTCCAGGAGAGAGGCCCAAGCAAGACGCACCCCGAGGAGCGTCTTGCCACATGTCACCTCTGGTTCTGACTGAGCGCCTCCAGGAGAGAGGCCCAAGCAAGACGCGCCCCGAGGAGTGTCTTGCCACATGTCAACACTGGGTCTGACAGAGGGCCTCCATGAGAGAGGCCCAAGCAAGACGCGCCCCGAGGAGCGTCTTGCGACATGTCACTACTCGGTCTAACTGAGCGCCTCCAGGAGAGAGGTCCAAGCAAGACGCGCCCCGAGGAGCGTCTTGCCACATGTCACTACTCGGTCTGACTGAGCGCCTCCAGCAGAGAGGCCCAAGCAAGACGTGCCCCGAGGAGCGTCTTGCCACATGTCAACAATGGGTCTGACTGAGGGCCTCCAGGAGAGAAGCCCAAGCAAGACGCACCCCGTGGAGCGTCTTGCCACATGTCAACACTGGGTCTGACTAAGCGCCTCCAGGAGAGAGGCCCAAGCAAGACGCGCCCCGAGGAGCGTCTTGCCACATGTCAACAATGGGTCTGACTGAGGGCCTCCAGGAGAGAAGCCCAAGCAAGAAGCGCCCCGAGGAGCGTCTTGCCACATGTCAACACTGGGTCTGACTGAGCGCCTCCAGGAGAGAGGCCCAAGCAAGACACGCCCCGAGGAGCGTCTTGACACATGTCAACACTGGGTCTGACTGAGGGCCTCCATGAGAGAAGCCCAAGCAAGACGCGCCCCGAGGAGAGTCTTGCCACATGTCAACACTGGGTCTGACAGAGGGCATCCAGGAGAGAGGCCCAAGCAATACGTGCCCTGAGGAGCGTCTTGCCACATGTCAACAATGGGTCTGACTGAGGGCCTCCATCAGAGAAGCCAAAGCAAGACGCGCCCCGAGGAGCTTCTTTCCACATGTCAACAATGGTTCTTACTGAGGGCCTCCATGAGAGAAGCCCAAGCAAGACGCGCCCCGAGGAGCGTCTTGCGACATGTCACTACTCGGTCTAACTGAGCGCCTCCAGGAGAGAGGTCCAAGCAAGACGTGCACCGAGGAGCGTCTTGCCACATGTCACTACTCGGTCTGACTGAGCGCCTCCAGGAAAGAGGCCCAAGCAAGACGTGCCCCGAGGAGCGTCTTGCCACATGTCAACACTGGGTCTGACAGAGGGCATCCAGGAGAGAGGCCCAAGCAATACGCGCCCCGAGGAGCGTCTTGCCACATGTCAACAATGGTTCTGACTGAGGGCCTCCAGGAGAGAAGCCAAAGCAAGACGCGCCCCGAGGAGCTTCTTTCCACATGTCAACAATGGGTCTTACTGAGGGCCTCCATGAGAGAAGCCCAAGCAAGACGCGCCCCGAGGAGTGTCTTGCCACATGTCAACACTGTGTCTGACTGAGCGCCTCCAGGAGAGAGGCCCAAGCAAGACGCGCCCCGAGGAACGTCTTGCCACATGTCAACACTGGGTCTGACTTAGCGCCTCCAGGAGAGAGGCCCAAGCAAGATGCGCCTCGAGGAGCGTCTTGCCACGTGTCACCACTGGGTCTGACTGAGCTCCTCCAGGAGAGAGGCCCAAGCAAGACGCGCCCAGAGGAGCGTCTTGCCACGTGTCACCACTGGGTCTGATTGAGCACCTTCAGGAGAGAGGCCCCAGCAAGACGCGCCCCGAGGAGCGTCTTGCCTTATGTCAGCACTCGGTCTGACTGAGCGCCTCCAGGAGAGAGGCCCAAGCAAGACGCGCCCCGAGGAGCGTCTTGCTACATGTCACTACTCGGTCTGACTGAGCGCCTCCAGGAGAGAGGCCCAAGCAAGACGTGCCCCGAGGAGCGTCTTGCCACATGTCAACAATGGGTCTGACTGAGGGCCTCCAGGAGAGAAGCCCAAGCAAGACGCGCCCAGAGGAGCGTCTTGCCACATGTCAACACTGGGTCTGACTGAGCGCCTCCAGGAGAGAGGCCAAAGCAAGACACGCCCCGAGGAGCGTCTTGACACATGTCAACACTGGGTCGGACTGAGGGCCTCCATGAGAGAAGCCCAAGCAAGACGCGCCCCGAGGAGAGTCTTGCCACATGTCAACACTCGGTCTGACAGAGGGCATTCAGGAGAGAGGCCCAAGCAATGAGCGCCCCGAGGAGCGTCTTGCCTTCTGTCAGCACTCGGTCTTACTGAGCGCCTCCAGGAGAGAGGCCCAAGCAAGACGCGCTCCGAGGAGCGTCTTGATACATGTCAACAATGGGTCTGACTGAGGGCCTCCAGGAGAGAGGCCCAAGCAAGATGCGCCGGGAGGAGCGTCTTGCCACATGTCAACACTGGGTCTGACTTAGCGCCTCCAGGAGAGAGGCCCAAGCAAGATGCGCCTCGAGGAGCGTCTTGCCACGTGTCACCACTGGGTCTGACTGAGCTCATCCAGGAGAGAGGCCCAAGCAAGACGCGCCCAGAGGAGCGTCTTGCCACGTGTCACCACTGGGTCTGATTGAGCACCTTCAGGAGAGAGGCCCCAGCAAGACGCGCCCCGAGGAGCGTCTTGCCTTATGTCAGCACTCGGTCTGACTGAGCGCCTCCAGGAGAGAGGCCCAAGCAAGACGCGCCCCGAGGAGCGTCTTGCTACATGTCACTACTCGGTCTGACTGAGCGCCTCCAGGAGAGAGGCCCAAGCAAGACGTGCCCCGAGGAGCGTCTTGCCACATGTCAACAATGGGTCTGACTGAGGGCCTCCAGGAGAGAAGCCCAAGCAAGACGCGCCCAGAGGAGCGTCTTGCCACATGTCAACACTGGGTCTGACTGAGCGCCTCCAGGAGAGAGGCCAAAGCAAGACACGCCCCGAGGAGCGTCTTGACACATGTCAACACTGGGTCGGACTGAGGGCCTCCATGAGAGAAGCCCAAGCAAGACGCGCCCCGAGGAGAGTCTTGCCACATGTCAACACTCGGTCTGACAGAGGGCATTCAGGAGAGAGGCCCAAGCAATGAGCGCCCCGAGGAGCGTCTTGCCTTCTGTCAACACTGGGTCTGACTGAGCGCCTCCAGGAGAGAGGCCCAAGCAAGACGCGCCCCAAGGAGCGTCTTGCCACAGGTCAACAATGGGTCTGACTGAGGGCCTCCAGGAGAGAAGCCCAAGCAAGACGCGCCCCGTGGAGCGTCTTGCCACATGTCAACACTGGGTCTTATTGAGGGCCTTCTGGAGAGAGGCCCAAGCAATACGCGCCCCGAGGAGCGTCTTGCCACATGTCAACAATGGGTCTTACTGAGGGCCTCCAGGAGAGAGGCCCAAGCAAGATGCGCCCGGAGGAGCGTCTTGCCACATGTCAACACTGGGTCTGACAGAGGGCCTCCAGGAGAGAGGCCCAAGCAAGACGCGCCCCGAGGAGCGTCTTGCCACATGTCACCTCTGGTTCTGACTGAGCGCCTCCAGGAGAGAGGCCCAAGCAAGACGCGCCCCGAGGAGCGTCTTGGCACATGTCAACAATGGGTCTGACTGAGGGCCTCCAGGAGAGAAGCCCAAGCAAGACGCGCCCCGTGGAGCGTCTTGACACATGTCAACACTGGGTCTGACAGAGGGCCTCCAGGAGAGGGGCCCAAGAAAGACGCGCCCCGAGGAGTGTCTTGCCACATGTCACCACTGGGTCTGACTGAGCGCCTCCAGGAGAGAGGCCCAGGCAAGACGCGCCCCGAGGAGCGTCAGGCCACATGTCACTACTAAGTCTGACTGAGCGCCTCCAGGAGAGAGGCCCAAGCAAGACGCGCCCCGAGGAGCGTCTTGCCACGTGTCAACACTGGGTCTGATTGAGGGCCTTCTGGAGAGAGGCCCAAGCAAGACGCACCACGAGGAGCGTCTTGCCACATGTCAACAATGGGTCTTACTGAGGGCCTCCAGGAGAGAAGCCCAAGCCAGACGCGCCCCGAGGAGCTTCTTGCCACATGTCAGCACTCGGTCTGACTGAGCGCCTCCAGGAGAGAGGCCAAAGCAAGACGCGCCCCGAGGAGCGTCTAGCCACATGTCACTACTCGGTCTGTTTGAGCGCCTCCAGGAGAGAGGCCCAAGCAAGACACGCCCCGAGGAGCGTCTTGACACATGTCAACACTGGGTCTGACTGAGGGCCTCCATGAGAGAAGCCCAAGCAAGACGCGCCCCGAGGAGCGTCTTGCCACATGTCAACACTGGGTCTGATTGAGGGCCTTCTGGAGAGAGGCCCAAGCAAGACGCGCCCCGAGGAGCGTCTTGCCACATGTATACAATGGGTCTTAATGAGGGCCTCCAGGAGAAAGGCCCAAGCAAGATGCGCCCGGAGGAGCGTTTTGCCACATGGCAACACTGGGTGTGACAGAGGGCCTCCAGGAGAGAGGCCCAAGCAAGACGCGCCCCGAGGAGCGTCTTGCGACATGTCACTACTCGGTCTAACTGAGCGCCTCCAGGAGAGAGGTCCAAGCAAGACGCGCCCCGAGGAGCGTCTTGCCACATGTCACTACTCGGTCTGACTGAGCGCCTCCAGCAGAGAGGCCCAAGCAAGACGTGCCCCGAGGAGCGTCTTGCCACATGTCAACAATGGGTCTGACTGAGGGCCTCCAGGAGAGAAGCCCAAGCAAGACGCGCCCCGTGGAGCGTCTTGCCACATGTCAACACTGGGTCTGACTAAGCGCCTCCAGGAGAGAGGCCCAAGCAAGACGCGCCCCGAGGAGCGTCTTGCCACATGTCAACAATGGGTCTGACTGAGGGCCTCCAGGAGAGAAGCCCAAGCAAGAAGCGCCCCGAGGAGCGTCTTGCCACATGTCAACACTGGGTCTGACTGAGCGCCTCCAGGAGAGAGGCCCAAGCAAGACACGCCCCGAGGAGCGTCTTGACACATGTCAACACTGGGTCTGACTGAGGGCCTCCATGAGAGAAGCCCAAGCAAGACGCGCCCCGAGGAGAGTCTTGCCACATGTCAACACTGGGTCTGACAGAGGGCATCCAGGAGAGAGGCCCAAGCAATACGTGCCCTGAGGAGCGTCTTGCCACATGTCAACAATGGGTCTGACTGAGGGCCTCCAGCAGAGAAGCCAAAGCAAGACGCGCCCCGAGGAGCTTCTTTCCACATGTCAACAATGGTTCTTACTGAGGGCCTCCATGAGAGAAGCCCAAGCAAGACGCGCCCCGAGGAGCGTCTTGCGACATGTCACTACTCGGTCTAACTGAGCGCCTCCAGGAGAGAGGTCCAAGCAAGACGCGCACCGAGGAGCGTCTTGCCACGTGTCACTACTCGGTCTGACTGAGCGCCTCCAGGAGAGAGGCCCAAGCAAGACGTGCCCCGAGGAGCGTCTTGCCACATGTCAACACTGGGTCTGACAGAGGGCATCCAGGAGAGAGGCCCAAGCAATACGCGCCCCGAGGAGCGTCTTGCCACATGTCAACAATGGTTCTGACTGAGGGCCTCCAGGAGAGAAGCCAAAGCAAGACGCGCCCCGAGGAGCTTTTTTCCACATGTCAACAATGGGTCTTACTGAGGGCCTCCATGAGAGAAGCCCAAGCAAGACGCGCCCCGAGGAGTGTCTTGCCACATGTCAACACTGTGTCTGACTGAGCGCCTCCAGGAGAGAGGCCCAAGCAAGACGCGCCCCGAGGAACGTCTTGCCACATGTCAACACTGGGTCTGACTTAGCGCCTCCAGGAGAGAGGCCCAAGCAAGATGCGCCTCGAGGAGCGTCTTGCCACGTGTCACCACTGGGTCTGACTGAGCTCCTCCAGGAGAGAGGCCCAAGCAAGACGCGCCCAGAGGAGCGTCTTGCCACGTGTCACCACTGGGTCTGATTGAGCGCCTTCAGGAGAGAGGCCCCAGCAAGACGCGCCCCGAGGAGCGTCTTGCCTTATGTCAGCACTCGGTCTGACTGAGCGCCTCCAGGAGAGAGGCCCAAGCAAGACGCGCCCCGAGGAGCGTCTTGCTACATGTCACTACTCGGTCTGACTGAGCGCCTCCAGGAGAGAGGCCCAAGCAAGACGTGCCCCGAGGAGCGTCTTGCCACATGTCAACAATGGGTCTGACTGAGGGCCTCCAGGAGAAAAGCCCAAGCAAGACGCGCCCAGAGGAGCGTCTTGCCACATGTCAACACTGGGTCTGACTGAGCGCCTCCAGGAGAGAGGCCAAAGCAAGACACGCCCCGAGGAGCGTCTTGACACATGTCAACACTGGGTCGGACTGAGGGCCTCCATGAGAGAAGCCCAAGCAAGACGCGCCCCGAGGAGAGTCTTGCCACATGTCAACACTCGGTCTGACAGAGGGCATTCAGGAGAGAGGCCCAAGCAATGAGCGCCCCGAGGAGCGTCTTGCCTTCTGTCAGCACTCGGTCTTACTGAGCGCCTCCAGGAGAGAGGCCCAAGCAAGACGCGCTCCGAGGAGCGTCTTGATACATGTCAACAATGGGTCTGACTGAGGGCCTCCAGGAGAGAGGCCCAAGCAAGATGCGCCGGGAGGAGCGTCTTGCCACATGTCAACACTGGGTCTGACAGAGGGCCTCCAGGAGAGAGGCCCAAGCAAGACGCGCCCCGAGGAGCGTCTTGCCACATGTCACCTCTGGTTCTGACTGAGCACCTCCAGGAGAGAGGCCCAAGCAAGACGCGCCCCAAGGAGCGTCTTGTCACATGTCAACACTGGGTCTGTCTGAGCGCCTCCAGGAGAGAAGCCCAAGCAAAACGTGCCCCGAGAAGCGTCTTGCCAAATGTCAGCACTCGGTCTGACTGAGCGCCTCCAGGAGAGAGGCCCAAGCAAGACGCGCCCCGAGGAGCGTCTTGCCACATGTCAACAATGGGTCTGACTGAGGGCCTCCAGGAGAGAAGCCCAAGCAACACGCGGCCCGAGGAGCGTCTTGCCACATGTCAGCACTCGGTCTGACTGAGCGCCTCCAGGAGAGAGGCCAAAGCAAGACGCGCCCCGAGGAGCGTCTTGACACATGTCAACACTGGGTCTGACAGAGGGCCTCCATGAGAGAGGCCCAAGCAAGACGCGCCCCGAGGAGTGTCTTGCCACATGTCAACACTGGGTCTGACAGAGGGCCTCCAGGAGAGAGGCCCAAGCAAGACGCGCCCCGAGAAGTGTCTTGCCACATGTCACCACTTGGTCTGACTGAGCGGCTCCAGGAGAGAGGCCCAAGCAACACGCGCCCCGAGGAGCGTCAGACCGCATGTCACTACTCATTCTGACTGAGCGCCTCCAGGAGAGAGGCCCAAGCAAGACGCGCCCCGAGGAGCGTCTTGCCACTTGTCAACACTGGGTCTGATTGAGGGCCTTCTGGAGAGAGGCCCAAGCAAGACGCGCCCCGAGGAGCGTCTTGCCACATGTCACCACTTGGTCTGACTGAGCGCCTCCAGGAGAGAGGCCCAAGCAAGACGCGCCCCGAGGAGCGTCAGGCCCAATGTCACTACTCAGTCTGACTGAGCGCCTCCAGGAGAGAGGCCCAAGCAAGACGCGCCCCGAGGAGCGTCTTGCCACATGTCAACAATGGGTCTTACTGAGGGCCTCCAGGAGAGAAGCCCAAGCAAGACGCGCCCCGAGGAGCTTCTTGCCACATGTCAGCACTCGGTCTGACTGAGCGCCTCCAGGAGAGAGGCCAAAGCAAGACGCGCCCCGAGGAGCGTCTTGACACATGTCAACACTGGGTCTGACAGAGGGCCTCCATGAGAGAGGCCCAAGCAAGACGCGCCCCGAGGAGTGTCTTGCCACATGTCAACACTGGGTCTGACAGAGGGCCTCCAGGAGAGAGGCCCAAGCAAGACGCGCCCCGAGGAGTGTCTTGCCACATGTCACCACTTGGTCTGACTGAGCGCCTCCAGGAGAGAGGCCCAAGCAAGACGCGCCCCGAGGAGCGTCTTGCCACGTGTCAACACTGGGTCTGATTGAGGGCCTTCTGGAGAGAGGCCCAAGCAAGACGCGCCCCGAGGAGCGTCTTGCCACATGTCAACAATGGTTCTTACAGAGGGCCTCCAGGTGAGAAGCCCAAGCAAGACGCGCCCCGAGGAGCTTCTTGCCACATGTCAGCACTCGGTCAGACTGAGCGCCTCCAGGAGAGAGGCCAAAGCAAGACGCGCCCCGAGGAGCGTCTTGACACATGTCAACACTGGGTCTGACAGAGGGCCTCCATGAGAGAGGCCCAAGCAAGACGCGCCCCGAGGAGCGTCTTGCCACGTGTCAACACTGGGTCTGATTGAGGGCCTTCTGGAGAGAGGCCCAAGCAAGACGCGCCCCGAGGAGTGTCTTGCCAAATGTCAACACTGGGTCTGACTGAGCGCCTCAGGGAGAGAGGTCCAAGCAAGACGCGCCCCGAGGAGCGTCTTGCCACATGTCACTACGCGGTCTGACTGAGCGCCTCAGGGAGAGAGGTCCAAGCAAGACGTGCCCCGAGGAGTGTCTTGCCACATGTCAACACTGGATCTGACTGAGTGCCTCCATGAGAGAAGCCCCAGCAAGACGCGCCCCGAGGAGCGTCTTGCCACATGTCACTACTCGGTCTGTTTGAGCGCGTCCAGGAGAGAGGCCCAAGCAAGACACGCCCCGAGGAGCGTCTTGACACATGTCAACACTGGGTCTGACTGAGGGCCTCCATGAGAGAAGCCCAAGCAAGACGCGCCCCGAGGAGCGTCTTGCCACATGTCAACACTGGGTCTGATTGAGGGCCTTCTAGAGAGAGGCCCAAGCAAGACGCGCCCCGAGGAGCGTCTTGCCACATGTATACAATGGGTCTTACTGAGGGCCTCCAGGAGAGAGGCCCAAGCAAGATGCGCCCGGAGGAGCATTTTGCCACATGTCAACACTGGGTCTGACAGAGGGCCTCCAGGAGAGAGGCCCAAGCAAGACGCACCCCGAGGAGCGTCTTGCCACATGTTAACACTGGGTCTGACAGAGGGCCTCTATGAGAGAGGCCCAAGCAAGACGCGCCCCGAGGAGCGTCTTGCGACATGTCACTACTCGGTCTAACTGAGCGCCTCCAGGAGAGAGGTCCAAGCAAGACGCGCCCCGAGGAGCGTCTTGCCACATGTCACTACTCGGTCTGACTGAGCGCCTCCAGGAGAGAGGCCCAAGCAAGACGTGCCCCGAGGAGCGTCTTGCCACATGTCAACAATGGGTCTGACTGAGGGCCTCCAGGAGAGAAGCCCAAGCAAGACGCGCCCCGTGGAGCGTCTTGCCACATGTCAACACTGGGTCTGACTGAGCGCCTCCAGGAGAGAGGCCCAAGCAAGACGCGCCCCAAGGAGCATCTTGCCACATGTCAACAATGGGTCTGACTGAGGGCCACCAGGAGAGAAGCCCAAGCAAGACGCGCCCCGTGGAGCGTCTTGCCACATGTCAACACTGGGTCTTATTGAGGGCCTTCTGGAGAGAGGCCCAAGCAATACGCGCCCCGAGGAGCTTCTTGCCACATGTCAACAATGGGTCTTACTGAGGGCCTCCAGGAGAGAGGCCCAAGCAAGATGCGCCCAGAGGAGCGTCTTGCCACATGTCAACACTGGGTCTGTCAGAGGGCCTCCAGGAGAGAGGCCCAAGCAAGACGCGCCCCGAGGAGCGTCTTGCCACATGTCACCTCTGGTTCTGACTGAGCGCCTCCAGGAGAGAGGCCCAAGCAAGACGCGCCCCGAGGAGCGTCTTGCCACATGTCAACAATGGGTCTGACTGAGGGCCTCCAGGAGAGAAGCCCAAGCAAGACGCGCCCCGTGGAGCGTCTTGACACATGTCAACACTGGGTCTGACAGAGGGCCTCCAGGAGAGGGGCCCAAGCATGACGCGCCCCGAGGAGCTTCTTGCCACATGTCAGCACTCGGTCAGACTGAGCTCCTCCAGGAGAGAGGCCAAAGCAAGACGCCCCCCGAGGAGCGTCTTGACACATGTCAACACTGGGTCTGACAGAGGGCCTCCATGAGAGAGGCCCAAGCAAGACGCGCCCCGAGGAGTGTCTTGCCAAATGTCAACACTGGGTCTGACTGAGCGCCTCAGGGAGAGAGGTCCAAGCAAGACGCGCCCCGAGGAGCGTCTTGCCACATGTCAATACTCGGTCTGACTGAGCGCCTCAGGGAGAGAGGTCCAAGCAAGACGCGCCCCGAGGAGCGTCTTGCCACATGTCAACACTGGATCTGACTGAGTGCCTCCATGAGAGAAGCCCCAGCATGACGCGCCCCGAGGAGCGTCTTGCCACATGTCACTACTCGGTCTGTTTGAGCGCCTCCAGGAGAGAGGCCCAAGCAAGACACGCCCCGAGGAGCGTCTTGACACATGTCAACACTGGGTCTGACTGAGGGCCTCCATGAGAGAAGCCCAAGCAAGACACGCCCCGAGGAGCGTCTTGCCACATGTCAACACTGGGTCTGATTGAGGGCCTTCTGGAGAGAGGCCCAAGCAAGACGCGCCCCGAGGAGCGTCTTGCCACATGTATACAATGGGTCTTACTGAGGGCCTCCAGGAGAAAGGCCCAAGCAAGATGCGCCCGGAGGAGCGTTTTGCCACATGTCAACACTGGGTCTGACAGAGCGCCTCCAGGAGAGAGGCCCAAGCAAGACGCACCCCGAGGAGCGTCTTGCCACATGTCACCTCTGGTTCTAACTGAGCGCCTCCAGGAGAGAGGCCCAAGCAAGACGCGCCCCGAGGAGCGTCTTGCCACATGTCAACACTGGGTCTGACAGAGGGCCTCCATGAGAGAGGCCCAAGCAAGACGCGCCCCGAGGAGCGTCTTGCGACATGTCACTACTCGGTCTAACTGAGCGCCTCCAGGAGAGAGGTCCAAGCAAGACGCGCCCCGAGGAGCATCTTGCCACATGTCACTACTCGGTCTGACTGAGCGCCTCCAGCAGAGAGGCCCAAGCAAGACGTGCCCCGAGGAGCGTCTTGCCACATGTCAACAATTGGTCTGACTGAGGGCCTCCAGGAGAGAAGCCCAAGCAAGACGCGCCCCGTGGAGCGTCTTGCCACATGTCAACACTGGGTCTGACTGAGCGCCTCCAGGAGAGAGGCCCAAGCAAGACGCGCCCCGAGGAGCGTCTTGCCACATGTCAACAATGGGTCTGACTGAGGGCCTCCAGGAGAGAAGCCCAAGCAAGAAGCGCCCCGAGGAGCGTCTTGCCACATGTCAACACTGGGTCTGACTGAGCGCCTCCAGGAGAGAGGCCCAAGCAAGACACGCCCCAAGGAGCGTCTTGACACATGTCAACACTGGGTCTGACTGAGGGCCTCCATGAGAGAAGCCCAAGCAAGACGCGCCCCGAGGAGAGTCTTGCCACATGTCAACACTGGGTCTGACAGAGGGCATCCAGGAGAGAGGCCCAAGCAATACGCGCCCTGAGGAGCGTCTTGCCACATGTCAACAATGGTTCTGACTGAGGGCCTCCAGGAGAGAAGCCAAAGCAAGACGCGCCCCGAGGAGCTTCTTTCCACATGTCAACAATGGTTCTTACTGAGGGCCTCCATGAGAGAAGCCCAAGCAAGACGCGCCCCGAGGAGCGTCTTGCGACATGTCACTACTCGGTCTAACTGAGCGCCTCCAGGAGAGAGGTCCAAGCAAGACGCGCACCGAGGAGCGTCTTGCCACATGTCACTACTCGGTCTGACTGAGCGCCTCCAGGAGAGAGGCCAAAGCAAGACGCGCCCCGAGGAGCGTCTTGACACATGTCAACAATGGGTCTTACTGAGGGCCTCCAGGAGAGAAGCCCAAGCCAGACGCGCCCCGAGGAGCTTCTTGCCACATGTCAGCACTCGGTCTGACTGAGCGCCTCCAGGAGAGAGGCCAAAGCAAGACGCGCCCCGAGGAGCGTCTTGACACATGTCAACACTGGGTCTGACAGAGGGCCTCCATGAGAGAGGCCCAAGCAAGACGCGCCCCGAGGAGTGTCTTGCCACATGTCAACACTGGGTCTGACAGAGGGCCTCCAGGAGAGAGGCCCAAGCAAGACGCGCCCCGAGGAGCGTCTTGCCACATGTCACCACTTGGTCTGACTGAGCGCCTCCAGGAGAGAGGCCCAAGCAAGACGAGCCCCGAGGAGCGTCTTGCCACGTGTCAACACTGGGTCTGATTGAGGGCCTTCTGGAGAGAGGCCCAAGCAAGACGCGCCCCGAGGAGCGTCTTGCCACATGTCAACAATGGTTCTTACTGAGGGCCTCCAGGTGAGAAGCCCAAGCAAGACGCGCCCCGAGGAGCTTCTTGCCACATGTCAGCACTCGGTCAGACTGAGCTCCTCCAGGAGAGAGGCCAAAGCAAGACGCCCCCCGAGGAGCGTCTTGACACATGTCAACACTGGGTCTGACAGAGGGCCTCCATGAGAGAAGCCCAAGCAAGACACGCCCCGAGGAGCGTCTTGCCACATGTCAACACTGGGTCTGATTGAGGGCCTTCTGGAGAGAGGCCCAAGCAAGACGCGCCCCGAGGAGCGTCTTGCCACATGTATACAATGGGTCTTACTGAGGGCCTCCAGGAGAAAGGCCCAAGCAAGATGCGCCCGGAGGAGCGTTTTGCCACATGTCAACACTGGGTCTGACAGAGGGCCTCCAGGAGAGAGGCCCAAGCAAGACGCACCCCGAGGAGCGTCTTGCCACATGTCACCTCTGGTTCTAACTGAGCGCCTCCAGGAGAGAGGCCCAAGCAAGACGCGCCCCGAGGAGCGTCTTGCCACATGTCAACACTGGGTCTGACAGAGGGCCTCCATGAGAGAGGCCCAAGCAAGACGCGCCCCGAGGAGCGTCTTGCGACATGTCACTACTCGGTCTAACTGAGCGCCTCCAGGAGAGAGGTCCAAGCAAGACGCGCCCCGAGGAGCATCTTGCCACATGTCACTACTCGGTCTGACTGAGCGCCTCCAGCAGAGAGGCCCAAGCAAGACGTGCCCCGAGGAGCGTCTTGCCACATGTCAACAATTGGTCTGACTGAGGGCCTCCAGGAGAGAAGCCCAAGCAAGACGCGCCCCGTGGAGCGTCTTGCCACATGTCAACACTGGGTCTGACTGAGCGCCTCCAGGAGAGAGGCCCAAGCAAGACGCGCCCCGAGGAGCGTCTTGCCACATGTCAACAATGGGTCTGACTGAGGGCCTCCAGGAGAGAAGCCCAAGCAAGAAGCGCCCCGAGGAGCGTCTTGCCACATGTCAACACTGGGTCTGACTGAGCGCCTCCAGGAGAGAGGCCCAAGCAAGACACGCCCCAAGGAGCGTCTTGACACATGTCAACACTGGGTCTGACTGAGGGCCTCCATGAGAGAAGCCCAAGCAAGACGCGCCCCGAGGAGAGTCTTGCCACATGTCAACACTGGGTCTGACAGAGGGCATCCAGGAGAGAGGCCCAAGCAATACGCGCCCTGAGGAGCGTCTTGCCACATGTCAACAATGGTTCTGACTGAGGGCCTCCAGGAGAGAAGCCAAAGCAAGACGCGCCCCGAGGAGCTTCTTTCCACATGTCAACAATGGTTCTTACTGAGGGCCTCCATGAGAGAAGCCCAAGCAAGACGCGCCCCGAGGAGCGTCTTGCGACATGTCACTACTCGGTCTAACTGAGCGCCTCCAGGAGAGAGGTCCAAGCAAGACGCGCACCGAGGAGCGTCTTGCCACATGTCACTACTCGGTCTGACTGAGCGCCTCCAGGAGAGAGGCCAAAGCAAGACGCGCCCCGAGGAGCGTCTTGACACATGTCAACAATGGGTCTTACTGAGGGCCTCCAGGAGAGAAGCCCAAGCCAGACGCGCCCCGAGGAGCTTCTTGCCACATGTCAGCACTCGGTCTGACTGAGCGCCTCCAGGAGAGAGGCCAAAGCAAGACGCGCCCCGAGGAGCGTCTTGACACATGTCAACACTGGGTCTGACAGAGGGCCTCCATGAGAGAGGCCCAAGCAAGACGCGCCCCGAGGAGTGTCTTGCCACATGTCAACACTGGGTCTGACAGAGGGCCTCCAGGAGAGAGGCCCAAGCAAGACGCGCCCCGAGGAGCGTCTTGCCACATGTCACCACTTGGTCTGACTGAGCGCCTCCAGGAGAGAGGCCCAAGCAAGACGAGCCCCGAGGAGCGTCTTGCCACGTGTCAACACTGGGTCTGATTGAGGGCCTTCTGGAGAGAGGCCCAAGCAAGACGCGCCCCGAGGAGCGTCTTGCCACATGTCAACAATGGTTCTTACTGAGGGCCTCCAGGTGAGAAGCCCAAGCAAGACGCGCCCCGAGGAGCTTCTTGCCACATGTCAGCACTCGGTCAGACTGAGCTCCTCCAGGAGAGAGGCCAAAGCAAGACGCCCCCCGAGGAGCGTCTTGACACATGTCAACACTGGGTCTGACAGAGGGCCTCCATGAGAGAGGCCCAAGCAAGACGCGCCCCGAGGAGTGTCTTGCCAAATGTCAAAACTGGGTCTGACTGAGCGCCTCAGGGAGAGAGGTCCAAGCAAGACGCGCCCCGAGGAGCGTCTTGCCACATGTCACTACTCGGTCTGACTGAGCGCCTCAGGGAGAGAGGTCCAAGCAAGACGCGCCCCGAGGAGCGTCTTGCCACATGTCAACACTGGATCTGACTGAGTGCCTCCATGAGAGAAGCCCCAGCATGACGCGCCCCGAGGAGCGTCTTGCCACATGTCACTACTCGGTCTGTTTGAGCGCCTCCAGGAGAGAGGCCCAAGCAAGACACGCCCCGAGGAGCGTCTTGACACATGTCAACACTGGGTCTGACTGAGGGCCTCCATGAGAGAAGCCCAAGCAAGACGCGCCCCGAGGAGCGTCTTGCCACATGTCAACACTGGGTCTGATTGAGGGCCTTCTGGAGAGAGGCCCAAGCAAGACGCGCCCCGAGGAGCGTCTTGCCACATGTATACAATGGGTCTTACTGAGGGCCTCCAGGAGAAAGGCCCAAGCAAGATGCGCCCGGAGGAGCGTTTTGCCACATGTCAACACTGGGTCTGACAGAGGGCCTCCAGGAGAGAGGCCCAAGCAAGACGCACCCCGAGGAGCGTCTTGCCACATGTCACCTCTGGTTCTGACTGAGCGCCTCCAGGAGAGAGGCCCAAGCAAGACGCGCCCCGAGGAGCGTCTTGCCACATGTCAACACTGGGTCTGACAGAGGGCCTCCATGAGAGAGGCCCAAGCAAGACGCGCCCCGAGGAGCATCTTGCCACATGTCACTACTCGGTCTGACTGAGCGCCTCCAGCAGAGAGGCCCAAGCAAGACGTGCCCCGTGGAGCGTCTTGCCACATGTCAACACTGGGTCTGACTTAGCGCCTCCAGGAGAGAGGCCCAAGCAAGATGCGCCCCGAGGAGTGTCTTGCCAAATGTCAACACTGGGTCTGACTGAGCGCCTCAGGGAGAGAGGTCCAAGCAAGACGCGCCCCGAGGAGCGTCTTGCCACATGTCACTACTCGGTCTGACTGAGCGCCTCAGGGAGAGAGGTCCAAGCAAGACGCGCCCCGAGGAGCGTCTTGCCACATGTCAACACTGGATCTGACTGAGTTCCTCCATGAGAGAAGCCCCAGCAAGACGCGCCCCGAGGAGCGTCTTGCCACATGTCACTACTCGGTCTGTTTGAGCGCCTCCAGGAGAGAGGCCCAAGCAAGACACGCCCCGAGGAGCGTCTTGACACATGTCAACACTGGGTCTGACTGAGGGCCTCCATGAGAGAAGCCCAAGCAAGACGCGCCCCGAGGAGCGTCTTGCCACATGTCAACACTGGGTCTGATTGAGGGCCTTCTGGAGAGAGGCCCAAGCAAGATGCGCCCGGAGGAGCGTTTTGCCACATGTCAACACTGGGTCTGACAGAGGGCCTCCAGGAGAGAGGCCCAAGCAAGACGCACCCCGAGGAGCGTCTTGCCACATGTCACCTCTGGTTCTGACTGAGCGCCTCCAGGAGAGAGGCCCAAGCAAGACGCGCCCCGAGGAGCGTCTTGCCACATGTCAACACTGGGTCTGACAGAGGTCCTCCATGAGAGAGGCCCAAGCAAGACGCGCCCCGAGGAGCGTCTTGCGACATGTCACTACTCGGTCTAACTGAGCGCCTCCAGGAGAGAGGTCCAAGCAAGACGCGCCCCGAGGAGCATCTTGCCACATGTCACTACTCGGTCTGACTGAGCGCCTCCAGCAGAGAGGCCCAAGCAAGACGTGCCCCGAGGAGCGTCTTGCCACATGTCAACAATTGGTCTGACTAAGGGCCTCCAGGAGAGAAGCCCAAGCAAGACGCGCCCCGTGGAGCGTCTTGCCACATGTCAACACTGGGTCTGACTGAGCGCCTCCAGGAGAGAGGCCCAAGCAAGACGCGCCCCGAGGAGCGTCTTGCCACATGTCAACAATGGGTCTGACTGAGGGCCTCCAGGAGAGAAGCCCAAGCAAGAAGCGCCCCGAGGAGCGTCTTGCCACATGTCAACACTGGGTCTGACTGAGCGCCTCCAGGAGAGAGGCCCAAGCAAGACACGCCCCGAGGAGCGTCTTGACACATGTCAACACTGGGTCTGACTGAGGGCCTCCATGAGAGAAGCCCAAGCAAGACGCGCCCCGAGGAGAGTCTTGCCACATGTCAACACTGGGTCTGACAGAGGGCATCCAGGAGAGAGGCCCAAGCAATACGCGCCCTGAGGAGCGTCTTGCCACATGTCAACAATGGGTCTGACTGAGGGCCTCCAGGAGAGAAGCCAAAGCAAGACGCGCCCCGAGGAGCTTCTTTCCACATGTCAACAATGGTTCTTACTGAGGGCCTCCATGAGAGAAGCCCAAGCAAGACGCGCCCCGAGGAGCGTCTTGCGACATGTCACTACTCGGTCTAACTGAGCGCCTCCAGGAGAGAGGTCCAAGCAAGACGCGCACCGAGGAGCGTCTTGCCACATGTCACTACTCGGTCTGACTGAGGGCCTCCAGGAGAAAGGCCCAAGCAAGATGCGCCCGGAGGAGCGTTTTGCCACATGTCAACACTGGGTCTGACAGAGGGCCTCCAGGAGAGAGGCCCAAGCAAGACGCACCCCGAGGAGCGTCTTGCCACATGTCACCTCTGGTTCTGACTGAGCGCCTCCAGGAGAGAGGCCCAAGCAAGACGCGCCCCGAGGAGCGTCTTGCCACATGTCAACACTGGGTCTGACAGAGGGCCTCCATGAGAGAGGCCCAAGCAAGACGCGCCCCGAGGAGCATCTTGCCACATGTCACTACTCGGTCTGACTGAGCGCCTCCAGCAGAGAGGCCCAAGCAAGACGTGCCCCGTGGAGCGTCTTGCCACATGTCAACACTGGGTCTGACTTAGCGCCTCCAGGAGAGAGGCCCAAGCAAGATGCGCCCCGAGGAGTGTCTTGCCAAATGTCAACACTGGGTCTGACTGAGCGCCTCAGGGAGAGAGGTCCAAGCAAGACGCGCCCCGAGGAGCGTCTTGCCACATGTCACTACTCGGTCTGACTGAGCGCCTCAGGGAGAGAGGTCCAAGCAAGACGCGCCCCGAGGAGCGTCTTGCCACATGTCAACACTGGATCTGACTGAGTTCCTCCATGAGAGAAGCCCCAGCAAGACGCGCCCCGAGGAGCGTCTTGCCACATGTCACTACTCGGTCTGTTTGAGCGCCTCCAGGAGAGAGGCCCAAGCAAGACACGCCCCGAGGAGCGTCTTGACACATGTCAACACTGGGTCTGACTGAGGGCCTCCATGAGAGAAGCCCAAGCAAGACGCGCCCCGAGGAGCGTCTTGCCACATGTCAACACTGGGTCTGATTGAGGGCCTTCTGGAGAGAGGCCCAAGCAAGATGCGCCCGGAGGAGCGTTTTGCCACATGTCAACACTGGGTCTGACAGAGGGCCTCCAGGAGAGAGGCCCAAGCAAGACGCACCCCGAGGAGCGTCTTGCCACATGTCACCTCTGGTTCTGACTGAGCGCCTCCAGGAGAGAGGCCCAAGCAAGACGCGCCCCGAGGAGCGTCTTGCCACATGTCAACACTGGGTCTGACAGAGGTCCTCCATGAGAGAGGCCCAAGCAAGACGCGCCCCGAGGAGCGTCTTGCGACATGTCACTACTCGGTCTAACTGAGCGCCTCCAGGAGAGAGGTCCAAGCAAGACGCGCCCCGAGGAGCATCTTCCCACATGTCACTACTCGGTCTGACTGAGCGCCTCCAGCAGAGAGGCCCAAGCAAGACGTGCCCCGAGGAGCGTCTTGCCACATGTCAACAATTGGTCTGACTGAGGGCCTCCAGGAGAGAAGCCCAAGCAAGACGCGCCCCGTGGAGCGTCTTGCCACATGTCAACACTGGGTCTGACTGAGCGCCTCCAGGAGAGAGGCCCAAGCAAGACGCGCCCCGAGGAGCGTCTTGCCACATGTCAACAATGGGTCTGACTGAGGGCCTCCAGGAGAGAAGCCCAAGCAAGAAGCGCCCCGAGGAGCGTCTTGCCACATGTCAACACTGGGTCTGACTGAGCGCCTCCAGGAGAGAGGCCCAAGCAAGACACGCCCCGAGGAGCGTCTTGACACATGTCAACACTGGGTCTGACTGAGGGCCTCCATGAGAGAAGCCCAAGCAAGACGCGCCCCGAGGAGAGTCTTGCCACATGTCAACACTGGGTCTGACAGAGGGCATCCAGGAGAGAGGCCCAAGCAATACGCGCCCTGAGGAGCGTCTTGCCACATGTCAACAATGGGTCTGACTGAGGGCCTCCAGGAGAGAAGCCAAAGCAAGACGCGCCCCGAGGAGCTTCTTTCCACATGTCAACAATGGTTCTTACTGAGGGCCTCCATGAGAGAAGCCCAAGCAAGACGCGCCCCGAGGAGCGTCTTGCGACATGTCACTACTCGGTCTAACTGAGCGCCTCCAGGAGAGAGGTCCAAGCAAGACGCGCACCGAGGAGCGTCTTGCCACATGTCACTACTCGGTCTGACTGAGCGCCTCCAGGAGAAAGGCCCAAGCAAGACGTGCCCCGAGGAGCGTCTTGCCACATGTCAACACTGGGTCTGACAGAGGGCATCCAGGAGAGAGGCCCAAGCAATACGCGCCCCGAGGAGCGTCTTGCCACATGTCAACAATGGTTCTGACTGAGGGCCTCCAGGAGAGAAGCCAAAGCAAGACGCGCCCCGAGGAGCTTCTTTCCACATGTCAACAATGGGTCTTACTGAGGGCCTCCATGAGAGAAGCCCAAGCAAGACGCGCCCCGAGGAGTGTCTTGCCACATGTCAACACTGTGTCTGACTGAGCGCCTCCAGGAGAGAGGCCCAAGCAAGACGCGCCCCGAGGAACGTCTTGCCACATGTCAACACTGGGTCTGACTTAGCGCCTCCAGGAGAGAGGCCCAAGCAAGATGCGCCTCGAGGAGCGTCTTGCCACGTGTCACCACTGGGTCTGACTGAGCTCCTCCAGGAGAGAGGCCCAAGCAAGACGCGCCCAGAGGAGCGTCTTGCCACGTGTCACCACTGGGTCTGATTGAGCACCTTCAGGAGAGAGGCCCCAGCAAGACGCGCCCCGAGGAGCGTCTTGCCTTATGTCAGCACTCGGTCTGACTGAGCGCCTCCAGGAGAGAGGCCCAAGCAAGACGTGCCCCGAGGAGCGTCTTGCCACATGTCAACAATGGGTCTGACTGAGGGCCTCCAGGAGAGAAGCCCAAGCAAGACGCGCCCAGAGGAGCGTCTTGCCACATGTCAACACTGGGTCTGACTGAGCGCCTCCAGGAGAGAGGCCAAAGCAAGACACGCCCCGAGGAGCGTCTTGACACATGTCAACACTGGGTCGGACTGAGGGCCTCCATGAGAGAAGCCCAAGCAAGACGCGCCCCGAGGAGAGTCTTGCCACATGTCAACACTCGGTCTGACAGAGGGCATTCAGGAGAGAGGCCCAAGCAATGAGCGCCCCGAGGAGCGTCTTGCCACGTGTCACCACTGGGTCTGATTGAGCACCTTCAGGAGAGAGGCCCCAGCAAGACGCGCCCCGAGGAGCGTCTTGCCTTATGTCAGCACTCGGTCTGACTGAGCGCCTCCAGGAGAGAGGCCCAAGCAAGACGTGCCCCGAGGAGCGTCTTGCCACATGTCAACAATGGGTCTGACTGAGGGCCTCCAGGAGAGAAGCCCAAGCAAGACGCGCCCAGAGGAGCGTCTTGCCACATGTCAACACTGGGTCTGACTGAGCGCCTCCAGGAGAGAGGCCAAAGCAAGACACGCCCCGAGGAGCGTCTTGACACATGTCAACACTGGGTCGGACTGAGGGCCTCCATGAGAGAAGCCCAAGCAAGACGCGCCCCGAGGAGAGTCTTGCCACATGTCAACACTCGGTCTGACAGAGGGCATTCAGGAGAGAGGCCCAAGCAATGAGCGCCCCGAGGAGCGTCTTGCCTTCTGTCAGCACTCGGTCTTACTGAGCGCCTCCAGGAGAGAGGCCCAAGCAAGACGCGCCCCGAGGAGCGTCTTGATACATGTCAACAATGGGTCTGACTGAGGGCCTCCAGGAGAGAGGCCCAAGCAAGACGCGCCCCGAGGAGCGTCTTGCCACATGTCACCTCTGGTTCTGACTGAGCGCCTCCAGGAGAGAGGCCCAAGCAAGACGCGCCCCAAGGAGCGTCTTGTCACATGTCAACACTGGGTCTGTCTGAGCGCCTCCAGGAGAGAAGCCCAAGCAAAACGCGCCCCGAGAAGCGTCTTGCCAAATGTCAGCACTCGGTCTGACTGAGCGCCTCCAGGAGAGAGGCACAAGCAAGACGCGCCCCGAGGAGCGTCTTGCCACATGTCAACAATGGGTCTGACTGAGGGCCTCCAGGAGAGAAGCCCAAGCAACACGCGGCCCGAGGAGCGTCTTGCCACATGTCAGCACTCGGTCTGACTGAGCGCCTCCAGGAGAGAGGCCAAAGCAAGACGCGCCCCGAGGAGCGTCTTGACACATGTCAACACTGGGTCTGACAGAGGGCCTCCATGAGAGAGGCCCAAGCAAGACGCGCCCCGAGGAGCGTCTTGCCACTTGTCAACACTGGGTCTGATTGAGGGCCTTCTGGAGAGAGGCCCAAGCAAGACGCGCCCCGAGGAGCGTCTTGCCACATGTCACCACTTGGTCTGACTGAGCGCCTCCAGGAGAGAGGCCCAAGCAAGACGCACCCCGAGGAGCGTCAGGCCACATGTCACTACTCAGTCTGACTGAGCGCCTCCAGGAGAGAGGCCCAAGCAAGACGCGCCCCGAGGAGCGTCTTGCCACATGTCAACAATGGGTCTTACTGAGGGCCTCCAGGAGAGAAGCCCAAGCAAGACGCGCCCCGAGGAGCTTCTTGCCACATGTCAGCACTCGGTCTGACTGAGCGCCTCCAAAAGAGAGGCCAAAGCAAGACGCGCCCCGAGGAGCGTCTTGACACATGTCAACACTGGGTCTGACAGAGGGCCTCCATGAGAGAGGCCCAAGCAAGACGCGCCCCGAGGAGTGTCTTGCCACATGTCAACACTGGGTCTGACAGAGGGCCTCCAGGAGAGAGGCCCAAGCAAGACGCGCCCCGAGGAGTGTCTTGCCACATGTCACTACTTGGTCTGACTGAGCGCCTCCAGGAGAGAGGCCCAAGCAAGACGCGCCCCGAGGAGCGTCTTGCCACGTGTCAACACTGGGTCTGATTGAGGGCCTTCTGGAGAGAGGCCCAAGCAAGACGCGCCCCGAGGAGCGTCTTGCCACATGTCAACAATGGTTCTTACTGAGGGCCTCCAGGTGAGAAGCCCAAGCAAGACGCGCCCCGAGGAGCTTCTTGCCACATGTCAGCACTCGGTCAGACTGAGCGCCTCCAGGAGAGAGGCCAAAGCAAGACGCCCCCCGAGGAGCGTCTTGACACATGTCACTACTCGGTCTGACTGAGCGCCTCCAGGAGAGAGGCCCAAGCAAGACGTGCCCCGAGGAGCGTCTTGCCACATGTCAACAATGGGTCTGACTGAGGGCCTCCAGGAGAGAAGCCCAAGCAAGACGCGCCCAGAGGAGCGTCTTGCCACATGTCAACACTGGGTCTGACTGAGCGCCTCCAGGAGAGAGGCCAAAGCAAGACACGCCCCGAGGAGCGTCTTGACACATGTCAACACTGGGTCGGACTGAGGGCCTCCATGAGAGAAGACCAAGCAAGACGCGCCCCGAGGAGAGTCTTGCCACATGTCAACACTCGGTCTGACAGAGGGCATTCAGGAGAGAGGCCCAAGCAATGAGCGCCCCGAGGAGCGTCTTGCCTTCTGTCAGCACTCGGTCTTACTGAGCGCCTCCAGGAGAGAGGCCCAAGCAAGACGCGCCCCGAGGAGCGTCTTGATACATGTCAACAATGGGTCTGACTGAGGGCCTCCAGGAGAGAGGCCCAAGCAAGACGCACCCCGAGGAGCGTCTTGCCACATGTCACCTCTGGTTCTGACTGAGCGCCTCCAGGAGAGAGGCCCAAGCAAGACGCGCCCCAAGGAGCGTCTTGTCACATGTCAACACTGGGTCTGTCTGAGCGCCTCCAGGAGAGAAGCCCAAGCAAAACGCGCCCCGAGAAGCGTGTTGCCAAATGTCAGTACTCGGTCTGACTGAGCGCCTCCAGGAGAGAGGCCCAAGCAAGACGCGCCCCGAGGAGCGTCTTGCCACATGTCAACAATGGGTCTGACTGAGGGCCTCCAGGAGAGAAGCCCAAGCAACACGCGGCCCGAGGAGCGTCTTGCCACATGTCAGCACTCGGTCTGACTGAGCGCCTCCAGGAGAGAGGCCAAAGCAAGACGCGCCCCGAGGAGCGTCTTGACACATGTCAACACTGGGTCTGACAGAGGGCCTCCATGAGAGAGGCCCAAGCAAGACGCGCCCCGAGGAGTGTCTTGCCACATGTCAACACTGGGTCTGACAGAGGGCCTCCAGGAGAGAGGCCCAAGCAAGACGCGCCCCGAGGAGCGTCTTGCGACATGTCACTACTCGGTCTAACTGAGCGCCTCCAGGAGAGAGGTCCAAGCAAGACGCGCCCCGAGGAGCATCTTGCCACATGTCACTACTCGGTCTGACTGAGCGCCTCCAGCAGAGAGGCCCAAACAAGACGTGCCCCGAGGAGCGTCTTGCCACATGTCAACAATTGGTCTGACTGAGGGCCTCCAGGAGAGAAGCCCAAGCAAGACGCGCCCCGTGGAGCGTCTTGCCACATGTCAACACTGGGTCTGACTGAGCGCCTCCAGGAGAGAGGCCCAAGCAAGACGCGCCCCGAGGAGCGTCTTGCCACATGTCAACAATGGGTCTGACTGAGGGCCTCCAGGAGAGAAGCCCAAGCAAGAAGCGCCCCGAGGAGCGTCTTGCCACATGTCAACACTGGGTCGGACTGAGCGCCTCCAGGAGAGAGGCCCAAGCAAGACACGCCCCGAGGAGCGTCTAGACACATGTCAACACTGGGTCTGACTGAGGGCCTCCATGAGAGAAGCCCAAACAAGACGCGCCCCGAGGAGAGTCTTGCCACATGTCAACACTGGGTCTGACAGAGGTTATCCAGGAGAGAGGCCCAAGCAATACGCGCCCTGAGGAGCGTCTTGCCACATGTCAACAATGGGTCTGACTGAGGGCCTCCAGGAGAGAAGCCAAAGCAAGACGCGCCCCGAGGAGCTTCTTTCCACATGTCAACAATGGTTCTTACTGAGGGCCTCCATGAGAGAAGCCCAAGCAAGACGCGCCCCGAGGAGCGTCTTGCGACATGTCACTACTCGGTCTAACTGAGCGCCTCCAGGAGAGAGGTCCAAGCAAGACGCGCACCGAGGAGCGTCTTGCCACATGTCACTACTCGGTCTGACTGAGCGCCTCCAGGAGAGAGTCCCAAGCAAGACGTGCCCCGAGGAGCGTCTTGCCACATGTCAACACTGGGTCTGACAGAGGGCATCCAGGAGAGAGGCCCAAGCAATACGCGCCCCGAGGAGCGTCTTGCCACATGTCAACAATGGTTCTGACTGAGGGCCTCCAGGAGAGAAGCCAAAGCAAGACGCGCCCCGAGGAGCTTCTTTCCACATGTCAACAATGGGTCTTACTGAGGGCCTCCATGAGAGAAGCCCAAGCAAGACGCGCCCCGAGGAGTGTCTTGCCACATGTCAACACTGTGTCTGACTGAGCGCCTCCAGGAGAGAGGCCCAAGCAAGACGCGCCCCGAGGAACGTCTTGCCACATGTCAACACTGGGTCTGACTTAGCGCCTCCAGGAGAGAGGCCCAAGCAAGATGCGCCCCGAGGAGTGTCTTGCCAAATGTCAACACTGGGTCTGACTGAGCGCCTCAGGGAGAGAGGTCCAAGCAAGACGCGCCCCGAGGAGCGTTTTGCCACATGTCAACACTGGGTCTGACAGAGGGCCTCCAGGAGAGAGGCCCAAGCAAGACGCACCCCGAGGAGCGTCTTGCCACATGTCACCTCTGGTTCTGACTGAGCGCCTCCAGGAGAGAGGCCCAAGCAAGACGCGCCCCGAGGCGCGTCTTGCGACATGTCACTACTCGGTCTAACTGAGCGCCTCCGGGAGAGAGGTCCAAGCAAGACGCGCCCCGAGGAGCATCTTGCCACATGTCACTACTCGGTCTGACTGAGCGCCTCCAGCAGAGAGGCCCAAGCAAGACGTGCCCCGAGGAGCCTCTTGCCACATGTCAACAATTGGTCTGACTGAGGGCCTCCAGGAGAGAGAACCAAGCAAGACGCGCCCCGAGGAGCGTCTTGCCACATGTCAACAATGGGTCTGACTGAGGGCCTCCAGGAGAGAAGCCCAAGCAAGAAGCGCCCCGAGGAGCGTCTTGCCACATGTCAACACTGGGTCTGACTGAGCGCCTCCAGGAGAGAGGCCCAAGCAAGACACGCCCCGAGGAGCGTCTTGACACATGTCAACACTGGGTCTGACTGAGGGCCTCCATGAGAGAAGCCCAAGCAAGACGCGCCCCGAGGAGAGTCTTGCCACATGTCAACACTGGGTCTGACAGAGGGCATCCAGGAGAGAAGCCAAAGCAAGACGCGCCCCGAGGAGCTTCTTTCCACATGTCAACAATGGTTCTTACTGAGGGCCTCCATGAGAGAAGCCCAAGCAAGACGCGCCCCGAGGAGCGTCTTGCGACATGTCACTACTCGGTCTAACTGAGCGCCTCCAGGAGAGAGGTCCAAGCAAGACGCGCACCGAGGAGCGTCTTGCCACATGTCACTACTCGGTCTGACTGAGCGCCTCCAGGAGAGAGGCCCAAGCAAGACGTGCCCCGAGGAGCGTCTTGCCACATGTCAACACTGGGTCTGACAGAGGGCATCCAGGAGAGAGGCCCAAGCAATACGCGCCCCGAGGAGCGTCTTGCCACATGTCAACAATGGTTCTGACTGAGGGCCTCCAGGAGAGAAGCCAAAGCAAGACGCGCCCCGAGGAGCTTCTTTCCACATGTCAACAATGGGTCTTACTGAGGGCCTCCATGAGAGAAGCCCAAGCAAGACGCGCCCCGAGGAGTGTCTTGCCACATGTCAACACTGTGTCTGACTGAGCGCCTCCAGGAGAGAGGCCCAAGCAAGACGCGCCCCGAGGAACGTCTTGCCACATGTCAACACTGGGTCTGACTTAGCGCCTCCAGGAGAGAGGCCCAAGCAAGATGCGCCTCGAGGAGCGTCTTGCCACGTGTCACCACTGGGTCTGACTGAGCTCCTCCAGGAGAGAGGCCCAAGCAAGACGTGCCCAGAGGAGCGTCTTGCCACGTGTCACCACTGGGTCTGATTGAGCACCTTCAGGAGAGAGGCCCCAGCAAGACACGCCCCGAGGAGCGTCTTGCCTTATGTCAGCACTCGGTCTGACTGAGCTCCTCCAGGAGAGAGGCCCAAGCAAGACGCGCCCCGAGGAGCGTCTTGCCAAATGTCACTACTCGGTCTGACTGAGCGCCTCCAGGAGAGAGGCCCAAGCAAGACGTGCCCCGAGGAGCGTCTTGCCACATGTCAACAATGGGTCTGACTGAGGGCCTCCAGGAGAGAAGCCCAAGCAAGACGCGCCCAGAGGAGCGTCTTGCCACATGTCAACACTGGGTCTGACTGAGCGCCTCCAGGAGAGAGGCCAAAGCAAGACACGCCCCGAAGAGCGTCTTGACACATGTCAACACTGGGTCGGACTGAGGGCCTCCATGAGAGAAGCCCAAGCAAGACGCGCCCCGAGGAGAGTCTTGCCACATGTCAACACTCGGTCTGACAGAGGGCATTCAGGAGAGAGGCCCAAGCAATGAGCGCCCCGAGGAGCGTCTTGCCTTCTGTCAGCACTCGGTCTTACTGAGCGCCTCCAGGAGAGAGGCCCAAGCAAGACGCGCCCCGAGGAGCGTCTTGATACATGTCAACAATGGGTCTGACTGAGGGCCTCCAGGAGAGAGGCCCAAGCAAGACGCGCCCCGAGGAGCGTCTTGCCACATGTCACCTCTGGTTCTGACTGAGCGCCTCCAGGAGAGAGGCCCAAGCAAGACGCGCCCCAAGGAGCGTCTTGTCACATGTCAACACTGGGTCTGTCTGAGCGCCTCCAGGAGAGAAGCCCAAGCAAAACGCGCCCCGAGAAGCGTCTTGCCAAATGTCAGCACTCGGTCTGACTGAGCGCCTCCAGGAGAGAGGCCCAAGCAAGACGCGCCCCGAGGAGCGTCTTGCCACATGTCAACAATGGGTCTGACTGAGGGCCTCCAGGAGAGAAGCCCAAGCAACACGCGGCCCGAGGAGCGTCTTGCCACATGCCAGCACTCGGTCTGACTGAGCGCCTCCAGGAGAGAGGCCAAAGCAAGACGCGCCCCGAGGAGCGTCTTGACACATGTCAACACTGGGTCTGACAGAGGGCCTCCATGAGAGAGGCCCAAGCAAGACGCGCCCCGAGGAGTGTCTTGCCACATGTCAACACTGGGTCTGACAGAGGGCCTCCAGGAGAGAGGCCCAAGCAAGACGCGCCCCGAGAAGTGTCTTGCCACATGTCACCACTTGGTCTGACTGAGCGGCTCCAGGAGAGAGGCCCAAGCAACACGCGCCCCGAGGAGCGTCAGACCGCATGTCACTACTCATTCTGACTGAGCGCCTCCAGGAGAGAGGCCCAAGCAAGACGCGCCCCGAGGAGCGTCTTGCCACTTGTCAACACTGGGTCTGATTGAGGGCCTTCTGGAGAGAGGCCCAAGCAAGACGCGCCCTGAGGAGCGTCTTGCCACATGTCACCACTTGGTCTGACTGAGCGCCTCCAGGAGAGAGGCCCAAGCAAGACGCACCCCGAGGAGCATCAGGCAACATGTCACTACTCAGTCTGACTGAGCGCCTCCAGGAGAGAGGCCCAAGCAAGACGCGCCCCGAGGAGCGTCTTGCCACATGTCAACAATGGGTCTTACTGAGGGCCTCCAGGAGAGAAGCCCAAGCAAGACGCGCCCCGAGGAGCTTCTTGCCACATGTCAGCACTCGGTCTGACTGAGCGCCTCCAAAAGAGAGGCCAAAGCAAGACGCGCCCCGAGGAGCGTCTTGACACATGTCAACACTGGGTCTGACAGAGGGCCTCCATGAGAGAGGCCCAAGCAAGACGCGCCCCGAGGAGTGTCTTGCCACATGTCAACACTGGGTCTGACAGAGGGCCTCCAGGAGAGAGGCCCAAGCAAGACGCGCCCCGAGGAGTGTCTTGCCACATGTCACTACTTGGTCTGACTGAGCGCCTCCAGGAGAGAGGCCCAAGCAAGACGCGCCCCGAGGAGCGTCTTGCCACGTGTCAACACTGGGTCTGATTGAGGGCCTTCTGGAGAGAGGCCCAAGCAAGACGCGCCCCGAGGAGCGTCTTGCCACATGTCAACAATGGTTCTTACTGAGGGCCTCCAGGTGAGAAGCCCAAGCAAGACGCGCCCCGAGGAGCTTCTTGCCACATGTCAGCACTCGGTCAGACTGAGCGCCTCCAGGAGAGAGGCCAAAGCAAGACGCCCCCCGAGGAGCGTCTTGACACATGTCAACACTGGGTCTGACAGAGGGCCTCCATGAGAGAGGCCCAAGCAAGACGGGCCCCGAGGAGTGTCTTGCCAAATGTCACTACTCGGTCTGACTGAGCGCCTCCAGGAGAGAGGCCCAAGCAAGACGTGCCCCGAGGAGCGTCTTGATACATGTCAACAATGGGTCTGACTGAGGGCCTCCAGGAGAGAAGCCCAAGCAAGACGCGCCCCGAGGAGCGTCTTGCCACATGTCAACACTGGGTCTGACTGAGCGCCTCCAGGAGAGAGGCCAAAGCAAGACACGCCCCGAGGAGCGTCTTGACACATGTCAACACTGGGTCGGACTGAGGGCCTCCATGAGAGAAGCCCAAGCAAGACGCGCCCCGAGGAGAGTCTTGCCACATGTCAACACTGGGTCTGACAGAGGGCATTCAGGAGAGAGGCCCAAGCAATGAGCGCCCCGAGGAGCGTCTTGCCTTCTGTCAGCACTCGGTCTTACTGAGCGCCTCCAGGAGAGAGGCCCAAGCAAGACGCGCCCCGAGGAGCGTCTTGATACATGTCAACAATGGGTCTGAATGAGGGCCTCCAGGAGAGAGGCCCAAGCAAGACGCGCCCCGAGGAGCGTCTTGCCACATGTCACCTCTGGTTCTGACTGAGCGCCTCCAGGAGAGAGGCCCAAGCAAGACGCGCCCCAAGGAGCGTCTTGTCACATGTCAACACTGGGTCTGTCTGAGCGCCTCCAGGAGAGAAGCCCAAGCAAAACGCGCCCCGAGAAGCGTGTTGCCAAATGTCAGCACTCGGTCTGACTGAGCGCCTCCAGGAGAGAGGCCCAAGCAAGACGCGCCCCGAGGAGCGTCTTGCCACATGTCAACAATGGGTCTGACTGAGGGCCTCCAGGAGAGAAGCCCAAGCAACACGCGGCCCGAGGAGCGTCTTGCCACATGTCAGCACTCGGTCTGACTGAGCGCCTCCAGGAGAGAGGCCAAAGCAAGATGCGCCCCGAGGAGCGTCTTGACACATGTCAACACTGGGTCTGACAGAGGGCCTCCATGAGAGAGGCCCAAGCAAGACGCGCCCCGAGGAGTGTCTTGCCACATGTCAACACTGGGTCTGACAAAGGGCCTCCAGGAGAGAGGCCCAAGCAAGACGCGCCCCGAGAAGTGTCTTGCCACATGTCACCACTTGGTCTGACTGAGCGGCTCCAGGAGAGAGGCCAAAGCAACACGCGCCCCGAGGAGCGTCAGACCGCATGTCACTACTCATTCTGACTGAGCGCCTCCAGGAGAGAGGCCCAAGCAAGACGCGCCCCGAGGAGCGTCTTGCCACTTGTCAACACTGGGTCTGATTGAGGGCCTTCTGGAGAGAGGCCCAAGCAAGACGCGCCCCGAGGAGCGTCTTGCCACATGTCACCACTTGGTCTGACTGAGCGCCTCCAGGAGAGAGGCCCAAGCAAGACGCACCCCGAGGAGCGTCAGGCCACATGTCACTACTCAGTCTGACTGAGCGCCTCCAGGAGAGAGGCCCAAGCAAGACGCGCCCCGAGGAGCGTCGTGCCACATGTCAACAATGGGTCTGACTGAGGGCCTCCAGGAAGGAAGCCCAAGCAAGACGCGCCCCGAGGAGCTTCTTGCCACATGTCAGCACTCGGTCTGACTGAGCGCCTCCAAAAGAGAGGCCAAAGCAAGACGCGCCCCGAGGAGCGTCTTGACACATGTCAACACTGGGTCTGACAGAGGGCCTCCATGAGAGAGGCCCAAGCAAGACGCGCCCCGAGGAGTGTCTTGCCACATGTCAACACTGGGTCTGACAGAGGGCCTCCAGGAGAGAGGCCCAAGCAAGACGCCCCCCGAGGAGTGTCTTGCCACATGTCACTACTTGGTCTGACTGAGCGCCTCCAGGAGAGAGGCCCAAGCAAGACGCGCCCCGAGGAGCGTCTTGCCACGTGTCAACACTGGGTCTGATTGAGGGCCTTCTGGAGAGAGGCCCAAGCAAGACGCGCCCCGAGGAGCGTCTTGCCACATGTCAACAATGGTTCTTACTGAGGGCCTCCAGGTGAGAAGCCCAAGCAAGACGCGCCCCGAGGAGCTTCTTGCCACATGTCAGCACTCGGTCAGACTGAGCGCCTCCAGGAGAGAGGCCAAAGCAAGACGCCCCCCGAGGAGCGTCTTGACACATGTCAACACTGGGTCTGACAGAGGGCCTCCATGAGAGAGGCCCAAGCAAGACGGGCCCCGAGGAGTGTCTTGCCAAATGTCAACATTGGGTCTGACAGAGCGCCTCAGGGAGAGAGGTCCAAGCAAGACGCGCCCCGAGGAGCGTCTTGCCACATGTCACTACTCGGTCTGACTGAGCGCCTCAGGGAGAGAGGTCCAAGCAAGACGCGCCCCGAGGAGCGTCTTGCCACATGTCAACACTGGATCTGACTGAGTGCCTCCATGAGAGAAGCCCCAGCAAGACGCGCCCCGAGGAGCGTCTTGCCACATGTCACTACTCGGTCTGTTTGAGCGCCTCCAGGAGAGAGGCCCAAGCAAGACACGCCCCGAGTAGCGTCTTGACACATGTCAACACTGGGTCTGACTGAGGGCCTCCATGAGAGAAGCCCAAGCAAGACGCGCCCCGAGGAGCGTCTTGCCACATGTCAACACTGGGTCTGATTGAGGGCCTTCTGGAGAGAGGCCCAAGCAAGACGCGCCCCGAGGAGCGTCTTGCCACATGTATACAATGGGTCTTACTGAGGGCCTCCAGGAGAGAGGCCCAAGCAAGATGCGCCCGGAGGAGCGTTTTGCCACATGTCAACACTGGGTCTGACAGAGGGCCTCCAGGAGAGAGGCCCAAGCAAGACGCATCCCGAGGAGCGTCTTGCCACATGTCACCTCTGGTTCTGACTGAGCGCCTCCAGGAGAGAGGCCCAAGCAAGATGCGCCCCGAGGAGCGTCTTGCCACATGTCAAAACTGGGTCTGACAGAGGGCCTCTATGAGAGAGGCCCAAGCAAGACGCGCCCCGAGGAGCGTCTTGCGACATGTCACTACTCGGTCTAACTGAGCGCCTCCAGGAGAGAGGTCCAAGCAAGACGCGCCCCGAGGAGCGTCTTGACACATGTCACAACTCGGTCTGACTGAGCGCCTCCAGGAGAGAGGCCCAAGCAAGACGTGCCCCGAGGAGCGTCTTGCCACATGTCAACAATGGGTCTGACTGAGGGCCTCCAGGAGAGAAGCCCAAGCAAGACGCGCCCCGTGGAGCGTCTTGCCACATGTCAACACTGGGTCTGACTGAGCGCCTCCAGGAGAGAGGCCCAAGCAAGACGCGCCCCGAGGAGCGTCTTGCCACATGTCAACAATGGGTCTGACTGAGGGCCTCCAGG